>NC_080446.1:6059358-6690338 GCF_028018845.1 Melospiza georgiana
GCAAGAGTGCCTCAACAGAGGGAGGATTAGGGAAACGCCTCCGTGGGGCAGGATCAGGCTGAACAGCGCTGTGGAGAGCTCAAATCTGTCACTGACCAGACTGCCCAGAGAAGCTGCGGCTGCCCCATCCCTGGAAGTATTCAAGGTCAAGTTGGACAGGGCTTGGAGACCTCTGGGTTAGTGGGAGGTGTCCCTGCCCATGGCAGGGAGCAGGGATGAGATGGGCTTTAAGGTCCCTTCCAAGCCAGTCTGTGGTTCTGCTGCTGTGCCAGGATGAAGTGCTGCCTTCTTACCCAGGAAGAAAATTGCTGCATACTCTGGTGGGGAAGGGGCTGCTGGGCAACCTTTTATTGACCAGATTCCTGAAGCCACTGGGGTGTCACATCTGGTAACAGCATTGGGGTACCCCAAACACCCACTGATGCTGGCCCACGCGTGCTGGTTCCTTCAGCAGTTCCTTCAGTTCTGGGGCTTTTGCTGGCTTCTAGAAATTTCTGCCAAGTTCAAAATGACACAAAAGCCTCTTGCTTAATGGCCCACACAAATGGCAGATAACAAAAGCCAGTTGCCAGAAGCTAAAAGCCAGATTAAAAAAAAAAAAAAAAAAAAAAAAAGAAAACACAGAAACCTTGCTAAAAAGCAAACTGGAGACACTTGCAGTCCTGGGCTCTAGCCTAGAGGCTCTAATGAGAGGAAAACCAAAGAGAAAAATCTATCCAAATCTTGTCATCTGCTCATTTTGAAAGTACCATTTCTTGATCAATACAAATGAAATGTATCTTCCTCTTTTCAACACACCTGATACGAACAGGCTTTGTCCTGGGAAACCAGACTGGCTGCCCAATCTCCCCTGGCTGCTCTGTCCTACCCATGCTGCTCCTGCTGCATCATTAAGGCAAAATGGAATTGATTGTGAGAGGAAAAGCAGAACAAGGCACGAGCAAAGCCCCAGTTCACCCCTCATGGCTGTGGGGGCAGCATCACACCCCCAGTGTTATCTGCTTAATGAGGTGATCCTTTAAAAGCAGCCCCAAATGTGGGTGTAAGTGGTGAAATTGCACAAAGGGACTGGGGCAGGTTTGTTCATTTCTGCTCTATCATTAATTAAAGCAATTAGCCTGCTCAGGCTCGGTGGGGTACACAATCATCCTGTACCTGCTGGGGAGAATATAATCCATTATGGAATATAATCTTTCTATCAATACACTCTAATTGCTCTGTACATTATTAGGGGGGTGGAGGATGCAGGAATTCATCTCTAGGGAGGAACCTGAGAGATGACACAGGCTACACTAAAACAAAAGTGACTTCTCATGTCTGAAGCACTGACTTTTTAGCCTTCTATCATTCCTTTCCAGGCCAGGAAAATCTCCAAGCCTGTGCCCTGGAACTCTCCATGCTGTGTACCCAGGCAGGGCTGGGAGTGTCAGGACCCCGAAATCCAAGCAGTGCTCAAACCCAGTCACACAGCACAAAAGCAAAGCCTTATGCTGGGCATGAAAACAACCACGTGGCTGTTTCAACTGCCTGTTGGAATTTGTGTATTCAAAGTCCATCTCAACCTTTAGCCAAACCCTTCCCTGGAAAGCGCTGAGTCAGTATTATCAGTGGGGAAACTGAGGCACGGCTGGAGGAACTTGGTCCCCAGCTGGACCACGCATGTGCTTCTGTTGGCCCTTTAACCTCTGGGGTAAATTTTGTAAATAATCTATTTATTTACAGACTTTATTTACTTTATCTATTTATTTACTGCCAAGGCTTTCCCTGAAAGCTGTGCTGGCTGCTTTCCTCATGCAGTGTCCATGCCAGTGGCCATGGCAGTGGTCACTGTGGCATTCTTCTTGGGTCAGCTGGGGACAGGGCTCACATGGAATGTCCCCATGCTGGCGTGGTCATACCCCACTGAGAAACACACCCCTGTGGGCAGCTTGGCCTTTTTGCTGTCCCATGAGCTGTGCAGGGAGGTTGATGTCCTGGAGCAACCCAGGGCAGCCTCCCCTGGCACTGGGTCCTTGTCCTGAGGATTAAAGAATAACTCCAGATCAATAAGGAAAAAAACAGACTGGGGAGGAATGAAGCTCGTTGCATGGGGAGTTGGTGACAGAACCACCCCAGGCTGGGATGTGGGCTCCCTTCTTCCTTCAGTCCCTAAAACTGTTAAAGCATCACCTCCAAAAATGTTCTTTTCCACAGCTGCACCAAAACTGCAAGGTTTTACTGCAGTCCTCAGCATGCTGGGCTGCAAAGCTCTGCTCTGGAGCATTGCTGAATTTTAGGGGAGAGAAAATGAGCAATATTTTAGGTATAACAAGTACCAAACTGCCTTTGTGGAGACACCTTAAGGCTCTGGCATCTCTTAGAGCGTTTTGTTCTCAACCCCATTTCCATCCCAAACAGAAGGAAATTGTCTGTGGAGTTTCTGTTCCTCTTCAACACATCTGCTTCCTCTTGCACATCCATTGCCTTGGCTCTCCCAGCCTCACAAAAGCAGTTGTTCATGGAGCAGCAGCACCTGTACAGGATGCTACCCTGGTACCCAAACACAGAGGAGCTGCTCTGTGCTGTTGGTTGTACTTTGGCCTTGCCGCAAGCTTTTCCTCTGAAATAAAGGGTTATTTTCCAAAACTGATAAAGCCCAGCCAGCTCAGAATCCCTTGAATCCCTATTTATTTATTTTTCATGTTTACCTTTGTTTTAAACGCAGCATTGCTTGAAAGGAGAAAGAAACTTCCCCAGCTCGGAACTGGAGCTGAACCAACTCAGAGATGAAGAGATGAGGGGTGGGCAGGATTTTTGGGAGGATCATTACTGAAATTTAGGGGAGAAAAAATGAGCAATATTTTAGGTGTAACACGTACCAAACTGCCTTTGTGGAGATACCTTAAGGCTCTGGCTTCTCTTAAAACGTTTTGTTCTCAACCCCATTTCCAACCCAAACAGAAAGAAATTGTCTGTGAAGTTGCTGTTCCTCTTCAACACATCTGCTTCCTCTTGCACATCCATGGCTCTCCCAGCCTCACAAAAGCAGTGGTTCATGGAGCAGCACCTGTACAGGATGCTACCCTGGTACCCAAACACAGCTCTGTGCTGTGGGTTGTACTTTGGCCTTGCCGCAAGCTTTTCCTCTGAAATAAAGGGTTCTTTTCCAAAACTGATAAAGCCCCCTCGAATCCGTATTTATTTATTTTTCACGTTTACCCTCATTTTAAACGCAGCAAGGAGAAAGAAAGGAGAAAGAAACTTGTCCAGCTCGGAACTGGAGCTGAACCCCCTCAGAGGAGCAGGATGTTTGGGCGGAACCCCCTCTCTTCGCGCTCCGGGCGCTGCTGCGCCGTCCCTCCATCCCTCGGGGGTGTCCCCTGTCCCGGCCGCGACAGCGGCGCCCCGAGGCTGTCCGGGGCGTGTCGGGCGCGCCCCCGCTCCATTGGCGGCGCGCTGCTGGGGCGTGCCCGGCGCGGATAAAGCCGCGGGGCGCGGGGGCGGCTCGGCAGCGCCGCGGCTCAGGCCGTGCGGTGCGAGCGATCCGCGGCCCCGCGCCGGACCCCGGCCCTCCCTGCCCTGCCCTCCCTGCCCTGCCCGAGCCCGCCGGACCCGCACACGGCCCAGGTGCGCTGCCGGGGAGGGGACGGGGGGCCCCGAGCCTTTGCTTTGCCAGGGGGCCGCGCTGGGGTCGCTGTGGGGTGGAATTTCGCCGTGCCTCAGTTTCCCCGCTAAGGTTGATTCCCCCGCGTGTCCGGCAGCTGTTGGCAGCTGGGGCGCTGTGAGCCCCTGAGCGGTTTTTAGAGATTTCTTGGAGAACAAGGGGTCGGGCTGTGGGAAGAGTCAGCGGCTGGCAGGAAGGTGCTTTGTACCCGGAGGAGGGAAAGAACTGGAGCTCCAGTTCAGAAAGAATTTCTCCAGTTCAGAACTGGGGCTGGACCGCATCAAAGGTGAAGCGGGCGGGTTTATCCCGGCTCTGGCTGATGGGGAGGCTGCTGAGGACACGCTGGGGCTGGGGTTTCTTGCAGGAACACCCTCGGTGTGTGCCCCAGCTCAGGTCAGGCTGGGGCTGGAGTTTCTTGCAGGAACACCCTCGGTGTGTGCCCCAGCTCAGGTCAGGCTGGGGCTGGAGTTTCTTGCAGGAACACCCTCGGTGTGTGCCCCAGCTCAGCGTTTCTCTGCTTCTTATGCAACATCCGCCCCAGATTTTGTAACTCCAGATGTTGATCTAAGGAGGGGAGCTGGATTCCTGCAAGAAAATCACCCGGGGTGGGGCTGGGGGGTCGGGAAGGGGCTGTGCCAGGCTGTGCTCTGCACAGGCAGTTGTGTAGGACGGAATTATTTTGGCTTTGCACGTAGCTCTTGGAGCTCTGTGGGTTTAATCCCTGTGCAGTGAGCCCCAGCCGCCGTTCCCAGTGCAGGGCTAGGAATGGAACTCTGTGAATGGTTCCATTTGCACCCCTGCAGCTTTTGGGGGCTCAGGGCTGGGTCGGGGTGGGTGCTGACAGCTGCCTCTGTGCTCCCAGGTTCAGATCTGCACAAGAACCAAGATCAGGAACCATGGCATCCATCCCATCCAGCGGCTCGCTCATGGCCGCGCACAACTATCGCAGAAGTAAGAGCAGGCTGGGGCTGGGGGACTTGGGGGGCTGGGTGGGCACATGGGGGTCTCTGCCAGCTGTGGGGGGATGCGGCTCCAGCAGAGATGGAGCTGAGCTCGGGTCTGTGCTTTCAGCTGCATCCCCATGGGGGTGTTTGGTGAGGAAAGGGCACAGCCAGCAATGTCCCTGCTGCTGCCCACACCCTCCTTGGGCCCCCCAGCCCGTCTGTACCGGCTGCTGAGGGGGCTCAAATCTCTTCACTTGTTACTAAGATTGTAGGGGATGGGGTGGATGGTTTCACCTTGCACTGTTGCTTCAGAAGTGAGCTCCAAAACCAGTCTGGGCAATGGTTGCTCCTGGTTCCTCGTCCGGGAGAGAGTTTCTGGTTTAATGCATTGCTTAAACCAGAGGGAATTAAAGGATTCCCCCGAGATGAAAAAAGCAGCAGGCTTGGAGCTGTTGTACTGAAAGCACATGGATTATACACAGGAATTTGCATCCTCTTGGCCTCAAGTCATCTCTCAAAGCCACTAAATTTTATCCTTGGGGTTGCAGGTTTTTTCCTGCAGAGGTGTTAAGGTGTTTTTCTGCTCCCTATGATTGGAATGTCTATTCCCTTCCTAGTGGTTTTTGCTGGCCTGGCACTAAACTGGGCACGCAGTGGAGTGAGTCAGTGATGAGGCTGAGCTGTATCACCCAGGCACAGCCTCTCCAAGGCTGTGTTTTCCTTCTCATGGCATGACCACGGGTCAGCAGTGGTTCTGATGGCCGTGATTTTTCCACAGGGCGCCTGAGCTCCACATCCAGCACCAGCTCCTGCAGCTCAGAGTACTCTGGGGAGGTCATCCCCCATGGCCCAGGTGAGTGTCACCTGTCCTGGCATGTGGGAGCCCCTCCTGTGGGGTGAGCTTGGGGTGCCCAGGTTGCACTGACCTGGACTCTCCCTGCCATGCCCTGTCCTTGTTCCTCAGAACTGCCCAAGTCTGACCCTGGCCAGTGGTGGTCCAGCTTCTTCTTCGGGAAGACAACTCACCCAGCCATGAGAACGGTGTCAGAGTCCCAGGAGAGGTGAGTGCCTTGAGGTGACACGGGGTAGCAGCACCGGGGGCCATCCCCGCTGCATCCCCAGGGCGCATCCCGACCCCATGGACCACATCCATATGATCCAGGAATGAGCGCAGGGCAGCAGTGCCACACGCGGGGGCTGGCACGGTGGCTGACTGTCCCTGTGCTGTGTGTTACAGCCCGGTAGCCCTGCGGGTGGCCACAGCACCGATGGCCTGCGGGCTGGTGGCGGCCCCGGGCGCGGGACGGAGGCGCCACGCCAGCGAGTCGAGCATCACGGCCGCTCCCTCCCACCCGGCGGGCACGGCCCCTCCTCCCCTGTAGAACCCCGGCTGCTCCAAGCAAAACGCGCTGCTCCCTCGTGGAAAACCGCAGCGACCCCGACGATTCCACTCCAGCCTTTTTTACTCTCTCCCCGTGTAACTAAGCCCTCTCGAAGCACATGCAGGAACACGTTTGTATTTTACCCTCAACTCGTACAATGGCAATGAATAAACTTGAGCAGCCTTTTAAGACGTTGTGGGTTGTTTTTTGTCCGCAAAGCGGTGCTGGGGGTGTTGGTGGGGCTGGACCAGGATGATGGTTTGTCCCAGGATGTGCTGGTGCCAATATCACGTGCCAGCCTGGCTCCGTGTGTTTTGCACATGAGCAGGATCTGGCTGGGCTGTGCTGGTGTTGCAAACGCCTTCCCTCAGCCTCTCCTCTCCTTACTTGGCTCCGCAGCCTGTCCCTGCTGGCACTGAAGTTGTTTTGTTCCCTGAGCACACGGCTGCTCTGCGCTGCTCTGGTAGCTCCAGGGGCAGGAGCGAGTGCCAGGGCCTGAGCAGGTGTGGCTGGGGCTGGGGAAGGATTTGGGTAAACAGTGACCCCTCCATAATGAGGAGAGAGGTTAAACTTGCTCAAGGCATGCACTTATGGACCTGGATATCAGGCTGGAGCTCATGGTGTGGATGGCTGCACTGGATTTGCAGCCCTGGATCCCAACTGCCCCAGGTGCTGTTTCCCCTGATTTTTGCCTTCAATTATTCAATTTGGCTGTTTGATCTTTCTGTGACCAGCCCAATAGCTGGGAAAACAAGAGCCTGCATGAAGGGAGCGCCTTTGTTCCTGCTGGAGGCAAAAAGAAACCACCTTGCAGAGGTTCATTTAAAGGTGCCAAATCTTCCTGTCTGCTGCCGGCCACAGCACGAGGCGTGGGGCTGTCCTGTGGGCACTGGGGGCTGCAGCTGAGGCCGTGGGACCCCTGAGCTCTGCTTTGCCTCCTGGTGTCCCTTGCTGGCAGGACAAAGGGCAGGAGCAGCTGGGGCCAAGTGGCTGCTCTGCTTTGTGGCTGCTTGCAGGGGCATCCAGGGTCATTCCAGTTCTGTTGTTTTTACAGCGGGAAGTGTTGAGTAAGCTTTTCCCTGAGCTCTGGTCCCTGTCAGGGCAGAGTGTCTGTGTTCCCTGTCCCTCTGGGGGGCCAGGGCAGCACTGGCACCTCTGCTGCCCCTGTGTCAGTGTGTGCACCCAAGGGGGATGGCTTCAGGGCTGTTCCAGCACTCTGGGCACTGCCAGCACCCTGAAGGTGACCCCCATGTCCATGGCAGCAGCTGATCTGATGTGACTTCCAGCCAGGCAGCAAACTGCTGTTGTTGTTGTGGGGCTGCCTTTGAAATTCAAGAAACACAGGAAAATCACGATAAAATAAACCATTTCTGAGTAAGACAAGGCAAGGTGGGCTGGCTGGCTGGGACATGTGGTTGTGGCACTGCTTCAGGGTCTTCCCAGGGCCAGAAAAGCTCTTTGGGTGCTGCTCAACCCCAGGTGCCTCAGGGATCTCTTCTGCTGCTGGTTGCCAGCAAAAGCCACGTATTTTGGAGAGACAAATACTTTTTTTCCAAGCCTGAGAATCAGTGTGGACACACAAAGGTAAAGTCAATATTACTGTATTTGCTTGTTGGTCTTGTGATCATGGAGAGACAAACCCAGCAACTGTCCTCAGGCACCCAGGGGAGGCAGTGACAGGGCAAAGGCACCAATGCCACATCCCTGGCTTTCCTCTGGGCACGTTCCCCAGCCTGGTCCAGCTCTAAGTGAGCTGCTCTCTGATGCCATGAGCACATGGATGCTCCCCTATGCAGTGTTTGGATGCTGGATGAAGGTTAAGTTCATTCCCACATTGCTCCAAGGTGTGTTGGATTTACAGCAGGGACTGCAACACCTGTCAGTGTCTGCCCTTCTGCCCATGGTTCCTTGTCCAGTGAAGCAAAACTGCCTGGAAAACCCCTGCTGAATTAAAGGCTGTTTTTCTGAATGTCTGTGAAGTGTCACAGACTCAGACTCCTTCTCTGCTGGGAGTGGAGATACAGAGAGAGTCCAGATCCCCCAAAATGTGCTCCTGGGCAGCTTCATGGCATTTCTGAGAGCTAAGTCCTTGGCATTGCCTTTTATTGCTTTGGATTGAAAGGCTTTTAGGGCCTTTCTTATCCTTTCACAGCCTGCAGACATTTTGGAAAAGCATCTGACAGCCAAGCACATTTATTTTTGTTCTGTTTCTATCTCCACTGCTGTGGGTGTCTCTCTGCTCAAGTAACAAGTGATGAGAGAAAACTCTCATTTCACAATTCCATGGAACAGCCTCAAATTGTGGCAGGAGAGGTTCAGGTTGGATATCAGGACAAATTTCCACACTGAAAGAGTTCCCAGGCATGGGAGTCCCCACCCCTGGAGAGTTTAAAAGCCCCATGGATGTGGCACTTGGGGCCATGGGTTAGTGGTGGGCTCAGCAGTGCTGGGGGAATGATTGTACTCAATGATCTTAGAGGGTTTTTCCAACCTATGATTCCAGCTGATTTCCTGTGTCCTCATGTTGCTGCTGTGGTGGGATAGCAAGGGAAACATTGTGCAGTAGAAGATAATGAAAGGGGGTCCCCATACACTCCACACCTCCCTAATCAATCCCCTTCTTCCTGTAGGGAGGGACAAGCACCCACCTCCCACGGCATTCCACAGGGGCTGATGTCCCCCCTCTGCTTCCTTGATGGTGTTTTAACTGTTGATTAATGCAGATATTTGCTAAAAACTCGTGCTGCTGTTTTCTGCTCACTCGTCCTTTGCAGCAGCCCTCGCGCCACCCCGCCGCCTCCAGTGAGAAATATTTCTTTTCATTCCCTGCCTCTTGCTGCTGGGGGCTGTTTTGGTTTGGTTTATTTCCCTCCAGCAGCTTTGCTTCCCCCTCACCCTTCAAACGCTGATGTGGGCCCTTAAAAATAGAAATGAGCTGTGCAGCTGAAATACATTGCATTAGCCTGAGGCTGCTTCCAAATGCCACTGGGTCAAGGCTCCC
The DNA here is from genome assembly GCF_028018845.1 of Melospiza georgiana. Lineage (NCBI taxonomy): Eukaryota > Metazoa > Chordata > Aves > Passeriformes > Passerellidae > Melospiza > Melospiza georgiana. The sequence goes on from NC_080446.1 coordinate 6,068,329, forward strand.
ATCCTCACACGGGCACATGCCAGGCTGCAAGTGGAGCAGGAGGCACCTGTAACAACAGGATTTGCAGTGCCCTCCAACAGCAGGATCTGCAGGAGGCACCTGTGACAACAGGATTTGCAGTGCCCTCCAACAGCAGGATCTGCAGGAGGTACCTGTAACAACAGGATTTGCAGTGCCCTCTAACAGCAGGATCTGCAGGAGGTACCTATGACAGGATTTGCAGTGCCCTCCAACAGCAGGATCTGCAGGAGGCACCTGTGACAACAGGATTTGCAGTGCCCTCTAACAGCAGGATCTGCAGGAGGTTCCTGTGACAGGATTTGCAGTGCCCACTCCGGAGCAGTGCTGGAGGGACTGGGACCCCAGCGCTCCTGTCTTTGTGGAGTGGATTAAGGAAAAGCCTGGTGCAGTTTTTGGGGGAGGGTTGCAGTGCCCAGCTCAGGCTGAGATCCTGGGAGCAGATAGGAAAATTTGGGTTCCCTCCCTCACCACCAAGTTTATCTACTTTTAGACAACAAGTAATGGCTCTGAGAAATGCCAAAACCCAGCAGACCGTGCTGGAGGGCACACCCAGGCTGTGGATTGGCTTTTCATGCAGCAGAGGAAGAGGAGGAGGAAGGAAAACTGCTGTGGACAGCACCGTGTCATTACATCCCCAAATTCCCTCTCCTCATCCCCAAGAGCTCACTGTGACTGCTGAGTGAGCTGTTTTGGGCCATGTGTGTGACAGGCTGGTGGCATCTCCAGGTACCCCACCATGGATGGCTGTGCCCCACACCAGCCCCGTCACCCCACGCACTCCCCTCTCCTCCTGCTTATTTTTGAGCTCCATCTGGTGGCAGCCAGACCTGCAGATTTACTGTTTTATTGCCATTTGAGCAGCCTGCTCTAGGGGGGTGTAACAAGGTGAGCTTGAAGGTCCCTTCCAACCCAAACCATTCCGTGATTCTGAGGTGCAGCAGCTCCCCACTGTGTTCCTGCCCTTCCTTAGTGTGCCACAGCCCTTCACCTGCTGGATGTGCCTTCAGTCTTTATTTTCCTGCAGGATAGGACCTGGGCTGGGCATAGCTGTGCTCTCTGCTCAGGTGTTTGATCAGGCTGCAAAATGTTTGTGCAAGGAGAGGATTTCCTCTTACAACCATGTCCAAACACAACCTGTTGCTTTTTCCATCTGGGAATACTCCAACCAGGAGCTGCTGGGACAGGGACAGGGACAGAGCAGGCTTCATCCCACCCCTAAACCACATTCCTGCCTCCCCTTTCCAGGCCCCTTGTGCTTGGAGACTTGCTCAGCCAAGAGCCAGACTTGTTTCTGCTGCTCTGCACAGCATGGACACTGCCCAGGCGTGGGGAATGTTACATAAACTTTATTAACTTTATAAATTCCAACGTTGCTGTTGGCTCAGTCCCCCTGGTCACCTGCAAAGGGGCAAGATGAGCTTGTCAGGAGGAATTCTAAACCCCTGCCAGTTGCCTTTCACCCACAGCCTGTCTGCTGCTGCTGCCACCACAATTGTGTTAGGGCTCTAACAGCCCCACTTGGGCTGCCCCTGCCTGCAGCTTTGACATTGTTCCAATTCCTGCTTTTCCATGTGTCCTTCCACTGCTGCCAGGGACAGTCCAGCCTCTGGGAGTGTGCATGGGCAGGGGGCAACAGGAACTTGGTGCAGCAAACTCTGCCGTGGCTAGGGAGGGACAAGAGGCTCAAGGTCCCCCTGCAATGCCAGATCCTGGGATTAGGGAGGAGCTGGGGGTGGTGGGAGCATCTCTTGGCCTTCCCCATGGGTGGGATGAAGAGTAAAGTAGGGTGATGCAGGGTTTTACCTTTGCTGCCTGCACCTGGGATAAAGAGGCAGTCAATATTAGAACACAAGAGATTCATTTTTCTTGGAATTACCACAGGATGGTGAGTGAGACAAGGATCCAGAGCAGAGCAGCCCAGTCAGGAGCTGACTCTGCAGAGTCCTCAGGGCCATGTGGGGAAAAGGGTGGCCGAGGCACACAGGGGTACTTGGGTGAATAGAGTCCAAAGAGACACAAGAAGGGTTTTATCTGCGGTTGCAAGAGTGGGGCTGTTTGCAAATCAGTGCTTCCTTGAACCCATCCTTGGTGGGCTCTTTGAACCCATCCCTGGAAGCGTTCACACCCAGGTTGGACAGGGCTTGGAGCAATCTGCTCTACTGGAAGGTGTCCTGTCCTTGCCAGGGGGGTTGGAACAAGAGGAGCTTTAGGGCTGTGCCCACCCCAGCCATTCCATGATTCCTGGGAGGGAGTGGAGCAATGTGCTGAGGGAGGAGCATCCAGCAACGCCCTGTGGATGCACACACATTTATTGATAAATACACCGAACACACACTACAAGATAAATCAAGCAGAGCCACAACTGAACATGAACTGCAAACCTTCACGTCTGTGTGGGGAGCAGCAGGGGCCTCCCACCCTGCTGAGTGAACGAAGATGTAAACTTTGAGTGATGCCTCCGTGGGGCTTCTCCAAACTGTTACACAGCCAAGCGCTGGCAACGAGCTCTGCACAACTTGTTGCTTTCTGCCTTGGCCACCTCCCTGCACCCTGGCTGTGAGGGGCCACAGGCTGTTTTCTGGGGGCATGTGCTTTCCTTGTAGCCCTGTCAGAGGGCAAACCAGAAGGAAGGAACTTCTTGGCAAGAGCTGGCCTGGAGGGGCTTGTGCAGGAAGGATGGTGGGAAGGGGTCCCTCAGGAGAGGGAGCTGAGCAGCCGCCTGTAGATGAAGCCCAGCTTCTCCCTCAGGGCCAGGAAGGTGGGACGCTCCTCTGTGTTGCCATTCCAGCACTCCAGCATGATGCTGTAGATCTCAGGAGGGCAGGGGCTGGGCCGGGGCAGGCGGTAGCCCCTGGTGATTTGCCGTACGGTTTCTTGGTTTGTCATTCCTGCAAGGAAGGAGGAGATGCCCCTGAGTCTGATGTCCCCAAAGGATGCCCTGAAGGTACACCTGCAGTGGCCAAGATGTCACTGGTGATGCTGTGGTGTCTCTGTGCCAGAGGGGTGGTAGAAAAGAGGACCTGGGATATCCAGACCAACTTTCTGCCCCCAGCTCCTGCACCTGCTCTGCAACCACTGAATATCCCTCTAAGCCATCCCTAAATGGACAATAACCTGCTCATGCTCCAGGAGCTGCTGCCATATCCCTTAGGGAAGGGACAATATAGCATTTCATGGAGTGGGGCAGCAGCCCTACCTTCATAGGGGATCTGTCCATACGTGAAGACCTCGTAGAGCAGAATCCCATAGGACCAGACGTCGGACTTGAGGGAGTAGGTGCGGTAGTTGGCTGCCTCTGGGGCCGTCCACTTCACTGGGATTTTAGTGCTGCTGCTGGTGGAGTAAATGTCATCCTGAAAAGCAATGGCAGACAGGACATGAGGGATGGGGTGAACAGCACAGACACAGCTTTAAGGGATTGCCTCCATCACGGGACAGCTCTATGAGCTCGAGTGGTGGCAGAGAGGGACCAGAGCATCCCCTGAGCTGACCTTGAGGAGCCGGGCAAGTCCGAAATCAGCGATTTTGCAGGTGAGCTCCTCTCCAACCAGGATGTTTCTGGCTGCCAGATCCCGGTGGACAATGTGCTTCTCCTCCAGGTACCTCATCCCATCCGCCACTTGGCAGGAGATGTTGAGCAGGTGGGAGGTGCCCAGGGACTTCCCTTCAGGACCTGTTAATCCAGACAATCCAAGCATTGGGGGCAATCTACCAACACCTTTTTTGGTGTTTTGGTTTGGAAGGAGACCCTGTGCTGGCACTGTGGGACATGAGGGTGATGTAAAACCTCAAATTTGTGCTCCTGTCTAACCATCCTTGTTGTACTGTGTGGGAAGTTCAGCACGGCCATGTGCTCCTCAGGCATGGGACGGGGTGGGCTCTGAGGAGCACCAAGGTCACAGATATCCATGGCTTGTTCAAAGCCAAAGGTGACTATCTGCCATGCAAATCTCCCTGCAGGCCTCTCAGCCTGCTGTACCAGTGAGCTCCAGCTCTGCTGCCGGAACCTCAACCAGAAACAAGGTCAGTGTTGGTGGGAAGGGGAGCACCCTGTAGAAAAACAGGTCTTGGTGGGAGAGGTTTGTTTGGTTGTGCTGGGTCAGGGAAAAAAAGGCCAAGAAAATTAAACTGGGTGATGAGTGGTCCTTGGCATGTTATGAGCTCTGCACATGCACAAACCCACGGGGAGGTTTGGCTGTTTCATTCCTAAAGAGGGTGGAGTTGTCCAAACACAGCAGTGAGATTCTGTGCTCTGGTGGGAGTGGCAGACTGGAGGAGGGATGAAGCTCCCTACCAAAGGGATTGGGCTCCAGGGGTTGATACAGACCCAGCCCACATGGACACCCAGAGGATCATGGCAGACTTTGTGTCCCAAGACCATCTCCACCCATCCATCTACCCATGGATTGCGCTGTGTTACCACTGATCAAACAGGGCAGAAACCAGGCTGGCACTCTGTTAGGGTCCCCATTCAGGTTCATAGGGCCCCTCTGAGGCACAGGAAGCAGTGACCCAGCACTCACTGTTGAGGTAGCTGTGGAGGTTGCCCTTGCGCATGAGCTCGGTGATGATGTACACGGGCTCCTCCAGGGAGCACACGGCGTGCAGCTGGATCAGCTTCTCATGCCTCAGGCGCTTCAGGTTCTGAATCTCCTTGGTGAAGTCTTCTGCTTTCATGTCAGCTGTGGGACAAAGCCAACACAGCCCTTGTGAGCCACTTTCTCATGTAGACATTGGGACTTCAGTGCCTCCAGTTGGGATGAGGACCTTTTTTACCTCCTCACAGCCCATCCCTGCTCTCAAAGCTCTCAAAGCTCTGCACAACCTGTGTTTCAGAGCCAAAGAGATGTTTTCCATGTGGCTTTGGTCCCATTTTCAGGTTCATTGTCCCATCAGGACTTGATGTATCACAAACCCACTTGATTTGATGTGATGTCACTTGTCATACACTCAGTGGCTGGAGCCATTTATAGGGATACAGCCCAAAGTTAGGTTTGTGCATAGAAATATTCCAATGGCTCCTCACCAGGTCCTCCTGCCATTTGCATGATAAAACAGTCACTGTGGCCAAGAGGATGAGGAAATAAAGGAGGGTCTGTCACCCTGATTTTTAAGATTTTCTAAGCCTTCTGATGTTGACATTCTTGTAATGAACTTTCTCACACACTTTCTGTAAATAACTCATTGTTTTGCATTCCTTTATAGAAGAGGAGAAAGTTGATAGACTGTTAGTTTGTCCAGTGTCATTGGAGAGGTGGCAGTCACCCTCCAATCCGCTGTCACTTTTAGAAAACTATAAATGTTAGAGTCAGAAAATAAACTTCCCTTTTTCTTCACCTTAAGAACAGCAGTGTGCGCTTGTGTTCTTTTGTGTCCTATAGCGACAAGGGTCAATGATAATGGCAGTGAACGAGAGACTCAGTTGGCTGCTGTCAACATCTGATTCTCCACGCACCTTTAATGATCTTGATGGCCACTGGCACGGTGTTCCTCCACAGCCCTTCCCACACCTCTCCAAAGTAGCCCTCTCCCAGCTTCCTCCGCAGGGTGAACTCCCAGCGCGGGCGCTCCCAGCCGTCCCTCTCGGGGGGAGTCTGTCAGGTGGACATGGAATGGCACACTCGGACCAGCCAGACAGCCAGGACCTGCTGCTGGGGCCTGCAGCAGCCCTTGGTGCCCACAGAGGAGCAGGACATGGTGCTCCACCAGCCAGGGCTGAGCCTGAGCACTGCCCGTCCCTCTGTGCTCACTGCAGGCACAGAACACACGGGGCATCCTCTGCATGAGCCCTGCTGGGACCCCAGCTGTGCAAGCAGGAGAGTTTGGAGACTACATGGAATACCAAGAGTTCATGATTCACTCCTCATCAGACCTCAAAAGTGGCTTTTCTCCATCCCCACCAATTAATAAAAATGCGTGAATTAATATTACTGCATATTATGGCTGATTTAGATTTTAGTTCATTGAACATTTATTTTGTCCCACACCTTTCAATTTCACTCTTGGATTATTCACATGGTTAATTGCTGTTTCCAAGTCATAATCAGTAGATGGAACTCTAATCAGGAAATGAGCTGGCAATTTGAGATTAATACTGTAATTAGACTTATGAGCACTGCACTAATTGGTATGAAAACTTTATAAAAGCCATGTGTTTTGTCTTATATTCTCAGGAAAAAATTGGAAGGGCAGGTATTTCCAGAATCTGTATTGAACGGAATTGTAACAACTTGGTTTCCAGTCTTTGAGACAGACAACACATTTCAGAAAATTCTGCTCAAAAATACATATAAATGCCTTAACGTGGCTGATCAAAGGCAATGCTGGCAGCTATACTAATGGTGGGCTTTAAATTTAGTTTAATAAACTCAAAACCCAAAGGGACAGACTAATTATTTCTAGTTTCCCTTTCCCTTTTCCCACCCCGGGGAGAGCTGTGCCCGTACGCACCGCGGGGCTGCAGGGCTGCAGCAGGGGGCTCTGGATGACCTTCCAGTGCTCCGTGTAGAAGGCGAGCAGCTCCTCCATGTTGGGGAAGGGGTGTCCCTTCTGGATGTAGAGGCTGCCCCGGGGGCTCTTGCAGATTCGGAAGTGGCTGACCTTGGCGTTGTTGCGCACTGCGGGGAAGCCCAGGTTGGGGAAAACTCAATTTGTGCAGAGATCAGTCCTTCCCCACCTCCCTGCTGGCTCCACCTTCTCTCCTTTAAAGATTCCAAGTCTTCTAATGAAGCTAAAGCAACACAACTCTCCCTTGGACTGCTTCATCTCACTCCCCACGTCCCTTCTGCTCCCACCTCCTGGCCCTCATTGTGAGCCAGGCTCCTTTGGACCACAGAGGTGATGCTTTATTATCAGGTGTAATTAATTAGCTTTATTGCTAGGAATAACTACACCATGGACTGCTCAGACAACATCAGAGCTGCTCCAAGAGGATAAACCAGGAGTGGCTGTGACTCCCACAGCTCAGGGACTGATGGTGGGATGTAGAGTTTGCCATGAATTTTCCTAGGATTACTTTTATGGGGATTAAAACAAATTGTAATAGTACTGCCTGGTCCAAAACATCCTGAATTCAGATTTCAGTATGTGGGAGCAGCCCAGGCCCTGGTAATCTGGAGTGGCAGCATATTTTTAAACAACCCTCAGATGACAAAAGCTGCTGGAATGAAATCCTGGGAGTTAGTGCCACGGAACCATCATTAAGCTGCAGTGAAATGTTTATGGCTTTCATACCCCAGACAGGAGCCATGCACTTTCCTTTGCCACAGTGATTCAACAATCCGTCCCTGCCCTGTAAACTTTCCCCTCACCCTCAGAAAGCAGACCATTCCCTTCAACAAGGTGCTGAAAAACGCTTTAAACTTATTCTTGTTTTCACCCCATGCTAAGCAAGCCAGGAGCTGTTCCTAAGGAGCAGTCTGCTTCCTTTCCTTGTGCTAATTATATCTGGATAATTGCCACAAGGTCACCTGAGAGAGAGTATTCGCCCTTGCTGCTCTCGCTGTCGCGGACGAGGAAGGAGCCGTGCTGGTTGGGAGGCGAGAGGAGGAGCTGCTCCGCTTCATTTCGGCTGATCTTGCTGAAGTACCAGCTGGGGAGCAGAGCAGAGGGGTCACAGCAGGGCAGGGGAATGCTGCACTGATGGGTCTGCATCCATTTCAGGGGATTTTGCACCCTCTGAGCCGGGGAGGGGGAGCAGCTGCTGGGATCCCACTGTTTGCTCATTCCTGCAGCCACCAAGCAAGTGGCACAGTGGCTAGACTGTGTCACAAAACCTGTAGACCAAAGCTGTTCCATTGGGTGGGCTTTACAGGCACTTGCTGCAGTTTATGGTAGCTCACTGCCTGCAGACAATTTCACAGAATCAGAGAATCCCAGAATGATTTGGGTTGGGAGGGACCCTAAAACCCCTCCTGCCATGGGCATGGACACCTTCCACTAGCCCAGGCTGCTCAAAGCCCCTTCCAGCCTGGTACTGAACACTGCCAGGGATGGGGCATGTCCTTCACCAGTCTCTGGACGCTGCTGTCCGGGTCTCAGCTCCATCCCAAGCCCTGAGGTGAGGTTTATACTCTTGGGCTGACAGCCTGTGGTAAATAAAGCACTGAACGACCTGGCGCTGTGTGGAAAATGCTCTGGAGAGGTTGTCCCTGTGTCCTGCCATGACACAGGGACATCTGCAGGCACGGGATCCCTTTCCACTTCTTGACCTGCAGCGCATGGGCAGAACCAGCTCTGAGCCTGGGCATCAATGGAAACACCTCTGGCAATTGCCATTTGCTGCTCCAGCCTTGGCAGTGCTGGCTGGGGACTTCACAGCACCAAGCCAGGGGAGGACCCAGCCAAACCCCTTTTCTCTGTCACCTCACTGAGATTCCTCACTGAATTCCTGTAAGGAAAGGCAGGTCGGCTGGCTGGATCCCGACACAGCGGGATGCACATTAAGACGCAGCTCCATCCAGCCTAAGGCAGCCAGGACGTGAGAAGCCAAAAGTTTCATTAGCTGGGATCGCCAGCGTCTGAGAAGCCGCGCAGGAAATTATACGTGATGGGGTGAACAAATTACCGGGCAGCTGCGAGGCGGCTCCGCGCAGTCTGCCTGAGCGCTCACGGCTCGCTCGGGCGGGGAAGCCGCGCACGGTCCGGCCCTGCCCCGCCCCAGCATCGGCAATGTCCCGGTCCGCAGCACGGGGCTGGGCACGGCCGCGCACGGCTGCTGCTCACACGGGGACACATACACAGGTACGCACAGGTACGCACAGGTACACACATATGTGCACACACACAGGTACACACACAGTTACACACATATGTGCACACACATGTACACACACACAGGTACACACAGGTACACACAGGTACACACAGGTACGCACAGGTACACACATATGTGCACACACACAGGTACACATACACAGGTACACACAGGTACACACATATGTGCACACAATGTACACACACACAGGTACATACACAGGTACACACACATATACACACATATGTTACATACACATGTACACACACTGGTATACACACACAGGTACACACATATACACATGTACACATACACACACACAGGTACATATACACACACAGGTATACACACACAAGCACACATGTACACACACAGGTACACACATACACACATGTACACAGGCACACGTACACACAGGTACACTCACGGGTACACACACACACATATGTACACACACAGGTACACACACATGAACACACACATGAACACACACAGGTACACACATATGTACATACACACAGGTACACACAAGTCCACACACACGTACACACGTACACACACACAGGTACACACACAGGTACACACACAGGCACACACACACAGATACATACATCTGTGTGTGTGCCACATGCTCCCCCCGTAGCCTGTCCTACTCTTCCATGCCACGGGAATAAGGCAGGGAGGGAGCCGACCCCGCGGTCCGCACCGGTGTGGTCCCAGCACAGCCCAGCCGGATGGATTTGCCTTCCTCAAAGCACACGCAGGGAGGGTCTCTCCTACCCCACCCGCACATCGGGGACCCTTCCCGGGCTTCTCCCGCTGCTCTCCTTCACCCCACCCAGCACAAGGCTGGCGCGGGGGGGTCCCCGGGGTGCCGCAGCCCCGCGCTGCCCGCGCTCGGTGACTCAGGGCACGGAGGGAACAGCTGTGTCTCGGGGCGCTTCGCCCGACGTGTCGGGACCAGGTTGCCTTATGCAACGAGGAGCTGGGCTTTTCCCGGCTGCCAGAGGGCTGAGACATGCCCCGAGCTCCCGGCCGGCTGGGAGAGGCACCCACCGGGAGGAAACCCCCAGCCCTGGATAAGCAGGATGGCAGCAACAGCTGGCCCTGCAGAGCTCTGGGCTTCCTGGCAGGTGCCAACCCAAAAATGCTTCTTCTCGTGCTCTCAAGCCATTTGGAGCTGGCAGGGGTCAGGTACAAGCTCCCCAGCTCCCTCTCTTCCTGCTGGGTCCCCTTTAACAAGACGGAAAGCAGTAGAAACAAGCAGGAGCCTTTGCAACCCTGCCCAGAGCCAGCCCAGCCCGTGCCAGGGTGATGCAGCCAGGAAGGGACACCGGCATCTCTGGCGCATCCCCCAAATCTCGCTGCCTCTGCCGAACACCTCCACCCTCCTGCCACGACCTGCAGGAGCTGCAGGGGCTGCAGGGGTGCCCAGGGGATTCAGGGATGCTCAGGGAAAGACAAATCCCCGCTCAGTCCCAGCACCGCTGATGACCAAAGCAGGGGACGGGGATCTGGTGCTCGTCGCCGCTGTGGAGGGTGAGCGCTGCCTCTCCCTGCCCGAGCCCAGCCTCCATCCATGCCCCGGTGCATGCAGAGCCGGGGATACTTACGGGCGGTGAGCAGAGGTGCCCTGGCTGAGGTTGGCCACGTAGGCAGCGGGGACGTAGCCCATGGCCGGCTCCCCCAGCAGCCGCCGGGCTAATACATACTCGCCCTCCTCTCTGAGGACACGCAGTTTGTCCCCTGCGCTTATGCTCAGCTCCTCGGCGCTGCGGGCTGTGAAAGCGTACAAAGCGATACAGAGAGACGACTTGGGGATGAAGGAAATGGAAGTCGCCTCCGAGTTGAGCGAAACGGAATCAGAGCCAAGATACCCCAGCGAGCAGCTCTCCGTCACGGAGCGGGGACGGAGCTTGTTCCAGAAGGATGTCAGGAAGGTCAGGCGCTTCCTGACGAACTGCTCCATGCCCGGCGATGCTCTGGATGCGTGGGCTATGCCCACCGGGAGGCCGGGGGAAAGGGGGATGCGGAGCTCCTGCCGCCGGCCGCGGAGCTCATCCTGCCGGCCCGCGTTACCCGCACGCGTCTGGGCGCTCGCCGGCCCTTCCCGGCCAACTTCCTATTTCTGAAAGTGAAACTGGTTCGTCTGGTGCGACGAGTCTGCCGGCGGGACGAGTCTGCAGGCAGGAGTCCCACGCTCAGACCCACGGGCACATCTGGGAGACAGGCACAGCTGGAGCCGGGCTTGCTGCTCTCGAAGAAGGAGGAGAACGGGTGTTGTCTTATTTAATCATTATTTTAAAGTGTGCTCTTTGCTTCTTACCAAGGCACCATAAACACAGCTCTCTGTTCTTCGAGCAGCTCTGGTCGCAAGTGGCTGACTCCAGCTAATAGCCTTCATCTCACTTGTGTGGGAGGATATTTTTTTTTCCATAGGACAATAATTGCATCCACAAATGTGGGAGAGTTAAAACAGAATTAAGGAAATAACCTTAGAAGAGATCTCAAGTGTTTGGATATTTCCTGGTTGGATATTAGGGGGCTTATAACACAAGATCCTTTGTTCCTTCAGTCTACAATGTCCTCCCAGAGTGACCCCACTAAAGCATTTGCCTCCTCACATTAATTCCCTGTTGCAGAGGATTCCTAGGGAATTAGCATCTCAGATCCACCAGGATCTGGTGCTCACTCAGCTTCCACCAGAAATGGGTCCCTCTCAGAATCAGGAGATCTTTTCCTGATGCAGGGTCTGAACCAGCCTCAGGTGCTTGCAATGCATCCACAGCCAAGCCCTGGAATGCAACCCCCAGCTCTCAGTGTCAGCACAGCCCTGGTCACACTTGGGCACTGACATGCTCCAAACCCCCTCCCAAATCCCACCACCCACAGCCATCACCCAAAAGACCCATTACCCCCTCACATCTTTCATGTGACTTTAGGTCACCTAAAGATTGCTCTGGTGAGAAATCCCAACTCCAATCCCCCAGCCCCCACCTAAACTTTGTCATTTAACAGTTCCATCTAATTAGTGGGAGTTGTTCACCTGGCAACCCCACTCCTGGCCTTGAGCCCATTATTTTGATTCTCCTCTGCTTGCAGTTAGCCTGTGTAGCTCATTTTGGGCATGTAGTTGGGATTTGAAAGAGGCTACTTAAAAAGATATATGAAAAATTAATTGTAGGAGTCTGGGCTGCCAACTGCAACCATGTGGGGTATGAGGAACAAGCTGGACCCACCCTTGGGTCAACAGCTCTAGACATGCTGTGTCCTCCATCCTGGGTGTCCCACGATGGCCAAAAAAATTGCAAAAGGATTTCCTTGTCTGGGTTTTGGACTCAGCAATTTCCTCACCCTCTCCAGGCAGAGATGCCCAGGGCAGAGGGCAGGAGTACAGAGCGCTCCTCAGCGTGGCCTGTGCATTCCTGAACTGATGAGAACTGGGAAGAAAGGGAGTCTTTAATAAAATATTCTGCTCCCTCCTTACCCAAGCAGCACCTGAATAGATGGGTGAGTCCCCCAAGGTCTCAGCTCAAAGCCTTGCCCCCAGTGCCACACTGGGTGTGCAAAATCTCCGTGCATTTTCCCACTGAGTGATGTCTCCGTGCATTCTCCCCACTGTGTAATGTCTCTAATGTGCATTTTTCTCACTTCACCATGAGGAGGGGAACTGAGGATGGAGCACAGAAGGGTTTGCAGACCAAAGGAAAGGGACACCCCCTCTGCTGTCCCTCTGCAGCCCTTGTGTGCTCCTCACATCACACTCCATCAGGAGCAAAAGGGGCTGCCTGGTTGTGCCCTGAAAAAAAATCTGATCAGATGCAGCACAGAGAGCTTGTGCCTCACTGTTTCAAATGAGGTCTCACTGAACTTCAGGTGTGCAAAAGGAGACTGTGAACTGATTTACCTTTATTGACCTTTGCCAGATTAGATCCTCCAGTGGTACCAGCGATAGATGAGTGCAGCTGATTTCTAACAGCAAGGCTTTGGATCTTGATTTGCACCTAAATGAAAGAGTACTTTCAAATGACAAACATCCCTGAGGACTAAATACTGCCTCTGAGCTGAGCCTACCAGACATGCAGAGCACACACTCATCCCTGCAAACCTCTGTCTGCACAGGACACACACGCACAGCTCAGCCCCATGCCAGGAAAGAGATGATAAATCACAATCTTTTTCTAGTATCTTTTTTTATTATTATTTTCCTATTCAGTTCCAGGAGCATTCCTGCTGCTTTGAATCCCTTTTAGTACTATAAAACACCTAAAAAAAAAAAAAATAAGAAAAAGCATGTTCGTAGAAGATTCTGGTCCTTGTGCTGTGGGAAAGAAAGTGGGAGTATGCAGTAAAAGTGATAAAGATAAGGAAGGCACAGATATCTGATGGATCAAGTATTTCCTCTTCAGTCCCCGTGACCAGCTTACAAAGATATATTAAAAAGCAATCCGTCCACAGGTTTGGGGTTGTGGTGGGCACACAGGGACTTCAGTTCTAGCACCACTAAGGAGCACCTCCAAAGAGCACCCAAACCAGCAGAGCTGCCTGCACAGCCCTGGTTTGGCTGCAGAGCACCAGGGAGCCACAAACACAAACAGCATTTTGCATCCACCCAAAACCCACAGCGTGGCCTCCCAGCCTAATTGACAGAAACCAGCAGCTCCCCTCCACTAATGAGAGCACACATTACACCTAATTAGCTGAGGTTCTGTGCCAGGTCCTGTTACGCTTCCACTCAAAATACATCTTCCAGCAAAGAGCCTTCTTGGAGGAAAAAAAGGAAGAGGAGCATAATTCCAATTAAGCCCCTAAATGGGAAGAAAGTTGGAGAATGGAGGTCATGCTGAGGAAAATGGCATTGAGGAATGGCAGGTGACTCTGGGGCCATGGGCTGTGCCACTTGTCACACACAGCTGGCAAAGCACAGCTGGAGATCCAGGGGGGCCACACCTGGCCCCCAACCCTGAGGTTCCTCTTGGTCTTTTTGTTGGCATCAGAAGATGGCTGGGGTTTCCTCTGGGCTTCATGTGTCTTTGTCTTTTATTTTGTAGTGATTTCTCCTGATGTTTCCTGGCACCACAGTGCACTTGAGGAAGGTTTAGCCTCTTAATGAATTGTTTTGGATGGGTGTCCAAGGGACAGCTCACACAAGGGCTGGTGGGTCATGACAGCAGTGCATGGGAAGAGGAGCAGAGTAGAACGGTGGCATCAAAGCAGCTGCAATTTGTCTCTGTTTCCTGGGGGCTGTGGAGGAAAGAGGCACCTTGGCAGACTCTGGGCTGTCCCCATCGAGGGCAGAGCCCATCCCTGGGAGGCTGACAAGGGCAGGAAGGGTCCAGGGGCTGAGGGGCTCGTGGACAGTCAGTGCAGAGGGTTCAATACAGGCAAAAGTACAGTGGTCCTGGGACAGGGGGTGGCACAGGAGATGTGAGAGCAGGCACAGCACCATGGTGGCTCTCTGAGCCCTGTAGGGGTGGCTTGGACTGGCTGGTGGAGAGCAGGAGTGCAGGTCACAGGGCACCTGAAATGGCACAAGAAAGCAGAAAAGCTCTGTGGGAGCAGCTGCAGGCAGAGTGAGCTGTTTGTAGGGTGCCTGGCAGATCTGAGGCAGGAAAACCTTTAAACCCACAGTAATACTTTTCAGGGACCCTGTAAACCCAGGCCTCATCAAGGATCTGAAACGATGGCAAGGAAAAGCCAATTCATACATCACCCTGCACTCTGTCACATCTCTGAAGCAGAGTCTCTGTTTGAGTGGAAAATCTGTAAAGACCAGAACACCAACTCATGCTGATAAACAGCCTGGCCAGCCTCCAGGCTTTCCTTTTCTGCTTTTTCCTGTGTTTATCAGCACAGACCAGCCTTTGCTTGCCCCATCCTTTAATCTAACTCCCAGAGAATGAATGCTCCTCCTAGCACTGACTGCCTGGCAGAACTGCACTTCTCAAAACTCCTCTGCTCCTGTCCCTGAAGGAATAATTTGCAACACATAAAACCCATTCACCTCCTTCTTCAGATTGGCAGGTGCCAGGGAGCTGTTCAGCCTCTCTGCAAGGCTGCAGGGATCTCCATGGGAAGCAGGAGAAGGGAGCTCAGGCTGTGTTCCCCGTGCCCATGAGCACCTGGAGTGGAGTTGTGGCCAGGCCTGTGTCACTGCTGAGAAGCAGGGGGGGTCCCCAGGCTGGCAGGGGCTGGCAGGGACTCTACACAGGCACCTCACAGCTCTGCTGCCCTGGCTTGGGCTCAGCAAACAGAGCACTGGTGCCTTCAGGAGTGAGGAGCACAGTGACTCAGATGGGCAGGGGGAAATCTCTGCCAGTTTGTAAGCAAATGATGGATTGCTCCATCTGCCCAGATGTCCTTGTTCCCCAGAGGAGGAACCAGTCCATCCACTCCATCACTGAGCTTTGTGATATCCCTCCCCACAAAGGTCCTTCCGAGGCTCTTGGATTTGGGGTTATGACATTAAATGTTGTTAGGATAAACCTATCCAGAGTCCCAGGAGAATAGGCCCAGGAGACCTCACCCAAACCACCTGGTCCATCCTATACTTATGTCTTTCCCCATCTTTGCCAAACCAGTTCCTAAAGGACCTCCAGGAATGGATACGCCACCACGTCCCCAGACAGCCCATTCCAGTGAGTCACTAATCATTGCCAGCAGAAACAAGTGTCTAACCTGCTCCATTTAAGGCTGTTACCTCATGTCCCATTCATCCCCTCATTGCTCCATCCTCCCTGCATGGGAACACTGCTGAGGTGTCCCCCACACTGACCCTGTGGGGCCCCAGCCCCGAACAAACGCACTGACCTTACACAAGGAGGCAACATGGTCATCTTCTTCTCCATTTGTCCCCAATCTTCCTGCCCTGTCCACGTGTGCTGCTGCTCCTGTGGTGCCACCTCAGCTGGCTCTCTAGTGCATTCATCTGGGGGGGGAGAAAACAGCAGCTCTGAGAGGAGTCTGCAAAACTGCACAGGTAATCTTTAACCTGTCCCAAATGCAGGGAGTCTGCACAGGTAATCTTTAACCTGTCCCAAATGCAAGGAGTCTGCACAGGTAATCTTTAACCTGTCCCAAATGCAGGGAGTCTGCCCCACTGCACAGGTAATCTTTAACCTGTCCCAAATGCAGGGATTCTTCACCACTGCACAGGTAATCTTTAACCTGTCCCAAATGCAAGGAGTTTGCACAGGTAATCTTTAACCTGCTACAAATACAAGGAGTCTTCACCACTGCATAGATAATCTTTAACCTGTCTCAAATACAAGGAGTCTGCACCACTGCACAGGTAATCTTTAATCTGCCCCAAATACAAGAAGAAAATGCTGGCTCAAGTTTTCTTTGCTGAGGTTCATGACTCCATGAAAGACGAACATTGGGGCACCAAGTGTTACCTGTTTCCGTAGGGAAGTGACTGTCTTCTCCAGTTCAGCCACAAGGGACTCGAGGTTCTCTCTGGAGGAAGATCTTGGAGAGGGTGCCTCGTCTCTAGGGTCAGGGATGAAAAGTGAAAGGGGTTAGGCAAACTGCAGCTTCCTAGGGGAGGGAATCATTTTGCCTTCTCCAACATCAGCCTCCAAGTGAGCATCAAAGGGAAGGGCCCAGCTGCCAAAGAGTCCCTCAGCCCAGGTGTTTACACATCAGAGCTGGGCTCTGCACTCAAGTGTGGAGGACTGGCTGAGCTCAGCACCTCTCTACTGATCCACCCCTGACCCCAGGTCTCCGCAAAGAACCAGACTCAGAGGCGTGGATGGACTGAGTTATTGAAACTTCTGTTTCATAAACTGCAGGAAGAAGGGGTGATACTGCACCTGGGCAAGGCAGGCTGGTGCTTTGCAGGGTTTTCCTCTGGGTAGCTGAAGCCAGGAGACCTCTTGCTTCGGAAGCGCTGCGAAAGAGCCCTGAATTGCCCTCGTGTCCTGCAGTCTTGGGAAGGAAGGGAAAGTCTGCAGTGAGCACTGCTGTTTGAAACAGGACGGTGTGAGCTGCACAGCACAAGGCAGAGCTGCCCTCCTGCACCATCCACCCTGGACACATCTCTTGGGCCAGAGGGAAGGAGGCAACCAAGGTGTGCAAAAGGGCGTGCATCACTCAGGGATGACCATGTCTCAAATGGACATCTGAATCAGAATGCAGCCCAAGGGGACCATGGCAAGATCTGAGGTTTAATAGCAGAGATTTAGGCTCCCAAATGAATCTGTGAAGTGGCACGTGGTGGGGATCATATCCTGTTTCAGTCTCTTCCTCAGTCAGAGACCAGAGCCCTCAGTGAGGTGGGCTTTCAGACAGATTAAATGAAGCTATCAGAGTTAACAGGCTTCCTAGAGAGGTGGCCAATGTCCTAAATCTCTCAGTTTGGATATAATAATAAGACATAATTAATAATTTGCTTTAACTTTTGATCAGCCCTGAATTGGTCAGGAGATTGGACAGGAGGATTGCTGCAGGTCCTTTACAGCTGAAATACTTTATTCCATTCCATTCCATTCCATTCCATTCCATTCCATTCCATTCCATTCCATTCCATTCCTATTTTCCGTTCTCTTTGCACCCATTTGCTGACAAAGGGGTCTCATGGTACAGCCAGAAATCAGCTACAATTCCATAAAAGCTGCTGTGGCACATGACAAATGCCACCCAGAGTGGTGCCCACACCAGGCAGTGCCAGAGCATCCCCTCCTTACCCTCACAACAGTCCTGCCACAGGCGGAGGTCCACGGCAGGGATCTCCTCACAGCTGACCATGCCCTGCAGGTAGGATGGCACCTGGAACACGTCCCTCTGCAGCTGCTGGATGTGGTCACTGTTGTCACAGATGACACGAGCCAGGGACGCCTGTCTGATCTGAGTCAGCTGCGCCGCCGTGAACACTCCGGGGTTCTCATACCAAAATCTGCAGTGGGGTGTAATCACAGCATGACTCAGGATGGGAGAGGAGGGAGTGAGTGAGTGAGTGAGTGAGTGAGTGAGTGAGTGAGTGAGTGAGCGAGGCTGGGAGAGGAAGATGAGCTCCCTGACATCTGTGTGGCAGCACCCACACCCCTCAAAATGAGCGTCTGCTCCGGTGTCAGGTGGCTGCAAACACAGATGGCTTTTTCTGAACCACAAACCCCTGTGCTCCTGCCCTAAGTGCATCACCAGGCAAAGGTGTCTCGTTCACACAAGCAGCAAACAGGGAGAAAGAAGCTCCCGTGGACATTTTCTACAATTTTCATGAGATACTGGGAACATCCTCAATGATTCCCAGTGTTTTGTAGCGAAATGAGAATCATTAAATCAGGAAAGGACACCTTTAAAGGAACTCTGACAAGAGTTCTTGCAAACACACTGCTCAGAGAACACTGTTCCTCATATCACAAGACAATAAATAAGAAAAAAAATACATATTCTGCTTTTTCCTGTAAGGCAAAAAACCTCCCAAAGAGAATACCAAAGGATTTGGGATGATTCTGATGGCAATACCTGTCTCCATCCCTCAGCCTTCTGAACTGAGTCGTTAACAGGCACATCAGTGTTGGTCCCACTCTGGTCCCAGGGACAAGATCCTCCACCATAAGTGCTGGAAACAGGTCAATATTTTTGGTAGTTCCATATAAACTGCAGGATAACAGATATTTAAAAAAAAAAAAAGTTAAAAGGCTCTCAAAGAGTGGGGATAATATAAATCTGATACCAACATAGAAATTTGTATTTCAGGAACTCATCTGGACAATATTTTTAATGGTTTTATCTACAAGACAATAGGATAAAGACCTGCCTTGGAAGAGGCAGACAGGGCAGATAGGACGCAGTTTAATCTGACTGGAAAATAGCTCCAAGGCTCAATCTGCTCCCAAACTACACCACAGCAGTGCCTGACAACATTCCACCCAAAACCAGACTGATCACTTGGAGAAACTTCATTTGTCTAACCTCATTGTTAAACCACAGTTATTACCCTATCTTAACATCTGTGGGGGGCAATATCTGGGAAGGTTAATCCATGGGTGTACTGGAAGAAGCAGGAACTCTCAACTGACTGGTCTCCAGTAGTTTTGATCCTTCCACATCCAGGCTACAGTACCTCCTGAGCTTTTCTCTGATCTCCAAGTTCTTGATCTCATTTCGGAGGTCCTCAAATTCCTGTGCTGAGGAGAGGTTGCAGAAGACCCTGAAGTCGTTGTAGGGTGGGATGCCATGGTCTCGCCCTCTCTGGATGTTGATAGCAGCCAAGTCCAGTGACACAGAGTGTGCCATGGAGAAGAGTTTCTCTGTCAGCTCCATGTTGAGGAGTTCAGAGGGCACCCTCATTTTCCCAGGAACCCCAAACAGCCCACGGAGGAGGGGGTCGATCCCCCCTTCCTGCATGATCCTGAAAGGGGAGAAGAAGGCCTTGTGCAGGGGGATGTGGCCTTGTGGGATGGGCTGGAAGGTCTCGTTCAGCCGGTACAGGATGGGGTTGATCAAGGTGTGCCCAAAACGGAACGCGGCCGTGGCAAAGGCGTTGAGAATCCCCGCGTTGACGTTGGGGTTGTAGCCTTTGTACTCACCCAGCATCTTCATCCCAGCCTCCCCGAGGACCTTGGGCAGCCACTGGGCATAGGTGATGTGCTGCATCTGGGCACCCACAATCTTCCTCGCCTCGTGGTACAGGAGATCCCCGTCCCAGTGCGGGTTGAGGGCGGCCAGCTCGGCGGCAACGCGGTTGTGCTCCCTGAACCATAGCGTGTGCATGGCCGTGAGCCCCAGCTGCTCGTTGGCACGGTGGTCTCCTGCCAGGAAGCAGGGCACAGGGCTCTCATTCTCATCCCTCATGCACTCTGTGGGTGGCCCCACAGCAAAGGGAAGGAGGTGCTTCCCCGAGCTGGGCACAACTTGCCCTCTCTTCAGCAGCCCTCTCCGGCCGCTCAGATCCCGCAGCTCCCGCGATTCCTGCTCCGTGCTGCCGTAAACGTTGGAGGCGTCGATGTAGGATGTCAGGTGGTTGATCTGCTCTCTGGCATAGACAGAGTTCATCAGCAGGGAGGTCATGCCGCTGCCACACACGGGGCTGGAGCGCACAAAGAACATGCAGCGCCCATTCCGCACGCGGGGGTCGTTGGCAGGGACGGTGATGGAGAAGCAGGGAGGGTCGTTGGTGCACACCTCGCTGCAAGGGGCTCCGTCTGAGAAACGGGACATGCTGATGGCTGCCACCGTCTGGTCCATGTCGTGGTCCAGGAACTGGCCCCACTGCATGAGCATGTGCGTGAACTGGTCATCAGGGGTGATGGTCTCAGTCCCAATCATGGCGGTGGAGACAAGGCGAGGTAGAGGAAGGGGCAGATCCCTGGCATCTTCTGCCAAGGAAAACCCTCGGGGCAGGTTGAATCCGTTCTGGTAGGCAGGTTTGAGGAGCCTCTGGAAGGCTGTGAGGGACGCACCCCACATGGGGTGCTGGAGGTTGTTACAAGAGCCGTCATGGGTCCTGTACTTCTTGTGGAAGCAGATGTCGGAGCAGTTGGGCGTGCGGCGGTGCGCGGAGCAGCCCGACAGGTTGGCGATCATGGTCAGGTAGTGAGGGGACACCAGGTCATTGTAGCGATAGCCTGCAGAGGGAAGGGCAGAGCACCAGGTCAGGCATCACCTGCAGCCTCCTGATTCCCACTGTCTCATGGGAACAGCTCTGTGTGAAAACCCCTGTCGGGATGGGCAGGCACGGCTGGGTCTCTGAGCGTGGTGTTGCTGTGGAATTTATGGGAGGCAAAGGAAGCACAGGATCACATCTGACCCACAAAGCAAAAAAGAAAGGGAAAAGAGTTTAACTGCACAGAGCTGGAAAACAGAAATGTGACTGGCAGAGCAAACTGTGGGGGTGGTCTTGGTCCCTATTCTAGGTTTATTTTATGGCTCCCTGGGTTTTTGCTGCCACCACGAGCTCTGTCACCCACCCAAGCTCTACGTGACGAGCAGCAGGAAGCCGTGGGTGACTGCCAGGGCACTGCTGGCCCATGTGAAAGCGCTGAATGATGCTGCATTGTGTGGATGCTGACAGGGCAATGAGGAGGAGAAGCTGGCAGTCCAACCAGCCCAGACCAGACCTGCTGCCTGGAGAGACATTCCTTGCACCCTGGAATACATCCAGGCAGGAAAAAATATTTACAGGCCCCAAACACACAATGCCTGCTACATGATGAATCACACGTACAGGTAGAAGCACACAGTGTACAAGAATGTTGGTTGTATATTAAGGAAGTGCCAGGTAGGAAGTTTTGGGGTCCAGCTGCTGCATGATTAGACCTCATTAAGTATTTTTGGTGTTACACTGCTTTGTTGTTTGCTGTCTTACCTTGATAGAAGGAATCTGAGTTGCTGGGACTTACCCGGGTTTGTAGCTAAGAGGTCAAAGTAGTAGAGATAGAAAAGGGAATTCCACTTCCTCTGTAACGGCACCCAAATGCCTGTGAGTTCACAGCACTGTTCTCGTTGCCATTTGGAGGGCAGGAAACACCTCAGACCATCTGTTGAGGGTCTGAACTTCAGACCCACAAAGATACTCCTTTATCAGTGAGATGGCTGATACTTTTTTAAAGAATAGAGCTTTTATAGCCATCTAAGAAACCTTTACCAAAACAGGAATTAAAATATTTTCCTGGGTATCAAATTGGTTCAGTGAACATAAGACCAGCCCTTCAGCTGTTAAAAAAAACCATGAGACATAGAAAGAATTGCCACCCAGACAACACATTTCTTGATATACCCAACATTTATCTGGATTTTTGATATACCACTGCACATTTTAAACTTCCTGGATGTCTACACATCATTGTTTTCATTTCATCCTGTGCACAAAACTAAGGGAAATAAAATCTCTCCTACCTGTGACATTCATGTCCACAATCAGCCCTTGCTGCACGTGCTCCTGAATCAGCTGCAGGGTCCTTTCAAAGATCTCCCCTGCCCTGGCTGTCTCGAGGGTGTAGGGGTCCCTCGGGTAGCGGAACAGAGCCAGGAGGTCATTGGGAGTCTTGGGGCGCCTGTTTCCAGGAATTAAAAGTGATGCAGGATCATTAAAATTAATCAACTCTGCCCAGGGCAGTGAGACCCTACAAGCAGCAAGAGTCAGGCTCTAAGCTGGTCTAGTGCTTGGCCCCCAAATTAGTGCATAAGACCAACATGGCTTGTCTGCACATTGCAGATGATTAAAGAAAGGATATTTTTCCCCAGGAAAATGCACATATTTAATTCCCTTAGTTTCTCTGGGTTTTTTCTGTGATAGTAACTTATTTTTTCACTTTTCAACAGCTGAAACCCAGAGGGTTTCAGGCTTAATACAAACTATCCATCCTTCCAATAAAAACATATATTGGGGTAGAAAAGGATTGAATCATATTCACTCGAGAATTTATTTTTTCTTGAGGAAATGGTTGGAATTTTTATATTATTATTTCTGCACACTCTCCACAAAGTCAGTTGCATTCATAAAATTACTCCTTTGATAATTTTCCTTTTTATTCACTATCTCCACAGCCAACTCCAGCTGACAAAACGCAGATAGAAGTGACATAAGAGATGATGCTTATGTATCTCACTTTTCCAGAATCCCAAATCTGTTGGGAAGCTCTATCACATCCTACAGGGTGCAGCTTCAACCTCCAGCACTTGAAAAAATCCTGTATCTTTGCTTTGCGGGCTGCCAGCGCTAAAATGAGCTTTGAGAAATCTTCATTTCTTGTGGGTTTTTATCACTTTTCTGCCTCAGGCCGCAGCTCCAGGCCCTTCCCACACTCACTTGCTGAAGAGCTCGGTCCGTGTGGAGTTGATGGCGTGGTCCACGCTGCTGATGGCCTCGCGCAGCGATGTGGCCACAAAAGTGTCCCCGCTCCGCCCCACGTCCGTGGCTGCCCAAAGCACAGAGAAACAACAAAACAACCTCAATTTGCTTCCGCATTAATGGGCCCTCCCAGCTCGTGAAAATCTGTGCAGCAGCACCAGCTCCAGGGACCGCGCTGCAGAACAAACAGCTTTTCTGTTTGTAATACAAACAACATGGGTTTATTTTATTTATTATGAAGAATGTGAACTGCCTGAAAAAGGAGGTGACTTTTTCAGGAGATATCTATGGGCACACATACAGAGTTTTCTTCTGTACAGCTTTCCAAAAAAAAGGTCTGTTTTGGTTAGTGGTTAAACTGCAAAAAGAAAATGGAAAAATCACAATGGGTTAATCCAAAAGAATATATTTGCTTCCCACAAAGGTACTTGTCAAATTAATGAAATTAATTTAAATATTAAATTGGGCACCCACATATATTAATATATAATCATATATTAATTTTCTGTTTGTGGAAGGCTTTACTTATTAATTACTGCTAGTATTTAATAGATATTTATGATAATAATAGTCCAAACTTAGTGTTAACACATTTGCTACATCATTTTAGATAAAAATACCGAACTTGTTGTTGGAATACCTTCAGAAGTACAGACATCACTTCTTTAAAATTACTACAGGATGCATTTTTAAGCCAGGGCCTTTGCCACAGCTGAACAAACCAGTTCCCAGTTGGCAACTGGTGTATGCTACAGCCAGCTGGTGAACGAGGCACCAATCAAGAACAAACCACAGAAATTATCTCAGGAACTATTTCAAACAACAAAGACGTTTCTGACTATTTTCAGCTCCTTGCTTACAGCCCCTGTATGGCATATGTTACTAAATTAATCTAATAAGCCACTCATTAGCCACTGTGGCTATTGCTGGAACAGCTCTTTACTTATATTTTAAACTTTTTGTTTGCCCTTGATTTCTTTTTTCCTTTGCCAGTTTTCTTACCCTCTGAAAGGTACAATTTCCACTCCTGAGCTCTGGTTTGACCAGCAGAGGAGAGCTACTCCTCCTTGTTCATTACACCTTCCCTAACGCACAGAGCAGGAGATTGAAAACCAGACCTAGTTCCCATTCCCAAGAGTGGTGCACAGTCTAAGGCTGCACTTGATGATCCTGAAGGTCTTTTCCAGCCCCACTGATTCTGTGAGTCTATGATTCTATGGCTGAGCAGACATTTACACCCCTGCATTTGCAGTGACAATATTGTTCTGCTCCTCCCTTCCCCGGTGTGTGAGGTTTTGGTCAGATGATGATTTGTGAGCACATTGGCACATTTTAATAAGTTTCTCCCTCCCAGCAGAGGCAATAACTACATGGACACTGACAGCTGGGCTTGCAGGAGGAGGTTTAAGACAACACCTTTGGCTTTGCAGGGAGCAACTGCAGCTCAGCTGAGCAAACAGCAAGGGGCAGCTGGGAGATGCGTGGGCTTTCTCAACAAGGTGACTCCAATCCAAAAGGACCTGTCTGCAAAGAAGCTGAAGAAACCATTTCTTACATAATTATCTGCTCAAAGTGTAGCTGTCAACAGAGCACAGCAGGTCCTTACAGGGGAGCCAGAGAAGGCTCAGGGGGAGATACAGTACCGGTGATAGTGAGCTGCATGGCACTCGAGGTGAAGCCAAAGGGGTTCCTTGCTATGCACTCGTATCTGCCCTGGTCAGCCACCCCCAGGTCCTGAATGGAGAGGGTCCCATCCTGGCTGATGTGGAACTTGCCGCTCTCTGTGATCTGGATGCCCTCCTGTTGCACCATCAAAAGACAGAAGCTGTGTCAGAGCACGGAAAGCTTCCCACCAGCCCAGCCTTCAGCCTGCTCAGCAAACCCAGGCATGGATGTGATGAGCAAATGTGGCCACCAGATGTTAGCATTGCACTTCCAGAGAAACCAGAGAGACGTCCAAACACACCTGTTCCTGATGAGAACCACAGTGAGGAGGTCCCTGCTCAGCTCCTTCCCCAGGTTTTCCCCACAGAACATCCCACACAGACACCCCACACTGCCAGGCTGGCTGGAACAAATCCCAGGCCCTCATGCCCCCACAGAAGTTTCATAGCACAGAATTAAGTTGAAATATTTTCAGTTTTAGGACAGCCTGAAACTGGTGGATTTTTGCTGGCCTTGACCTGCAAATCCCAGCTTTTGCTGGCTCTGACAGCATCACTCAAACCCAGCCTCTCAGCCTGGCTGGTGGCAGACGTGACTTCAGGTTTTGCTTTTTTATTCTCCTACTTCTTACCATCTTTCTGCTGCCCTGCCACAACCTAAAGCTTGCTCTGCTGCCCTCTCAGGCCTTTCCTTCTGCTCCCACTGCTGGTTGAGTGATGTGAAATCACCACGTACCTTGACCCAGGTGATGGTGGGCCTTGGGTCTCCCTGGGCAGCGCAGGAAATGGAAACGTCCTGGCCTGTCTCTGCCACCAGGTCTTGGGGGGGATGGAGGAACACTGGGATCACTGTGCAAAACAGGGAAAAAAAGTCAATGGGGTGAAAAATGCACCAAGGAAAATAAAGAAATCTGTGTGTCAAAAAACATCTCAGCATGGGGAATGCTGAGCTGCTGCTCTTGCAAGGGCTCTGCAGAGGGGCAGCAGCAGCTCACCCTGTGCTCTCTGTCTCGCTACCAAGCTCTCTGTTCATAAATTTATGTAATTTATGTTCATTATTTTCAGCTCCTCTGCATCTCTACTTGGGGCAATTACACAGGAATGTGCTGCACCATTTAAAATCCTTAATTCAAAGGCTTTCTAGAAAATATGCTTCTATTCTATTCTATTCTATTCTATTCTATTCTATTCTATTCTATTCTATTCTATTCTATTCTATTCTATTCTATTCTATTCTATTCTATTCTACTCTATTCTAAAACTATACTAAAAAAAGAGAAAGGATACATTAGAAAGCTAGAAAAGAATGATGATAAAAACCCATGACAGACTCAGAGAGTCCGACACAGCTGGCTGTGATTGGCCATTAATTATAAACAATTCACATGCTGGGTAAACAATTCTTCAAATCACATTTCAGAGGAGCAAAACATGGAGAAGCTGAGGCCTCTCATCTTGCCAGGAGAAGGAACCCTGGTGAAGGGATTTTTCATGAAATATCACAGTGACAGTAGGCCAAATGCAGTCTTCCCTCGCGGGTCTGTGCCTTTCAGCACAGAAAGTTTAACATTCTCAGCATCCGGGGTTCCAACAATTTACCACAAAAGCAATGTCACGGCTCTGCCAGCCCAGCTCACCTCGCGGGGTCACGGAGAGCTGCACGGGGACGCTCGTGCCGCCGATGGCGCTGATGGCGTGGCACTCGTACTGCCCGTGGTCGTGCAGGGCCACGCGCCCCACGCGCAGCGTGCCCGTGGCCAGCACACTGTGCCGCCGGTCGCTCGGCAAGGGCCCACCTGCGGGACCAAACAGCTCGTTAATTCCCTCATCCCACTGGTGACAAAATGATTTTTTGCTTTGGTGCGGTTTTCGTATCTATCCGCGGCTCTGGAAGCGGTTGTTGGATTGTTATAAAGTTTCCTAACGCTAGCGCTTTTCCTATTACGCCAACAAATTTCTGAGGGCTGGTTCTGATCTTGCTTCTTATGGGAATCAAGGACAAGACACCTTCCCAAGGCACTTCCTTGTTTATTAGACATGGACAACTAGCAGGGATGGAGGCTTCACAAGGGGTTGAAGCAAGAGGGTTACCTGTGTTTCTAACTAGGGATTCTTGTCAATTATGCAAATTTGCTGAACTTATAAAACTGTACTTGCCCCATGTCACATGTGCTTTGACACATGTGCATTTTCAGCACATTTTCAGCACATTTTCACCGTGCAATTTGCCATATTTGCACCTGGATGCGTACCGTTCAAGACCTGCTTTTATATTACTTCCTATATTAATATTGTCACAAAAGTGTTTTGTGTTGTTTCTAGATTCACTGTAGGGGTTTGTGTGATAGTCACACATTTCATTTCCTTCCCAGCATCAATTGCTCTGAAATACCACCTTTACACACTGAGTTGTCTTGTCTGATCAGCTGGGAAGAGCTGGAACCCTTTTTCTTTCTTCCTAAGTATTTTCTTAGTGCAACCTGCAGATTTTTTTGACCCTTGATGGATAGCAAATCACTCTTCAATTCTCCAAACTCTCTGTTTCATCAAATAAATGGGAACATTTGGCATTGTCTTTCTAAATTTTTTGGTCTGATTTTTTGGTCTGGAAACAGTTGTTTCAATATTTTCTCTATTTCAGGAGAAAAGCTAAAAACTAAACTGCTTTAACAAACCCAAATAAAATTACCAAAATTTGTCAGGCTAGCAACTTTTTTTTAATATACTCCATTTTCCTCCATTTATTCATCCTCTAGTTGTTCATCCCAAATACCAAAACCCCCTATGTTCTCAAAAGTGGCTTTGAGATGAGCAATGCTCATCTTGTCTTGCTTTCAGCATGTGAAAGCACTGTAAAGCTCCATTGTTTTTTTATTTATGGAGTGCCGAGTGCAAACCTGGTTACAATGCAGTTATGAACCTCACTTCTTGTCACTGTGCTCCTTTCCATGTGCCTAGGATATATTTTCTGGGAAGTGGAGGAAAACAGGTTAAAGGAGATGGAGAACATGCTGGCAGAGCAGAATTTCAGCTGGTCCTTCTTAACTCCGCGTCAGGGCCATTGCTGTGGAAGCTGGAACACAATACCCACAAAATCTCCCCAGCCCTAAACCATTAATTATGGCTTGTGAAGCATAAGGAAAAGTTGGAGGACCTCTGGGCCAAGCATTATTGGCTTCTGTCCCAGAAAGTGTTGGATGAGATCAGTTCAGTGGAGCCAGCATTAACAATTATTTGAGACTTTAAAAGTTCACCACCACCTGTTGTCCCAAAATCTTTTTTCCTAAGCTATGAGAAAACTCTGAGGTGTGCCAGTGAATGTGGAGAGGTGTGCCTTCTCCAACGTGCTCCACAAGGGCAGCAAATTAGGGACAATGACACAGAATTGGCACATGGTGGTACTGCAAAAGGAAGTGGTGGAATCATCCCCAGAAGTGTCAAAAAAAAAGTGCAGATTTGGCATTTAGGGACACGGTTTAGTGGTGAACATGGCAGTGTTGGGTTAAAGGCTGGAATTCATTATTTTAGAGGTCTTTTCCCACTCAAACAATTCTGTGATTGGCATCCATTGATTTGGAGGTTCCAGACCTTGCCTTTTCAGAGGAGGTGGGAAGCCACTGCAGGAAGAAGTGTAATGCCTTCCATGGGTTTCATGCTGATGAAAACCATCACACTCCTTCCTTGTGACGGAGACCCAAGATGCTCCTTCCTCAGTGTTCAACACCATCCTTGGTGATCTACCACACACCTCCTTGTGGGACTGGGTCTGTGCTGGTCACAATTTGTCCTGTGCCACCACTGCAAGCCACCACCCTGGGCCAGCAGCTCAGCTGTTCCCACCCACACCCCGTGGATGATGGCATGGGAGAGAGAAGCCACAAATGAAGTAAGGCAGTACCTGCCCTTGTCCAGGTAATCACTGGGGGAGGGTGACCCTCAGCAGAGCAGGGGAAATCCACACTTTGTCCCTCAGTTACTGTCTGATCCGTGGGAATGACAAGAAACCTGGGAGAATCTGGAAGGGAAGGCAATGACTGAGGAGCAGGAAACACTCAGGGAGCTCATGGGAGCAGAATCAGCCACAAGACTCAAACACACCCCACTGACTAAACACAGTGTCCCAGAAATGTCCCAGAACCCTTCCAGGCTCAGCCTGGGAGCCCTGACCTTGCACTATGATCCTTGCTGTGGCCTGGATGGAGCCCTCAGAGTTGCTGGCATTGCAGTTGTACTGCCCCTGCTCCGAGAAGGTGACGTTCTGGATGAAGAGTCCTCCAGAGCTGGTGATGGTGAAACGGGAATCCTGTGGCAGAGGAGAGCCCGAGCCAAGGGTCCAGCTGATGCGAGGCTGGGGGTGCCCAGAGACCCCACACTCCAGGGTGACACTTTCCCCAACCAGCACTTCAGTGTTCTGGGGCTGTATCACAAAGGTGGGCTTGGCTGGAAGGAAAGGAGAGCTTTAGGAGCCAGCTCTGCTGCTCACTGATGGGCAGAAGTTGCTTGGGCTGCTCTGCAACCCAGCAACCCACTCTGGTTCTACCCTGACGTCCAAATCCTCACTCTGAGCAATGCCCCCAGCATTTTCCTGCACCTCCTCACACCCACTCACCCAGTGCTGGAACATCCCCACACCCCTGTGCTGCAGAATTGATCCCAGACTTCAAACTCCCTCTCCAGTCCCAAATTACCTTCAATCCCTAAGTACCCCTTTTCCCAATCCAGTGGGAACCCCTGAAGTTCAGACCTGCCTCCACTCTCTCCCCCAGCACACCAAGAATAACTTGGCACATACAAAGCTGGGACTGGCTGATTCAGCTCCATTCCCATCCCCAGGTTGTAGAGGGGTGCACAAAGCTCAATTACATGGGGTGCCAAAATAGCGCAGCACGACCTCCTGTGTCTTGACCTCCCCAGCAATGTTCTTGGCCATGCACTGGTAGACGCCTTTGTCCGACTCCTTGGTGTTCTGGATCATCAAGGTCCCATCTTGCAGCAGGTTCAGGCGGTTGTCATCTTTCATGTCAATTTTATTACTGAAAAAAACAACCACAAACAGGCAAAATCTGAAAGGAATAAAGACTGGTGGTCCCCCCTCTGGAGGGATCTGGGGGCTTTGCATTGCAGTAGGTTGGTGTTTCTTGGAGCTATTCTGAGACTTCATGAAATTTGCAGCAAGAATTCTGACTCACAGCACTGAAGTGCAGCTCCAGCTCTGATTTGCTCCCTGGGTGAGCTGCTTTTTCTCTCCCCACTGATTACACAGGACATTTACAGCCCATCAGGAGAGCACTCTGTTCCCGTGTCACAGCATTGCTGCCATTGTCAGGACATCCTGGCCCGGAAAGCCTGTTCCCCTTACTCACTAAGTGCAAATTTAACAATGAGTTAATATTGTTCTTGTGTGCAGCCATTGCTATTCAAACTCCAGACTCAAAGGCCTGAGAGGAGCAAAAAGCTCTGAGAAGTCACCATGGGACCCCAACACAGCTTGGACTCCAACCCAGCCCGAGAGAGCTGTGAAACATCTTCCTTTTCTCTGCAGTGACCTGTGACTCCTGGATCCCAGCCCGTGGCAGAAGGTCCCAGTGCTGCATCCCATTTGTCCCAGCACGAAGGAATCTTGGATGGCTGCAGATGATGGAAAGGGAAGAAGAGACCTCTCTCCCCCTAGGACAAAGGCTGAACCCACTATGCAATCTAATCTGCTTGCTGGGCATTTATTTAATTCCCCTGGTGTCTCCTCTCTCCAGCCCTATCTCGTTTGTTGAGCATTTATTATCATTATCCTTCTCACAATGCTGTCTTTGGGAGCCTGCCAGCATTTCCCTAACAAAACCTTCCTTCCAAAGGGACTTAACTCAGCCATAAACTTTTGCTCTGGGCTGAAACTCTGCCTGGTGGGGGGTTTGCTGAAGAAGCACACATTGATCATTTTTATTAATAACCAAGCCCTGCTCAGGCTTCACCAGACAAGAAGCTCATAAAGCAGCAAGGCAGCTTCACTTCCACAGTGGGCACAGAATATTTTATTGTGCAGCATTTCCCAGAACACTCTGGCATCTAGCACATAACCTTTACAAGACTTTGCAAATTCTGTCCTGCAGTGGAGCACAGCAATTTTTCCCTTTGGAAAGAAACCTCATACCTAGCACAACCAGCCTTTAGTGAGAAGCATCTCAGCAGTTAACAAATGGCAAGCATGGTGGCCGAGAGCAACATGAAACTCTAATTTTATTTTTTTCCTGATCAAAAGACAACTGCTTTCAGCCTGCAGAATGTGTTTATAGGAAAGTTATAAGCTCTTGGAATCCATTACAAACGCAGATGAAATATTTCAAATGCAGATGAAAACACCACTTGGATTACGTGGTCACCAGAGAATGCTGTTAAAAGGAAGGTAAATATAACCCATGAAATAACCATTTCTTTTTTTCTTATTATTTTTTTTTAATGTTGTGTGAAACAACTTTTGTAATTACAGGCAGGCACTGAAGAGCTCAGTGCTTGAAAACCTTTGCCACCCCAGGGCTCCTTGAATGTGACTTACTTGTTGTGCAGCCAGATGATGGCAGGCTTTGGGTTTCCTTCTGCCCTGCACGTGAAATAAACTGTGTTTCCCAGGAGCACATCCACGTCCTGGGGCTCTGAGGTTATTCGAGGCCTCTCTGCAAAACACAATTTGAACACAACCCAGTCCAAAGCATCACAAAAATTCAGCCCAGCTGGGGTGTGGTGGGGCCAACAACACCCATCCTGCAGTGCCCCAAGGAACAGGCACAGCCTCAGGCACAGCAGCATCCACTCAGAGCCACCCCAAAATTCACTGACACCTGAAAATATCATGAAGGAATAGCACCTGTAAAGGCCCTGGGGAATTGCTGCTGTTCCTATTCGCAGTAGCTAGGCAGTGGATGAGTTCCCACAGCCCTGACTGTACAGGGGTTCATTACAGAGCTGGTCCCTGCCTCCCCCCGAAGAAGCAAAGTCAGTAGCATCCTCACTTGGGTTGTTTTTCTGCCCTTGGCAGCCTGCAGCTTTCTGCTCCACCTGAGCACAGAGCCAGCTCCCTGCAAACCAAACCACTTCCTTCCCAACAGGATTTCATTCATTATGGCCCTAATTCATCATCCTGTCCCTCTCCAGCCAAGCCTTTCACTGTGTTCTTCACTTTGAATACACTCAAGCACCAAGCAAGTTAAACATTGAAAGGATGTGCTAAAACAGGGAGGAATTTATGGACAAGCCTGGAGTGCCTGATCTTGATTCAAAAAGCCATTCCATTTCACAATCTGCATGCTCACCAGTGATCCAGTAAAACCAGCTGGATTATTGCTAAAATTGAGAACCTGTCACCCCCTCCAATGGAAGGTCAGTGTCCTCACTCCTCATACCACAAATTAATGGCTCAGAAAAAATCCCCAAAGGCAAGGCCAGCACAGCCCAAACCCAGCACAGCCCCACAGTACAAAACACTGACCCAGGGCAGATTTGCCCCTGTGGCTCACAGCTGCTCAAAGCCATGGGTTAATGGTACCAGCAGCTTTCAGACTGACTCGAATATCAGCCACCTGCATGGGTAGAGCTCTGTGCTGAACTCTGTATCATTTGTCTTCCCAGCTGGCACACCACCAGGGTGAAAGCCAAATGCCAGCAAAATCTTCCCACCAGGTGCTCTGGTAATTTGACAGACACCCCACTGTGTTTCCATGCCTAAACCAGAACAAATTTGCACTAACAGCTGTACTGTGGCACTGGGAGTGTGTTGGGGAGAGCGTGCTGTGTGGCACAGCCACTCCATGTGTCCCCAGCTGCTTTCCCTAGGCCCTTCCCATCCTCCCTCCCCTGAGGTCACAGACCTGTTTGTGCCAACTCAACTCTTTCCATGGCTGTGCCCTAAATTAATCTGTGAAATGGTCAAATTAAAAAAAAAAAAATGAAATCATAAGAGAAAAGCTGGATTCAATGGAGAGCTCTTCAAAATCCAGCTGATCTCACACATTTGGCTCACAGCAGGGCCATGCACAGCTGGGCTGGCATATCCAGGGGGGATGCTAACAGCCAGCCCACGTGGGTGGGAATTTCTCAAACTGACTCTGCCAGCAGCAAAGCACCATGGAACTACAGCCAAGGTTTGTACCAACCTCAACTTAAAAATCAGAGTTTTGTCTCACCTCCACTTAAAAGTCAGAGATTTGTCTTTTTCTATATGAAATAACTAATTTTAAGATTTTTTTCAGAACAAAACCCAATTTAAAACTCTAAGTTTAAAGAATAACAGGCTAACAAAATCCAACAGTTACACCACAATCAAACACAGCATTCAGCTCCATATCTACAATGCTCTCCCTCAGGTTTCCAGTTGTGTTTCCTGCCACTGCAGCTCTCCCAGTGTTCCCCTTCTGTTCAGCCTAATGTAGGGTGTTTCCTGGTTTAGCCACTGGTGCAGCAGATCCCTTACCAGCCATACTTTGTGCAAAAAGCCAAGACCTATATGAAATAACTAATTTTAAGGGTTTTTTTCAGAAAAAAAAATACTAATTTAAAACTCTAAGTTTAAAGAATAACAGCCTAACAAAATCCATCAGTTACACCACAGTCAAACACAGCATTCAGCTCTATGTCTGTGATGCTCTCCATCAGGCTTCCACTTGTGTTTCCTGCAGGCCTCCCAGTGTTCCCCTTCTATTCAGCCTAAGGTGGGGTATTTCCTGGTGCAGCAGATCCTTTGCCAGCCCTACTCTGTGCAAAAAGCCAAGACAACACCCACCAGCCAAAGCGGAGTGTCGCAGACATTTCTCCACAGAAATCTTTTCTTTCGGATTTCTGCATCTTCTGGAGGCCAGAGGCCTCAGAAGACAAGGTAAACAATTATTATCAGCTGCTGGGGAATGCAACAGGGACACCTATTTTGATTGGTGATTGGTTCATGTTCCCATGTTTATAATTAAGGGCCAATCACAAGGAACAAGCTAGGGACTGAGTCCTTGGCCACAACTTTGTTTTAGATTTCTTTCTATCTATTCTTAGCCTGGCCTAGCTGCTCTGCAAACCTCTCTCTACATTCTATTAGTATAGTAATAATGTATTATATATAATATCTTAATAAATCAAGCCTTCTGATTCAAGAAACAAGATTCACCGTCTCTCTCTCACCAGCTGCGACCCACTCAGGTGCAGTAATAGCGGAGCTGCCTCCAACACCCCTGGGAATATCAGCTTCCTCCTGCAGCCCCACTGGGATTTCCCCATTCCAGCAGTGAAGGAGGGAGAAACCAGGATGCCAGCCGAGGGAAGAGGGAGGCGAAGGGCAGCAGGGAGGAGCTGCCAGCCCGAAGCACAGCTGCAGGGCTGCGATCTGGCTCACCACAGTTGAACTCCCGGGCGGTCAGCGTGGCGATGGAGCGGCCGTGCAGGTCGCGCGGAGCCTCGCAGGTGGCGGCGCTCTGGATGCTGCCCTGCTCCGCGTGCTGCTTCAGCAGCTCTGCCAGCCACAGCAGCTCGCAGTCACACACCAGGGAGTTGGAGTCCAGCCTCCTGCAACAGCAAAAGGCAGCTAGCTGAGTGCCCAGGCTGCAGCTGCTGGGCTGCCTCCTTCTGCACGGGACACAGCCCTCCAGGGTCGCCTGGGTGGTTTGCCCTGCATTTGGTGACATCCCGAGTGAAAATCTGAGATATTTCATTGCCACGATGGTTAGCTAGGATGCTTGACCAACACTAGAAACTATTCCGGTTTCAAATATAAATTATTCAGTTAAACTGGATTATGCAGTTTCGGGATACTTGAGACACTGAAATGTTGGGGTTTATCCTGGGATGGAGATTTCCACCTTTACTGAATTCTGTAAGAACTGCCTCTGTTACAGCTTTTCTCTTTCATCTCCACCCCCCTCCCCCCATTTATTTATGTGTGGATGGGATCAGACCCTTCCTGCAACCAGCTGTGAGGAGCTGCAGCATTTCTGCACCACTGGAAGAACTTTTATTACTGCAACACAAGCCTGAACCACAGCAAATGGAGCTCCAGTGACCTCGCAGTGCCCCCATCCTCTTCCCTGCACTGACCTCATTCCTACAAGCAGTGCTCTCCAGGAGGATAAATGAGGACTACAGGGGGATTTAGTTTGTTACTGCTTCCCCACTGACAGTTTTACAGTCCACGGGTCTGAGCCATTGTCATGGTTTTCAAAACCAGGACAGCCATCCAAAAACAAAATTTAAAAAAAAAAGCCTAAACAAACAAACAAGCAAAAAAGGAAGAAAAATCTAACACTTTCAGGGTCACATATTTGAGAATGTGAGATTTCACACAGGGCCATGACCGAGTATTTTATAGACATCCCATCTTTTTCTCTGGCACCTACAGAGAGCATTTCACAAGATATTCCCTCTTAAAGAGAAGTGAAGCATTTAACCTGCCTGCAGAAATCACTGAGGGCAGCAGTGAGAAATACATTACTTTATGGTATTGAAAATCATGGCAGAACACCAAAATTCTTTACCTTTTGAATTTATTTTTTTCCTCCCAAACACGTCATAGAACTTATTCCCAGAGATCATAAAACCAAAGCAAGAAAGAAGTAAGCTGAAGAGACAGGCAGGTTATGTGGGAATGGCACTCTGGGGAATTCCTGCATGGAAAGGGAATCATGCCCCTTGGCACTCCTCTGACTAATTTCAATCTAGAAAACAAGCCTTTTCTTTTATGACTATGATTCTTCTAACCATGCTAGATACTGATCTACAAACATGTTCAAGGTCATATCCGTGACCTGGACTTTCTACATTTTTCAAGGATGTTTTATGGGTTCAAAACCTTGTGAAGACTTTCCAGGAACGTTCATTCCTGTGGCATTATTAAGCTGTAAGCTGATTATAATTAGACACTAGCATAAAGAAACTCCTAACTGCTTAAATAAGCTTTCAGGTCCAATCAAAACTGTTTTATAAACCAAGCAGTGGCCTTAGAAGTGCAACAACTAAAAGCTTTGCCAACCAGGCACATTCTTCCTCAGGTCCTGCCCATCTGATTGAAGATAAACAAGTCCTCTTTGCAGGCAATATTTTTTACTTACAGCCGTTTGAGGGATTCCAGTTGAGAGAATGTCCCTGGATGAATCCTGGAAATCTTGTTGTTGTGCAAGAATCTGCAGTGGGAGAAGCCATGCCAGAACATTATTCAGTATTTGCACCGTGAGGATGATAACACCCCAGGTCACAACTCAGTTTCAATGCAAAGGCCACTCATCCAAACGGAGCTCAGTGTTTGGATTCCATGTTTGTTCCCATGAGCTGGAGGGATTTCATCCCTTGGTGGGTGTGACGTAACCTGCCAAAGGCGAGAGCGGGCGTGGGCTGCAAATGGTGACTCAGGATGGGATGCAACAGGTTGGAACTGGACCCTTCCAGTCTCCCTGCACAGGGAGGAGAAAGGGCACAAAATCCCCTCAGACTGGACCCACCCTCTGTTTTCTGGGCCTGGGTCAGATCCAGTTTAGAAGGGATCTTTTCCTTCCCCTGTGCAGATGATGTGACAATTCCACAAGGGCAGCCATTGCTGTTAGGCAACTCCTGCATTGGACTCCATGTAGTTATTAGCCATGAGCAAATCTAATTCAGACAACAGCCACCTAAACTGAGGCAAATTCTCACTTCCAGAATCTTAGCACACACATAAAACTCTCCAGTTAGGGAGAAACCCTGCTTGCACTAAAATGCAAATATTAGTGGAGACCAAGAGGGGATCATTAATTCCCCATTCCCATAATGGTGGAGGAATTTACTAGTGTTGGTTACATCTAAAACTCGTAAGAGACCATTGATAAAAGAGATGAAGCAATTTTAGTAGGTGGTGGAACAGGAGAGCACACAAAAGCAGCACAGCTCCAGTGCAAATGTCTGCACACACACGTGTGCACCAGAGTCCAGCCTGGTTGCCCAGCTTGGAGGCTGAAAAACCTTCCTTTAAAATTTAAATCCAGAATTTTTGTTGGATCCAATACAGTGACTGAGATCAGCCATATGCTGATCCAGGTCTGAATTTTCCTAAGGGTGTGGGATCCCACAGTTTTATTTCTTTGGCATGTATGGACATAAGGCACATTTCCACACAACCCAGGAAAGTCTGCTGGTTTCTCCATGGAGTGGGAACCACACATGGACTGTTGTGCTGGTGGCTCCATTACTGCTAGAGGCAATCCTGGGGAGCAGGAGACTCCATTTCCTTAGTTCTCTCAAGAAGGATGTGGTGTGTTTTTCTTGTTAGACTTTCTTCTGACTTTATCCCTTTTCCACCCCCTTTTTTTAGCTCACTCTGCCCAACAGTGACTAACGTTGCTGACCTTATGCTCAGAGTAAAATTTCACTTGGCTTGACCAGCTGTAGGACTTTCTGCAGATTTACTCCTATTTAGATGGAAACCTGAACATTACATAAAATGGGAAATTCCCTTCACATCCTCAGTCACTCTCCCCCTCGGCAATTATGTAAAATCTCTTTCTTTAAAGAAGTTTCTTTTTGCATTTTGGAGATCACACTCCATGCTAGCAAAACTGCTACACTAAATAAAGGGGGTTTTCCCCTTCTCCTCACCCTCTTAGTCCCAATAAATATCCCATTTTTACTCACAGCCTTTCAAGTTTAGGCAGGTCACTAAAAGTCTCCAGCTCCAGACTTTCCAGGTTGTTGAAATGCAGGTACCTGTGACAGAAATCACACACAGATTGAATTTAAGAGGCAGAAGATCTTCCCAGATCAACCCACCAGTGCCCCCCAGGATGTCACCACTCATCTCAGGGCAGATGTGGAGAAGCCAGAATCCATGTTAGTGTCCCCAGTTTCCACAGGCAAACATAGAGGCCAACATGCTTTTCTGCTAATGCAGACTAAAATTTTTAGTTCCACTAAAATCCAAAGTGTGACCTGCCACTCCAGAGGCCAAGGGGACCTCCTGCCCATCCCAGGTCACCCCTCGCCATCAAGAAAAGAAATGTGGTGCCTGCAGAGCAGCTCACCACAATACCTGAGCCTCCCTGTTGCCATGAGCTGTGACATTCACCAGCACAACTGACACATTCCTGACTTTCAGATGGATTTTTTACAGTCCCCAAATTGCCTAAACTATTCCCCTTTATTTTACACAGGCATAAATTTCACAGCAGACACAGATTAATCACAGATCTACAAATACTCATTCTGCTATTGTAGCTGACTGCATTGAGAAATAATTGCCTAAGCCTCCACATGGCTGCTTGATTTGTAATGGAAAGATTCATGATAAATGGTGCAGTATCAGAGAGGGTGACTCAGATTCTGCACTGGAGGGGCACAGTGGGGAGGACAGGGATGTGCTCCAATCGCTCTCAGATGCCTGCTGAGATTGCTTTGGACCTTGAGGAAAGCATCTGATCCTGTCCATCACTTGGGTTACACTTTTTCTTGAAAAGCTGGCTTGTGGGGACAGGAAAACGGGGTAGGATTTGAGCAAAGCTATTTCTTCTGGAGTTAAGCCTGCCTTGATTGAAAACAGATGGGACTTTCAGCGGGTTGTTTGTTGGTTTTGTGGGTTTGTTGGTTTTGGTTTTTTTCTTTTATTCGTGACATCAAGTCTGGAACACTCACTGCTGAAATATCCCTGTGGGCAGCTTCAGCTCTCTAAGCTCAGCTTAGAGCCAGTTTCAGCTTCCTAAATTTTCTCCCAGGCATCCTTGCTGAGCTGGCTGATGAAAAACCACATTGTACACAAGCTTGGTGGCACACCTATTGTTAGGATTGCCTGAAACTTCCAATTATGCTCTGTCCTCTTGTGCTGTCAACCTAGAGAACAAGCTGGATCTTATTCCTTTTACAGCAAAGTCCTTGGTCACATTCCAGCCCTATAAATGCTGCAGCTGGGAACAATTCAGGAATTAGACCAGTTTCACCTTTGGTCCCTGCTCTCCAGTGATACAAGCAATTCCTGTATTTCAATTATTTAGGAAGAATAAGTCATTAGGAAGGAATTGTTCCCTGTGAGGGTGGAGGGTGCCCAGAGAAGCTGTGGCTGCTCCATCCCTGGAAGTGCCCAAGGGGTTGGATGGGGCTGGGAGCAACCTGGGATAGTGGGAGGTGTCCCTGCCCATGGCAGGGCATTGGAATGAAATGAGCTCCAAGATCCCTTCCAAATCAAACCATTCTGGTATCTGTGATTCAAATATCCAAGCTCACACTCTCTCCACCAGTCCCAAGTAAGAAAAATCCAGACCCAGTTTAGGAAGGCACTTCAGAAGAGTCAGACCTCAGGCTGCCCATCTCACCTCCAGAGTGGTGCACTAAGAGTCAAAAACCAAAACTTCTTTGAATAAACAGCAGAGTTTTGCCCTAGACAGAAAGGGAGCAAATGGGGACTGTTGGAGTGATGGACTCCAGCTGCCAGGAAAGCACAGGAGGCTCCCTCCAGCCCAGACTCAGCACAGAGTGCCACGAGGGAAGGTTAGGACTGTGTTTGTTTGGATCCTTCATCTTCCCCCACTGCCATTTCCAGATGCTTTGCAGCATGGGAGCAACCATCACCCTGGTAGCTCCCAGGAATACTTGGAAGCCCCAGCTCCCAGCTTGTACTGCATCCACTCATTTCCAGCAGAGCTCTGGATGAGAGAGAAAATCAATCAGCACCCTCAATTTAAGTAAAGGACCAGATCTGTCTCTCTGCTTAAAGAATCCCCAGACACAAACCCAGCAGAACATTCTGCTCCCAGCCCTCTCTCCTCCTTCATAAGGTCCTTGGAAATAAAGGCCATCAGAAGCACAGCTGGGTTCTTCTATGCTCCAGAGATTTGGGTGCAGGAGAAAACACACGGAACACCAGTAGGAAGAGAGCTCAGCACTAACTAACCAAAACCAATACCCTGAACAGCTGGTTTGAAATGAACCCAGTGTAGTCTGGTGATCTGGATGAGAAAAGAGCAGCAGCTCCATCCTACCCCTTGCTAAATGCCTGCTGCTCCCCAAGCCTGGCAGCACAGCATGCAAACAAGGCTCATCTGTACTTACAGCTGCTCCAGAGAATGCAGCCCGTGGAAGGCATGTTGCTGGATGCTCTGGATTTCATTTTTATACAGGTAGCTTTAAAAGGAGAGAAATGAAACAGCATTAAGGGAACTAATCAGCAGTTGTGTTCTAAAAAGTCACAGGAAACAGCAATGACCCTCTACCCAAAGCAGAATTTGCTGCCTGGGTTCAAGGGCAATGTTTTATAGCTCTGACACTCAACTCCAAACACACACAGTATACCCTTGACTGGCAAATATTAAAAGTGGGTAGCTAGATTTTGAAGAGATCAAGAAATTATTGAGCCACCAACTCACAGGTATTTCAGGTTCTCCAGATCTTCAAAGGATCTTCTCACGATTTGTTTTATCTGGTTGTTGTTCAGCAGCCTGTTCAAATCAAGAAAGAAAAACTCAGCTGGTGAAGTCAGCATGTGTGAGATTTGTGGCATTTCTGTTCTTGGATGCCCACTGAAAAATTCTGAGCCCAGGTGTCACAGAATTAAAGATTTAATGGGGTTGGCAAGTCAGGGTTTGGGTCCTCACACCAGCCAAGGCAGTGAGAAGGTTTCTCACCCAGAAGTGCCACTTCCAATATTGCAGTGTTCAAAGTATTTTCCATACCTTTTGCCACAGTTTTCATCCCAAAGCGACAAATTCATCCAGGAAAGGGATGAGGGGATGGGAGACAGGCAGAAAGAAGCAGTGGGGAGTAAGATATTAAACCATTGCTGCCACTCTCGTACAACCACAGTGGGTTTTGGAGGTGCCTGGTTGTGTTCAACAAGTGAGCAGGGGAGTGCAGAGCCAGTTTTTAGAAGTACAAATGCAGTTTAAAACACCAGTTCCCAGCGGAGTTATAGGAGCCACAAAATGCTAATAGCTTTGCTCTAATCACTTTGTAACTGATACCCACAAATAAGAAATAAATTCAACGTTGACTCCTGAGGCTGCTCAGAGACAACCTCTTTTGATCTCAGGAGCTTTGTGCCAGATTTTAATCCGAAATCTCTGGGCCACGTGGCACTGGAGAGCTGTGTGACACCGGTGTGTGCAGTTGCCATGGCTGTGTGTGCAGCTGAAGGCTGGTGCCAGTGACCAGGAGCAGCCCAGCTCTGCTGCAGCCACGCTGTGCAGCAGTGGAACCACAGAGCAGAGCCCTGCAGAGCTCTGCTGCAGCCCCTGCCAAGCCCAGCGCTGAGAAAACACAATAAATCACTTATAAATAGCTCCCTAACACACAGAGCGAGCTGCTCCTCGTGGCTGCACTCCCACGGGTCCCTCGCTGTGGCTCTCACTGAGGTTCAGGTCTGGCAAAGCTCACAGCTGGTGGAGCTTTTAGTGCTGAACAGTCCAGAGCAAGGATTTCAACAGGCACCACTCATTTTTAAAATTCCTAAGTGGAGCTGTGGGCAGAGAGGGAATCTGTGACTCTGTCCTGCAAAGATTTCTTTTTCAGGTGTTGCAGGAAAACCAGCAATTTCTGTGCAAGCAGCCAGACCTTACTGCATTGGGTCACATTAAATACACGTGCTGGATGTGCATTTTACAAGCTGATTTTTGCCATAGCTCTGCTCTTCAGGAACAATCTGCCACCAGGCAGCAGGTGAGAAGACAGTTCAGCACTTTCCCTGCAGCAAAACCCAATCTTCTGCTTTTCTGGACAAAAAAGAGCAGCCAAGCCTCTGTCATTACAAGCCAAGGTCTTTTCCTGGTCAAAGCCAAGATTGTGTAGGTAAAGAATGGAGAGAAAAGACAAAGAGATGGGGAGAAAGGGTAAAAAACTTGTGGGAAAAAGAACTTTTGGGAAAAGAAGATGAAGGTGAATCAAACACCTCAAGGATCACAGAAGAGATAGAAGATGTCAGAAGCACACACACATGTGATGGCAGCTTCACAAGTTCTCTCCAGGCAGCTGATGCAGCTTTCCACCAGCTTTTTCTCAGGTGGAGAATTACACCGAGGGTCAGAAAAAGCATGTGAGAAACTCAAGAGCAAAACAACTTCGTACATCAGGCAACGAGCGAGGGGTTGAGAAAAACCTCATTGCCCCGGATTTGCCCATCCTGCCTGGAGCAGGGGTGTGGGTGCCACTGCCAGGCTGCACAGCCCAGGGCTGGAAAGCTCCTGCACAGCTGGAAGCAACAGCTCCACACACACAGCCGAGGTCAAACAGCCCGGGCTCGCTCCTAGGGATGCAAAAATGATGTCAAGTCCCTGGAACACACCATCCTGCTTTGACAGCCAGCTATGCTGAGTGGAAATACAGTCCCTGAGCATCAACCCCAAAGCTTATCTGATGACTGAACACCCCAGGGCTGGCAGTGACTGCCTGAGGGCAGTGTGGGAGAGAGCTTTTGCCTATTTGCCCACAGGACAAAGACAACCCAGGCACCAGCCCTGCTTCCCTCCCTGCCCCATCAGCTTCCATCTCTGGCCAGAGCAGGACCAGGCAGCTCCTGCTCTGTTATCTGAGCCCCAGTTCTGAGCATCATTGCCATGGATGTGAGCAGCTGGCACACACCTGCATCGGCCATTTGCCTGCCAGGGGACAGGTGGCACTGACCAGGTGAGCAGGGTCACACCAACAGCCTGAGCAGCCCCGTGCAGCAGCACAGGCTGCAGCCCTTTGCTGATTGTTGCCTTTAATGCTCAGAGTTCAGACCAGGACTGATCTCCACTGGGATTTCAAATTCCATCATGTTGTCTGGCTGTGTTTTGGGGCTATTTAAAAGCATTATCCCAGTCTGTTTTGTTGTCTTGGCCATTTTGTACAGTTCAAGGGAGTGTAATCACTGAGCCAGCCAAATAAGATGAATCCTGGAAGTTCAGATGGCAAGCAGCACGCAGGGCTCTTATCTCATCGTCTGATACTTAAAAACTTGTTCATTGCCTGATTTAGGAATAATAAGTGCATGGAAGAAGTCATCTCTGCTTCCTGTCTCAGGATTCCCCATTGTAATGGAAGGATAAGTCCTGGAAAACACTGGAAAGTGAGATAATGATGAAGTCCACAATAGCCCACTTATTCCAAACTGCTGCTTTCAGAGAAATCCATGGACAAAGCAGCACAGCTGGCTCCTAGAGAGAGTTTGGATGGCTCCTGCACAGCTGTCTGCTCCCTGACTCCTCTGCAATTCACCAGGCAGAGCAGTGTGCCAAATCCTGCCATGGCCTGGCTATTGTCCCAGCTGCCATCCACAGCAAAAATGCCCAAATTCCTGCTGCCCTTAGAGGGCTGGAAGCTGGGACCCAGATCTGCTGGGAATAAAAGGCAGACAGAGGCTGGGAAGATAATTATCTCCCTCATTATCTTAACCACACCCTGTAGCAAACCAGGCTAAATTAAAGGTACCAGAAGCACATTTCCTGGCAATGGGATGGGGCATTTCCCTTCATGCCCCATGAACTGGACTCCACATGAGTAGGAGAACTCACACAGGTTTTATTCCTGCCAGACTCTTCTGGGATGTTTGAGATATACAAGCACCATGAGATGTGGCCCAGATTCACCAGGAGAACATTTTACATTCAGTTTCCTCTAGATTTTATGTGTGACTGCCTCTCCTTTCTCCTTCCCCACCCTCTCTCTAGGTTTCCAGTCACAGGCTAAAGTTCCATTAAATGAGTGGTTTTCTGTTTTGAAGAATGTATTAAATGATGTGACAGGACAGAATTCAGACTCAAACCATGTTCTCTTTCCTCCTTTCATTTGACAATCCACATGCTGCAGTCATTGTGACAAAGCAGCTATTTTTTTCCTCACA
This sequence comes from Melospiza georgiana, assembly GCF_028018845.1. Lineage (NCBI taxonomy): Eukaryota > Metazoa > Chordata > Aves > Passeriformes > Passerellidae > Melospiza > Melospiza georgiana. The sequence goes on from NC_080446.1 coordinate 6,111,354, forward strand.
CCACTAATAGAAATCATCACGTAGTGTATTTAGAGGGGGAGGAAAACGGAGTTTTATGTTCAACCACACATTCCCCCTTGTTGACAGAATGATCTGGAATAGTTATTTCCCATATTTAAGGGAGGAACTTTTATTCTGAGATCCAGGCAGGCTCTGACATCCCCTCCTTGCTGGCAGGAGCACATGCTCTCAGCAGTTACTAGAGAGTAAAAGACAGAAACTCCACATTGCTGCTCTGTTCACTCTCAGACTCTTCACCAGCAGCAGCACCTAAAGCAGAGCTGCAGGACTCACCAGAAATGTTCTGCTCTCACCTGAGCAGAAAGAGAAACATGATGTGAGCAGTGGCAGGGCAAAGGGCCAGGCAGAGGCACAAGCAATGTGGTCTCCACAGAGTCCCTGTTCTCCAGGGTGCCTCAGGAATACCAAAATACACACTGGGGGTGTAAAGAAACTTTGGTCCCTGGCTTGGACACTTCTATGGGGGATGCTGGAGAGACCCAGGGAGCAGCAACCCTGTGAAAATACAGCAGGGAACCAAAGGGGTTGACAGGGCAGCACTGACTCCCTGGGAAGTCAGGGCTGTCATCATCCATCCCCACCCAGAAATGACCTAAAGGAGCAGAAACTGGGAAGCAGGGAGAGGCTGTGCCTCACCATGGGCTCACAGCATTTCCTCTCTCTCCCACGGCACCTGCTCTGAGCTAATACTGGCTTCAGCCATGCAGCAAGTGATGGCAAACTGCAGCTGGATCTGGGGGAGCTGGGGGTGCCATACATGAGGGGTTTGCCTCACTCTCCCTGCTACTTTGGTTTTTTTTTTGTACCAAGGGGAAATATTAAGAGTTTAAAACTGCCCAGCACCATCAGCACAGATGGGAACAGAGCAGAGCCAGCTGGAGGGGACAAGGAAATCTTACAACTCTCTGAGATGTTCAGCCCAAGAGAACTTCTCCACCTGCACACAGGAAGTTCCCAGTGGTGCAGGATTTGGGATAACTGCTCATTCATTCCCTGTGGTGCTGCACCAGGAGTGCCCGCAGTGACTGTGACTCTTCCACACGCAAAGCTCCTGTTTTTAATGCTAAAGTAGTGCTCTGTGATTTATCAAATCTCCCACATCAGAAGAAAGCAGAGGGAAGGGTCTGAGCTGTTGAGCAGCCCCACTGGACATCCACACAGGCTGCTCTCCTGTCAGCATCTCAACCCATCTCCCTGCATCCAACACAGGCTACAAAGGTTTCCTTTTCAGGGTGGTTTATAAACTGTCAAACTTGGACACAGAACAGCTGCCCTGCCCTAAAGGAGATGGAGAACAGAAGCTTCACCAGAATCTGTTGCTCTTCCTCTGCCATTAGTGGGAGAAGCTCTTTTAAAAACATTTATTTGCTTATGGAAGATTTATTTAAATTCAATGGCAGAAAGCTGCAAGCTCAGAGCTCTGCACGTGGAACCTGAGCTATTTTATCTTCCAAACTTCTCACTTCAAATTTTCTGGACAAATTTTCCCAGGAAGTCTCTCAGGGATTTTAAAGGATTTATTCTCTTTATCACTTGAAACACTATCTAAGTCCTCAGGCAAAATTTACCATCTAAGAAACACCAGCAAATTCTTCAGCTCTTGTCAGTTTTGATGTGGGAATTGGACAAACCAAAGTTCCTGGAGAGAAATTTCCTTCAGGAGTGTGAGGTCCAATGTTCTCTCAGTCAGTTATCACACTCCTCAGCTGTGGGAGTTTATTACAAGTGTGAGAATAACTGAGTGCTCCAGTCTGCTGGCCAGATAAGGAAATACAACTAAGCATAAGAAGTACTATCTAAATGGAAAGGTTTCCTTGGCAAATCAGGTTGATTTTCAGAATCCAAATATAAAAATGCAGTTTTGTTGGAGCAGTGCTTCACCTGGTCCAGTATTCCAGCTCTGACAATGGCCACAGGACACTGTTTAGGAAAAGCAGGAGTGTCTGCCCACCATCTGTGAAAACACACTGTTCTTTCTGCCCTGGCATCCCAAATCATGAGCTCAGGGATGCCAGAGGTGCATTCCTGACTATTCCCTCTAATATCTGTTCATGACTTGCTGTCCTTGAGGTCTCAGTCCAGGAGACAGAAAGGAAAAAGAACTGGAGACATTTGTGGAGCACAAACAGCTGTTAGAGAGAGAGTCAGGTCCTTCTCCTCAGCCTGGCTCTGTCTGTGTATACTCTGCACAGAGTGCAGGAGTCAGAAGACAGAAGCAAAATCCTGCAGGGCTCTGAGAGCTGCCCAGTCCAAGGAGGTGGCAGGGCAGGAATTGGGACCCTTACAGAGCTCAGCAGGTTGGGTGAGCCCCTGTCCCAGTGAAGCCCTGCCAGCATCCTCCTTTTCCCCAGGGCTCTGCTGGAACTCGCCCGGTGGTCCTGGGAGCTGCTGCCAAACATCTGCCTGCAGCACACTGATCTGACATCAGCTGGAACCCTCTGTTTCCTCACTCAGGAGAGCTCCAGGGGTGGAAGAGCAGGGCTGGAGATCAAGAGGCCTCAGCAGAGCTTGGTGATAAGACAAAACCCTGCAGGTTTGGACTCTATTATCTCTCTAGATAGTGTTCTCTCATTTCTTGCTGTATCTGACCCTATCTCAAATGACAGAAATCCATCCAAACCATCCTTTCTTCTCTATTATTTTTGGCAACTAAGTACCACACACTGCTGTTTGAGAGACTAACCTGGGCTGTTCTGGATGAACAGCACCAGTGGCAGTAAAGTTTTTGACCAGTCCATTGGAGCCACAGCCAGGGTACTCTGAGCATCCTGCACTCATGGCTTGGCCACTCAGCCCCAGACACAGATTGCAAGGATCTTGGGCAAATGCTGATTTTTCAAGGATAACACTTCAGCAGGTCTCAATAATAAAGTCCTGCTGTAATCCCAAATCCCATTTTTCCTACAACTGCTTAGTGTTGACTGAATGCCTTATTGCCCAGGTCTGCCACCTTCACAGGACCAGGGACTTCAGACCACTCAAGGCCAGAGAGAAAAAGACAACCTGAATTTCTGTTACCATTTGGGATCATGGATGTATGAACATCTGTCAGGTTCCCAAAGGAGCTGCTTTGCCTCACTGAGGAATTTCAGCCTGGACCTGGAAATCCTGTGGCTGTTAGCACCGTGTCACAGCGCGAGTAATTACATCTGAGCCCCAACACCCCGACTGCATCCAGCACAGTGCAGTGCTGACACGGCTGCTGGTTCTGATCTGGGAGCTGGGGTGTTTGCAGCTCCTTGGCTACGGGGTGCAGATGCTCTCAGATCTGTCTCCAAGCCCTCAGCCCTGCAGCAGCCAGAAGGAGCAGAGAATCCCAGGGTTTCCCTTGGGAAGAGTGAGAAGCTGGTTAGGGCAGCAGTGTGAGCAGTGATGAGAGTGTGATGCAAGGCTGGAGGGGCAGCTTTGCACCCCCACTCCTACCTGGATAGGGTAGATGTAGGCACCTCTTCTAGGGAAAAGGGAAAGATGGCATTTGAAGGATGCTCAGTGGAACTCACACAGAGCAACTGATGTGGTTCATGAGTTAGAGGAGACCATGGAAAGGAAGATGATTTTAATCCACCCCTCCACTGTCTTGATACCAGATGAGAACTTCTTTTATGGGCTACTCTAAGGCCATACCTGCTCAAACATCTTCTGTCAGTGCTAGAGCTCATTGCATTTTATTTTTAAGTAGAGAACTTAATTGTGAATAATGAAAGTTATTAAACACCACATTTTTTTAAAAAAAGAAACATGACACAGGGTGGAACAGAGGGAATTTTAAAGCTTTGGCTGGATATGCACAACTTGACTGAAATAAATAAAATCCCAAGGCCACCTTCAAGCCACGTTAGGGGACAGTACTAACACAAGTAATAAATGGATATCCTTGGAGTGCAACTTACAGTGTGTTGAGGTTCTTCAGTCTTCTGAAGGCTCCAGGTTGTATCTCCTTGATGTGGTTGAAGCGTAAATCTCTAAAAGCAGAGAATATAAACAAGCCATTAGAGCAGGGAAGGGAGTGGAGAAGGATAAGGGACAATGATTGGGGTCTGCTCTTGTCTGTAGAGTCAGGCAAAAGCTGGGACAAGCCTATAGTGCTAAAATTCTTTATTCTAATTCCACAGAAAACCAGACACTAAAAGGAGTCAAGGAATCATTCCCATGAGAAAAGAGTCTGCAGCAAAACACCCCAAGTTCACATGCAATTACTCTTGCATCTCATCCTGATTTATAGAGAAACACACATCATCAAGTGGAGCCATAATTTAGCTCCCTACTAAAACTGCCTCTGCCTTACAATGGTTAAATCTGCTCAAATAACCTCATATAACAAGAATTTCCCATTTTGCTCTGCAGTGCTCCAAGACTTACAACAGCTTATCTCTGCCTGCATTTCAGATCTGTGCCAACTGCAATTAGAATTACTGGAGTCCAGGGGATTCTGGCAAATTTCAAGGGCTGCCCATGGAACTACATCAGCTTGGAACCCAAAACCATGGGGTTTGGCTTGCTAATGGGATAATGAAATAAGAGCTAAGTGGTTTAACCTGGTTAACCAAGGATAAACACATCTATAGGGAACGTGGTGCATTGATTTGGCACCTTGCATGGCCCAGTGTATTATAACAAATCACAAAAGCTGACAAATGGGGATTGCTGCAAGTTTCTGTCCAAAGCACACACTGAAGTGGATTTTGTTTTTCTCCTGCACTGCTTGATCTATCACATTTAGGGAATACACAGATATTTTTCCATGTTAAGGCAGCCTTTTAAGGGCATTTTCTTTAAGAAGAAAAAAGCAGTTTGCAAAACGTAGTCATTCTATGCTAAAAAAATCATTATAAATTTTCTTACTTTTTAGGCAGAAAATGTTGGGTTTAACTTGCGTTGCTTCAAATGTTCATTTCTTGCCCCTTTTTTCTCAGAGGGAGTTCTGCATCTTTCTTCCCTGTCAATGTGAATTTGAGGGTATCTTTATGGATTTTTCAGGCAATGGCTGCCACCACGAAGCCAGACACAATTAAACCCTGGCAGCAGTGACAGCACACTGTGCTGCCTCTTCTCCATGGCCTCGTTAAAAGGAAACGAGGAAAGACCAGGAGAAAAGGTGAAGAAATGCAAATTTGATTTACAGCCTGCAATGCACAAACACCAACCCTGCTGCCCTGGGGGGGTGTAAAGGGCCCTGTAATCAGTGCAGGCTGCAGGTAATAGGGAACATTGTAAATACATGGGAGGAACACACAGGGGTCAGGGCTGGAGCTGGCCATGCTCAGGGAAGGCAGTGAAATGGAAAATCCAGTTCTGGGTCACAGGCTGCAGGTGGGGACATAAAGCCTCAGACAACTGCAGTCCTTTAAACCACACAGAACTACCATTCTTTTTAAACTACACCACCCCCAAGGAGCATGTAATAAAGCTTAGCTCATTGTTTTAATGAAATATTTTAATTTTTCTTCTGTTTTATGTTCCAGGTAAAGCCTTTAGATGATTCTCTGGACCTCAGCTATCCTTCAGTCCTTTGGCAAGTTCTTTTGGGTTTGCTCTCCATCACAAAGGCAACAGCTTTCCCCACAGACAAAAATGGAACAGAAACACTGCATCCCTTCTCTGAGCACTTCATTTCAAGGAATGATGTGAAATAACTGGAGAGAGTCCAAAATAAAGCAATGGGAATGATATGAAGTTTAAAAAACATGACAATGAAAAGAACTGAAATTGCTTATTTAACCATAGATAAAATAACTATGGCAGGAAATTGCTACAAATAGAAAGGGCAAATAGTCACTGACTGAAACTGCAGATTCAAGGGTTTTTTTTAAAATATCTGAATTAGCAAGGCTCATAAAACACCCAGTGCACTTTAGGTGAGACAGGCATTAGCCACACATGGTTTAGGAAGGTAGATTCTGCCCTGGAGCATGGACCAGGCTATTCTGCCCCTGTACCCCAGACAGCATCAAAAGGTACCAGTGTTGATGTCCCTGGGCATGCAGAGGAACCTGCATATTCCTCTTTACTATATAATAATTCCAATACTTGGGCTCATCCTTGGCATTTTCACTCCAGACCTTGCCTCAGCCTAAAGCATCGCCAGCAGCAAAGGGCTGCACTGGGAATCCCTGGCTTGAATGTGTTTGATTGAGAGCATTCCCCACTGAGTTTGTCTCCTCTCCCACAGAAACACTTGTTCCTCTCTATTCCCAGGGCACTCACTCTGGAAATTCACGTTTCTGCTCAGGAACAAATGTGTTTTTTTACAGGGACTCACCACAGAGCCTCTCCCAGGGCAGCTGCTCCCAGCTGCCCCACACCACAGCAGCTGGGCTCCCTCCCTCCTGCCCACTGCTTTCCACCTGGGAATTCGAAAAATGGGGGGAAAAAATAATCCCTCGTAATTTTACTCTCCCCCATGATTTCAAGGATGGCGGTCTGGGATTACAAATGACCTTCCCACAAGGAGCAGCTGCTGCTAAAGGATTCTGGATGCTCATCTGCCTTCACACAGAGAGGAGGCCTGGGACAGCAGCATCACCCAACACAGATCCCTCTGGACAACACCAGTTTGACTGGCTCTGCTTTAAATCCCACCGAGCCCTCATGCTCTGACAGGGAAGTGACCTGGGATGTGTGGATAATCCTGGAGCTGCCGTAGAAATCAGCCACCTTTTCTGAATTTGGGGAATTATTGACAGAGACTACAAAGAATGCCAGAATTTGCACATGGATGGGGAAATGGATCTTTACAGAATTACACAGTGTGAGCCTCTCAGCTGCTATCAGAACAATCATCCCTGCAAGCCTTCTGTTAAATAATTATCAGTGATTAGCACATAAAGCAATCAATGGCTTTTACAAGAAACTTCCACTTCTGTTTAATCTATTTAGGCTTTCACAGACTCATGTATTACTATGTTAACTAAGCAGATAATTAGCTACAAGAGGCGTTTTACTGCAGTTCTGTGGAAATTACTGGGTTTTTGTGTCATTGAAGAATCCTTTGTGCTCCCAGCGCTGTGCACAGCAGTGATGCTGACAGTTCTGCCCGGAACTGGTTGGAAAGTGGCAGCCACACAATCACCACCAACAATGACACAGAGAGTAAAGGTGCTTTTACAGAGATTATTAGGTGTTGAAGTTCCTCCCAGTGTTTCCAGAGGAAGGGAGGGCGTGAAAGACATCCTATAAAAATATCCTATAAGACAAGTTTCCAATGTACAAGAAGAGCCAGGACATTTATCAGAAAGATGCTCGTTCCTCACATTTATCTGCACAACATCAGAGTCAGCTCTGCAGGTTCCCCAGTCCTGCCAAACCACTCCAGTCCTGGCAGGAAGGGAAAACTGCCTTGCTGAGATGGAAATGAAGAGCTCCAGACTCACTGTCATCAGCTCCCCAGCTCAGGAATGTTCCTGTCCCACACGAGTCCCCAAGTGGCTTCAATAAATGACAGCCTTCATCCCAGAGCCCCTTACATGGACAGCTGAGCCCTGCCAGCCCTGAGAGGCAGATGAGGAGGCCATGGGGAGGCTCAGGGCTGGGGATTCTCCAAGTCCTGGCTATTTTGGGCCTTAACCAGCTCAAGACATCAAGATCTGGCTGTTCAAAGAGCGAAGAGGAAGGAAAATATGTTGAGCACGGAGATACAAGGAAATGAAATGATGGGATCATGGTTGAAACAGTGGAGAGCGAGCAGCTGCAGGGAGCCTCACGCTGCAGAACAGGCTGTGGCTCCCTGCTGCACTGCCACACCACTTATTCTGAAGATTCAGAAACAGTAGATTTTAATTAAGAAAATTACCACAGGCATTCCTGAACCCAGATTTTTAAGATCACAGCTCCCACAAACAGGAGTCAGGTTTTGTAAAGGGCTCCCTCTGCGTCAGCTGGGGCAGGAACTTGACCAAAATCCAGCAACCAGTGTACCGAGCTGGTTTGATCTCACTTTTTCTGTCCATGTAAGCTGCTGGGAATGCTATGCTGGAAAGGGCAGTGCCAGGGCAGGAGGGATCTGCTGGTGCCTCATTCCTGGTGGGATCATTTCAAATACCACCTGGCATCCCTTTAGCTCTTTCCAGGAAGGGTAGGGCCAAGGATTACCTCCAAAACACAGTTTTGGTCCTAAACATGTATTCAAGTTGGAAGATTACAAAAAAAGATGCTGAATTCATCAGTGTTAGATAATTTGAGCTATTATTTATTAACAGTGATGAAGAGTAGGGTCTGATCTACCCAAAGCAGCTGAGTCTGTTCTTGGGCATTCACAGCAGCATGATTCTCTTAACCTAATGCATAATTCCTTTGCACCATTTATCCAAGATACATCAAAGGAAGAAAATTTTCCCTCCTCCTGAAGTGTGTTCTGACCCTGATTCAGAGGAAGTAAAATAAACACTTTAATATTGAGTCTCATGTAGCTAAAGTGTCAGTCTTCCACTTTTTTACGAGCATGATCAATAAAGTTTTTATCCAGAATACACACACATTCTTTCACCAAAAAAATACTGACTTCTCCTTAAAGAGAACAGGAAAGAGTCCTGGTATCCCTACAGGGAGAGGGATGTGTTGAGGGCAACAAAAGTACAAATACTCAAGTGGGAACCAGATGCTGAAGCACTGGAAGTTCAGTAAAAGCAGAATTTTAAACACTTAAGGTAGTTACAATCACAAGACTTAGAATGCTTCCATCAAAAGATGCTGGAATGTTTCTAGAAAGAAAATATATTTGAAATACCTTCCCTCCCCATTTTCTTGCCAATGAAGAGACTTCTAAAAATAGAACATTAAGTTCTTGGTCACCTCTAGAAGGTTTAATAAGGATTAAATACTACAGTGAAAGAAGTTAGAAAGAGATTCTACCTGGCACATGCAGAATGTGTGGGTGTGCATTTAATGGCTGTATATAAGATTATCACAGAAGAGGAAATGAGTAATCCCTTCTTAAACCCAAAACACACGACAGAGACCACAAACAGAGCAGCATTTCCAAGAACTCATTTGCTCAGTAAACCTTTCCCCAACAAATGTATAAAATTCCTTCTCAAAATGTGCTTATTAATAGACCAAGAGAGCTACACCCTGTCTTACTCCAGCCTTCCTCCTGCAGGAGGAAGAGAGGACCTGAGCAGGCACCAAAAGCAGCACAACAAGGAAGGGAAAGAAAACTTGTCCAGCTGGCCAGGCTTACACTGCCCAATTAGCAACCAGGTCTGTGCACAACTGGGTCACCTTCAGTTCATGCCAGCCATGTGCTCAGATCCCAGATCCTGCCCTGCGCCCTCAGCTATGTTTCTCCAGCAGTACTCATTCATTATGTGCCCTGCATAATGCAGAAAGAAGAATAAACCCATGGATAATTGGATTGCAATCCATTAGCTGCCAGCCAGAGGGGAACTTCTTTCCATGGATTTCTTCTACTCATGTCCACACGTTTGGAAGTTTATTGTTTTAAATGTCACACTGCAGAACAAATGGCTGCGGAGGTTAAAGACCTATTGAAATTTTCAGTGTATGTTCCACAGCTGTTCCCTTCCCTGGGCTGCTGGCTGGAAGAACTGCCTGAATCCCAGCAGTAACCAGCAGATCACATCTGGATAATCGTGTTCCAGTTGAACAGACACCAGCCAAAATACGTTTGCAGCTCTACACCATGAATTTTTATGGCTTATCTGTACGCGTGTAGTCGTTCCTGCCATCCCATTCTCTGCTCGGGATTAAGCAAGCAGTCTCCATTACCAAGGACAAATAGCCTACTGCTAAAACCAGACTTTGGGCCAGATCCTCAGCTGTACCCAGCTGGGATTGGGAAGGGAGGAGGGAAATGGCGACCCAAGAGGAGCCAGTAACAGCTCATCAATCCCGGAGCTGGTTCCGTGCCAGCCCCAGCATCGCTCAGGGAAGGCGATGGGCGGCCCCAGTGCCGCCAGCTGGCTGCAGACCCAGGGGCCATCTGCCAATGGCAAAGCACGGCCCGTGCCAGCCAGGAGACTTCCCCACTCTTCCAGGATTCTTAGAGAGGGTGGCACGGAGTCACGGAGGTCAGAAAGTCCCAAACTCCCAACTTCAAAGCAAATTCCACCTGGAAGCTGCAGCTGTTCTTCGAGGGAACCGAGCTGGAGCCTGGGATCGGTGCTGGGAGCTGCAGTCACAGACTCAGCCCTGTTCACACCAAAGAATAACTGTGGAAAATATCCCAATCCCACATTTTCTGCTCAGAATAACTCCGTGATCAAGCCTATTCTTGCTATAATTCCAAATGTTCAGTCTGACACAAGGGTTCTCCCAGGAGAAACGCTAACATACCAAAAAGCTGGAGGAGTCAGGGCTTGGTTAAGAAGCATTCCTTGATCTTCCACAATTCAAAAAAAGTTTAATTACTCAAATGCTATTTATAACAAATACAAATGGGATACTGGCTGGGAAATGCATTTGCATATATTAGATCTTCAAGATAGCCAGACAGTCAGGATTTTTGCTTGCCACACAAAGGCCCATGATCTGCCAACAGAGAGCACTCACCAGGCTCATCTCTCTTTATGTCTATAATGACAAATATGTGGTTTGCTTATAATTATGCAGACAGCAGTAAAAGAGGATAAAATGGATAAATAATCTTAAAAATAGTGGTTCATGAAGAGTCATCTTTCTTTGCAATATCGTGAGATATAAAAATCTCACATCTGTACTATTTCTTTAATGTTTTTAAAGCCAGTTTCCCATTCAAGGTGGTGCAGAGAATGAAGTGTGCTGCTGCACACCATTCCAGAACTGGGAAAGAGTTGGTGAGACAGTAAACTTCCCTCCCTCTGCACTCCAGGAATCTCGAGCAGAAACTCACTCAGGCTCCACTGTGACAGCAAACATTGCCTCATTGCAAATAGAGAACAGGAATTAAGCTTCAATGATCTCAGAAATACCTCAGTTCAGCCAATGGAACAAACCTTTCCCTCAATAAAATCTAGATTTAAACAAGGAGCAACAAGTTACTTTGCTAAAATCAGTGTCAGGGTACTTTAAATATTTTAATATTACAAGATGCAGGGGAATAAGAGGGAGAAAAAGGTTGGTAAGAGTGTGAAGAGAGATGCTGCAAATCACTGTCAGAGCATTTAAGACTGCCCAGTGAACAGGTACAGAGCAGGGTCACACTGCAAATAATCATCCCAGCACCAGCCCAGGCAGTGAGAAAGCTCTGGCAGCTGCAGCAAGGGTAGAGCTCATCCTGTGGGCCACCAATGCAAGAACCTCTGTGGTCTCCACCCACCACAGCAGACCTGGATGGCAGCAGCCCAATGCCAGCATCCTGCTCACAGCATGTTCCTCTGGCTGCCAGCAGAGAAAGTGCATTACAATATCAGTGAGATGTTCAAGGGAGAAATGCTGGTATGGATGTGCCAGCTGAGATTAAGCTGAACTTGTTATAAGCAAAGGGAAAAGGCTCAAACTCATGTTGGAAAAGTTTTGCAACAGGCAGCAGTTGAAGGAGGATGAGCATGAAGATTCATTTTTGACAAGTCTTTCCAGCTACTTACAAAAAAGGGGTCATCCAAGACAAGGGATCAGATAAGAGTATCACAGAGGGAAGGATTTTGTCACGTGTCACTGCATCTTAAAGCCACCTTTAAATTTAGGATTAGTTTAGAATCACAGGGAAATGCTCTTCTGCGCCTATCAATAAGAGCTCTTGAAGATTGTCCAAGAATTCAATGTCCTTTTCCTCCACCTTTCCTGTTTGAATGGATTCAGCCACCAGCTCCCTCATCTTCTTATTTCTCCAGTATTCTGTGAGTTGCCACAGCTGTTACTTTCCAAATAAACCTCAGCTTTGATTTGAACAGTTCAAGTAGAAAGTGGAAAACCAGTACTTAGAAATTCAGTACTGAAATGGTGTTGTATATATAAGGGAAGTGTTTGTGTCACTGGAGACAAAAGCCTGAGCTGCTCTATTTCCTCTCTCCCCTACACCCATACACAAAGCCTTCTAAAATGCAAACTGTGCTCCTTTCCATAAGCTCAGTTTAACATTTTTGACCTTTGATTCCCCAAAACTGTCTTCCAGAGCTTGCTTGGAATTACTCTCATTAAATTTTTCAATTCCTTGATTGTCCCATTAGCAATTAACTGATGCCAGAAGCAGCAGTTTCTGTTTTAAAAGCACAAAACAGTTCTTGAGGATTACAATTCTGTGGGGGGGGGGAAAAACGGATAAAAAGTATGCCTTTGGCCTTTTTGCCTTCTTTCTCCTTTTTTTAAAGACCAGGCAGGTAAGAAAGGCAGGAAAATGAAGTGGTTACTCACAGAATGTTTGTCTGGGGCGGGATCTCGGGGATGGTTTCCAACATCAGATGCATGCATCGCACCGTAGTCCTGAAGCACAGGCAGCGGCTGGGGCAGGAGCACGAGAAACCAGGCAGGAGGAGAAAACACAAAAAGCCCCCAAGAACCGAAGGTTTGAGCAGCATGGTGTTTGCTGGAGCGTATTTGCCTCAATTCTGAGCTGCAGGGAGCTGACAAAAAAAAAAAAAAAAAAAAAAAAAAAAGTTTCCCAGCCCTGAGGTCCAGGAGGAGGGGACTCATCGGCATGTGTTTGCAATTAAATTAAGGCAGTTTGACAGTCCAGCCGCCCACCCTCTCTGCCATTCTGCACATCACATCACTGGAGATCACACTGTCCCCACCCCTCTCTGATTGTGGCGCTGAAATACAAACTCGTCTATTTTCGCCTTGCTGCTTCTTTTAAACAGCAAGTTAACTCCACTTCTCCTCAGGCATCTCTGAAAGCACAGTGCACCTCCATGAACAGCGACCAAAAAACGACCTCGTGGTCCAGGGCTGAGCTGGGATGCAAAAGATCCAGGGCCAAGGTTTTTATGTCAATTTTTTTTGCCCTAGCACAGTCTGCAAACTAAAGAGAGAGATTTATCTAACAGCCTGCCAAATGTATGGTGCTGTAAGGCTTTCAGGATGGAGGCTGGCTCCTATTACATGTCGCTACAACATCAAGCAAAAAATTTGCCTCCAACCATTGAGTGGGCATGGGATGTAACAGATAAGGGATTTTAAAAGGGAGATCACTAACAGAGATAAACTGCAAATAAAGACTAAACCCCACCCAGGAGTCTGTAAAGTTTCTCAGGCAGAGTAAAAGCTGATTCATTTCAAAGGTCTTTGACCAAGTATAATTTCTTTCAACAAGGATGTAATTTGGAAAAATGTTTTTGAGAAATTCAAGGCAATTCAGGGGTGAAGAGGGGTAAAAAATATGAAATCAGTTGAGTTTGAACTGTAGGGAATGCAGTCCTCCATTTGTTTCTCCCCACTGGAAGATAAAATTGTGATGCAAAAGGCAGAATTTGTTTCCAGTTTAATTAATCACCTTTATAAAGAAGCTGCAGTGAAACCAGCTTATCTTTAGGTTTCAAGCTATTGCTACACAATATCCTAAATGTATATGTTGAGAACAAGGGAGGCATTAACATACATTAGGATTTTTACTGAGTAATTTCCAACACAGCAACATCCCACATAACCTGGCAGCTCAAACGAAAGCTTCCCATCAACCTGCACATCTGCTTTGTACTGTACACTACAAAATAATTAATATGGCAAATAAGACAAGAGTGACATTTAAACCTTCCTGGTTAAGATTCTCTGTCACTTGAGCATTTGGGGAGACTGTTTGTGACAAGTCTTTCCAACTACTTACAAAAACGGGTCATCCAAGACAAGGGATCAGATAAGAGTAGCACGAAGGGAAGGAATTTCATGGCATGGAAGGTAAAAGATGTATTGGTTTTTCCAGCTATAAAAGAGAATTATCCTGCAGGCTTTCTGCACTCAGCCCTCAGGCAATCGGCTGTTTGTTTGCCGGGCCATCACTTGGAAATCTGAGCAAGTTCACTGAACTCATGGATTTGGGCAGAGTGTCCTCTAGCGGCCACCCAACCCAACCCAGGCCAACCCTGCTCACAAAACCAGGTTGTAAAAAGCCAAATTATCATCTTCAGCCTTCACACAACAACCGGCAGCTGAAACCAGACTGCTCTGGTGAACAGCACAGCTTTTAATTCCGGAGGCACTGAGTGCTTTAGAAGCACATCCTTCATGTGCATCAGGCAGTGTGTGTTATGTGAAAATCCTCCTGAATGAAGTTCTCTCTCTGTGGAATTGCATTTCAGGTCTGGCTGTGCTGTGGGGGAGCAGCTTTGGGATGGATTGAGGGGCGTTTGCCCATTGCTTTGTAGGAATGGGATCTTGAGCCAAGGCAGCAGAGCCAACAGAGCATGGGGAATCCCTTCAGTACAAGGCAAGTTCTGCAGCCCACACATTTTCTGGACAGATCTTCACCACTCCTCCCCTGCCTTGCTCGTCTCCCATCAGGATAAATGGGATGTTGGTGAGGGTTAAGGAACACCAGCAATCCCAGGCCCCTTACTTTCACATTAATGTGTCTTATTTTCCATTAACATGACAAATTCTTTCAAAAGGAGTGTGCATCTCTGAGCAAGAACCAAAACTTGTCTCCTGAACAGCAGGAATGATGTCAACCCTTGTGTCCCATGCTCCAGCATTTCCAGCCTCGGCTACGCAGGCTTTTCACACCTGTAGAAATCAAGAAAGTTGGGGGGTCCCTCAGGTGGGTTTTTTTCCCCTTCACCCTTTGTATTTTTTATTTTTAACTCTCCCTTCTATCCCTTTTTCTTCAGCAGAAAGATTTCCCTCAGGGGACCTGCTCCCTCTCTACACCCCAGGGGACTGTGATGCTCTATGTTTTACAATGAAGTGAACATAAACATCATCTGACAAATTTAATTTCATCGATACCATTTGTATGACACATCCATGGCTTTGCAAAGCGGAAAAGGATTTTCTTTCAGCACACACCACGTGAAGGAAAACATTAACGTTGAACTAATCTCCTGTTATAGCTGGGAAAAGGACATTTATCATACACACAGATGACAGGAAGAAACAGACAGGCAATTATCCTATGGAATAAAGGTTAACAGATTCATTTAATTAGCAGCAGCTGTATTTGCTATTATGATTAGATTCCTAGCACAGCTGAAACCAAAATATTGTTCTCAATACTGGAGAAATGAAAGCCTTGAACACCCGCTCTCAAAAATCCCCGTTAATTAAACAATCCAGGCAGAGCCCAGGGGACAAGAGGGGAGCTGCAGTTCAGAATGCACAGAACAAACTCCTGACACCTTTGGCTTAGGCAACTCCTTGAAGTACAGAAATGGATGAAATCACCTTTTGATATCTGTTGTTTATAGTCAAACAGGCAGGAAATTAGGCCCACTCTTTAACCATTCTGACGTATTAAATCTACATCAGTGCTGTGTGTGCTGATCCCAAAATTCATCCTGCACAGCTGCATTACCTCAAGGTTTGGAACTCATCATCTGGGCAGGTTTGAGACATCACATTCTGAGGAGTTCATCTAAAACTATGCACCTGCACCATACTGTTAAACACTTCTTCTGCTGTTTTTGTGTCTTGACCTCCACTTATGGAAATAAGCACTCACCTACAAAGTATTCTAACCACAACATAATGCAAAGCCATGTTAAGAAGGCTAAAAAGTTTTTACTGAGTTTATTGATACAGAAACACTTATTAATAAAGTTTAAATTGCATAACACTTCTGCATGCCTCAGGCCAACTGAACTCTAGTTTCTATACAGAGATTTTTCAGCTTACACACTCATGACTAAAGCAGTTTGAAGTTCAGCTCTCTTTGCAAATTTGCTGCAGGATCAAAACCTAAAAGGAGTCACATACAAAAAAAAGTGACAACTACTGAGAACACAAAAAGAAACAAAGCAGGTACAATTCCTGGACAGCTCATAGATCTATAGAAACCCAACTCTGCCTCCATCCCTCTGCTAGAAATGCTTACAAAACTACAGTGCAAGTGCTTGTGCACAGGGAAAATGTATTTACAATTCCCCTTTATTTACAGGCTATAAGCAATACTATTTCACAGTTATATTATACATAGAATTTCTACTATCTGTTTAGATCTGTAGGTTTTTTTGGACAAAAGGACAATGACAACCTAGAACATAAATTTCCTGTGTGTATATATATATATATTTATTTATTCAACCTTATCCAGGAAAAAATAGCAGTATTTATGCATCTTATAGAAAGCTACAAAAATCTAGCAAATGTAATAAAAAAGGCAAATCTGGTGAAAAAAAATCTGATAAAATACCTTTTACAACTGGGGCTGGGATGGGGATAAAAACCAAACAAGGGATAAATGAAAGATAATCCTCCCTCAACTGGTCAGCTTTAACAGAATCTCTGCAAGGCTTACTAACAGGAACCTGAAGTTTAATGTCATTTTTAAAGGGACTCCTTTAAAATGTTGTGATTAAACTGAAGGTTGACCTGGTAGCCAAGAGCAGGAGGCATCCTGGACTATGGAGGGGTGTGGAAATTGTGCCACAATCCAGAAAGGCACATACCTGGCATGACACCCATTAAACAGACTTTTCCAAAAAATAAAGAAGCCACAGCCTGTAGGGAAGCACAGAATAATTACACACAGATTCTATAAACCCTCTATTTACCACCATATTCAGGATTTACATTTTTAGAAAGAAATTCATGGGAGTTGCCAGAATCCAGTGATGGGGATGTGCATCTTTACAGGAAACATCAGCTCAGTGACCACAGAACTGCCCCACTGCAAATAAAGACATCAAAATCCAAGGGAGCAAGATAACTTGGGGTACCATTGAGACCAGAAGTGGAGACATGAAACCAGAGGCAAAACCCAGCCTATGCCTGTGTTACATGCCCGCAACCACATGATACAGGATTATCAGTCAATATTCCCTAAGAGACACAAAAATCCTGTTAAGCAAGGAAAGTTCTCCACTTCAGGCTTAGACATATATGTTATTCATTTATTTTCAAAGCCACACAGAACTTTGAAACTATTTTTCATGAAGCAAGTTGTGCAACTCAGGACCATTTGGCAACACAGTCTTCACTCATTCCTCCTCAGAAATTGAGGAGACAGCACACATTAAAAAACCAAAAGATATCAAAGTGATACCAACTCAGGTGTTTCTGATGGGGCAATGCCTTAACACAGTTTCATAACCTGCTGAAAGAGAGCTTTTCATGCCCCCTAGCTTTAGGACTATTTCACATCAACACAAACTCCAGAGTTTCTTTCCAGCCTTTTACCAGTTCAGGTACATTTCCCAAACAGGCTGAACCAAGTAAACCTCCTCTAAACACAGTATTTTATCATCCACAGACACTGTGGACTCCTCATTCCTGGAAATACCCAAGGCCAGGCTGGATGGGGCTGGGAGCAACCTGGCCTAGTGGAAGGTGCCCCTGTACATGGCAGGGGGTTGGAACAAGATGATCTTTAAGGTCCCTTCCAACCCATTCTGTGATCCTATGATTCCATGGCATTCCCTTCCGTCACCATGACAGAGAGATCTGGGAATAAAAATGACAGCTCACATCCACAGAACTGCAGAGTGACAAGTCCTTCCATCTGAACCTGTTAACATTTCTACTTCATTGCTGCAGGAATAAAATCACCTACCCAGCTGAGCAGCTCCTCTCCACTGGGGAGCACTTGTTTAATTCTGCCCACCTTGCCACAGCAGGGACACACACACAGGAACACCTGAGAACTGCATCAGTTTGGCTCCCTAGGCTGCTCTCAGGTTCTGCAGATCCCCCACAAAACTCTGTTTGGCTGATTTACTGCTCAGGCTGGTGCTCTGCACCTCACTCTGCTCAGCCCAGACAATCTGAATTATCTCACATGACAGCAAAACGCACGGATACTGCTTCCAGCTTGCACAAACTCACTGCCCTGCAGCTCTTCTCTACCCTTTTCCCCTCTCAGAATTACTCTGTAAACATTTTCAGAGACAGCAGTCCCAACCCTGACTACCTTGCATCCTGTCAAAGTTAAACAGCTTTGCAATTCCTCACTTGCCTCCATAGCTTTGAAAGAACCACAGAAACCTAACAACTCATTCTCTAGAACAGGGGTTTCCCCTTAAAAAAACCAGTATTTTGTAAAACTTTTTACTAAAAAATTATATATAATTTACAAGCAAAGCAGACCAGCCAAAGGGGAGCTGATGCTTTCCTTCTCATTCAAAGCCTGGATGCCACAAGGGTAATGTCAAAAATTCTTTCCTTTCTGTAGAAGTTGTGCTTTTCAGATTACTGGAAGAAACATGATTTGCCAGGTCAGGTTTTAACTAATTACCTCCATCCTCCATTAAACACACACCATGGCAAATACATGGCAGGTTTAGTGGGAGAGAGCACAGACAGGAAAGGTCTTTGGGGAGCTGCTCAGGAGTTTTTCCCAACTGATATTCGGTAGAGCAGCCATGAGATTTTCAGGGATATCTCCTGCAGTTAGTTTCAAGGGAATTAAATCCTCCTTTCCCTAAGCAGCTGAGCATTTCACCAACTTGCTTCCTAAGGAATCCCTGCTGTAGAATAAAACTATAGCACACAACTGAGAAGAAAGAAAGAACTCAAAAAAGCTATAATGTCAAAGTTTACAGCAGCCACATTCCCCAGCCAGCCTACTGCCTCGGGTGTCACACTGGCAGGCAAGCAAGTGGGACACGTTTGTCAAGCCCTAAGGAATACTTTATTCTCTGCCTACTTCCCACTTCCTAAAAGAAGAAAAACTACTTTTCCCTGTAATAAAGCAAGTAATACTTCAAGGGATCAGGCAACGGCAGGCTCAAGACCTTTTCTCTCAAAAAGTTCACGGGAGGCTCTGGCTTTAGTTCAGAGGGTTTGGATTCCTCCTCCTCCTCCAGCCTCTCCTCCTCCATGTCCTCGCAGTTGTTGTTGTCGTCGGAGGGGCTGGAGATGCGGCTGGCGAACACCTCCTTGTCCAGGAACACGATGGTCTCCATGCGCCGGCGCCGCAGCCGCCTCCTCTTGAACCTGGGGGGGCTCTTGAGGCCGTCCCCAGCCCTGCCCAGGGCCTCCTGGTGGATGATCTTCTTGATGGTGCCTCGGATGGCGATGCGAGCCAGGTCCTGCAGGCTGCGGACGGCCACGGGCGCTGCGAGCAAAGAAACCCGGTGAGTACAGACAGAGAAACTTCCCCCCCAGAGGTACTCCCAGGAAAAGTTCTGTTTGCTCAGAGTAAATCAGGCCATTTGAATTCCCTGCTGGGATTACACAAACAGCTCTATTCAGCTCCTGTCAACCCGGATAAACTGTGTTGCAACTTTCCGAATGAAATTTAATTGCGCGTTTCTCTCATTAAAAAATGTCCTGCCTTGATTTCAAGTTGTCAATTATTCTAAGATGCACATCTTAAAGATTGTTTGAATGCAGGCTTAGTGATGGGAGCTGTGATTGTTTCATGGCTTAGAATCAGGTATTTTCCTCTGGTAGATAACTAAACCTGAAGTCTGTTTAATTCTTCCATAAAATAATTTTTCTATTGCTCAGCTCCTTCAGCTTTGCCAAGTTCCGCACTTATAAAACACAAGTACTATTTATGCTCTTCAAAAACTGCTTCAGACTTAGTGAGTGAAGACAGGCTGGAAACCATTTTGTAGAAGTAATTATAGCAACATCACAGTAAGTTACTGTATTAAAATGCCTCCCACATTAATGGCTTGGAAGACTATTCTGTCTCCTGCACTTCTTTGCTGCCAGTTTAGAAATGCAGAAAAAAAAATAAAAAATGTATAGATGCACACAGATCCATGAACTAAAATAAATTAAAACTGACACAAAAAGTCTCTGTCCTCTGCCAACAAGTGAACTTTCCTGGGACCTAAGTGAAAAAAGTAAAAAATAACTACACAGAATTTATGGGCAGGTCTCACTACAAAGTGAGAACATGCTGAAACAGGCACTTGTTGGATTTCCTAGCATGCTGTAGACTGTTCCCTGAGCTCCTGTCATGCAGACACCTTTCCAGGTTAAGACCAAAGCCTGACTAATCTCTTTATGAAAGTACCTCTGTCTTCATGTGTTCTTAAGAGGCCTCTTGACACTGAAGTCTTAATCTAAAGATTGGGGCCACTGATACGACCTGCACTTCAAACAGCTAACCAAGAACTGCACAACTTGTATCCCTCGAGCATTCCAGGTTCAGGATAACTCTGGATTGCTGGGGGTGAGTGTCTTTGAGCAGATACAACATTTGTTCACAGGTGGTGCTTGTTTATTTCCCTCTCCTTGTGGCACAGTGCCTGAGAACCATGACAGGATTCAATCAATCACTCAGGACCGGAACAGAATGTGCAAAAACAAGGACAAAACACCCTGCAAAGTTCAGGTACAACTTCACAAGAAATAATTTGTGTTTAGAATGATGGCCCAGTGGAAGGTGTCCCAGTCCCCAGCAGGGATATTGGAATTAGATGATCTTTAAGGTCACTTCCAACACAGGCCATTCTGTGAGTCTGTGATTAAAATCTATTAAAATCTATCAACTCCAATGCTTGCACAAGACAGACAGCTGCTCAAAAAAAGGAAGGACTTGGAGTAATTTTCCTGGAAAGGATTCCCAGGGATGTTACAGCTCACAGCCAAGCAGAAGGAAGTTCCCCAAGCTCAGGAATGTCTGTACTCACGCAAGTGAACGAGCCTTGGTTTTCCTGAATCTGTGTGGTTTGGCTGAATCAAAGGAGCAAAGGAAACAGCAAGAATCTTCTTGGTCTCCCAGGCAGAAGGACCAGTCCGAGTTATCTTAGTCAACTGAAGCAAAACAAGGAGATTATTGTCCATTGTGGGAACTACAGTGAGATTTTTGAACAAAAAAAAACGAATAAATGAATTTTCTGCCCGGACAATTTGAAGTAATGGAAGCTGCAACAGTAAATGAGAAACAACATTGGATTTTTGAAAAAAAAATTTGGGAACTCCTTGCAGGACTAGCCCCAAGTAACTCCATCTATTCCAACAGAGCATGGGCACTGGAAATTTGGGTCACTCTGCTTGCCCAGATCTCCCTCCAGGCTGGAGCAGAGCAGCTGTGCCTGACCTCTGGGAAAACTCCTGAGTCACCACGAGCACTGGCTCCTGAAAAGGTCACAGATCAAATCTCCTGCCCCAACCCACTGCACAGCCTCTCACTGGGAAGAAACCCTGCACCCTGCTCCTCACATTCCCTGACAGTGGTAAAAGGTCAGGCACTTGACCCACTTTTTACTAAAAGAATCCACTGACACTTGTAAATAGAGACATCCTGCACACTCCTTCAAGAGCCAGACAGGGAGCAAAAAGTTGTGTTATGCCATTAAGCACAACACTAAATTATATAATTAAACAAAGCTTTGCTCACATTTTCTGCAGTGTGAAAGTAAAACTGCAATTAACAGATTGTAATATATGGAAGACTGCAAAACTACAAATTTCTTAAATATTAGGAATGTGCAGAGTTCAGTTTTCAGTCATTGTGAAAACCAGTGCACTTAATTCTTTCTTCAGCCTGCTACACGGGCAAGATAAAAGAACAGCTACTGGCCAAACCATGATCAGAATTAAGAATAACTGAAATATGAGTAAAAAGGCACTCAACCTTCTCTTCTAGAGGCATGACAAGAATTCCCCCAACTTTCAACAGGTTCTTCATGTAGTCCTCATGCTCCTTCTGGACTCCAGCACCACAGTAAACACGGTCATACTGAGTGCAGTCTGGAGAAATCTCTAAACAATTGCCAATGACAAAGGATGGCTCACAAAATTCAAACCTGAAAGTGAAAAAGATTTGTATTAGGCAAGAATAAAATGATTTATCAAAATTAATTATTTTCACAATTCTGGAAAAATTGAACTATGGAAAACACTTGAAAAAAACCCCACAGTTCTACAGGATTTCTCCTCCAAAGCCCATCTATTCTGGACATTATTGTTAATAGACCACAGCTATAAGTCTCAAAAGCACAGAAAAATGAGGTCAGAATTCATGGATTAAAATCTCCAAAGGATAAAGATGTATAATTTCATACTTGAGCTGCAGGTAACTCTTCAGAACAAGCTATTTTTAGCCACCTGATGCTGACTCAGTTATAAAATGCAAATACAAATACTAGACCTGCACTCCCAAATGTCAGTCTTTTAAGGACTGCACCTGGGTTTATTTTTGCATTTTCAAAGCTTTTAACTGCTTTTCAGATGTGGGGAATTACCACCTGATGATACAGAAGTAAGCTGTGCTGAAGCCAATGGAAGTTTTGCCATCAGCTTCAAAGAACTGTGATTTCACCCTTCATAAAAAAGACTTTTTGCCTACAGTATTTCTGACTTGGTTTAAAAGAAGAATGAGTGATTCTCTGATGCCTGTGGTTTTCTTACAAGCTCCCTAAGTTTTAAGCCCTATGGTTAAAGGCTGATTTTGGTAGAAGTTGCTCAACACATCCAATCTTTTACTGGTATCTTGAGTGGCAGCTCAACATAGCACCTATTTATTCCTAATGCTTCCTGGAGCTTTCTGGGTTTGCAAAGAGGGCTGGACATTCAGAGCAGCCAGAGAACAGTTCCTGCACACGCTGTTCCAGGAGCACAACCCAGCAGACATCACTCAGCAAAGCCAATTTTCCAGGCATGGTAATTTCTGAATTCAGCTTGCTTTTGCCTCATTGCTATATTTGTCTGGAGAGAGAAGAAAGTCTTCCTTAAAACATCTCCTCAAACAACAGCAACATGACTGAAAAAAACCCTGTTGAGAACCAGAAATTTTCAGTCTTCTGCCAAAATGCAGAAAATACAACCCCCTCCCCAGCAGCTTCCCAGAGCAAAAGGCTGAGTAGCCTAAAATCCTGCATGCCATGATTTTCATTTTCTTCCTCCCAGGAGAGGAGCATATCAGGTATTCACAGATGCTTTGCTTCCCTGTTTGAACAGACTGTGAAACAGATCCAAAAATGTGACAGCCACAACTTTTACTGCTGAGGTTACTATTGGCAGTGGTTATCTAGCTGGGAAGTTATTACTTGTGACAGCAGCAGAATGGAGGGTCTAAGGAAGAACATAAATCAAATCCCAGGCAGTTTTAGTACCAACTTAATCATCATGAAACTATCTTCATATTTTAAAATGCCATTTTTCCTTCTTCTCAGATAAAACGTATTAAGCCACTACAAAAACCAGTTCATAATCTCATCACTATGCAGGCTCTCAGATCACAGGCACAACCAAGCACTGCTACTTGCAAGTTTTAAGGTGTTACTGCAAGTGCATTTAAAAATAAACAAACTTCCTCAGCTCCCTCTAAGCCCTGCAACATCAGCACTGCTATTAAAAACTCTGCAAACATTTCTGAAGCTCCCTCACGACACACACAGGCTTCGAAGGTCACACACTGCAGCTCAGCAAGCCTAAGGAGCCTGAATCCTCAGATTACCCTGAATCCAGAGGGGCCACATGGGAGCTAGAACTGCCCTGAGTAAAGCCAAAAGCACACAATTAATCCCAACAGGCATTTTGCATTCTTACTTGTCAAAGCTGTCACTTGTTTTAATGAAAAAGTCCAATTTCTGCTTGGCGTACTCGATCACGTCAGAGTGAAGCTCCACACCGTGGTTAACCCCAAAAGGACCTGCAAGGGCACAACACCAGGGGATGGCAACAGCAACAACACCAAATCCAGCAGCATTAACACACTTTGGGCTCCTTCCTCCAGCAGATTGTTCCATGAGTGTCAGAGTCGGTGTTTGTGTGGGGTCAGCTCTCTCACTGCTACAATGAGATTTGCAACCCTATACCTGCAATTTCTGGCAGCAATTGAGCCTCTTGTGCACAGCTGATTCTGAATCATTTGCTCTGAACTATGCAGGAAACTTCTCTATAGGAGGAAAACACTGATGCCACTGCTGTGAAAGTGACCAATGGCCTGCATAGGCCTGCATGGCCTACAAATTTTATTCTAAGTAATGTCAACAAAACTAGGAGAAAATCACAAATGGGAAATGAGACTTCATCCTGAGAATAAATATCCCAGCAGTTAAAATTCTGGAGACTCCCCCAGATTTTACCCTATAGCCACTTGCTATCTATCCTGGCAGCACAACTCTGACTGAAACACTGCAGGGGGAATTTAAATTGTCCGATTCCACTTGGATAATTTGCTTTGTGCCGCTGTAGATGTGGTCACAAAATCAGTTCTGCTGCACTAAAGTGTCTTCCAGAGAATATTCCCATCTGTGTGCTGAGGAGTTAAAAGTCGAAAATGAATCTCAAACCTGTCTCAGACAGGGCTGTGAACACAAACCAGGCACAGAGCAGTCACAGCTTTTTGTGAACTTGCTCAGCCCCAGTTTCAACTCTGCACTCCTGATCCTGACCTGGGGTCTTGCTTAAGGGGAAACAAATCCAGGTTTATGCCCAGACCTGCAGGAATCCATTACAGCCACCTTTGGAACTACATTGCTGCCTGTTCTGATCTGCCACAGAAATCTGGATCCCATCCAGTTCCAGAGAAGGCTGTGAGAATCCTGATAAATTGCCGAGCAGGATTAATGCATTCTTTCCTTTCCCAGCTACCTTTTTAGCTCCATTAGTGGAGGAATACCTCATCCCTGATTTCAAAACCTGCTTTTAAAGCTCTAATACAAGCAGTTAATGTGACTGAAGAGGTATTTACCCAGGATGAGTCCCACCATGGAACTCAGATAACCAGTGCCACTGCCAAGGTTCAGAAACGACAGCCCTGGTTGCAGGTCCAAAGCTTCCATCACCTCTGAGTAAATGCACGGTGCTGAGAGATGAATATTTCCGTGCTTCCATGCCAAATCCTTGTAGGCATTGTCTTTGAACTCCTCCAGGTAGTAATCTGCCCTATCAATGGCTCTGAATGCCTGCTCCACCAGCTCTGTCCTGATGTACTGGGCCTCCTTCAGGTTATCAATTAATTCATCGTTGTCTTCTCCTGCACTCACTGCACCTCCCATCTTCAGCAGCCTCCTATAAACACTGAAAGGGAAATAACAACAAAGCAAGGTGAGGTACAGAACATGCTCTCCAACACCAAATTATGCTGTTGTACATGGAGTGCTTTGAGAGAGATCTTTACCTACTCCAAGCTCCAGAAAAACCTCACCCAGTGCTCTCCCCACCCATCCCAACAATGGCAAGCTAAATGCAGCAGATCTGGCATCCAGTACCTGACACCAGTAGGGAAAAAAAACAATCACAATAGGCAATTTCAATGGGCAAGGCCTGTCTTCAAACCCTCCCACCGTTTTACCAGCACATCAGCTTTTCCACTGAACCCTTTCATAGAAAGGATTATTCCAGCTCCTGCGCTTAGGGGTCATTTTTCACTGCAAGCCCAAACAACAGGGCAAGTTTGGGCTGTCTGTCAGAGCTCCTGTCACACACAAACTTTCCACCTCTAACAGCACCTGACAAGACTAAGAAATAGGCAGAAAATCCAGAAAAATCTCAAATTGCATTTCCTTTGAACGTGCATTGGGATGTTGACTGCACAGAGGTTCAAAAAACCCAACAAAACTCTGACCTGTCAACCTTGCTTACTTTGGTAATGCACTTTAGCAAATGCACTTTCACACAGCTCATCTCCAGAGCCTGAGCCAGCACCATTAGTAAAGCACTTAATGACACAGACAGCAGCTCCACAGAGAATTCCCACTGCAGCCTACAGGTTTTAAAGGAAAATGTACAGGGGAACAAAACCACTCAGAATTAACCCGGCTTCTTCTCCCCTTCTCAAATATTAAGGGGAAAAATCCTTTCCAGAAAGCACAACATGATTTTAAGCCGTGTTTGTTTACAATGCCCTTCCCTGCTCACAGCAATAACCACAAAGCAGCAGCTTTGGAGTTCATTCCTGGGATCGGGAGATCTGCCTACAGCGAAATTGTTGGGGTCTGTTTGTTACATTCAGCCAGAGCAAATTATAAACTTTCATTTTCTGAGGAAACAAAGCAAAGCTACAGGACTCCAAGGAGATTTCACAGTTGTTCAAATAACACACTGTTCTGATTACCTGTAGAGGCAAACAAAACAGGATATACTTAGGCAGGGAACTCGAGCCAGTTCTTAATCCATTCATGTCTCAAACACATTAATCCAGTTCAAGACCATTAATAACACTTGAAATAAAACATCACCCCTCTCCTTTCCACAGTTACTCCTTCATTTTCTCTACAAAAAATGTCTCTGTTTTATTACTTCACAGTGGGAACACATCAGTTTGAAGGTTCAGGTGGGTTAATATACCAATTATACTTTCCCCCTCCCCTTACATACACAAAACCTCACTGCATTTGCAACACAGGGCTGCCTGTATCTTTTATTTAACATTCCACATTAAAATACTCTCTTCACCAAGAATCTTGATTCCCTTGACTTTCCTTTATATATTTTTGTTCTTAAGCTTCCTTTATTCTTCCACTCCTTTTGCTATTAAAAAAATAAATAAAAATCTACATTTTTAGATTTAAAGCAAGAAGTTGTGCCTTTAACAGTGCTCCACGTTGGATCCCAAACAAATTCCTGCTGATGTACGCAAGCCCCACTGGGACAACTGGTCTGACCTGGTTTCAGCTCAGCTCCATGGACAAGTGCTCTTCCATGTTCTACGCCACGGAAAACAACAACAAACACAGCTGGCTGAGACATTTTCATAATGGGAGCAGGGATATCTGCCCTGTGACAGGTGTCAGTCACTTCTGAAATCATCACTTTCCCTGCATATTAACCTACTTCCACTAAAATGTGTGTTTTTTAAAACTCTGACATTCAAAGGTCTCTCCTCATGTGATTCCACACCTTTGTTTATTTTGGTGGGAAATGAGAACCCACTAGGGCTTATTGTTATTAAATTTTTCTAAACAAAACCCTCTCCCTCCGCAGCAAACCCCGGGTGCATTTTCCTCGCTTCTAAGGCAAAGCAGAGATTTCCCCAAATCTGAGCAGGGACAAAGTCCACAGGCAGAAACCCGGACCGCTGCCCAAAACAGAGCCACCAAAGGGGGCAAAGCAGAGCCACCAAAGGGGGCAAAGCAGAGCCACCAAAGGGGGCAAAGCAGAGCCACCAAAGGGGGCAAAGCAGAGCCACCAAAGGGGGCAAAGCAGAAACACCAAAGGGGGCAAAGCAGAGACACCAAAGGGGGCAAAGCAGAGACACCAAAGGGGGCAAAGCAGAGACACCAAAGGGGGCACAGACACCAAAGGGGGCAAAGCAGAGACACCAAAGGGGGCAAAGCAGAGACACCAAAGGGGGCAAAGCAGAGACACCAAAGGGGCAAAACACAGACACCAAAGGGGGCAAAGCAGAGACATCAAAGGGAGCAAAGCAGAGACACCAAAGGGGGCAAAGCAGAGACACCAAAGGGGGCACAGACACCAAAGGGGGCAAAGCAGAGACACCAAAGGGGGCAAAGCAGAGACACCAAAGGGGGCAAAACAGAGACACCAAAGGGGGCAAAACAGAGACACCAAAGGGGGCAAAGCAGAGACATCAAAGGGAGCAAAACAGAGACACCAAGGGTGGAAGGAAAACAAACCCGAAGGCGAACCGGGAGCCTGCGGCTGCAACCCCGGCACAGCAGCACCGCTCGGGGAGGGCTCAGAGCAATGCCCGAGGCACAGAACCGCGGCTGCTCGCCCCCGGCAGGTCTCCAGGGCAGCCCCTGCCCCGGCACGGCACCGGGAGAGGCACAGGGGAGGTTATTCCCGGATTTCAGACAAAAGCAGTACCTCAACGGATGGCTCGGCTCCGTTCGCTTCGTCCCGTTTCGGTTCGCCTCGGCTGCGTTCGGTTCGGTTCGGTTCGGCTCTTTTCGGCTCCGCTCGGCTCAGCCAAGGCCGGCGCGCTCGGGCCGTAAACACTGCCCAGCTGAGCTCCGCTCGCGGCACTGCGCATGCGCGGAGCGCACGACCGCCGCGGGCGGGGGGGGGAAGGGGAAGGGAGGGGAGGAGGGGAAGGGGGGGTGGCAGGACTGTACCACGGCTGGTTCCGTGAGGGGAGTCCCGGGCATGGAGCCGGCTGGAATTGGCTCCATCAGATCGGGGAAAACTTCCAGCAGCTTCTCCCAAATCCACCCCACTAGCCGAACCTTGCCGTGCACACTCAGTGTAACATACCAGGACCAGGCACAGGCTGCCACTCTCATTTTGCCCATCGCAAAGCTCCTGGGCACATCTCCCCATGGCAGCCTGGGTGCCTTTCCCCATTCCCGGACTCTCTGCCCTTCCCGAAGTTCGTGTTCCCATCACGAGGCTCCATCTCCACACCTGCTCCTCCACCTCACCGCCAAGGCTCCATCTCCACACCTGCTCCTCCACCTCACCGCCAAGGCTCCATCTCCACACCTGCTCCTCCACCTCACTGCCAAGGCTCCATCTCCACACCTGCTCCTCCACCTCACCGCCAAGGCTCCATCTCCACACCTGCTCCTCCAGCTCATGGCCAAGGCTCCATCTCCACACCTGCTCCTCCACCTCACTGCCAAGGCTCCATCTCCACACCTGCTCCTCCAGCTCATGGCCAAGGCTCCATCTCCACACTTGCTCAGTTGTCCCAGCTGTCCCAGGCCTGGTGCCCTGAAATGGTGCTGTCACAGCACCTTGTGGGATTGGGGCATCCCGGTGATGCCTCAGGTTTAGCTTTTATGTTTTTCAGATTCTGTGCTACTTTCTGAGCTTCATATTAGGAGATAGGAAGCTCTCTTCACAGAGTAGCCAGACAAAATTCCTTCTCTAGCTGGGGACCAAGGACAAATGATCCAAATCTCAGGCCCAAGAGCACAAACAACGTGGGCTGAAGAGAAAATAACAACCAGGATGGGACTTCATAACCTAAATCTATAATTGGAAAATTAACTCCAGCATGCAAATGGAGAAAAACTTATAAAAGTGAGAGACCCTATGTCCAGTTGTGCATTTTGTGACCATTTTGGTTCATCTTGAGTGCAGCCCTGGCTGGGCTCTTGTGTTGCCCAAGGTGCATCCGTGGAGGCCTTTTAATAAATCCCTGCTTTATTCTTTAACTCCATCCAGCCTCTGTTCTGGGTCAGCCTGCTCAAGGCATCCCAGCATGCAGGAGTGAGGGGCTGGGGGATACCTGTGAGCTGCTGGCACAGACACAAATCCAAACCTCCTGAGTGAGTGAAGCCTGGCCAGCACCAGATATTCTGGTATCATTAGTCAGGCTTGGGAAAAAATCATGGGAACTTAGGGGAAAAAAATAATTGTGGTGGGAACTGGTTGATATTCTTCATTTTGAGCTGATGAACATCCAAATTTAGTCACATGATCAGATTTATTTTTTTTGCCTGCAGGCATGAATGCCACATGTGAATTTACTGATGGATAAATAAGTCAGATGCAGATTCACCTGATTCCAGGGGCTTGAAGGAAATATGGAATATTGTTAAACTTCACAACGTCTAACATGCCATTCATTTTGTGTGGGATCCCTGTCCTATAACTGAGTGTTAGGGCACAAATTTAAATTTTACACACCTGTGTGAGCTCCTTCAATGACCTGGGGAAAAGCTGTCTCCTGTCACCTAAGACAGAGAAATTATCCTCTAAAAGTGTGTGTTTGTTTTCATGTGTAAGTGATCCACCGAGCACTGGCTGATGCTGCAGATTTGATAAAATTGTCTGGCCTGGCCTTGGATCTAGGACATCATATGGCTCTAAAATGAGAAGGAATAACTGCAACAAGAGAAGAGGCCTCTTAATTCAAGTTCTCTGGAGATGAATTGTCAAAAAAAAAAAAAAGCTGTCTTGGCAGACACAACAAGCCTGCAGCAGGAAAAAAATAAGAATTACCCTGGTAAATGAGACTCAAATAGGAGAAAGTGAATCAGCATCCAAGATTTATTTATGCTTTAAGGTGATTATCTCAGCTCCCTTCATTAACGTGATAACAGCAGACCCTGCAAACAGCAGCAGGGTAATGCTGTAGATGTCTGCACTTTCATTTTGCAGGAGACAGCTGCCTGGGAGAATGGGATTATTCGTGGAGAGCCAGCTCTGAAACTCCTCCTTGCTGATTCAACTGAAACAGGCCGTGGTGATTGCACTCTCCTCGTCTTTCACACAGAGAATGCTCGGGGATAATGGCAACCCACTGGAAACTGCAAACACAGGACACACAAACTCCCTGCACGTGTGGTTCCATTCAGCATCTGCTCCCTTTGCTGCTGGAATCACTTGAAAAATAGCAGGTGGGCTTGGGGTTTTTTGGGGGTTTTTTAAGTGCAAAAATTGAGCCAGTGCTCGGTGGGTCACTTACACATGAAAACAATTGTTTTTACCTTTTACGACAGTCGCACTTTACGGCAGTTTCGCGACAGTCGCGCTTTTACGACACCTTTTACGACAGTCGCGCTTTACGGCAGTTTTGCGACACTCGCGCTTTACGGAACCTTTTACAACAGTTGCGCTTTACGGCACCTTTTACGACAGTAGCGCTTTACAGCAGTTTCGCGACGCGCTTTACGGCACCTTTTACGACAGTCGCACTTCACGGCACCTTTTACGGCAGTCGCGCTTTACGGCAGTTTTGCGACAGCCGCGCTTTACGGCACTTTTACGACAGTCGCGCTTTACGACCTTCAGAGTTTGGCTGGGGCGGGGGTCACAAATGGCAGTGAGCTCACAGGGGCAGAGGAGAGCAGTGCTTGTGCTTCTTTCTGGCAGCAACAAGTCCTCAGGAAGCCCAGTAAGAATCTGAGGGGTGTTTTAAGAATTCCCAAATCCTCTGTCCCCTCATGGGTGTATTCATGACTCCTCGCAGCCTTAAACTGTCAAGATCAGTGAAGCTTGCAGCTTCTGTTTCCAGCCAGAGAATTAGCCAGGAGAAACACACACAAGGAGGATATTTGGCCACTGCAGGTCCCCACCTCATTGCCTGCACCTCAAACCTGTCAGGAGCACAGCCATGGGAGGGAGCAGCTGAAAGGACTCATCATCCCCCAGGGACAGGTTGTTTTCTGCACCTCTGACTCTGCTGCACATGTCCCAAATCTCTGGTGCCACCCTGTGCCCAGACAGCCCCACTGTCACTGCTCCATGGGCTCATCCCCATCATCCCACTGGTTCTCCTCCCCTGGCAGCTTTTTCCCATTTCATTTCTTCAAGAATGTTGCTGTGGCTGAAAACACCTCCGTGGGTGTCAGAGCATGGGGGATACCAAAAATTGCCTGATAATATTGCAAAAATCCCCACATTTAGAAAAAAATCACAGTTGGGAGTTTCATCATTCCACGGGTCTCTAGCTGCTGATTCTCTGTGTTTCTTCTTTCTCTGCTCTTTACAAATTCCTTCCTCTCCTCCTTACACTGGGGCTTTGTGAGCCAGGAGTTACAGTCAGCAATAATCAGTGACTCTCCCCTGCCTACAAACCCCTGTGGGCAGCTGCCCCTGGCTTGGAGAGACCCAGCATCCCTGGGAGTAGAAAAAGACGAGCAGGATTAGGAAAGCAGAGCCTGGTGGCACTTCAGCGGCAGCGTTTGTATCCCAGCCCTTTCACCACAAGGTGTCCCCAGCAGTGCAGGCATTGCCTCAGGGCTCTGAGGTGGCACCTCAGCATCTCCCGGGCTGGGGCAGGATCCCTCACAGGCACAAGTCCCTGCTCTCAGGAACCACAGTCTCACCAGGGAGTTTCAGTCTCCATCCTTCATTAGCTGAGATAATTGCTGAGAGCGAGCAATTTTCACAAGGCCAAGCTGAGGCCAAGATTTTTCTTGTCTTTATTTCCCCCTGTTTTACAGTTTCAAAATTATTTTTTAAGCCAATTTCTTTAATAAATATTTTCAAAACAACGGTCAGCTTGTATTAACTTCTGATCTCTTAGTGATATTGACTTAAAATGAGATGATTTCATTTATTTGGAAGATCAAACAGCAGAAATGCATTTTAGCCCCCAAACCAGGGCCCAGCAGACTGAGCTGACCTGCAGCCTGGCGATACAGATGGTTGGTTAAGTCAGCAGGGTAATTAGTGAGTGACAGGAGGACTCACATAAATTAAGAGCTGGGGGAGCATTAAATCATAGGGGTATATTTTCACCATATTTTTTTCATTTTGTAAAATATGCTGTGCTGCCTTTTCTGTGGTCAGTTTGGCTCTATACCACTTTCATATGCAAATATTCTATATATGCATATGCACACACATGCATATATGCAAATACATGCAGACAAATGCACTTATACTAGAATTAATATTAACACACTGACAGCAAATCACTTGAGATCGTCTTGCCCATGCAAAGGATTTCTATATTTATATAAATGTGTGTGTGTGTGTGTGTGTGTGTGTGTGTGTGTCCTCTTGCTTCACTTCATCTCAGGGCCCTGTGAGTAATTGCTGAAGCAAGAGGAAGAACATATGTCTTGATTTCCACTGGATTGCACTGCACATAACCAGTGCCACACGGAAAAGGACTCCTGAAGCCCTGGATTCATCTCACTTAAGTGTGTCATCGAAGGAAGGCAGCCAGGAGATGCTGCAGCCTGGCTGAGAGTGGGAGGAGGTGTCACCAGGCATCCCTGACAGTGGGGACATGGGGCAGAGATGTGTTTCATCTCTTCTTGGTACTGCCAGGAGCACCAGTGAGCCCAGCTCTCTGTCCTGTCCCTCTGCTGTCTTGTTGTGGCCCATCTGCCATGATTTAGGAGGCAGCTCCCAAATAAAAATCTCAGGAATCAAGCTTTTCATATTGATGGAGCAAGAAAAGCATTCCTGGATCTTTCAAGTGATTTGTGGATTAAATAAAATCAATGGGTTTCATGGATTTATAAATAATAAAAATGCCATCAGATGGCAGCCATATCACACTCCCCTCCTTTGCCTTTGGCAGTCCTCCGTGTCCCACTGGCAGACTCACTGGTGGGGCTGAGCCAGCCACATTTGTCCCCTCGAGGACCACAGGGGCTCGTCCATCCTGCTCAGAAAGCCCTTCCAAAACTTCCCTCCTCCAGCAATAGGAAAGTATTTTCAAATATCCAGTGGAAATTTATTCCTGGCCAAGATGTGCCTTATTTGATCTCCCACCTGTATTATCTTCTAACATAAATCATTCTCCTTCCTCCCACCCTGAATGTATTTATGAAAAGTAATCATATCCCCTCTTAACCTTTGTTTTTCTAGGCTAAACAAGCCAAGCTCTTTTAATCTCCTCTCCTAAGACAGGATCTCAGTTCTGCTAATCACTCTGCCAGTCCTTCTCTGCACCTGTTCAAGGATAAATTAATCTTTTCTTTTTCCAAAGAGAGACCCCAGAATTACACACAATATCCCACACGAGGTGGTACCAATACTGGTATTTCTCTGTGTCTGCCAAATAAATGGTTTGTTGCATGAGACTTTCTGCAGAACAAATGGAAAATAGATGCAAATCCATAAATTAATCACCATAACAAAACCTTAAACATAACAGAACCTTGCTCAAGGAGATCACTGTTACTTGGACTTGCATTCTGCTCCTTTGCATTTGTGGGTGCAGGTCCTTAATAGGCCTCAATCAGTGAGTTTCCATATTTCATTTGCCCTGGATGAGCACCAGGACCTAGTATTAAAGGAGACAGTGAGGAAAGTCTTTTCTTTTTATTTTCCCAGTATTTCCCTCAGCCTTTGCTGTGGCAAAACACCCTTTGAAATCCCAGCTGACTGCAGAGATGCAAAGTCAAATGATGAAAAACATTTTGCATTCGTCTCTTCTCTTTTCAAAATGATTTTCCAGTTTTACTTGGGGTTTAATTAAATTTCTGTGACCCAGGCAGGGAGCTCAGCCTTTCTTGATTAATGCTCTTTTAGGTGGCTCTGCTGATAAGAATTTAGCATCAACAATTGAGCTAACAAGCCCCAGTGAACAGTTTATAGCAGGAGACTAATTCTATTAACGCTTTGCAATGTCAGGACTTCACTTTGAGCTAAGAGCTGAGAGTAGAGATGGGGGAGAGGGAGCAAATGTAAAATTTGGGAACTAAATCACCAAGATTCAGCTTTTTTGTGGGCAGAGCTCATCTAAAAACTATTTTAGCTGACAAAATCAGAATTTCACCTGTTCTTTTTTTTTTTTTCCTCCTGACTGATGTTCTGCACTTTTTTGGCTCGTTGTGATAAGGACTGGAAATAAGGAGCGGAACTGAATGGCAGCATTGATAAGAGAAATGAAAGGGTAATGCGATGACATGATACTGGAGTGGGGCCTCTGCAGTTAGCCCTGCCTGTGCTGCATGTGTACTGCAGTGCAGGATGGTCAGGACAAAGATACTTGTGCTGACAGTTTCAAATTAGTCTGTTGTGACAGAAAAATTGAGGTGAATGCTCTGCAGAAACCTTCCTGTTACTTTTTGGGTAGACAGTAGAAATATCTTTCAGGTCTGTTGTGATTCACAAGAATTTTCTCTCTTTCCTTTTCCTCCCTACCCTGCTGAAAATACCCCTAAAATCTCATTCCATGGTACAAAGTTTTGGCCAAGATATTGCAGTTGTCCCATTCACCCAGAGCTCCTCATCTCCAGTACCTGGACACCCAGGTTTGGACTTGTGTGTTTTGAGCTGCCCACAAACCTCATGCAAGAACCTCCTTTGTGGGAGCCTCAGAAGCCAGAGCATTATTTTACAGCTGCCGTTTTCCTGGACAGCACAGATGCATTTCTCCATCCCTGGCCACCATCTCTGCTGTTGACCTTTCTTACTTCCTCAAGGAAGGATTCCCATTCATTGCTGCTTTGCCTGGGATCAGTTCTGTGGTTCTGCAGGGCTGGAGGAGGATGGGGATGCCCATGGACAACGGGGCTCTTCTGAGGCTGGTGCCTGAGCTCTGTCCCAGCAGGAGCCCCCCAGCACCCTTCAGGACCTCTGAGCTGTTTCCCTGCCCTTCTCAGGAATAGGGGTGGACAGGTGGACACTAAGTGCTGCTGGCAGGTCACCAAGGGTGGCTGCACCCCTGTGTTCACCCATGCTGTGGTTGATGTTCACAGGCTGAGCCTAGTTTTAGTTTATTTATTTTAAAAACAGGCTAATGGTTCGATTCAATTATTTAGGGATTTTTTTTTTTTTTGCTGTCAGTGCAGTCATGGGGAGGATTAGCAGTGTTTCAGCCCCTCATCGGCAGTGATGTCCCACCTCATACACTGCTCCTGCACAAACCCCACTCCCTCAGCTGGCAGCCCTTTGCTGTCCCTGGATGAAACCGATGACAAAACATGCCGAGGGCACACAGCCACCCTCCCTCCCTCCCTCTCCCCCCATGACTTTTGCTACAGCATCACTGCAAATTGTAGGTGTCAGCAGGGGAGCGCACTCATCAGGGGACTCCAGCCATAATCATTGCAAAGCGGATGCGTGGATCTAAGTCCTGGATGCTCCCCAATATCAAATCACAGCAGGGACCCAGCTAATACCCTTGTTCCCTCTCCTGAAAATGTGAAGAGACCCACTGAGAAATCCTTGATGAGGGAGGCTCAGACAGCACTCCCGACCTCTCAGGGCAAGAGGCAGCCAAAGCTTTGGTCCCCAAAGGCACCTGCACTGGCAATGCTGCCAAGGCTGTGCTCACCATGGGAGCCACATCCTGAGCACGGTCAGAGATCCTCCTGCCTCCATCTCTACAGCTGTTGGAAGTGGCCTCTGCACAAAGGGCAGTGTCCTCATTAAATCCCGTGGAGGGTTGCCATGTGGCCAGCAGAAATTTTGTTTTGTTTTATTTTGGGAAGCAGCACAGTAATATATTCACCACCTCCGAACGTAATGGGGTGACAGATGGGAGCTGGGCCCTGGCTTTCATGGGAAAGGCTCCACTCAGCAGGGAAGCAGTAAGTTTCCCACCTAATCTTCTGCAACCTTCAGACTCCTAACAACTGTAAGAAGCAAAGCAATGGGTAGTTATTAAATGAATGACTTCATCCTCAAGATGGTAATAAATATTTTATAGTTTTATCTCTCCACCCTGTAGAATGCTCCAGACAGACCAGACTGTTTATTAATCTAGCTTCTGGATTTATGTTCTTTAATTGCTAAACAGCCTCAGCATGGTTAGGCTGGATTAATAAATGTTGGAGCCTGAGTGGGAGTCCTCTAACAAATGGCAAAACCAGAGGAGCTTGATTTTGGACTTGGCTTATCAAAACCAACTTTCCTGCAGTGCTAAGGCCAGGTTAGCCCCTGTTTGAGTAGAAACCATTCCACTATTGCCTCATGCTCAGTGTAGGTGGACTTTGAGACTTGTTGTGAGTAAGGAAGAAGTCAGGAAAAGTTCTGGCACATCCTGGTTTCAATAAGGATGTGCTGGTGTTAACCTGCAGTGGGCGGGATGCTGCGAGGGCATCTTAGCATGGACACGTCCTTCTGGGGAAGCTCAGGAAGAGTGTGTGTCCTTGTTCTACCCCTTTGTGGCTTTTTGGGTCATCACAGATAGTCCCTGTCATTTAAACAAAAGAGCACTGCAGTCATAGATATGAAAGCAGGCTTTAGAGGTTCATATACTTCCTTGTTGACAGGGTCAAAAATGTCTTCAAAACAGATACTGCCATTTCTACAATAGTTGCTGATTTCTTCATCCCACTGAGGGATGGGGATGAAGGCGGCTGGAATGACAAGAGCTATTTGTCTGAAGAATGCATCATCCTCATGCTTTTTCAAAGCCTCAATCCCACAAGCCCTTCTGTACAAAGCAGGAGGTCGTTTCAGGATATATCTTCTCATAAAGCGTAGGAGAAGTGAGTTTGCTAACAAGTGCAGGCCAGAGCCTTTGAATCCAACCAAGCTGTGCTGGAGCAATTTCCTGCTCAGGGCTGCCCTATTGGCTGCAGTGTCATCTCCAGCCCATCCCACTGCTCCCCAGCCTCACAATGTCTTTCTGAGGTCCAGAAGGGATGAATTTGATGCTAAATGGCATCTCTGAAGGGCAAAGTTGGTTTCTCTCCCCAAGTAGCCTGATGGGAATGAGGCAACCCCTTCCTGACCACGCAACTGTGTGTTCTTCAGGACCCCTTGGTTGTGGGAGCAGGATTCGAGCCTTCACTCAGAGAAGCTGTAGGGCAAAGGGAACAAAAATCAAAAAAATGCACGAGGCTGGGAAAGACCCCCCCCCCCCCCTTTCTGCTTACAGCTGAAAGCCATGGCTGGAATGCCTCTCTGGGAGAGATCGGGTCAATGCTGACAAGTGGAAGGTACCACTGGAGGAATAGGTCATTAGCAGCTTTTAACAATTAACAGCAGCATGAGTGAGGCCAAATGACTCTCATTGGTCAATGGTTTATCGATGTGTTTAGACGCAACCATATGCTTTTCCCTGGCATCCTTGAAGCCGAAGGCCCACTCTGCTCTGACATTCCTCTCTCACCCTACGCCCTGTTGGAGGAGGCTTAAAAGCTCTCCTAAGCACACCTATAAACTGACAGTGTACCATCTTAAACCAATTCAATTCCCTTCCCTGCGATAAAGGACGCCGGTTCCGAGAAGATAACATCTCCCAGTGATGGCTCCCCGAGCTGCAATTTAGCACAAATCTGAGCGCTCTATTATCCAGCTCAGCCAATTCGTTAAGGAAGGACAGGCAAGCACGTCTATTAGCTCGATCATCATAATCAAATATTGGCACAAGGAACTGCTCAGCGCTGCAAAGTCGAGTGAAACCCCCATAAAACAATTATGTGCCCTTCAGGAAAACAGCGTGCCAGCCGCTGAGGTGAACATGAGTCCAACTGCTTTTCCTCCTGTGAGAAGAGGACAAAATCTCATCAACTCCAAGTTAAGTCCAGCAAAGCCTCAAAGGGACTTTGTTTTTGGGGCTCCTGGGCAATCTGGGCTCTGTCTCCAGCAGTCCTCGTTGTTGAGGGTGTTTAATCTCAGGAACCACTGGCTAAGGGATCCTAAGCCTGTCCTAAGCTTCTGCTGGTTGTTCTGCATCAGAACACCTTGCAGACAGTAAATGAAGGCAGAAAAATCTTCCAGTGAACACCCATGGCCATGCATATGCTCAAGGAAAGGCTTTAGGAAATCTTCCTTCTACCAAAACTTTTCTCCACATTTTTTTTCTATAGTTCTTGCCTTTTCAGCTGGGTTTTACTCTACCCCTTCACTTTCATGCATGTGGTAGGGCCACCTCCTTCTGCTGTAACCCAACAGTGCTTGTGCTTCTGTGCAGAGACAGACAGAGAAGTTCAGTTCAGTTAATCAGACAATTTAATTTCTTGGTGATGAACCTGCCTGAAATTCCCATTTGATCCAATTCACGCAGCTCCAAATGGCCTTAACACGATTTGCATTATTTCACCTCTGCTACAGCAGAGCAAAACTGAATTTTGGCAACTTTAGAAATTATCCAACACAGAGATCCGCGAAAAATTCTCTTCATTGCCACAGCTTCAAAACATAATCTCTTACCAGAGAAAAGGCTCTGTTCTTCCAAGAGGGCAATCTGTGAACATCACAGTTGAGTTGATGCAACTGAGCAAATCTTGTTGACAAAAATCAGTTTTTGAAGTTTTTTTTGAAGTCCAGGAAGGAAAAGTGTCCATCTCTGTGTTGCATCCCAGGGCTGGCATCTCCTGTACTGCTTCCAATGGCATCCCCTCTGCTCACACACCACCTGTGGAAGCACAGAACCACAAGATCATGGAATCCTAGAATGGTTTGGGTCGGAAGGAACCCCAAGGATCATCTCATTCCAAAGCCCTGCCATGGGCAGGGACATCTTCCACAGATCAGGCTGCTCCAAGCCATATCCAACCTGGCCTTGGACACTTCCAGGGATGGGGCAACCTTAGCTTCTCTGGGCACCCTGTGCCAGGGCCTCAGCACCCTCACAGGGTAAGGAATTCCTTCCCAATATCCCATCTAACCCTGCCCTCTGGCAGTGTGAATCCAATCCCCCTTATCTTGTCCCTCCACACCCTTGCCCCAAGTCCCTCTCTATCTCTCTTAGGCATCCTTCAGACACTGGAAGAGGCTCTTCTCTTCTCCAGGCTGAACACCCCCAGGTCTCTCAGCCTGTCTCCACAGCAGAGGTGCTCCTGCACTCCTGGGGGTGCAGGGGGAAAGCCCTGCCCAGAGGAATTCTGCCTCCAGCCTTCCTGGGGCTTAGAATTCCCATCACAGCACTAGCAGGATTTAAGCACCTGCTTGGTTGGATGGTGGCAGCTCCTTCCTCTCCAAAGCCTTCAGATATACCAAACCTAAATTCCCCTGAAATCTCCCGGCTTAGGAGGTGGGAAAAGCCAGGTGGGAGGTGCACAGTCCTGGCTAGAGCTGCAGGGGAGCAGGGACACACTGACCACCCCCAAACCACGGTGCAGGACAAGGACAAAGCCCAGTAGGGACACAGCTTGAAGAAAGACCATAGGAACTAAAGTCACAAACAGAACTGGGTTTTATTATGAAATAACCCTGCCAGTACATAAGGAAGTTCTGTCTGCAAAATACATTTCCTGAGGAAAGTAGATCACAGTATTCGTTTTCACAGAATAACATGTAGCCTGCTATAACTTTCAATGTGACTCTTTATTATTTAAATATTAACAGTATTCCTTCACATAAACAAGTACTCAGTCATCACATAACCAACACACAAACAACAAAATAAATATACAACAAGAGCACAGTTCATTTTTTTCCCGACTTAAATATTAAATAAATAATAAATACAGAATTTTCATTTCCTGTTATCAGTGCCTGAAACAATATGAATGAAAAAAAAAAGAAAAACTGAAAAAGTCTCTCTTGCCCCCAGTGCCCCTGCCCCCACAAAAAAAACAAACCAAAAAATTATCAAAATGTCTCAGTTATAAAATATCTTTTAAAAAATTCCCATCATTAAAAGAATAAATAACAAAATATATAAAAAATAACTTGGTTGCATCAAAATTACAAGTAGGAGTTGTAGATAGGGTTTTTTTCTTTTTTTTTTCTTTTTTTTGGAATATCATTTTTACGGTCAAAAGTTTTAATTTTTAACTTTTTTTTTTGCTTCTTTTATCTTCATTTCTATGGTGCAGTGTCCAGTTTAAAATAAGTATAAAATTAATAAATAAAAAAGTTAAATAAATAGCAAAAAGTTAACATAAGGTGTTGTAAATATAAATTACATACATCTTGCCAAAATTAAATAATTTACAGCATAATTAAACTAACTACTTTTTTTTCTTCTCTTTCTTCCAGTAAGTGCAATTTCTCTACCTTTAAATACTAACTGAATTGCAGTCACAATCAATTTGGACTCTATTTACATGTTAAGAACGTTGTGTTTTTAACACCTCAAATTTCATACTTTTTCCCTCTTTTTTTTTTTTTTTTTTTTGTATTTTTGCACTTGGAATGGGTTCTAAAATAAGTGAACTCATGGAGTCTGATCCTGCAAACACTTAAGTATGGGAGCAAGCCTACCCAGGCCAACTGCCCTATGGAACTCAACACAGGGAACAACTCCAACCAAGCCACTCATGGGCTTCCAGGCCACATCCAGTGGTCATGGTAGCCACTGGGACTTTCCACTGACTTCCCCAAATCGGGAATTATACCCTAAATATCTGCAGGATTTGGCTCGAAACAACACCACACTCTTGCCTTTTGTTGGGGTCAACACGATCCTCCCCAGCTCCGCCTGTCCCACGGCTGGGAGTGATGCAGGATATGGGATGTGGGATATGGGACGCCCCAGGCTGGGGCCCCTCAGGGGGTTCTGCCCCACTGAAGTGTTTGGAGAAGGAAGTGAGCTCCAGGTGGGAGCGAAGGTGGGGAGCAGCCCCGTGGGGTGACAGCTGGCCCTGGCCATGGAGCAGTGCTGCA
The DNA here is from genome assembly GCF_028018845.1 of Melospiza georgiana. NCBI lineage: Eukaryota > Metazoa > Chordata > Aves > Passeriformes > Passerellidae > Melospiza > Melospiza georgiana. The sequence continues at coordinate 6,152,124 of NC_080446.1, forward strand.
GAGCAGTGCCCCAAAGATATTCACAGAGTTGTTCTCTAAGTGCACGGAGGGCTGCGTGTACCCAGCTGCTTACAACTGCTTCTTTGGAAGAATTCCCAATACCTGAATCCTCTTTTACTTTTCCTTTTTTCCCCTTTTTCTTTGTTGCAGAATGGCGCTCTCGCTGTGATTTCGCACAAATCCTAGAACACCAAACCAAACCATCTTCATTGCCCTGTGGGTACGTGTAAGGAATCAACTCCTGGTTCACAGTACATAAGCACTTTTCTGGCCATCAATTAACATCTCTCTTTTTGTTGGTTTTTGCTTCTTTTGGATTGGATTTGTTTTGTTTTGTTCATCACAATCTCAACCGTTCTCTGGCATTGATGTATGATCTCTGGACTGGCAGTACTGCGCCACTGTAGGGATGATCACAATAATGAAAAGAACCAGAACTGTCATCAAACAGATTTCCAAAAAATCATATACACCGGACCATGACACATTAAAGAAATTCTTCTGTTTGAAATATCTGGAATTGGCCTATTCATAATAGCTACTCTTATATTTAAGACAGACAAAGGAATACTGTAGTTGCAAACTCCAAAAGCTTCCCTGAGAACCTTTTTTCCATTGCGCTTTCCACTGGAGATCCAGAACTGCTCTTCAGATTTCTTTCAGAAAATAAAAATAAGCTACTTTATAATACTTCAGAGTTCCCATGCCCAGTGGATATCTGAACACTTCGGGGTTGGGAGGCCCAGCACAGGTTCAGATTTACAGGTAGCTTGCAGCTCCAGCACTTGTAGCAACATAGAACATAACTCATGTGTGAGTAGGTGATCTGGACATACGACCATAGACAACATGAGGGTTTAAGCCAGTCATACACTAGTCTTGGATCAGACAAGACCCTGTTCTTGTAACATTTTAACCCTTGGATCTATTCTGCAAGAACAAGCAACTCATGGAAGATGCCTGCTCTTCACCTGCTACCAAGCCCCACAGCCAACTGGAGAATTTAACCTTCCATCCTGATCTACCTCGTAGTCAAGGTGGAAAAAAATCCCACTTTTCTCAAGAAGGTCCAAAGTTAAGTAAACGAGAACATTGAGTTTGATCAGTTCCATGTCTCAGAAATGGCGTCTTGGTTACATTTTGGTCCTTTTTTTTTTTTTTTCTTTTTTTTCATTCATTAAACAAGTTTTCTAACTTGTAAACCTGAATACTTGGAGGGGAAGTTCCATCTTACAGTCTGTTTACTTGCTGCTCTCCATCCCGCAGCGCTACACCTGGATGCCCTTGACAGCTTGCTTGATGCTCTCCAGCAGGTCCTTGTTCTCCGGGTTCTGGTAGCACTCCTGGTTGGTGTACATGTCTGTCAGTGTGTTCACATAGGCATCAAAGTTCTGCTCACTAATTGGATCCTGCAGCCAAAAAAAAAAAAAATCAAATAAAAGCATTAGTAATGGAGCAGGATGAGGATGAGAGTCTTTGCAAATAAATCACCTGCGTATTTTAGTGCCCAGAGAAGTTGTGGATTCCTAAAAGTGCTCAAGGCCAGGCTTGGAGAAACCTGGTCTAGGGGAAGTTGTCCTTACCCATGGCAGAGGGCATGAAAAGTGTGAGTTTTGAAGTCCCTTCTGACCCAAACCATTCCATGTTTCTCTGTATGTACAGACAGCCAAAGGTCTCCACATCAAAGCCTTTTTGTGTGCAGTGCTGCATCTACAGGAATCTCATCATTGCCCTAATCCCACTGGATCTTAACCAGGTCCTTAATTTTATGCGCTGGCCTTGTGGAGCTATTAACAGCATCAGGTAAAGTGTGTGCAGGCAGCCTGACAGGCTGGAGGCTGAATTAAGGCATGGAAATGAAGGGTTGGAGGACAACAGGACTGCTGAAACATCACGGAGGGAACCAAAGGCAAAGTCAGGTCACCTTGGGCTCACAGCTGCCCAGCCCAGCTCTCTGCTGCAGTACAGCTTCTGCTTTCGAGGGGCATTGCAAGCATCTAACTTGGGCTTAATGGGGGAAAAAAGAGAGGGAGAAGGAGGAAAAAGAACAGGAATAAAATGAGCATAAAAGTCTCATGGGCATCATTTAATTAGAATTGCCTGAAACCTTGAAAAAATATTTGCTGAACAGTTTATTTGACCTTTATGTGTCAAATACTTTACAAAAAAGCTCTCAGTGAGTGGTTTCCTGCCAGTTAGGCAGCTGGGTGAATACTGTCCAAAACTGCTCTGCTGGAGGATGGCTTCTCTCCAACCAGTCTGAATTTAAATACAAACCCCAATGAAAAGGATTCTCAGAAAGAAAAAAAAAAAAAAAAAAAGGATGGAAGAAAAAATAAATCAAAAGCTCATTCCTCTGATCATTGCAATGGTCTTTATGAGTTGTAAGAGGACAGCTTCCTCAACAACACGAGCCCCACCTCCACACACCTGGTTTTGACAACAGTAATTACATTCCTGGGAATAGAGAGAAGGTAATTAATAGCCTTTTGTGGTTTTACTATTTTAATGCAGTCTTTTCATTTCTCAGTAACTCTATGGTAACATGCTGTGGGCTGTTAGACCTTGTTAAATTAAACAAAATACACTCTCTTTAAGAATGCTATTCTTTAGCTGCCAGCTATTCAAAACTGAATTGAAACTACCTGCATTGTAATAGGAGCTCTAAGATCTTTCTGACGTTGAAATCCAATCCCTCCTGATCTCGGCTTGTGCTGTCTTAGCCTAAAAGGCACTGGGTGCCCTTGATAAAGTTTCCCATTTTGTGATAGTGCTCCCAGATGTAATGAGACAGAACAATAGATAAAAAGGGAGATCAGCAGAAAATGACAACAAAAGGGAGATACAATACAAGCTTCAGAGATAAGGGAAAAGTACTGATCTTATAAAGGACACATAGGTGTATGGAAAGAAATTCTCCCACTCTTTAATTGTGAAAAAGCCTTATCATGTATTGGGTTTGGCACAGCTCCCTCGATGATGCTGGATTGGGCTGAGCACTGTCAAAGTTTCTTACCATGTGCGGAAGGCGGATGTTGGCAAGACTTTGGATAAGAGCCTGGCTCAACCCTGAGAGCTCCAGGAACAGGGCTTCGTTTTGCTCCTCTATGATTTTGTTTTCCTCCTCAATGTTCTTCAGGTTCTTCTCCATGGTGGAGATCTGTGGAGCAAGGAGCACGGCAGGGTCACCAACCCTCACCAATGGCACCCACCAACACCCATCGCCCCTGGGCTTGAATGCATGGCCAAGGACACATACCTGGGACTGGAGTTTCACCATGGCTGCTTCCATCTCTGAGTTGGACTCGTTCAGCTCACTGATCTCCTTGTTCAGCTGCTTGATCTCCTCATCATTCTCCAGAACTGCAGGAGGGAAGGTCATGGGCAGTCAACAAATGCTCTTGGGAAAAGCAAAATTGTTGGGCTTTCTGCTGAGCCTATCCTGCTGCACCGTCCTTACCTTGTCTTTTACATCCTTGAAACAGGATGTACCTCTCACCTGCCTTTTTCTTTCTATTTTTTTTATAATTAATATTTTTATTATCACAGGTCAATGATACTTGAACAGGTCAATATGTAAATGCAAAAGCAAAGGACAGCAGAGCAGTTGGAGTCCAACACATCCCCACACCCAGCAAGGTTGATTGTCCTGAACAGTCAGGTCACTCTCTCCGATCCTGAGTTTGGAATGATGCCATTTAAAAAACTAATGCATATCTTGATGAGAAATTACGAGGTCCATAAAATAAAGCAATATTTCTAGAGGAGTGCAGGTATTTATAGGTTCCAAACTATCAAGTTCAATGCTTGAACCTTGTCAAATACCACAGAAAGCTCAGTAATAGCACTGGAAATGCAAAGTGCCATCGCTAACAAAATTCCAGGTCCAGAAATATCTCAGTATTAAAAGCCCTGAATAGGTGGAAATCGCTGAGTGACTGCAAGGGATTTGTAAAAATGCCAGTGAATATATGAAAAAAAGATCTGAATTTCAGCATTACTTCTTTTGCCTTTTTTATTGTTGCTCCCTCAAAATGTGTGACTCAATGAGTGAGACTAGTACCATGCCGGCACAGACACCCAGAATACACGAGGAATGTGTTTTCAGAGTACATGATGTCCTTGAAATCTGTGCCCAGATTTCAGGTTAAACCTCCCCAGTCTAAAAAGAAAAAGATCTGTGGGCCAAACACCCTGACACACCTGCAAGGCAAAGGAGTGAAAAATCTTACCATCGCTGGTCTTGAACTTTGTATTGAGAATTTCATCCCCTGAGAGTTTTCCTTTCTTCCCAGCAAAAGTAGCTCTTGGACACCCTGACAAACTGAAAAACAAGTAAAAATGGGTTTCATAAACTCTCAGTATTTATAGGTGCTTATGTTCCCAACATAAGAACATGTGCCATTTGGTGGAATTCAAGCTGCGAGACAGTTCTCTTAAAAGCTTTTTATGGTACAGAGGAAATTGCTTTATGAATAATGCCACAAAATGCCCCATTTATGAAGCGAGAGCGATTTTCTTTAAGCAAAGATTAAAAACACATTGCTTCCTAAAAGAGGAGGTGTGCTAGGTGAGGAGGGTGAGATGAATCTGGTTGTCTTGGGCACCAAGCTCCTATTTGTGGTGCTCAAATTCTTTTCCAGCATGCAAATAAGGATTTGGATTTGAGGTTAGGAATAAATTCTTCCCTGTGAGGGTGGTGAGGCCAGAGCTGCCTAAGATTGCTGTGGAAGATTGCTGGAAGTATCCAGTGCCAGGTTGGACAGGGCTTGGAGCAATCTGGGATAGTGGAAGGTGTCCCTGCCTGTGGCAGGGGGTAGGAATGAGATGATCTTTAAGGTCCCTTCCAACCCAAACCATTCTGTGATTCTCTGACTATCAAAACAACCACACATTTTCTCCATTCAGTAAACTTCAACCGACTCAACTCAGCATCAAAATCGCCAATTCCTGAGCCTGGCATGAGAAGCCGAACGCCGCTCAAGCAGCATCTTGGGGCAGGTACGTTTCTCCACAGGCAAAACCATCACACTCACACTAACACAAACCCCAGCGTTTACCTTCTGTGAGTGAGGAAGCTCCCGTTGGCGTGGCCAGAACCGTCACAGCCTGGGGTGGGACAGGTGGGACCTTCATTCTTCAAGGACTTCCAGGAGAAGGAGGAGCCGTTGAGCGATCCCTCCTTCTGCCTGCGGGCGGCCAGGGGGCAGCCGGAGGCGCTCCGGTGGGACGCGTACTTGCCACTGATGTGTCCCAGCCCGACACAGCCCGGAACGGGACACCTGGGCACGGGGAATCACCCAAAGTCACGGCAAGGGCAAGGAGCAGAAGGAAGGAATAAAGAAAGGGAGGGAATTATTGGTGAGCAGCAATGAGGAAGCCTGGGAAGAGAGTGTTTGTATTTGGGCCTCGTCTGGAGTTTTATAGGGGAGATGTTTGGTTGATGGAAATAGCAGATGGGATATTAAGAGCTATGAGTGCTCCTTCAAAAGAGCCAAAGGGAATCAAGGACAGTTCTGCAGGAGGGAAGTCTGTGGAGGTCACATCACGTGCAGCAAAAGTAGGTCCCAGTGGTGCCAGAAACCAGGTGTTTGGTGCCTCACTGGGGACAAAAATAGCAGGTTGGGCTGCCAGCAGGGGTTCCTGGTGTACCCCAATACTGACATCACACTGAACCATCCCACACGTACTGCTGGCTCTGCCCTGTGTCACTGCTGATGAGCCCAGGCTCATCTCTTATCACCCTGCCCGCAGAGCAGAGGAGCCCTGTCTGTGCTCTTGGGCACACAGCCCTCCCCAGGAGCCCGTCCCTGAGCCAGGAGCTGTTCAGGCTGTGCACAAAGAGCTGCAGCCCCGTTCCTGCCAGGAGGGCATCCGAGGGGTTACTGAGCCTGCACCCCATCAAACAGGACAAATCACTGAACCACCACTCACCCTGCAGCCACAGCCTGGCCTCACTTGCCTCCTCCTCCTCCTCCTCCTGGTTCACATCCTGCCTCTCTGGGGAGATCAACCCACGCTCTCAAGGGGATAAAGTGGGAATTATCATCAGGGCAGCACAGGAACCCTGCCCTTACCAGACTTCTCCCTCTTTTTGGCCAGTTGAAACACACAGGAACTGTGAGAAGCCTTGTGGAAGCACCAACACAACTTGTGCTACTGCCAAGCACACGAGTGGCTCTCTAAAAGGCTCCTCTTTCCTCCCTCCTCACCTAATGGCATTCTCCCTAAATCCTGCCATCCTACAAGCCCAGTGTATCTATCAGGGTTTCTGCTGTGGTTTGAATTTGTTTTAAAAATGCTTGTCAATTATAAATACAGTTAAAAGTTTATTACTCAAGGGAGGTTACTCAAAAATAGAGGAGGTGGAAGGAGGTAAGAAATGACAAAAATAGTCCCCATGTCCTTAGTTTGGAAGCAATTAGGGACTTTGAGGCTCTCCAGCAAAAGCATTCGCAGAGCTGCTCCTGAAAATCACAAGCTGCGTTTCACCGCAGAAATTATTGCCCTGATTGTTTACATTCCACACAAAAGGGAGATGACAGCAAAAGGGGGGGCCCTACACCCAGCCTTTTCCCAAGATAATTTGAAAAATGCTGATCTCGATTTTAATCAGCTGCAAATGCAGCACAATTCACTTATAATATCCCTGCCAGCAGGATCCTCAGTAAATTCATAACATCATTGCTTTTATATGATCACGAGCAAATTACTGAATCCTCAGGAGGAAAAGGAGAAGGGGGAGAGGGGGGAAGAGCAAGAGAGACAGAGACAAACCCCAGCATTTCGTATGCAGCCATTACAGCCCAACCATTACATATTTTACACCGTTAATTTAACTTTTATTACATTTTCATTGTTAAAAAATAAACCAGAGCCTTATTGTGCAAAACAGCTGTCTTGGACATATTTTAAATTTTTTTTTTAACATTATTATTATTTAATGGGAGCACCAGTAGCGTTTAATCAATTAGACACCTGTGGATGCTTCCACTGTATGGGCTGGGCTGAAGGTTGAGGTGATCTGTTCAATCACATCTGCAGCAAATTACTCGAAGGATGAACAGCACAAACAACAGGGACTAAATGACTTTCTCCTCGGTGATGATGTGCAAAACTCGGCCGGGTTCCAAGTGGAGTTCAGTGCAGACAGAGGAAGGATTTAGAGCCAAAGCTCCTTAAGATAAACCCACACCAGGCACACCTTGCCGTGGGTGGTGGGACAAACACAGCCACGGGCTGGGGGGAGGCACCAGCCAGGGATTGTTGTGCCACGTTGTTTTGCACGTCTCAGAGGAGCTTCTGCTCCTCCTGGCTGTACTGGAAGAGGGGGGGTTGCTGTCTGGGCCATGGGATGTTAGGGAATGCCTCCTTCTCCTGCTGCTGCAGAGACCCTCACATTTCACATTTCACATTTCCTGCACCCATATCCATGGTTCCACCAAGACCTGTCTGGGGGAGGATGGCACCAGCTTTGCAGGAGTCAGAAAATCCAGCCCCATTTGGAGCCTGGAACCTAGAGAATCTATGGATGCCCCACCCCTGGAATTGTCCAAGGCCAGACTGGATGGGATTTTGGGAAATCTGGTCTAGTGGAAGGTGTCCCACCCCATGGCAGAGGACTGGAATGAGGTGAGATTTAAATCCCTTCCAACCCAAACAATTAAATGATTTCTTGCAACTTTATCTTCCCAGTTTGCATCTTTAGGGTGGACTAGGAGAAACCAACCCCCTGGTGAGGATGCTGGTGGGGACCCTCACTCTGCTGTGGGTCACCCCATGTTCCCCACAACAGAACAGCCACATAAAAACTCCTTTTTCCTTGCACTGGGAAGTGATTTCTATGCAGAGAAACCACACTGGGGAAACTGCTCTGTCCTGTCCTGAGTGGGGAAGGCACAAATGAGCAAAACCACAGCTTCCCCAGCCCCACAGGTCATATATTCCTGGAGAAACCATGGAGAGGGGTGACCTCCCACCTGGGGTCTCCAACCACGGTGAGAGCAAAGGTACAGCCAGCAGCTGCACATCGCCAATTTGCTGCCTTTTCATTCTCTGTGTCACTGGTTAATGGCACAGCTTTGCAACACCACCAGCAATTCAGTGTATTTGAGCCAAAAGAGGCTTTTTTTCCTGCAGATTCTCTAGTAGGTTGCTTAATTTTTAATAAACTCTGCAAACTCCTGCTAATTATCACACGGCTCATTTAACTGAGAGGCTTTCCTTCCTGTAGACTGAGGAGGAAGAACAGAGCAGATGGCTCAAATATCATCTTTTTCTGAAAGGTCCTTTCCCCCCAGCAGGCACATCCCAGCTTCCCACAGCCCCTGCAGGGTTCCTCCACCCCTGCTGGGTCCTGCTTTGGCTCAGCCTCTGCTCCAGGCCAAAACCTGGGCGCATGGAGATACCCACCTCTGCTCCTCTGGAGGGCAAGACCTGCCCTGGGAGTGAAATATTTTTTTTTTTAAATCTCCATTTGGAGACAGTCTGCTGAGCCAAAGGGGTTTGGACAGATATGCCAGCACTCATGGGCAACTAGAAACCCTTGGAAGTGGTTGATAATTTTTTCCATGTTTCTTTTTGCCCCCTTCCACCTGCACTTGCTGGGTGAGTGTACAAGGCTTCAGAAAGGATGGAGATGCTCTGAGGTAATAAAAAAAAAAAGTAAAAACAAAAACGATCCTGGAGTCAGTGCTGCCTTTCATGTCCTGTAGCTGTGTAAGGAGATACAGATCCCAGACCCCACATGCTGAGCCTGTGATGTTCAGACTTGCTAAAAGTCAGGACAAATGGATTTCACAGCTCATGAAAACTCCTGAGGTGGACTAAGCAATTTCAAATCTCTATTCCCCACAGGAATAAACCCCCTGGGATGTTTCGAAAACTTCAGCCTGAGGCAGCAGAGAGAGCTTTTTTTCCAGTTCACTTAGAATTTTCTGCCCTGGAAAAGAATATTCAGGGTTGCCAGATCCTGACCCAACTCAGTACTGGGTAGTTTCTACTCCATCAGCCCTTGCCTGCCCATTGCTTCCCAAAACCCTGCAATGTCTGACTTGGCTGTGGGGTTTTACCTTCATTTATAGCACCGCTGTGGTTTTCCAGAAATTACATAAAACACAGCTAGCAGAGAAACTGTTTGTGAACCTACCAATCTACCTTTCACATCTGCAAGAAAAAGACGCCACTACCTCCCCACCACTCAATTTTTCCATCAAATATCAAAACTGCAACACCAAAACACAGCGAAGGATGCTCAAAGCAGCGCGAGCAAGGGCGGATGTGGGGTGGGTGCTGAGTGATCCCCCACATAAATCTGTGTGAGGTGAAGTGGAGGGAGTGACAAGCTCTGCTCAGGAGTTATTCCCAGACTTACTTCATCAGCTCTGGGTCTTCTTTATCATCCTTTGTCGGGGTGATCTTGATCCCACTTTTCTTGGCACGAGGGCAGCCTGACAGACTGTGGTTAAAAAGAGAAGAAAGGCCTGTCTCACTGGCAGAATCTCTGCATTTGCTATTCCCCCACTTCAGTCATCTTTCCCTTGAATTTGGCACAGTGTTTTTGATCTCTCTCGTTTTGCAGCTTCACATCACGAGGAGAAGTCAGAAGGAAAAAAAATAGTAAAAAATTGAGGGAGATGGACAGTAATTAATCGTGTCTAGATAAGAAGATATCTGCTAACAGCCTGCAGTGTTTAATGGAATTGTTGAAACAGAAGGCTCAGATCTGTGCTATTAATGTTCTAAAGTGATAATAGAAGTCATAAATAGGTAGCAATATTAACAGGAACATTGCATCAGCTAAAATCTGACCCTTTGTCTTTTATTCTGTTGAAAGGAGCTTCTAATCAGATTCTGAAAACATCAGAAAAAAAAAAAGAAGTCAGATTAAAGAGATGAAAATAGGCTTCAGTTGTCAGTAACATTAATGTTTTATTCAGAACTTTACAACTCTGCCCACTGCAGGAAAAAAAAAAAAAAAAAAAAGAAAGAGCAAGCAACAGAGAAAGAGAGTAGAGAGAAAATAATTTAAGGGAGATCTTACCTTCTATGTGATGCATAATTTCCTGTTATGTGACCAGAGCCATCACAACCAGGAGTAGGGCACCTGCAGAGGCAAGGGAGGCTCAGATTAGCCTGGGGATGTGAGCAGGGGATCAACACTTTGTGACAGCTCTTCTCAAACAGAAATCTGGGCGCTGTCAGCATGAGCAGGTTTTTCCTTCCTGCCCCTTCCCCCTCTGTAAGGACAAGATTTGGTCTGTAATATCCGTGGTACTGATTTCAATGCACCACTGCATGATGCGACATTGGAGAGGAACATCTCTGGGGTGTTGGGAGCACAGTGAGGAGCTGCTCTCCCATGAGAGGATGCGGGTCCCAGCCTGTGTCCCCACCCTCACGAAGGGGACAGTTCAGAAGCTGATAATAATTAAAATGCCCCTCCAGGACAGTGTTTGTCAAGTTTCGGAAGGCATAAGGAGACATCAAGGGCCATCCAGGGCCAGCAGGATGGACCCAGGATGAGAGCAGAAACCAGAAAAACAGTGGACAGCTCTGGACAGCAGGGCCACCACGGCCACCACCAACAGAAGGCTTTGGCTCAGTTCTGGGTGACTCAGGGAGCATAATCTCAGTGAGGGCAAGTGGGCAGCCCGTGGCAGGAGGGTCTGCGGAGTGCAAAAACACTGGCCAATGCTTCTGATGACAAATGATGGAGAAACAGGAGAAAAAAGGTTAGGTTAGCCCTGGGACCCCTCCTTCCACAACACCGTGGCCAGGGGACAGGGAGTCAGCAGGGGACAGCCTGTGAGGCTCCTTGGGCTGGGGACCCCTGGGTCACCACAGACAGTGCCCCTCAGCTGCTGCCTTACAAAACTGGCACGCCACCAGCTTGCTGCCTGCCCTTTCCTTCTCTGTGTCACTGGCTAATGGCACAGCTTTACAATTCAGTGTATTTGAGCCAAGCCAAAAAGAGGCTTTTTTCCTGCAGATTCTCGAGTAGGTGCATCCGCAGCCGTGAGTTTCCAGGTGAGCATCCAGAGGTCTCCATGGGAGGCTGGAGGTCGCTGCTGTGATCACCCAAAGGTGCACAAACGCTGGAGGTCACTGCTGTGATCACCCAGAGGCTGGAGGTCACTGCTGTGATCACCCAAAGCTGGCAGGGAATGGCCTGAGCTCAGCAGCGCATCATTGATGGTGAGGGATGGAAAGGAGCACAAAGATCTGCTCCCTGTGCTGTAGGTGACATAAAAGTTGTCATGGGGACAAGGGAGAGAGGTGAGCAGTGTTTGCAGAGGATGTGCAGGCCAGCCTGCCAATTAGCCAGGGCTTTTTGAGTCAAGTAATTAAGGCCAGGGGAGGGGGTGTGTCACCATGATATTTTCTGAAAAAGCCCTTCGCCGGGATTTCTTCTCCTGGGAAGCTTCAGCTTCTCCCTGTTTTGCTGCTTTGGAATGTGATTTGGAGATTGTTTATCCAGCATGTGAATTGTTTTAATTTAATAACCAATGGTGGTCCAGCTGTGTGGAGACTCTGAGGAGTCACGGGTTTTTCTTTATCATTCTTGTTAGCCTTCTGATGTATCCTTTCTCTCTTTCTTTTAGTATAGTTTTAGTATACCATTTTTTAATATAATATCATAAAATAATAAATCAGCCTTCTGAGAACGTGGAGTCAAATTCTTGTCTCTCACCTCGTCCTGGGGACCCTCACAAACACCGCAGGGGTGTGCAGAGGAAATGCAGGGTGCTGCTGCATGACCAGGGGCAGATGCTCACTGCTCCTTCTGAGCAAAGCTCAGGGAGCTTTGCAGAGCACCCCTTTCTCCTTGTGGATGGGGTTTTTGGTGTCCCCACTTTCTCCAGCCCTGCTTTTAAACCACCAATGCCTGGTGTGGGTGGCTGGGTGGCGCCTGCAGCAGGGCAGGGTTGGTGTCTCCAGGACACGGCAGGGAAATGATGGTGATGCCCGGGCAGCCCCTGAGCTCAGAGCTCTGTGGAAAGGCAGGATGCTTTCCCTAAAGCTGGACAGGGCTCTGAGCAGCCTGATGTAGCTGAAGATGTCCTTGCTCACTGCAGGGGTTTTGGCCTTTAAGGCCCTTTCCAATCCAAACTATTCTGTGATTCTGCTCTGCTGCTCTGCCCCCCGAGAGCCAGTGGAGCAGTGGTTTCCACAGGTGACTTTCATTTGGCAGCTTGGAAAACAGCTGTTTTTAAAAAGTCTTCCCATTTTGTATAGAAAATACCAAAATTCTCCTCTTTGCAGCAGCTCTGAGGGAGATTTTGGTGTTTGCACATCACTGAATAATCTCATTGGCAAAAAAATATTGGTACCTCACGTTGGGTAAGAGAGCAGGGACATGGCCTGGTCCTAGAGGGGCAACAGGGAGGCTCAGAGCCAGGAAAACATAAGTGCACAGGGTCTGGTGCAGTAAGGGCAGGACACATCCAGCAGGACCTCAATGAGGGTGCAAATTCCTCAACTTGTTTAGAAATTACAGGTTTGGGAGATGACTGGGATATTTCCCAGCTCTACACTGTTACAGTGAAAAGCAAAACAATTTCTCTGTTGTTTTAGCTTCAGGGTGGGAGGAAATTATGAAAACACTAACACCAAACTCTTTCTTCCTTTCAGGATTTTTAAAGAGGAGAGAGAAGTAATTTGATTTTTATTTTTAATTATCTGGAGACAAATCATACCAACAGAGACCTTTTATTGCATGTTCCAGCCTGGAGCTATTTTTTTTATATCAGGGATATTAACCCCTAAAATAGAATTTATAATAGAAACACTGACATGGTCTTATCTGGAGTTCTGAAAAGCTGTGACTGTGCAATCTGTAATATCTCAAAATCCCTTCCTCCCTCCTTTGCTCCCATCCTCACCAGGACATAGGGAAAAAAAAGTGTTATTTGAGGAAATAATATTAACAAGCTTTTTTTGGGGGCCAGAAGTATCCTTTTTTACGCAGTATTTTGATAAAAAGCACTGACATTGATGCTAGAGGGGAACACAGCAAGGCTGGACATGATGCTCAGTCCCAGGGATGAGCCTTTTGCTTTTTGTCTGGCCCTTCCTGGGAATGGCCACTGCTCCTGAGAGCTTTTGATATCTTTAACGCTAATTGTCTGATCACTTGGCTGTTCTTTCAAACTGTTGGAGAAACACCAGATCAGCAGAGCTCTTTGAAGAGCTCCTTTCAGAATGTGTATGGTCTATAGTGTGTGATTAAGTGTACTTAGCACTAATCACAGCCGTCCTTGCCATCCACCAGCAAATTCTATTAATATCAGCTAATCCTGCCACTTTGTCCACCTCTGTGATAAGGAGCAGGTGGTTAACTAACACCTTTCCTGGCACCAGCTCCACACTGGTGGTGGGGCACAGAGAAGTCCAGGAGCCACCACAGAGGGATTTGGGACTTTTCCAATGGCCTTAGAGACCAGTGGGAATAGCACTGGCTCAGCTCCAGAAACCCCTGATGGCACACAGGGCACAGCACTCTTGGGTTTTTTCATGATGACCCTGTGCAATGTAAAGTCTTTCATGAGGTTTTACTCTCAGTGGAGGCTCCTCAGTTAGGTCAGGGTCTAAATGGTCCAAAAACTGAATTCAGCAAGGCTGGGAACTCAGAGGAGACTCAGCCTGCAAGGATAGGGTGGGCCCATGAAAGAGATGATGAAAAAATTCTCAATGGACTTTACACCAGAGATGCAGATTGGGTGGAGAGGGTTGGGGTCTCCCCAGTGTTCCCAACCAAACACAATTTCACCTTCCTTTAGGGAAGGCACCCTAAGAGAGCGTTTGGGAAACCCACCTGGGAAGAATAAGCTCCTACTGAAAAGGAGGAGTTTGGAGAAGACAGCAAAGCTGAATATGGGATTCAGAGGAAGATACCTGAATGAAAATGTCAAAACCAGGTTCCTCCCTTCAGAAACATCAATGGGAATGGGAAGTTTGGGTTTCTGTGAGCCCTTGACCACTGGCTCAGGATCTGACCTCACCAAGCATTTGGTTACTCCTTCTTTCATTCCCTCACAAATCATGGAAATGAAGAGGAACCTCTCTCACTACATCCCAAACAGCCCCTAAAATGTAGCATAAAAATAGCATCCCAGGTTCTCCAAAAGAGTTGGCTTTGATTGTGCTGGCAGTGAGCTCCCAGCCATGTCTATACCCAAAAATAAATCCAGGCTCTGCATTATTTGAGATGGACAAAAATATGAAATGAAATGGGTTCTGGCCCAAACTAGGCAACAAGAGCTTGGGAAAAGATGCCAAGTGAAAAGGAAAATAACATGTCTACAATGCCCAGAGGAAACCTGCCAGGCATCCAGGTTATTTCCAATCATTGCCATGAGCCCCCTCCCCAAAATTATCCTTCCTCCATGCCATTGCCTCTTCAGCGCAGCAGCTGGAAGCTGGACTCCACCAGAGATCCTTGCAGGCAGGTTTTGATCAGCTCTTTGAAAGGAGAAGGGAGGGGATGGAAAAGCAAAAGCAGAGCAAGAGGTGTGGGGGCAGGAAGGGAGAAGAGAGAAAAAAAGGGTGGAAATAAAGAAAAAAAAGGAGTTCCAAGTTGAGCGCAAACATACTTGAGGTCAGCAGAGTGGGCAGCCATGAGGTTTCTGAGGCTCTTGTCAGCAAGAGGACAACCAGAAAGGCTGAAAGAGAAGAGATGGAATATCTGGATAAGCAAAAAAAAAAAAAAAAAAAAAAAAAAAAAAAAAAAAAAAAAAAAAGAAATAAGAAATAAGAAAAAGGAAAAAGAAAAAGGGTTGGAAAGGGTTGGGGCATGGGGAGGGAGAGGGGCAACAGAAGGGGGGAGGAAACAGAACCAAACTATCCATATGGTCACAAACTATACCAAAAGAAAATAAAAGTTGTTTTTAAAGTTCAAACCACGTAGAAAATGTCGACCCACCTGCGGTGAGAGGCATAGTTCCCCGTTATGTGTCCACTGCCATCACAGCCTGGGGTTGGGCAACTGGGCAACAACAACAACAAAGAGCATAAGTGTGGGAAAGGAAGGGATTCCCCAGGATCCACGGGTGGGCAGAGCCAGCAGAGCCCCCTCAGGGTCTGTCTGGGGTGTCTCGGTCCAGCCCTGCTGCCAGACCCTGACACCAGCCCCATCCATCAGATCTTGGTGTGTGTTTCTGTGTTTGCATGGATATAAACCAGCTGTTCCCCTTCCAGCTCCCCTTCCTCCCTTTTTCCTTCTAAAAGATCATAAGGATCCTAAAAACAATTAGGAAAAAAAAAAAAGAGAGAAAAATGTGGCAAAGGCAAAGAAAGTGTTTAAAACCCTTAGTTGATGGGAGAGCTTGGTGGCAGTGGGGGACTGGCACAACCTGATGGGTGGCACAGCCTGACAGATGTGGCCACCCCTGGCTGCTGCTGCCAGGTTGGATCATTCCTGCCACGCTGAAGCTCTGGCTGCAGAAATCATCTTGCTCAGATTTCAGATAAGGTGCTTCAGATTGCTGAAATGATCCCTTTTTTTTCTCCCAACCCTTAAAGCTGCAAAGAAAAGCTTGCAATCACTGTTTGCTGCTGAAAGGGAATGACAGTGAGCTCTGGCTGTGCCTGGGGGTGATGGGCAGATACAGGTGAGGGGCACCTGCCCGGAAATGGCACAAGAGCTGCACCCAGACGCAGAGCATCAGACACAGCAGGCCAGTCTGCTCCTGAGTTAACTACAGCTAATTCATTACAGCCCCTGGGCCAGAGAGGAACAAGGATATTAAATGGAGAGGGAAGGCTCAGGGCTGCCCATGACACCATTTATTTATTCCAGGGCTTTTTCCGTTCAGGAAATTTCTCTATCATCACAATAAAATTAAAGCACAGGAGGACTTCAGGGCTCTAGTTCAGAAACTGCAGTTCACATCACTGGTGGGCTTTAAAAAACCCTTTAGAGCTTTGTGTAGGGCAGCTGATCTGAGCTTTGCTCATTTAGGGAAGGTGCTGCTGCTGCTCTGCCCCCACAGATCTCCTCCCTGCCTGGCTGCAGATAACGAGTGGGTTGGATGAGATCAGCAAAATGGTGCCCACCAACTCCCTGTGAGATGTGTGGGAGGGTCAGATGCACAGGAAAGAGGCCAGGAACAGCTGGGATGCCTGGGAGGGGAAATCTCCCCATCACAACCTCCAGGCTGATCCTGACGCGCTGTTAAACCAGAGCCAGGTCCAAGCTGCCACGTTTGGCTCAAACCCTTAAACATTAACCATTCCTGTGGGTGTTGGCGTGGATGCAGAGCCATGCTCCATCCAATAGGGCAGGTCTGGGTCTGTGCTTCCACCCACACTATGGACGGACAGATGTGAGCTGGGTCAAGGTCTCTCTCCAATGCAAAATGCAACACAACAGCAAACGTGCTGCAGCCTCAGGTCACATTTTGTGTTCCTGCAGTTTCACAGTGCTGGGACCCCTTGCACTAAGCCAACAAATCCCGTCTTCTCAATGAGACATCTTGTGTTCAACACCCTCTTCAAGAAGGTGTTGAGTTCCTTTGGGTGCTCCACAACATCAGCCAGTGTCCCAAAACAGGGGATTAGGACATTGGGTAGGTGCCATCACCATGCCAGAAACACTCTAACAGGAAAATAACAGGAAAACCTGAAAAGATTTTCCCATTTTCCCACAACCTGTCCATGAATCCAGAGCACAAAGCTCTCAGGTTCCCTTCATCACTGCAAAGTAATGTAGGAACATATTTCTCCTCATTGATCAGCAGTTGTAGGAGGATGAGTAAGATCAATCACAGTAGGAAAGGGAGCTACAGTTCTTATTTCTATAATGTATTTTCTAATTTTGTTTCCAACCATCCTGGCTAAGCACATATTAATAGATTTTGGAGGAAGAGACAAGAAGGCAGGACTTACGTGAGCAGCTCTTTCTTGATGTCCTTGGAGAGGAATTTCAGCTTGAAGTTGGTTAAAGTAACTTCACCTGGGTATTTTCTCTCTTCAAAGTTCTCCTCTGACACTTCTTGCTCATCAGCTTCCGAGGAGGCAAAAGAGTGAGCAGCAGGCTCTGACTGCAAGGAAAGGGGCAGAGTTGTGCTGTGGTCATTGCTGCTGAGCTGTGGTGGGAAAGGATCCCAAGTTCATCAAAGCTAAGGGTTAGTGCAGCATTGCCAGCACACCTGAGCCCCCTGCAAGTACCTCACAGCACCCAGCCTAAATCCAAGAGCCTGTAATTTCCTGGGGTTTTAGGAGAGTTGTGTAAACCACGTCTGTAAAGGGATTTACACGTGGTTTTCTCAAGGTCTTGGAGGAATGAAGATCAGTACAGCCCCCTCACACTCTTCCTCAGCAGCCTCCCCGTGGGCAGAGTGGCAGGTGATGCTCTCAGAGCAGAACCCCCACCCCATCTGGGGGTCATGGCTGGATTCCCCACCTGCAGGATTAATGTCAGTGCCATGCAGGGCTGTAGCTGCTAATGGCAGATATAAATCATCCTGAAAAACATCACCAGGAGCAGCACTGCTGCAATGGGCTGACATGATTTACAATGAAGAAAACACTGCAGACCCAGGTTCTTCCTTTGCAAGGGCATCCCAACAGATCCAAAAGCAAGATCCTGCCTGGTTGATATCTGATAGCACTGACAAATTCAGGAATATTTCTTTCCTTGGCTCAACGGACAAACTGGGGCTTCTGGGCAAAACAGGACAACTGTGCAGGCAAACAGGGCATTCAGTGTCCCCTGGGCTGTTATTCAAGCATGAAGAGGCACTGCTCACCTCCTCTGGCTCCTCCTCCCGCTGGCGGTTTGGTTTCGTGTAGTCAATGGGCCCATCCCATTCGTCCTGGCGGGAGGCCTGGCTGGACTGGGGGGAGGTCATGGTGCTGCTCGTGGCACTGGTGCTGTTTTGGCGCTGGGACACATCTGGGGACTTCATGCTGGGACTACTGCTGCAGCTGCTGCTGCTGGGGAAGGTGCTCTCCCGCTTGCGGTGCTTGTTCATACTCAAGTCCAGAGTCCCATTTTCATCCACCTCAATGTCCATGGACTGGAAGGTTGGAAACACAACCAATGTTAGCAGCTGACAGAAGCTGAAGATCCCATGGGGATCTTGCCCCTGTTTGTCTTTTGCAGTGCAGTGGGCAGGTATTCATGTCCCATCCTCTCCAGAGTCAGGTAGGAGAAACTGAATAAATATTTCAGGAACATGTCATGCAAAGGCACCCCTCTACTAGAATGGGTTGGAGAGGACCTTAAAGCTCAATTCATTCCAACCTCCCTGCCATGAACAGGAACAACTTCCACTATCCCAGGTTGCTCCAAGTCCCATCCAACCAACCAAACCTTGGCCTTTTGACTCAGCTGATTGAACACAGGCATCTAGTGGTTGAGAGTGCTTTGTGTGTTTTTCTGTAAAACAGCTGGAGATCAGACTGGACACAACTGGGGAACTTCAAATGGCATCAGATACAGATCAGGGAATGACTGAAACCAGCTCTGAGAATCATGGAATTACAGAATTGTTTGGGTAGGAAAAGCTCTTAGAGACCATCAAGTCCAAACATTCACCCAGCACTGCCAAACCCACCACTAAATCATGTCCCCAAGTGCCACATCCACATGTCCTTTAAATCCCTCCAGGGATGGTGACTCCACCACTGCCCTGGACAGCCAGGGCTCGGCCATCATAAATCATAAATATTTCGTAATATCCAGCCTCAGCCCAAGACCCGGAATTGATGCTCATCTCACATGGGAAATTTCAACCACGGGGCACCTCCACATAACTCAAAAAGCCAAGATTCCCTTCTCCAAATGCAAAGTGAGGAGCCAAAAGTGTGATTTTGGGTGAATGCCTGCATTGCCTCTACATTTAAAAAAACAAACTTAAAGGAAGGGTAAACCAAGGTGCCTCTCCCATCCTGAATTCCAAGTTTGGCCCCTGGGCAGTGGCTCCTGGCCACATTCACCCACCTTGCCAGGGGCCTCTTGCTGCTTGGTGCTGAGATTCTCAGGCATCTCCCAGCAGCGGGTGGAGAGGTTGAGGATGGCGGTGGCCGCCATGTGCGCAGCCTCAGCGTCGTGGGAGTAGTCGAAGCCTGTGGAGGAAGATGAAGTGCTCTTCACGTAACTGCTGGAGGGGCTGTGGCTGGGGGAAGAGGCCTTTGGAAAAGGTTTGGCTGGAATAAAAAAGAGAAGGAACAACACAAGGCTAATGTATAAGCGGCACGAGCAGCAGGGGAAGGTTAAGTCAGTGTGACACGGTTAATGTATGCACAGTTCCTGGGGTTATTCCCAATCCAGGGGCTGGTTTGTTGCCTGGGACGTGCAACAGGAGCAGTGCTGGCTGCAGCTCGTGCTTGGTGTGAAAGGTTAATTCATTAACTGACTCTGCCATAAATACCCAAAACACAAGTGCTTTTCTTCATTAGAGCTGCTCCTCGATGGAAGCAGTTAAAGGAGAAAGCTTAGAGAAGCTTCGTGACTCATTTTTTATTGTTCTCTCTCTGTCCATAACTTATCTGCAGGGCTGCCTTGCAGGGAGATTTCTAGTACTGTGTTTGAAAATTTTAAATTTATAAAATTACATTAATAGAAAACACATGGTCATAAAATATGAGCTTCCAAGGATGACACTGGTGAAATATGGATTTTCTGACAGCTGACATATCATTTAAATATGCCAGAGTAACAGGATTTATTGCACAGCTGCACATAGCCACGCTGCTGCTCTGCTCCTGTGTGTCACAGCAGCAGCAACCAGCCTGGAGATGCAATTTCTCTTCATAATCTTTGAAATGAAAATATTTCTCAGGGTGGACTCACAATAAAACTTTCCCTAATAATAACAACTAATAATTCCCTATTAATAAAACTTGAAGCTGATCCTATTTAGGGGCCCTCAGTAGTTTCACTGGGTGCAAACAGGAGATCATCTGATTTAGAACAGCCACAGGACTGTATTCTGAATCAATTATCAAAATCTTCAAATTCTTAATTTATTCCACCTTGCTCTTTTTGGGGGAAACCATCCCCACTTTAGTGGGAGGCTCACCCAGGGAAGACTCAGAAGCTTTGGCCTGATCATGGCAAAACAAAGCCAACCTCAGCTGATGCAGCCACGGAGCAAAGTGATTTCATTATTCCCATTACAAACTTGTAATATAAGACACTATAAAATACTAATCTTCCCCAGCCCTGCTTTCTTCCTCGTTGCGCGCGTATATAATGCATATTGACATTAATGGGAGTTACGCACACACATGCGGGGGAATATAAATCCCTCTGGATGAAGATCTCTTTAAAATAAGTTCTCAGTGAAAGGAGCAGATTTCCCTGCTATGATTGGCAATCATATTCATCCTGTCGCTTTGATTAACTCATTGGAGGCTTGCCCACATGCTTATTCTTGTGTCTGGCTGCTTGTTTTCCTGTCCGGTTTAATCCACGTCTTCGAGGCGGGGTGCGAGTATTTGCCAACCCAACCTGACAATATCCAGGATCGGGAGATGCCAATTTCAATTTCACACCCTAGGCTCAGCGATGCTTTTCCATTTCATAAGTATTTCTAGCACTAATAGACTCGCAATCAGCAAATTAGTGAAATAAGCGATGAGAAAAAATAGAAAGGATTATCCTAGTGGGTCTGCTGGAATTATTTTTGTCAGTACAATTACCCTGAAAATTCTTTGCTAATATTGCAAATAACACAATCTATTCAGCGAGAGAATCACTTGTACTGGGAAACAAATTACTTTTCCATCAGCCCTAACCCAGGATGACAGTGGCAGTTGTGCTCTCTGGCCTCCATCCAATTTCATTGTCTGATCCTGTACAGATTTAGTACTGTAATAAAGAGCGCTCCCATTGTAGTGCAACAACCGGGATGCTTTCAAGTACGAGCACTTTTTAGAGAGCAGCTGCATCAGGATTAAACAGGATTGTGGAAGTGGGATTAGCCAGACAGAAAGCCCTCTTGAGGCCACTGACTTCTACAAAATGGGCTCCTAAATATTTTCTTTTTCCCCTCAAAAAAATGTCTTGAGGTGCACAGTTCATCTCAAGTACCACATTTGCAAGGGCTGTGTCCCCATGCAGTGTCCCTCCTGCCTTTGGCAGCCCTACCCGTCAGGGTTTATTCAGCCATTTAATTTTCACTCAGAGTTATAGCCAGTGCAAAGTCCTCAGAACAGAGCAGAGGTGGGTGGCTACGATAGGAATGAGCTGGAAGATAGAGGTGGGTGATCGATAGGTAGAGCTGGAGAGCAGAGCACGGCAGGGAAGACAAATGGGGGGAGTGGGTCATATATAAGATGGAAGAGAAGAAAACTGTAATCCATTTAGCTAGATGAGGAAAGCCAGATCAATAGATATGAGCTGCAAAGCAATGGGGACCAACTGAGGACAACTGTGCAACTTATCCTACCTCGAGACATCACTCAGATTAATGTTCCCACCACAGTTCTTCCCAAAGCCAAAGAGAGTCTCTTCCAAACAAAGCTTTCCCAGCAGCCATGGACTCCCCTCACCGTCAAGGTGCCCACCTTGGGACCCACCTCACCCTCCCCATCCCAGGAGGGTCCAGCAGCTCAGCCCCCAAGAGTCTCCCATCACCCCAAACCACAATCCCAAGAGCCTCACAATAGGCTGAGAAAGGCAGAAAATGCAAAAACTGAGTCCATCCCTGCTCCCAACTTACATTTAAAGGCTTTAGGTGAGGTTTCGCTAGTCTGAATCTTTGGGGCAAGCATGCGTTTGCCAAAAACCTGAGCATCAAAACTTGCATAATCGAAGGTGACCTTGGAGTACTTCTCCAGCTCCTTGGCCAAGTTGGCCCGGGGCGTTGCTGGGACCATGTTGGGCCTGTAGCTTCCATACTGAGGGATCTCCAGTTGCTTCACAAAGCACATAGGCCTAAGGATGAAACAACAAACAGCAATTATTTCTCTTTACCTTGACAAGGTGACTGTTGACAGGGGACCAGACACAATGGGGGCACAGCTGCACCTTGTTCCTAAAGGCTTCCTGGGGACGAGGAG
This sequence comes from Melospiza georgiana, assembly GCF_028018845.1. NCBI lineage: Eukaryota > Metazoa > Chordata > Aves > Passeriformes > Passerellidae > Melospiza > Melospiza georgiana. Next base: position 6,174,135 of record NC_080446.1, read on the forward strand.
GCAGTGACAGCCCTTTTGCTCTCCCTCAGCAAATCTACATCTGATTTGGATGTCTCAGACTCCAGTTTCATTTTTTCTATCCTTTGTTACCTTCATTGTTTTTTCCCTCTTTTTAAGCCAAACATCGAATTGTCAACCTCATCCAGCACAATGCTCTTGCAGGCTGTCATGGTGTGGCAGCATATTTTCCAGAAGAGAGCAAACTTGGGCAATAACTCCTTCATGGGAGCCATGACACAGGGTGGCACACAAAGGCACGAGGACCCCAGTTCAGCTCAGGTCCATGCTGCAGGTTCACTGTAGAGGCACCAGGGCCTCTGCCCAGCCTCAGTCCCTCCTGGAGACCCGCTGCTACGGGGCTGCCTATCATGAATCAATTTGTCTTGCATATAAATTGTATATAAATGGCCTATTGTTATTCTCCTTCCCGTGACCTCTTTCCACCAGAGAGTCCTCGGAGCAGGAGCTCCTTGGAGCGTGGACCGTCCTCGTGATGCGCTCAGAGCGCTCTGTGCGGGCTCCGCTGCAAATAAATAAGTAATCGCTCTAAATGGCCTTTCCAAAGTAGCGAGAGCTGGAGCACCAGGGTGCTCAGCAGTCCTGGGGAGCAAATAAATAAATGAATCAGAGCTCGTTGCCTTTGTGGGAGGGCTACTCGGGGCTCGCACCGCGGTTTTTATCCCGCTCTTGTTGCAAAATAACCAACCATATTCTAATCCATCTGTAGCCTCGTGAATCACATCAGCTACGGAAGCCAGCATCTATCAGGGACATCCTTAATGGGAGACAGCCCTTTCTCTTGGGAAGAGAGAGATGGGCAAAGTATCAAAATTAATGTGACTGGTTTGGAAACGAGCAGCAGGTTCCTCTCCTCTGAAAACTGCAGGCTAAGGAAGAAAAGCAGGTGGACTTGAATGCACAACTGCCATGGAGTGATTTGTGTGTAGTCTAAATCTCCTCCTTCTTCTCCTCCCCCCTCCCCAAGCCCACCCTTCTTATAATGCTGATATAATAACCAGCCCTGGCTGGCAGTTTGTGCTGTGGAGCAATCGGCACAAGTGCCTTCTGCTGCACTGCTAAAACCCTTTGGCCTGTAGCCTCAGCATTAATTGATGCTACAGAAGCAATTCATTGTCCTCAATGCTCTCCCTGGGATCATCAATTAAATATCTCCCCACCTTGGCGAGACCTATGATCATAATGACAGAACTCAGCAGTATCAAAATACAGCTGGAGCCATGGCTGCTGTTCCTGGGAGTGTGGCGGGGCAGGGAGAGCTGGGGCAGGGTGGGGACACGGAGCTGAGCCTTCCTGTCCCCCTTACCTGAGTATCCGGTCAGAATTGGAGCTGGTCTTCGCAGGATCACCAGACTGGGTTTGTTGCTTTTCATGTGATTTGGCTAATTTCTCAGCAGCAGCAATGGGGCACCCAGATAAACTGTGGGAGTTGGTTGGGGTTGTTTTTTTTGGTTTGTTTTTTTTTGAAGGAGAAGAAAAAGAGAGAAAGAAACCAAGCATGAAGAATGAGCACAGAAACCTTCATTTCACGGACCCAGAACTATACTAAGCCTGTGAGAAAAGTATTTGCTTCTTCCACACTGAGCAAGTTCAATAAAAAGACAAATTCACCTTGCACCTCATCAACACAGAATCATTAAATGATATAGAATGGTTTGGGATGGAAAGGACCTTAAAGCTCAATTCATTCCAACCCCCTGCCATGGGCAGAGACACCTCCCACTATCCCAGGTTGCTCCAAGCCCCATCCAACCTAGCCCTGAACACTTCCAGGGAAGCAACAACCTGTGCCAGGGCCTCACCACTCTCATAGGGAAGAATTTCTTCAATCTACCCCTGTCCTGTGTCGTTTTGAAGCCATTCCCCCACCCTGTCAGCCCGTGGCTGTGACAGAAGAAGCCAAAGCCGGTACCTCCTGTGCGTGTTGCGGTTGCTGTTGACGTGACCCTGTCCTGTGCACCCGGGCGTGGGGCATTTCAACACGTTCTCGTGCATCGCCAGGACTTGGGAGCAAGAAGGGGAAGGGGAGAAGGGAAGGGAAAGAAAAACAACTTAATAAAAATCAGAGAGGAAGAAAAGAAAAAGAGAAAATCATCAAGCCTTGTACGCTGGTTTCCTAGAAATCAGGGAATGTGAAATGCTGTAATTAGAGTTTGCAGTGGAAAAAAGAAAATATTTGCAAGGCAGCAGAGCCCAGGTCAGCACTAGGTTAGCATCTCTGCAAACAGCCTGGGCTTTCTCCCCATTTTCTGATTGCAATCCAGTTTCCCCCACCCAGCCCCTCCTCCCCACACCCGTTTTGGAACCAAGTCTCCAGTTTCAGGTAGTTTTAAATGATTGAAGTTGTAGCTCTGCTTTTATCCTTAGGACTAGTCTTTGTTTCATTTTTTTTTTTAATTTTTAATCTTCAGGATTATTGCTTCCTGCAGCGCTGACCTTAAAAGTAAAGAAAATAATTTGATCTGCAAGCTTTTGTAAAGCCCACAGCTTGTGTTAGTTATTTATTAATATTTTTGCTTGCATTCCAGCCTATGAAGATAACTGTCCTTTCTCCTTGTTTCTTCCAGTTCTGTGTTTATGTCAGGTCTGCAACCTTTGAAATTACTGATAAGGAAGGGTTCCTCTTTCTTTTGGTCTATTATGCCATTATCATAAACATACAACATTGATTTTTATGTATCTATACAGGGAAAGCTATTTAGGATGCTGGTAGAGAGGTGGAAATACAATCTCTCTCTCTGTGCATATGTATATACAAAAATCTGTTATGAGGATGATAAATATTTTCTGTAGAATAGGTGAATCTTGGTATAGCCCTTAGGAAATTCTTAAGAGATTAGGGCATAGGAGATTCAGCACATCCTGAATCACTCATCACTTCTCTTCTTTCTTGCATGGCAACATATTTGCACATCAAGGTAGAATAATATCCCTTTTTTCCCATCATGATGTCCCAGGTGGGGAAAAATATGCAACTTCCAGTGTAAAGATGGGCACTGCTTAACACACCTCTGGAGATGGGCAAACGTTTTTAAAGCCCCTCTTTGATTTTCAGAGAAGGGATCTCATTCTCCACAGGATGGTGCTAAAAATCCTTTAAGAAGGATGGGACTTCCAAGTAAATCCCCATCATGTTTCCTGTGATTAGCGATAACACTTTGGTGGATAACAGCATCCAGGATCACCTTGGAAAAGCACCATCCCACACCAAAAACTCCTGTTATACTCCAAGGAATAACATCAGACTTGATGTCGTAAAGTTCATATCGTTTGAGAAATTCCCCCAAGAAAATTGGGCTCCAGAGCAATTGAAGCAGCCCCTGGTATGGCACCATGTACTCACTCTCAGGGGGGATCCTGTCTTTGTGCGGACAGCCAGAGAGGCTGCGGTGGTGCGGGTAAAGTCCCGTGACGTGTCCAGTCCCATCGCAGCCAGGGGTTGGACATTTGATTTCTCTCTTCTCAGGTCTTGAAGGATCTAAGGATTGTGGGGAAAGGGCAGAGGGAAGGAGGTTAGTGGATTTGGAGGGGAAGAAGTGGAAAGTGCTGAGGATGCTTCTCACTGCCTTTACAGTCAAGCAGGGGGAAACCTTTGGGTTTGGAGGTTTGTTCCCTGTAGTTGGAAGTATCACACTAGAAGTTTCAAAAATTGAAATCGGCAAAGTGATTTTAGGAGCTGACACAGCTCACAGCATGGAGACACTCACAGTGACTGAGCAGGCAGCCTGGCTCAGAGCTAGGGGATGCTGAAGTCCCTGCTCTCATGTTTCTGTGGCCAGACTCCTACCACTACTTTAAAACCCACTTGGATTTTAAATCAGCCTTCGGCTCAGGCTGAAATTTTCAAGGTTAACTGACAATTTAGCCAAGCAATTCCTCTACTCAGAGGGAGGAACCCTTGTGACAGTGTAGAGGACACCATCATTTTCTGCATTCACTGTTGAACTCAAGGATGTCCCCATCCCTTTGGACATTGAGGATTTGTGGTTGAATTCCCCCTGTGGTCTGTGAACTCCCCCCACATCAGCCTAATGATCCGTGCTGAGCAGACAGCTTCAGCTCTTCCACCAGGGATGGGAAGGAGAGAGATACACAAAGGTGTGTCCCGTACCTTTGCCGTAGTAGCTTTTCCGGATGCTGTCCAGAGGTTTGTTCTGTTTGTCCTCCACCTGGAAGTGCTTCACGTGCTCTCCTGGCAGCCGGCTGGGCTCCCGCACGATTTTCACCTGCTCGGCTTTCAGGGCAATGGCTTGTTCCAGCAGCCCCAGGTTGCCCCTGGTCATCATGTCGTACATCTCCGACTCATCGGTCACGGCTGATTTCTGGGAGCGGGCGTCGTCGTCCTTGTCGTCATCCGAGCGCACCTCCACGATGACCGAGTACTCGGGCTTGGGGCTGAACTGCCCTTCACAGTGGCTTTTCTGGGGGTCCTGAGAAGTGTGAGGAGCTTCCTCGCAGATCACTTCAGGAGCCATCTCCTCCTCCTCTTCCTCCTCCTCTTCTTCCTCTTCCTCCTCCTCCTCATCATCCTCTTCCTCCTCTTCCTCCTCCTCGTCATCCTCCTCATCATCATCCTCCTCATCCTCTTCTTCTGCTTCAGCCTTTTCCAGTTTGCAGGACTCCTCTCTGTTCGTGTCGTCGCGTGGCTCCGGACACAACTCGCTGCTGCGCTCGCTGGTGACCTCGATGACCTCCTCAGCGTCCTCCGTCTGGATGATGATCTCCTTGTCGCACTCCTCCTCCACCAACTCCTCTCCTGCATCCTCATGGACCAAATGCACAACGTTGGATGCTGGCTTGGGGCCCTGCAGCTCCGCTTCAGGCAGCTGCCCTTCGATGGCGAGGGTTTCCTCTGCTATTTGGCCTAAGTTTAGGAGGGAGTTGGCGATTATTTCTTGGTAGCTGCTGTAGTTGGCCTTGCTGGGCCCAGATGTACTTGTTGCTGTGTTTTGTCCGTAGTGGGTTGATTTTGCTGGGCTTCTCTCTGAAGGGGGGAAGGAAGGAATAGAAAGAAGAAGGGGGAAAAGAAAGAAAATATGGAAAAGAACCAAAAAAAGAGTGGGGAAATGAGAAAAGGAGGAAAAGGAGAAAGGAGTAAAGGAGAAAAGGAGGGTGAAGAGAAAAGAAGAGGGAATAAAAAAACTTTGTTTTGCTTAAACTTAATTGAAACCAGAGCCTGGAAGTTCCACCTCTGGAGCATACTAATTTATTGGATTTGGGGATGGCAGGTGGAAAGTGGAATTCCACATGGGACTCTGATGCACCATCTTCCCACTGCCACCCCTGCTGCCTGTGCTCCCCAGGCCAGGACTCCAAACCAGTGAGCAAGGCAGTGTCAACCCCAGCTGAAAATCCACATCCTTCTCCATGTCCTTTTCCTGCCACTCCTCTGCTCTTGGATAGTGGCCAGACCTGTCCAGGGATGATGATCCTGCTGAGCCTCTCATGGCACCTGTGTGGGACCCCCATGACACAGCAAGATCCGCTGTGCTTTCCATGTGTCCTTCCCTCAGGAGCATCCCTGAAGGAAAAGCTCTCATTATTAAAACACTGGAGGCACTGTGCCTTCTCATCTTAACCCAAGCATTGCCATTGTGCTTTTACCCAACAATGGATCCCCCCAGTATAACTGGGGCACCCATCCCGTACATAATCCAGAGGAGCTATAACTCCTGGCTGTTTACCCTTCCTGCCCTTTCTTCATCTGCAGAACACAGCTCTGCCATCAATAATGATGAAGCACCTTCTGCTGCCTCGGGGCTGTGGTTCTCCTCCTGCTCCATGGCCTCTGCCTCGTCCTCCTCCAGCATCCCCTCAGACTCATCGGAGCCAGACTCCTCCTTGGCTTCGGCCTCCTCGCTGCCGTCGCTGTCGACATTGTAGCCTTCATCCAAGGCCAGCTTGAGCGGGTGGGATTTCCTCTTGGACACCAGATGTTCAGCCTCAGCATCCTGAAGTTTCCTCTTCTTGGCTAGAGGGCAGCTTTGTAAACTGCAGATGGGATCAAGGAGCAGAGAGGGGGCATTGCTGAGTGAGAGAGGCCTGGCTACCTCATCCCAACTGGTTAGGATAACATAAGTGGGACAGTTACACAAATACTACCCAAAAAATCATCCAGCACCCCAGATTTTTAGCTGGTTTAACCTCTCTGGCCACATGTGCTCTTAGACCTTGACTTTGTGGAACTACATCAACTTTTTTTCAGGAAATCAGCACACAAAAGCTGGGATGTGGCATCCCAGGACTAATGTTGATGATGAAACCAGGCATAGGGTGCAGAACCAGCCCCAACTGTTCCAATTTCACAATTCATGGGGTGTTGTAAACCCGCAGTTAAGGCTTGCATGACCTCCAATGTAGCAAATGTGTTCTCATGTGCCTTCCCCATCCATAGAGGCACCAGGCAGACCAAAATTTCTGCCCATCAGCAGCTCCCACCAGCCCCACACAGCTGAATCAGGTACTTCTGGCCGATTTTGAGGTCTCTAGGAAGGCTGCTATGAGTCTGGAGGAGCAGATCCCCCCCAGGATCCCCTGGGGACTGATGGAGAGCCAGAAACAAGAAGATATGGGGCAGACAACTTAGATTGCTGCTCTGAACCAGACTTTCTCCTGTCTTTGGCTCTGTTGCTCACATTTTTCCATCCCCTCTACCTTGAACCCCACCTCACCTTCTGTGTCTCGCATACTTCCCACGGATATGTCCTGAGCCATTGCAGCCTGGGGTTGGACAGCTGGGGAGGGAAACAAACCACCATCAGAAACAGCAAGAGAATTAATGAGGATTGTATCACCTACAGTCAGTTAAACAGGTCGTGTGCCTGAGGAACAAGCTCACTGCAAGCAGGAAGTTAATTTCCTTCAAATGGTTCTGTTTGTCCCTTTGAATTCCAAGGGAGGAGGGCAGGAGAGCAGCCTTGCAGTTTGCTAAAAATTAATGAAATTACTCACCCCATTTAATTAGATGAACAGTTTGCTGTAGTTTTATGAGTGTGTTTAATTAAAGATTTGCATGTGTGAGAGCAAGCTTTTAAAGGCAGGCAGATACTGCACTCTGCCTCCCCGCTGCTACTCTCCAGTTTTCTTTTTCTCAGGAGGAAAACATGGGATTTTCCCTTATCTGGTGGCTTGTCAGGGAACTGGGGCCACTTACAGTAAGAAATGTGTGTGTTTTGGGGAAGAGCAGGCTGGGACTTTATCAAGGAGGTTTTAGCCAGACACGTTACATGGAGATCCCCGGGACTAAAATCCTCAAAACCTCACTTTTAGGGGGAATGGATGGGATTTAAGTGATGAGATCTCCCAAATCCCTGTAATTTTTTCTTGCTGCTCTGCAGAAGAAGACGAGTTAAAGGCTTGCAGGGAGCTCTGATTCTGCTCACAGCCACTGCTGCCTTCACTTGAGCATCCCTCACACGGGACCACAAGCCTCCCCTGCAGGGGTAATTAGTCCCAGCTTCAGGAGCTGTAAGGGCTCTAGATAAGGAGCATTAAAGCAAACATTTTCTGGCAAAACCAGATTATGGCATTGATTATAGGATGCCCAAGTGACTTGCCTGATGTCTGAGGAATTCTGGAGTCGTGTAGGATTAATAACCTCATTTAGCACTGTATCACCCTCAGCCTGGGAAGCTGGAAGCACTAATGAAATCTCTTGATGACAGTGCAAAGGGAGAAGGCATCACCAGCCCAGAGGGGATCTGGCCAGCCTATTATTCTCAGAGTAAAAGACATGGGACAATATTAAATAGTACCAAGTGCCAAGTCAGGCTTTGGGGACTCAGAGTTTTGCTCTCAGCAGAGCTCAGCCCTTGCAGAAAGCTGAGGACACAGAGGGTCTGGCTGCACTAATGGGTGCAGCAGCTCTGGGAGCACTGGTGGGTTATTAATGGTTCAACTCCCTAGAATAAAAGTCAGATCTTTGTGTTCAAAAACCACAATTCAACCCAAAACCGGGGCAGGACAGCGCCGCTGAGCTGTCAGGAGAGTAGGAATCCTTCCTTCAGGGAGACTGACTGGCTTTGGGTTAGCAAAGCAAATGCTGAGAGGGTGAATTGGTGGCACCACATCCCCTAAGGGGTCACAGTGCTCTGGGGAGGCGGAAGCTGTCCCTCATGGCTCATCCAGATAAATCCCCACTCCCTGCTGTCCCCTTTGCTTGTGACCTGGCTTGAACCCGTGCTGCTGCACTTCCTCCAGTGCCATCTCCTGTGGCATGGCTCCCAGCTCTTCTGGCATCCACACACAGCCCCAGCCCCACCACACCTGGGTCTGGCCTGCCAGCACGGTGTCCCTTCTCCAGCAGGACACTCGAGGTCATAGAGAAGAAGATCTCATCCCACTAACATGTGCAACTGGGAGAGGGAGCTTCCCTCTTTGCTGCTCATGATCTAAAAGTCTATTTAATTGTAATTGTCCTCAGGCCTGACTGAGGCTGCTCTGTCCCAAGCAGCCCCAGCCACACTTTCAGTGACTGCACACCAAAAGACAGAGCAGTGTTTATGTCACCAGTGACTTGCCTGAAAAAGGCCTTATTCAATGGCAAACAGGAGCAGCTCTGATGAAGATGTTACAGGCTTTTATAAGTTTTCCCGTATCAATTAAAGCAGATTACCCATCACCCCATTTTTGATGTGGTCTAATGAAGCCTGCAATAAAAAGTGTGTAGGAAAGACACAAGCGGTTCAGCATCGGGGTTTGCTGAAGCAGGTGTCGATTTGGGATGTTTCTGGCTTCACTTTATTGATTCAATGCCTTTAAAAAGCACCAGCACAAAGGTGATGCTCTACATGCTCTGGGCAAGGCTTTCCCTCCCCACTCTCCTTTGGGGAGTTTTAGCGTATTTTGGCATGAGTCCCGAAAAGGGGAACGGGCTTGGAGGTCTATTAAAGCTGCTCTCCATCCCTCAAGAGCCACCACACCGAACAGCTCCCCCCTCTCCGCTGCCTTCATCTGCTTGACAAAAGGGCTTCTTATTGTTATGCAGACGATGCCCTGCTTCCAATTAGTCGATTAATCGTCCAGTTATTCAGGCAATTAGGTGACAGCTGCAGAGATGGCTTTGTGGAGCACTCTGTCCTGCCCCTTAGATATGTCACCTGCTCCAATTACCACCTCCACTCAAGTGTTCAGCAATAAAAGTTGGAGAAGGGGCATGCCCAGCGCTGGCTCCTCCCTGCTCTCCAGAGTAATCCCAGAGTGGAGGAGCAAAACGCTCCGAGATTGGGTTGGTTTAGGTGCAATTACTCTTTGACACACGGGGGAGGCTGCAAGGAGAGGCAGCCCCTGTTCGGGTTAAAGGCTTCTACCTCTGGCAAAGCCCCTGCGCAAGGTTTAGGGGGAGTTTGCAGGTGGGGGAGGCTGCTACATCTAATGAGAAGCTCTGGAGGCTGCCCAGGCTCTGCTCCTGCTCCTTTGGCGGCTGCTGCTGGCATCCCAGCACTGCTGAATGAGTGACAACAGGAGTGAGCAGAGGACAGGGGGGTGAAGGAGCATCCAGCACCAGAAGTGGTGTGACAAATATGTGGAAAAAACCTCTGGTTAGTAGGATGGTGTCCCTAATGATGCTGAAACACAAACTGTAGGCATTTGTTTTGGCTGGGGTTTAGAGCTGGGGTAGGACAGAGGATGGCTGCAGGGTCTCCAGTGTAATGTCATTCATCCAGAGCTGCAGTTTATTTCTTTAACTCTTGTAATTCCCCTGATGAGTTGTCCCTGAGGACTTGGACACAACCACCAATAGAAGACCCCATTAGTCCCGTGGGTTTGCTGCCCTCACCCAGGTTTCCCAGCTGAAGGGCTTCTCTCAAGCCAGTCCCACCACGTTCCCCCCTCCATCCCTCCCTTGGCCAAGGAGGAGCAGGGTTCTTACCTCACCTCCTGGCCGATGAGCTCCGTGGGCACTGGGCAAGGGGCAGGATGCAGCAATGGAAACAAACACAAGGTCAGAAACAAACCTGAGGTGCCTGACCCCCCGAGACTGAAGCTCTCCTGCCAGCAGCTGGGTTTCTATTTCCTCCCATTTGGATAAGAAAGGGCCAATTTATCCTGTTGTCCTTTGTTGCATGCCAGCCTGTAGCAAATTATAATCCTGCCTTGTAAATCCTCATGCCTGTGCTGATTTTCAGGCAGGTGAGTGCACACTGGCAGCATCAGGGACTGCCTCTGTTCTTTGATTCAGTGATGACTTTGAAGTCAATGGAACTGTTCTGACATGCATGAATGTAACTCAAACACTTCTAAATAAAGACTGAATTATCTAATGCCTTCATCTCTCTTTTTGCCCTTTAAAGCTGCTCATCAATTTCTTCTTTTACGCTTCACAACTGTTTTCCTGCAATGGCCACATTCACCTCTATAACACCAGCATCTTTCTCCTCTCCCTGTCCCATCAGACTGATGCCAATGCTCAGACGTACGGTGGAGATTTGTTACTTGGGGTATAGGATAAACAAGAGTTTGTAGGATTTTTAGGGATTATTCCCCACTTGTCAATAAGAGGGCTTCTCACAGCTCACAACAAGAACACACAACAACCTCACATCGCAGCTGAAACCTTACATCCAGCCAGGAATCCAAATAATCAAGAGGAAAAAGAAAAAAAAAAAATCCCTCAGCACAAGTCTAAATTTGCCCAGGCTAAAAACCATAACACGTTTGCTCAATTTGTTTGAGCTAATTGGGTTTCCTGGGATCCAGCTCCCAGTGGGATGACTCACAAGCTTCAACAAACTGGAGGCAGTGACGAGTCCCAGGGTGCAGGCAATAAATTACCTTTTCACATCGAGAAACCCAGATTCAAGTGTGGAAAAGGCAGGGTGTGAGAAAATAAATAGAATCAGGGCGGTCTCATTTGCAACCTGAACGAGCACCTTTGCGTGTGTGCAACAAAGCAATGAAATCCAAATATTCGAGCTCAGCTCAACACAGCTGGCAACATCTGGGTTTGGTTTTGTTTTTAAAAGGTGCAGATGCTGTAAAGAGCAAGGAGGAAGGAAGGTAAGGACAAAAGGAAGGTGGCCCAGCCCAGCTGTAGGATGAAGCTGCAGTCCCTGCAGCCATCACACCTTTCCAACCTTGTTGGTTCCTCGCTTCCAGCCACCTTTGTCACTCGTCACATCTACAGCCACAAAAATGAGCCAAAAAATAGAGAGGTTGGTCTGTAACCATCACCCACGGCTATGGGACTACCTGAGGTGACACCCTGGGCTCTGTCAGAGCCTCTTGCCTTCTCCCAGAGAGAAAACATGCACAGAATTTCAGGTTTGTTGTTGTTTTTTTTTTTTTTAATCCAGAAATAAATCACAATCAATCTCAATTAACCAGTTGTTTGTCCTCCCATCCCTGCCGGGGCATGGCCCATTTGCTTCTGCAGCATGAGCTACTTCTGCCAGCCACTCTCAGATGTGTGACTTCAAAGCCGCTGGCAGAATGAGCCTGATGAAAGCCCTGGGAGCTGATCTGAAGCTCCAGTGATTGCCATCCCCTACAGCAAAGCAGGCACGGGGGCTTTTTTCCCTTATTTGCTTGTTGTTTTCCTTCAGCTGAGTGTAGTGGATGAGGGTTAAATATCATAAGGACCTATAAAGTTTTGTGGTTGGGACTTTTGCAGGTTTTTTTTAGACAAATTTCAGTGGGGTTAGAGCAGGGGTAGTGACCAGTTAAGAGTTAAGCCTGGATTTGAAAAACCAAAGCCTTTTTGGAGCAAGGGAAGTGCAGGGAGCTGAGCTCTGCACAGCCCAGTGCTCCCACTCACCTCGGACAGACTTGGATCGCGTGCGTGCTCTCTTATCATCATTTTCTAAACTCATCTGCAACAGAAAGAAAAAAAATCATTACTGAAAGATAGCCAGAAAAACATCATTAAAGGACAAGCTCGTGTGTGGTTGTGGCTTTGTGGATGGCTGGGAAAGCTTTCCCGTGTTTTTGAGATGGAGGCTGCTTACCTTGATGGTGTTGTTCAACCCACAGTGCCCAGATTTGGCAATTTGAAATTAATTTCCACATCCTGGGACACAGGAAGGACTTTGTCTGTTGAGTAGCACAGAGGAACAAACACCCAGATGTGCTGGCTGTGCATGTGATAGCCCTTGTTAAGAGCAGAGCTGATTTCTCTGGATTTACAGCACAGAACTGCTGTGAGCACCTGGGTGGAATGCCAACACAGAATCAGAAATCTCTGAATAAGTGTCTGAGCTGATCTCCTGCCTGAAAAAGGGCAATTTTTCACAAGTGCCCTAAAGAACAACCTCTCCTCTCTGCTTAAATTTGCCACGAAGATGACTGCATCTAAATAACTCACAACATGGACATCAAACACGAGGTCTGCAGGGAACACGGCCATGAATAAGTAACATCGGGGACTTCAAAGTTCTGGATATTAATTAAACATCACCACATGCCACAAGGTAGCAGAAGTCTGAAGTGCAGCCACCTCTGGGGTACAGCACCTTTGAAAGCAGGCAGTGCCTGGAGGTGGGAGCAGGAAAGCAGGGACCTCCATGGCATGGCTGGAATGATATAAATGGGATTTCATTAAAGTTGTCAGAGGAGCTGCTGAAGTGGTCAAAGAGCTGCTTTCTGTCTCACCCTTGACACAGATGCTCTCTCTGCAGGCAGGAGTGTTTGGCTGGAAATGCCAAGGGGGAATGGCAAGATCAGGGTGTGAGCAGGGCAGGGGGTCAGAGCCTGGTAGGCTGGGAAGACAATTTAGGTTTTACTGCAACATTACCATGAGATTACAAGGAGAGAGAAAAAGAGGTGAAAGAACAATTTGCAAGTGGGATTTGACATAATAAAACACAACTCTCTCTGGAATATCCTCTACAGGCCCAGTTAGAGAAGGAACAAACCAGCTCCTGTATTATTCCTAAATGGGGAGGTCCCATGGCTCCAGCACCCCTGACAGGGCAGGGACACCACCTCTGCTCTGTCTGGTCCTGGGGCAGGAAGGGACATGCACGTGGAGCATGTGCTGCTCCACTGGCAGTAGGGATGGTGCAGGTATGGTGTGTGCTGCTGAATCCCCACATGCACCCTAAAAACATCTTGGTGAATGCTGCTCCCAGTTCCCAGGGGCTCCTCATCCTCAAAGGAGACACTGCTTGGGGCTTTCCCTGAGGTTTGGGAGCAGCAAAGAGGGAAGGAGGCTGTTGGGGCAGGCAGGGAAAGGAAGCCAAGGTCTACAGCCCCTGGGGCATCATAGCTAAAAACCCCTGAGAGGAGGGAGGAAGTTTTCCCCAGGCACCTCTCTCCTTCACACTGCCACCTTCCAGAAATTCAATGTGAACATGCAATGATTTGTTAGATGCGGGGGTTGGAGAGGAAAAATGAAAAAAAAAAAAAAAAAAAGAAGGGTGGGGGGTGAGGGGAATCAAAACCTGGAGCAATTTATGCACCCTGTCAGCATTCAGCTCATGGCACGGCAGTGTTGTGCTCCGCGTTTATTACAATCTTCCCAATAACACAGCAGACAATTACTATAATTTGTATTTTTAAAGCCCCAGTTCCCTGTGGACCAATGGCTCTGGTTTAAAGAGTGGAGAGGAGCAGGTGTCACAGGGACTTCATTACATTTATGAGCCTTCCAACACCAGCGTGCGCTGAGCTCGCTCCCCAATGCCGCCGCACGCCGCGGCACCTTGCACTGCTGGGAGCCTCCACCAACAGCAATGCCAGAGAGGGCTTTTTCTCTCCTTTTCCTCTCTCTTTTATTCCTTTTTGGACTATTCTTACAGGGAATTGGTGTGTGTTAGGGCAGTATGGGTTTCCTGCAGATCAAAGGGGCAGAGGAGGTCAAGCTGTGGGAAGGGTGATGGGCAGAGCCTGTGAAGGGCCAGGACCCACAGACAGCATGGAAAAGCAAAGCAAAATTTCATTTTTCTTAGCCAGACAGGTGGGATGGGCTCAAGCTGCTTGTCTATAAATAGGAGAGATCCCATTTCAGGTCACATTTGTCTTTGGGAGTTAAATATCATGTGAGCTGGCATGCAGGCTCCTCACTACACCACAGCACCTCAGAGCAGTTCCTCCCATTGCCTCCCATTCTTCTTTGAAGGCAGGATCAAACACCCTGGGAAGGCAGCAGCAGATTCAGTCACTGCATGGGCAAAGGGGACAGGAGCCACCTAAGGCAGGGACAGACCCACAGGGTCACAGAATTCTCAGGGCTGGAAGGGACATCTGGTGACCCAACCTTGCTTAGGACTAAAAAATGGAAAAGCCAAATAGGCTGCCTTGTTTGGCCTATTCTACAAAAAACAAGCAAACAAACAAACACAAAACAAAATAAAACAAACAAACAAAAAACCAGGAAAAAAACCCACCAACAACAACCCAAAACAACCCAACTCCAAATTTCTAGATTTTTGGGAATTTTCCCCATAGGGAAAAACCCATTGCTTGTTTAGAGACCCTGACACATACACTGCTGTGTTTTTATAATGTTTCATTTATGTCACTGTTGGGATGGGGTGTGCTCTGTGCTCCCAGATTCTCTTTTCTACCATCAAGCTCCTTTTTTCAGCTTAAACCAACATCAGGATCATCCTCAAAAATCCTCATTTACCTCCAAAGCGCAGAAACACCAGGAATAAGATCCTTTATGGAGCTCAGCCCCTGCTCCTCCCAGGCAACCTAAACAAGTGGCAGAGCCCTGACTGTGCTTCTGGAGCCTCTGTGATATCAGGCTCAGATGCAGGAAGGTTACATGAAACCATTGTCCTTTATTGCTGCCTTCTCAGCCAGAAGCCCTCTAGACAGATCGTTTTAATGTGAAATTTCAGGTCACACAGTGCATGTTTGCAGTCCTGGAGACCGACAGGCTATTTTCATTAGCTCTCTCTCTTGTTCACATAACAGCCAGGCTGAGGAGCTGTCTGGATTTCAGTCTTATTGCTTGAACTCTGAATGAAAACAAAGCAGCCCAAAAGGAAACCTGCAAATAAATTATTGCTGCCAGATGCCAGTCACAAGCACATTAGTCTGGCTGGAAAAGACAGAGGTTTATTCCACACCTCCTCACCTTATGCATAGGTTATCTCTAAGATTAAACCTAAATCAGCATCCACCAAGTTTCCTAACCCAACACTACAGGAGAGGACCCTATGCTGGGTCTCAGGGTGCTCCCTTCAGGATTCAGATATGTGGTAGTCAGGGTAACCTTGGGAATGTGGCTGTATCTCTGTGTTCCCCTTTTCCCCCTCTTTTCTCTTAAAAGTAAGAAATGTCCCCTTTCCTGTTTACCCTCACTAACGAGCTCCCTGACATGAGCAGAATACAAGTTTTAATGATAATTTGTCAATGCTGCAGACTTAAATCAATGATGTTCAGACAGCTAAACTTGAGAAAGAGTTTAACCCGAGCACAGTGTGAATAACAACAGTCAGATTCTATAGCCCAGGTCTTGTTCTGCTGCCAAGACAGCAATACAGCACGGATCTGAAGTTTCATTTTATGGAGTACCTACAGGGTTGACATTTTCTTCTTCCTTCTTGTCTTAATACACATTTCCTTTGCATTGGAAGCCCGAGGAACATAACAGAACACAAACCCACTGGGAGCCCAGCACGTGCTGATGCCCAGGTGTGCCTGGGCTTCGACAGCTCTATGCAAATCTGCCATTAAAGGCCCTGCTGAAATTCCCCCCGGTCAGCAGTAATACTTTATATGTATTCAAGAGCACCACGGAGCTCAGAGAAAATAAACATGCTGAAAAACCCTTCAGCTGGACAAAGGGAGGTGAGGATTCAGCAGGAATATTTATTTTACACTGAAAGCAGCAGCAGAGCTTCCATCGGGGCTCATTTGTAGATGTAGCAAAATGCCAATTGCAAGAAGCAGCATCTGAGCTTTAGAGGGACAGACAGACACACAGTGCTTCTATTTTTAGTTTTTAAAACCCCCCCAACTTATGTTTGCCTAGCAGCAGAAGGAAAATGCCAGAAGAAATGACATTTTTTCCTACAGAATTGTTGAAAAGGGGCTTTCTGCTTGGTTCTTCCCCTCTTGAAGATCCAAAGAGTCCCTTCTTTAGCTCCTCAAGGGAAAAGGCAGCAAAACTGCCTCTCAGTGAGAATGGGCTTGAATGGCCTATCTTGATTTCTCCTCCCTTGTTTTTTATGAGGAATTCCTCCTTGGCTGTTGAAGGCTGAACACAGGTGGAGAGACCTGGATCTGGGTCGCTAAATTTCTCATCTTTCCTCACCATAAAGTGCCATGGCATTTTTGTTCATTGCAGAAAATGAGGAGGACTTTGTCCTGCTGGACCTTCTCTAGCTGTGAATTTCTAAAATAAATAAATAAGGGGTGAAGGAAGAAGAAATACTCTTGATCAACAGTGTGCCTCTACTTTTTAAAAACGGCTCAGTAGTAGCTCTCAGCTGCTATTTTATAACCACACTGAGATTAGAGGGATTTTTTTTTCCCCTCTCCTTCCTTTAGGCTCTTCCTAGCTGCTTGATTTAAATCCTCCTGACGTTCCACCTATTGTGAGTCCTGTTCTCAGCTGAATAAGCTCCCGTCTGCCTTTTGCTCTGACTGCTTCCAGGAAAGGACACCCTGCACGGTGTTCCCAGCTCCGAGCCGGGGAGGGGGGAGGATTTTGCCTTGGCATGTCGAGATGCGAACCCACAGCTTGTACCCACCTCGAATGTGACACTCCAGCTGTGTCACAAACATCCTCCTGAAGCCGTGCTGTCACTTTGCATTTGCAGAAAGGGTCCAGCCCCCCCCCCCAGAATCACCCAGTGCTGCGAGTGAAGCGCTTCCCGAGCGCTGCCACGATGGCAGCAGCATCCTCCACACTCGGGGGAAGCAGAGCAGAAAAGCTGCTCCTGAGCATCACATCTGACACAGGCGCAGCTGCACCGCTGCCTCCACGGCTCTGACAGCCCAGCATTAGGCCGGCTGATTGCAGGGGCCGTGGTTGGAGTTGACACACACCTTCCTCTCCACTCCTGGGAAGCGCTGCGGCGTGCAATCCCAGTGCCGGCGAGACCCGAGTGGCTCCGTACGTGCCGATGGCTCTCGTGCCAGAAGAGGAGGGGTAGGGAAGAGGGAGGGGGAAATAATTGTAGTTCCTCAATCTCATTGTTTTCCAGCTCTGTGATAAGCCAGCTGCCTTTTCCATGAGATTATCCTTGGGTGGCACAATGTGGGGGGGATTGATGAGATCTCGGCGAAGGGGACGGTAGGGATGGGCTCTGGTGGCCCCACCACCATCCACCCTACCTGTCCTGACAGCAGTCAGCCCTCACCAACAACCCACCTGCTACTCAGCTGCCTCCCAGCTGGGTCCCAATGGCACAGGAAAATAGAGATTTGGGAGGCAAAAGTTCCTTTTTGCCACCAGACACCATGGTCCAGGATGAGCCCTGGCAGCAGTGTCTGGGCTCAGCTGGCTCCATGCAGAGATCAGCTCTCCCCAGCACTGCAGAGATCTCATTTCAAACCTGTCATGGGAAATTTTATCCCATGCCTGGACTTCTTTAGAGGCAAAAATAAATAAGTAAACGTGCCCCACATCCCATTGTCCTTCACTGCTGTGCATCCTGTGGATTACGAGCTGTGACTGGCATGAAAAACTGCATTTAAATACAATATATATTTATGAGCACACAGAGAAGTGCAAGCATGTGCACACAATGCAGATCCAAAGGTTAGAGAGTGATCAGGACCTCTCCCCCCATGAGGTAAGAGGGCTGCACAATATCCAGGCTCCCTTCAGACTCCCCCTCCCCATTTCCTCCTCTCACCCCTGAGCCAGGCACTCAGATAAAACACAGATAAGCAGAGCTGATGATTGCAAGAAATGGTTAAATATTCGTGATGTGCTTGTTAGAGACAGAGCACCAGATGAGCGCCAGGTACTGGGAATGTTACCTTTTGTAATCATTACTTTATTAACATACGACAATCTTATTAAATCTAACCTAAGTGCTTATTTGGCAGGTTCAATAGAAAAGCCTTAATTGAGCTCATTTTAAATATAGCAACAACTGCTTACTCTGCTTTCTAAGAAGGTGTGAGCTTTCCTGGCGACACCTGCATGCAGCTGACAGCTTGTTAGGGAAGAAGGATGTTTTTAAGTGTGGATTTTTGCTGGTCTGGAATTTTCCCAGGGTTTATTTTATCTAGGGATACAGGAAGAGTTGGTAACATCAGTCACCTAAGGAAGCTTCCTCATCACCCAGGTGGGTCCATCCACTCACTGGAGAGGGTGCCTGACTACTGAGAGGCCAAAATAGGACAGGAAGCACCATTTGTGCAGTGAACAGCCCAGTTCTCTGCTTAATTAAAGCTTCCTAATCTGCTGGCAGTGAATCTGCCAGGAGGTTTGACAGCCTTGGCTGTACCTCTTTCATCAGCCACAGCTGCAGCAGTAAATGAGTGGCTGTGTTGAGCCCCGGGAGCTGTCCAGGGTCCCGGTGGGGGATGAATGACTCGCTTGTCCCCTCCAAAGGCGCCACAGCTTCACCTGGTGTTCGAGGGGCTCCTTCCGACCAGCCGGCGCCTTGGAGAAAGAGCCTCTTTTAACAGGGCTGGGAGTGACCTAAGTACCCAGATCTGAGCCACCCTTGAAGGATGGCACCGGAGAGGAAGGCAAGGATTTCAATATCTGGACTCCAAGCCAAACTTTGACAGCTGGAAGCCCTCCCTGCCCGGATTCACTGCGCAGGAGGCTTGGCTGGAGCGAGGACGCAGAGATTTCCAAGAGCTGCCCATCACTTTGTGGGCACCGGAAAGGCTCCGTTCCCCCAGGAGCAGCTGGTCCAGAAGGAGCTGCAGCACATGTGGCCCTTGTCCCATGGCCAGCTCATGGGGTAGAGGGGTCACTGTCCTAAAATTGTCCTTGGTTGTGCGCCCACCTTGATGCGTGTGCCGTGCAGGCTGGCGGCTCCCTCGCAGCTGCTGATCTTCTCTCCACAGGTCCACCTCTGGCTCAGCAGCTCACCCCGAAACTCATTTTCTGGGCAGGGAAAGAGGAAAACAGGGTCAGGACCCAGAGTCAGTCCAGCCCCCCTCAGCAGCACCCACCAGAGGCAGAAATGCAGTGTTTATTCCGTGCTTGATTTCTTTAATGGCCATACAGATCCTGAGGGTCTCCAAGCCCTGAGCAGGACCCCAGGGTGCTGTGCCAATGCTAAGAGCCCAAACCATAAAGAATTTCCACCCTCAGCCTACCCCAAACACTGCAGCTCTGCTCAGCTTGGTCCTCAGTTGAAAAACACACTGTTAACAGTTGAAAATTAACATTGAAACACTGAGATAATTCAATCTTAGGGTGAGGTACATCAAAAATTGTTCTTAAGATAGGTGGCTGTCAGTCCCCTTTATGTATTTGTCCTAAAACAGCTGTTCTGAAGCCAAGATGGCAGCTGGGGGCACTTCTCTGGGTGTCACAGGAGAATCATTTGTGTTAGAGACTCCAAACCATGTTTGAAGCACTTTTCTCTGGCCTGGACCTTCAGAAAAGGCTCAAGGCTTGCAGAAAAAATCCAAGAGTTGCTGAAATATTATTCTGCTTTGGAGAAGCTCTGAGGAAAGGGAGTGGGGAGGCACAGATGGCCAAGCAGATGACGAAAACTAAAGAAAAAGAGGGAAATAAGCTAGAAATGGACAGAAGAAAGGAGAACAGAGGGGGGAAATATCAAATAAGAAGAAATAAAGATGTTTCAATAGCACATTCATAGGTCAGCACTGCCTGCCTGCTTATCTAAAGGATTTCCCTCAGCATCCTTCATCCATCTGCACCTTTTAAAACAGCAGCATCCTCTATGGGATGCAGTAGGGGCAGGAGCAAAGGGAGGGTTAAACTGTACAAGCAATGGATCCTGGATAACCTGAAAGATAGCTTAGAAGAATTTTGAAAGGATGAGATGTCATGAGACTCGACCACAAGGAGGAAAAATTAGCAGCCCGTGCAGATTCATCCTCTCTGGGCCTGTTTTCTTGGGTGAATCCTGGAAGCTGCTGTGGCTAATCTGGCTCAAAGCGGCACCTTATGCTTGCCAAAGGCCCCATCCCGATGTCCCACGCCTTCATCCCTTTAGGCAAGAGGTAAGAAAGGACTGAGTACTGGGACAAGGAGCCTTGGCCTGGCTGAGGGTGTGCTGGCCACAGCAGCCCAGAGCTTCCATCCTGCTCCAGCCCCTCTGCCCAGCCCAGCTGGAATGGCCAAGGCAGCCCTGTCAACACTGGAGTCAGATTTCCCCCATTCCATGCTGCTTAAATGCATCTGGTCTCCAGGGAGGATCAGCTTGCACTGCTGGCTCTGCCCTTCCCACCTCGCTCTGGATCCTGGCTTCAGCAGAAACGAAGCTCTCTGGTTGTGTGAAGGACATGCCTGTTAACCCCTGCCTGGGCCACCCATGAGCAGCCGTGGGATAATGCTTTAAATATGTTTTTCAGCCCATGGGAAGCAGATCCCAGAGGGAATGGCACATTCTGGGGTCCCCTCCTGGCACTGAGGCTGGACAGTGATAGCTCAGAGCCCGCAGCACGTGCATCCACACCCTCTTGGAAAATTGCTGAGATGCTCAGCTGGTCTGGTGGATCAATCCCAGAGGAAACCAGCAGCTTTCCCCCACCACCTCCCTCCTCAGTGCCATCCACCCAGGCAGGACTGGAGCACACACTGGAGTCTTAGGCTGCTTTTCTCCATCAACATTCATGACAAGCTACCACCATGCTCTGCCAAATTTCTTCCCAAACCTTGAATCTAGCTGTCCCCCTCTGGGATATCTACAGCTGTGAAACAAAGCATTGCAAGTTGTGTGGAATCCTGGTACAAAAGAACAAGTTCCTTGAAATGCTTGAGTCACCACATCCAACCCCAAACCAGATGATGTGGAACCTTGGGAGGGAGACCACAGCAATATGGAGTGTAATCATGTGTGTTTTACTTCACATTTCCAAAGAAAGAAGAAAGCATTAATTTGGCAGGAAAAAAAAATTAACCCTCTAAGGAATCACAGAAAATTCCCCCAAAAATAAACATAACAAACCTCATAGGAAGCTTTGGGGTGAGGATGAATAGAAAATGAGGAGGGGGTGCCTGGTGGCCATCAGCTCTCACACATGAGCTCACAGTGCCAGGAGAGCCCCAGCTGCATCTCCACCCCATCCCCAAATCTCTGCAGAGGTTACACCTGCTATAACAAAGTGATGGGTGAGGGGAAGGTTCTGTACAGAAAACAGGGGGGGTGAAGGCTTCCTTTCCTTGTAAGATGCATCACTGCATATTCAAACTGAAAGGCTAGAGGAAAAACATATCAATCTTCATTTGTTCCTCCAAGAGTAAGAAAAGAAAAAAGAAGGGAGGAAAATTTTTCTTCATTTTTGTTCAGGCACATTTTTTCACGGGAAAGGTGAATCCTGAGTTAAGGAGGCAGCAGCATGCTGAGAGCAGGCTGATCCTTCAGCATCCCACCAGACAGTGTGGGCCCTCTCCTCAGAGCAGACACTGCAGCAGTGTAAGGATCAGAGGGAAAATTTCGTGGCCCCAAATTTTATGTGAATTTTTAAAAAAATCTCAAAACCAAATTTTGCATCTTCTCAAATCTGGAGAAGGCACTCCTGGGCTGCTGCATCCCTCTGCAGTGCTGGCTGCCTGACACCCCTGCATTTTACACAAAACAGGGAGAGCAACTTTTTACATGGGTAAATAGTGATGGGATAAGGAGCAACAGCTTAAAACTAAACCAGAGATTTAGGTTCACTGTTGGGAAATTCTTTATTCAGAGGGTGGGGAGGCCCTGGCACAGGCTGCCCAGAGGAGCTGTGGCTGCCCCTGGATGCCTGGACATTGGTTGGACAGGGCTTGGAACAATCTGCAGTCATGGAACGTGTCCCTGACTGGGGAGAACCGGAACAAGGTGATCTTTAAGGTCCCAACCCAGGCCATTCTGCGTTCCTGTGATTTTGCAGTTTGTCGCCCACGCACACAGCTCTGGAGAACACCAATAAGTGAATTTACTGCCCTGCACGGCCCCAAACCCTTGGTGCAATTAGAGCTTTCCTGCTGGCAGGTAACATGAGCCTTACCTTTGATTTAAGGCCTCAGTCTCAGCTCCAAACTGCAGGACTGAACACCCTCACACAGCCCCAGGACTCAGCACAATTAATTGCCCCACGCTCCTGCCCAGCATTTACCAAGTACAAACCCCTCTGAACCAGCACCCCACGCACCTCAACCTTCCCACTTGCAGGAACAGCAGCTCTGCATCAGGGTGCTTTTTTCCAAAGGAAAGGAATTAAAACCTCTGTAGGAATCAAAATACACTGAACAAGTAGAACCCAGCTCCTCCAGCAATTCTCCTCCATTCATCTCCAATGCCAGGAAGGTTGGTTTAGCCCCCTCTCAGGGCACAGGAATGCTGCCTATTCCAGGCAATTATCTCTGTTTACTGCGGCAGGGCTGTGTTCAGTGTTGCAAATTGAGCTTCCCAAACACACATTTAATTTAAGATCTAATACCGGATGTTAATTGTATATTGCACAGTAAACGACTGATCATTAAAACATATTAATTGAGGTTTAACAGCTGTGTAATAGATATTACATCTCATACTTATCAGCAAATATGATTTAATAATTAGTTAAGATGGGATGTATGGATGGGAGATCTAGCATGGCTGGCTGGATTGTGGATTACTTTGTTCATTTGCTAAACTGGAGATAGTTTTCCTTATCACGTTTAGAGAGGAGCTGGGCAATCACCAGGGAGATCATCAAATGCTTTGGGTTGGAAAGGACAAAGTTCATCTCATTCCAACCCTGTGCCATGGGCAGGGACACCTTCCACTTTCCCAAGTTGCTCCAAGCCCCATCCAACCTAACCTTGGACACTTCCAGGGATGGGGATGTTGAGCTTTGACATTCTCCCCTGCAAGAAGTCCCAATGTGTTTGTAATCTCTATAAAAAGAAAAATTAAGGGGTCATGTGCAGTTTCCTTCTTAAAGCTGGGGCTGAGCTGTGGTGACCCAACCCTGTCACTGTGTTTGCTCATGAACTCTCTGTCCCTCAGCCCTGCATCATTCCCAGCTGTGGCTCCTCTCAGGGCAGCACAGAGCCAGAGGGTGCCTTGCAGCACTACATGAGTGTCCAGAGACCCAACAACTCACTGCACCAGTGAACTGCATTTGTGACTCCACCGCCCCAGCAAACACACAGCGCTGGCTTAGCCTACCCTGCCACCAAACCACATGCTGTGACGTCATGAAATCTGTGATGCACACTCTGACCTTTTATTTATTATAAGGAAGGGTTTGATTTCAGTAGGAACAAGCCTTTCTAGTGCTTTCCCTGCCAAGCAGCCCCCTGCAGCTTGTGCCTTGCTGACACACTGAGCCACTGGCTCAGCACCAGCACAGCTCCGAGGTGTTCAGTGCTGACAGCCAAGAACAGCCTGCTCAGCTCTGCGGGTCCTGGGGCACGGGGCACAGGAGGGGAGCACCAGACTGTGCCAAGGGAAAGAGGACAGGTCACCACCAGCACCCTGCTGCTGCTGCTTCCCCATTTCCAGTCACAAGAACCTGCCACTCTCCTTCCAGCCATTCCTGCAGCCCAGGGAGCATCCCCTGCCTGGCTCACTGAAGCACAAGTGACTCACATCCTCCTTCCCAGCCCCTGCCACCTCACCTCTGGGCTCATTCTGCTTCTGATGCTGGCAGCTGTGTCAGCCCTGTCCTCACCTCAGCCCTACAAGCTCATGCTTTGTCCTGTCATACCTGGCACCTTTGCATGCTCTTGAACTCTTTGTCAGGTCCTTGATGGGAACAGGGAATCAGGGAATCACCCCTTCCCTACAGCTTCAGGACCGGACAGTGAGAAACTAGTTCAATCACAAAATGATTCAGATTTCCCAAACACAAAAACATGTTGCAATGGGAAGAAGCATGGAAAACTGCTCCTTGGAGAGGAGCAAAACCCTCAATGCTGGGGCTCATTAACAAGCTCAAAATCCACCGGGAGCAGGGTACAGACATCACCCTGCCATGGGGCCTGCTGTCCCCAGACCCTGCTGATGGCTGTGCCACCCTTCATCTGGGGTCCTTTTTCAACCTCTGCACAGCAAGTTGTGCTCTAGGGAAGGACCGACATTCCCTCCTGTTCCTCTGTGTCACCCAGGGCTGCAGGAGCTGAAGCCCTGTGCACCTACAATGCAAGGGAAGCAAATGAGGCTGCGGTGTCTCCTCATTAGGAGCAATATTCATGCTCCAGTGTTCATGGCCAGTTAATAAGAGTTTTTTATTAGAGCCTTTTTTCTTTTCCTAGCAAGTGGCAGCAGCACAGCACACAGCAGCAGGACACAGCAGAAGGTATAAAAGGAGGTGTTTTTCACTTTCCATCCTTGAACCACTTGTGTACTCTTCAGAGAGGAACAAAAGCCGCGTGCCCACAGCTCCGCTGCTGTCTGCACCGTGTTCTTAAGTATTGATCAAAAAGATTAAAGAGTGAACATTGTTCAACATCCCATTTTCCCCCAGCTCCGTGGGGGAGCTGTCAGAGCACAAAGCTGCTCAGAGTGTGGCAAGGGAGGCCACCAACAAGAGGGGAAACAAAGCAATGGGGTTCTCCACCAGAGAATCCTTTTGGTGTTTCCAAGGCCCAGGGCAGCAGCAGGGCCTGGAAAATCCCTCAGCCAATGTGGATCCCTTCAAGGCAAGAGCAAGACCTGAGCTGTGGATTTCTCTGCCTCCCACCTTTGCCCTGCCAGCCACAAACTGAATGTTCCTAGAGTAATTGAAGGATACTCATTGAGATGGCTGGTAATTCCTTCCCAGACATACCTGAGCCTGATGAAAATAGAAAATAACAATATTTAAAAAAAAAAAAAAAAAACAACATGCAAACCCCAGCATATCCCTTCCAAATGATGAGCACCATCATTCTCCCTTCTGCCAGGCTTATTCACAGCAGGGCCCCCTCCCCAGCATCCCTCCTTTTGTACAAGCTAAGGGAGCCCCTCTCAGCCACACTCATCCATGCGTGCCCAGCGCGTGTGCAAGCAGGCGTGTGAGGTGTCAGGCATGCAGGAGAGCATCTCTCAGAAACAGGATGTTGCTTCTTTCTTCTTGCACATTTCCCTCATTATTTTGTTCTAATTTGCCTTTCCTGGTACCTTCTCTATTCAACAAAAGCCAAATGCAAACGGCGTCCCTTAATCTCCAGAACAGCAGCTCACTGCTGAGAAAATAATATAGATGTAACTTCCAGCATCACACACTTTCTTTTCCATTTATATGCAAATGCCGACCTTTCACCCAAGCTGTCTCAAAGAAGTATTTCCTTAAAAATGCAAATAGCATGTTGCAGGCAGTTACTCTGGCTGAGTCTTTCTTGTATTATTATTATTATTTCTTTTAACCTTACCAGCACTGTAAAACACAACAGCTAAACTGCACCCTGGCAATAATTACTTTTCATACCAAATTGAAAGCCTCTGTGGAGCCAACGTGTCGAAACACCAGCAGGAGAATTCAGTGGGGATAAATTCTTGGAGATGCTTTTGGACAAGCACGTCTTGGACCAAGTGGGAAGGAAGCAGCCCCAAGGCAGTTTCTGCTGAAGGAAACCACCTGATGGCTCAGGGTGAGGTGACAAGGGTCTTGTAAAACCCTTCCCATGGTGCTGCTGATGAGGAGCCCTCGGGAGTGGGAAAACAACTTGTGTAAGCCAGGGTGAGAACGGGAACAAGGAGTGTGTCACTGGCAGTGCAGGTGTTGGGCAAGGATGTCCAACCTGAGGAGGTCTGGGATGACATTCAGGGCTCTGTGTGCTCTTTGTGCTGTACAGAGGGGCTCCAGGGCAGCACTAGGGCTGTGGGCCTGAAGATGAACAGGGAGATGGGTGGTTGGAGCAGGGGATGGTGAGGAAGGAGCCACAAGGATTCAGAGGAACAAATGAGTCAGGGATTTCAGCTCCAAGACCCCCCTAATTCAGCTCTTTTTCTCCCAGCTGTTGGGACACCTCTGGTGGAAAGCAGCTTCCACCTCCACCACGACAGCAGTCACAGCACCAGCCCCGGTGCATCTCCTCACCTGTGGGCAGGGGACAGGGCTGTCCCCAAACTGGCAACACAAGCCCACCCCACAGGTTGGGGGGGTGAAAGAAGGCATCAGAAACTGCTGAAACCAAAGTTCCCTTCCCACAGCTGCTGTAAGCCTGCACAGGGAAGGACTCCCAGCATGGATGGACGTCAAACAGACTGAGCTGGAGGTGTTGATCCCGCTCGAGTGTCTGACACACTGCAGCCAAACCACTCCATCATCACTTTGGAAACCAAGGGATGGGAGAAGAGAGAGCCCAAGCATGGAGCTTGCACAAGGCTGAGCACTAAGGGGAAGCCAAATGTAAAAAGCCAGCTACAGACAACCTCCCTGGGATGAGGCAGCACAGGCTCAGCACCTGCTTCTGAGCAGCAATTACAAATACAGATTTCCACAGTGTGTAGGGAAAGAGTAGAAGAAAGGGAAAATATGAACTGGTCTTTCCTCTGCCACTTCAGCCATCCACAGATTTATCTGTCAATGATTTTTGGCTTCCTTCTGAGCTCCAAACCTCCTGGGATGCCCCAGTGCTGATTGTCACAGCCCAAGTTATTTTGGATCTTCTGTGACACTTTACCCTCAGCCCTGTAGTTTCTGGACAAAAACGACTGCAAAACCCCAAAAGCTTAAACAAAACCCCCACATTGTTTCTGCCCAAATTTAGCCCAAGCTGGGCACACAGATGTGTTTGTGGAACACAAACTGCCTTTTCCCCAGCATGGGACTGTGCTTGCTCAGGGAGGTGTTTTCCTGACAGGGATTTGTAGCGCATGTGACACCAGGCCGGGCAGAGGAGGGAGAAGCTGCCTGGCAGAGCCAGGGAAGGGGCTGGCAGTGCCTCTGACGCAAAGGTAGATGACTAAATGGGCGACTTCCCAGCTGCCAGCTTGTCTTTACGATATTAAGCCTTTTCTCTCTGCTGCCATATAAGAAGTGAAAAGTTGACACGTAAGCGTGTGTCATATGGAGTCAGGGAGACAGAAGCAATAAGGCATAAAAGGAGGTGAGATCATCGTGCAGCAACAACTCCCCAGGGGTACAAGGCAGCTCTGCTCAGTGCCTGCTGGCTCTCAGCCCCCACCAGCATCCCCCTCCTGGCCTTGGCACACTCAAACCAAACCATTCCCTCAGCAGAACCCCCAGACCAGGGGCAGGCACAGGGTGCCACGCTGCCCACCACGAAATGAGGCAATTAA
Source organism: Melospiza georgiana (assembly GCF_028018845.1). Classification (NCBI taxonomy): domain Eukaryota; kingdom Metazoa; phylum Chordata; class Aves; order Passeriformes; family Passerellidae; genus Melospiza; species Melospiza georgiana. Next base: position 6,201,401 of record NC_080446.1, read on the forward strand.
TGCCTTCTGAAGGGTCAGTTCATTAAACAGCAGTCACCACTGCAGCATGAGTGTCACAGCCCCCCAGGATTATTGCTGCTGAATGGGGCGGCTGCTGTGCACCATTTGCCTGAAAAAAAAAAGGAGAATCATCAGATATGTGGAGTTTATAGCCCTGCTGGCACTGCTCTGTGCTCTCCTGCGGGCTCTGTGTAATTGAAATTAAACAGAGGCGAGTGATACCTTTCTGTCCTTCCTGCAGCCTTCACTTGCTTGGGAATGAAACACAGGGACAGCAAGGAGGAGGGTGAGGCTGGAGCAGCTTTCACTCCCACTTCCAGCCTTTTCCACAGGCTGAGCCCTCTGTGCTGCACCAGTTTTGCCCCAAAACTGAGCCAGGAGAAGGGTAACCCACAGTCCCCAGCAAGGCAGTCACTCCCAGGCTCCACAGCCAAGCTCCAGCTCACATCCCACAAGTTGGAAGTTTCTCTCCTCTCCAAATGATTTTGTCCCAGTCCCCCCTTTCTGGCAGGGTGTCCTTGCAGGGTGGGTGAGAGCAGCAGGAGCAGCCAGCCTGCCTCCCTGGGACCAGGAAAGCTGCTCCATGAGGAGAGGGAGATGAAAGTTTCCAGGGAATGTGGGACAGGAGCTGACAACTGTGCTCTGCTGAGACACCACAGGCAGAGTTAACCATTTCAAATGTCATTTTTTCTAAAGCAACAACATTGCTCCCAGGCACTATTTTTTTTCCTTTTTTATTAAATAAAAAATGGAGCAGCTCTCTCCAGAAGGCTATTAATCCTCTCCTGTCACTTGTGTTCTTGGAGAGCGCGTTTCTCTGGGCAAAAGCAGTGAGTTGCTCACTGACTAATTACATCAAAATATTGAGGGCAACAAACAAACCTTTAACTCCACTTGCCAGAAGCTTGCTAGATGCAAAGCTTCAGAATTATGGGAGAGAAATGTATGCAAAAGCAGGAGAAGCTGGGACTCCAGACGTGCTTGTGGCCACATCAGCTTTTAGAGGGGTGAATCCTTTCCTCTCTGCAGAGCCACTCAAGTTGGGCTACCTTCACCCAACCTAACTTCACCCAGAATCTCACCCACCCGAAGATTTTGATTTCTTACAAACAAAGAATATTTTTTCCTTTGCCGGAGAAGTGAATTCATTTATTTTCCTCTCATTCTCACACAGGCATTTGGGAGCAAGGACCAGACACATGTCCCTCAGGAAGGCTCAATTTAGGCTTCAAGCCCCACTAGAATTCAGTTTTAGGCTGAAATCAGACAACTTCTCTCAAAGCCCACCTGACACCTTCACTTATCCCAGCAGCTCACCAGAGCAGCCTTTCTTTGGGACACAGTATTGCAGATTTAACCCTTCCCTGCCATAAAGCTTTTGCCAAACATTCAGCCAGCAGCACTTTGGCACTGATTTAATTCCCATTCCACCACCCTTCATTGCCCACACAGCCACAATGGGAAGAGCCAGTGCTAAAAGGAAAGCCTAATTCTGCATTTAGGTGCTAAACCTGATGCGCTTCCAGAGGGTTTGGATGTCCAAGAGCTGAAATAGGTGACTGTAATGCAAGCTTTGGCTCCAGACCCATGGCTACCAGAGAGCCACTGCCTTCCAACCCCCAGACTGCAGAAACACCAGGAGCAGGGAAAGGCTCCAGCTCTGAAATGTGGGTTAACCAAAGGCAGCTGCTGGGGAGCTTTCTCTGCACTCTGTAGGTGTTCAGGTGCTCACCACAAATCTCAGCCAGACACTCCCAGGGAGCCCAGTGGCAAGCACAAGTTGTTCAATATCAAATTGTTTGTTTCAAGGGATTGTTTAAAAGAAGAGAGATTTTCAAAAGTCCTCAGACTGTCACCTATAGATTTTGCCAGCAATAACTAGCATTTTAAGTACTGTGTGCATGGAAGCTCCCCTGAGCTCTCTTGTACCTTACAATAATATTCACCAAGGGAATCCTCCTAATGCTGGGTTTGAGCCCTTTGCTGCTGAACACACCCAACCCTGGGCTTGCAGAGAGGGCTCAGATAAACGAGCCTGGCAGCTGCTGCTCAGAGAGAAATCACAGCCCCCAGCATTGATCAGAGAGGTTCTGATTGCACCCACAAGGAGCAAGAGGCTTCCCCAAAACTGGCACCAGCCTCGCTTGCAGATGCTGCCCTAGGGAGAGCCACACGCTTGCCAAACAATTTCAAGCAGAGGAACGAAGAAAGGCGAGTCTCTGCTGCAGTTTATATTTAATTAGAGGGAAGGCAGCTTACGCAGCACTTTCAGAAACATATTGTCTTACAGCATATTGGATATTTGTATCTTAACAGCTCAACATCGATTTCTTTTATGTAAAGGAAGAGGGGGGAAGAGCACAGCGTGCCCTAAGTTGTGTAAGCTCCAAAGAGACTCCTGCACCACTTGGACTAATGTTTGGAGTAATCAAAGGCGTGAACTCATGTATTATGGATGGGAACGAGAGTTTTCAGGCTTCTGCAAAAAGGAATCTCCAGCGTTTGGTATTTTGTTAGCAGCCTGGCACCATATGGCTCTCCCCTGCTGATATTCTTTCACACCAGAACTTTATGTTCAGATGCTTTAGTTAATATTTTACCCAGCAAGCATAAACAAGATGCAAAGATTGCAGTCGACAGCAACCTTCTCTTAAACCATACATGCACGTTAATGCTGAAGGCTTCTTTCAGCGAGTGCTTTACCCAACACATGCCTGGCTTTAGTTTTTCCTCAGGGGTCCAAGCCAGGCCATTTACTTTAACTGCCTTCCCATTCAGCAAAAAAAAAGCAGCAAGCCCATGAAGGACATTTTCACTCCCTCTCCACTCTGCTTCCTGTCTAGTCCAAAGCAGCACTGGGTGAGTGCAGGTGACACACACACACGCCAGTTTTCTTTGTGTACAATTTAAGACTGCATCTCTGCTTCTGCACCATTTCAGCCTAAATTTTATCTTGGAAAGGCAGAGTTTCCCCTTCTCCACTCCCTAAACAGGGATGGCAAATCTCCCAGCCCAAAGGGAAGGCTCACACAAGCACCATCAGCCTAAATCAATCACAAACAACAACATAGAGCATCCAAAGTCCAAGATTTGTGTTTCCCTCTGCCCTGCACCAAGTTAGACTCAAAATCACTTTGTAAAACTGCAGATCTGAGATTTGGCTCTAAATATTACACTTAAACTCCCCCACACACACACCCCCACTCTCCAATATTCTTATTAGCCTTTAATATTCTTAAAACAAATAGGACCTAACAGATGTCTTTTCAGCCTGCACTCTTATTAATGAGAATATTGTAAGAATGGAAATCAGGTCACAAATGTTTAATACTTTGTTTAAAAAGTCTGCAGCTTCTTTAAAGAGTTCCACTAATCCCAACATGACAGATGTACAAGGCAGTTTTGCTTGGGGCAGATTAAAATTCTCGCTCTGATTTGCTCTTTCATTTGGTCTGATTAAAATAACATTGCGATTTTTTTTTTCTTTTTAACGTGCTGACTTCAAAATAAAAAAGGAAAGAATAAAAAGTGACCAGTAAAGGCCAGCATGATCACAATAAAAGCAAAGTTATTGTTGTTAAGATTAAAAAAAAAAGCGAGGGAAAAGGAATGGGGGAACAGCCTACTCAAACTCCGGTTAGCATTAAAGCTCTGTGTTAAAGATGAAAGGGGAACCTTTCCAAACTATATTTTTCCATTTGAAAGTGTTTATTAATCTATTCTCTCTGAAGCAAAAAGTTCAATGAAAGACAAAGATCAAAAGTATTTTAATTTAGGTGGAAATTTTTTTTTCCTTTTTTTTCCTAAACCAAACCAAACTGAAAATCAGAGGATTGCGGAGCACAGCACTTCAGTATTCTGCTCTAAGACTGACATTTGCTGGGAACAGCCCAACTGCAGAACAAGGCGATCCCAGCCACTTTTTCCTCAACCAAACTGTGCCTGGGAATTCCTTATTTCCCTTTCCTGACGTCCAGACCAACCTTCCCTGGGCAAACTTTCCCAGGTAATTCATTTCCTTGCTGCTACAAAGCACACCTGGCATCAGCCAGACATCAATGTGTGTGTGGCAACGGGCACCCAGGATGCTCTGATAGGAGCAGCAGAGGAGCAGGGCAGTGGGAGGGAGCCCAAACCCATATCCTGTCCCTAAAATGCCACATCTGCCTTTTCCCTCTTGGGTCTGCCCAAAACCAGCCACAGCTCCCACTGGGTGAATTCAGGGCACTACTGGACCAGTTTCCTACAGGCATTGCCCCCCCAAAGGCTGCTGTGGCATGGAGGGGTGCATGGTTTTAAAAAGCAGCCAGAGCTGTTCAAAATGCAGCTTCTCAAAGGGGAAACTCCTGCTTCAAGAGACCAACATTTCACAGAAAGTGCTTAGCGTGTTTGTCTGGACCTCTCCAGCCCAGAAATCTTCTCTGTCCCCCCACCCAGTCCCACAAACCCACAGCAAGAGTCACGGGAGCATTGCAGGAATGAATAACCTCAACAATAGAAAAGCATTCATTTTGGGATGTGTATTCGCCATCTTTCCTTAAAACTCCAACTTGTGCCTTCTATGAAACAGTCATTAGAAAATCCACAGTGCTTAAAGTTTTTGAGGATCTGCTCCACTCTGGTGATTTTTAATGTTTACAGACTTTAAACACAATTGTTCAATACATGTTTATGCCCCTGAGACCTCCTCACCTCAGTGTCCAACTTCAGCTATTCCCAAATCAGAAATAACCTCCCTTCCAGGCAAGATGCTGTGGGAAAGCAGCTCAGGGAAGCCAAGGGATGCCCTCCTGTGCTGCTGCTCCCAGGGTACCTGCATGGGCAGGAGAAACTGCTCTTCACCTTCTGCGTGTCAGCCCCATCCCAAAGGGCAAAGGCACCTCCCAGCTGCTCCTGAGCTCTGCAAGGGCAAACACTGCACTTCCAGAAATCCCCTTTGACAGGTTAACCTGCCAAGAGGGGAAACTCCAAATATAAACCCACAAAGCCCTTTTCTCCTTGGTGAAAATATTGGTGGGGAGTGGGAGGGGACAGATTTCCCTCCCAGCTCTGAAGGGAGCAGAAGGGATGTCCCAGCCCTGCTCTCTGCCATTACTCAAGAGCTGGGTCCCAGATTCCAGAGAAGAAACTGTCACATAATTTCATTTAATTCTCAGAAAAAAGTCTTTGGGGCCTTTCTCCACTCCAGAAACTTTTCTCTCCACTTCTCTATTCACACCATGATTCTCCTCTCTAAGGCCTGGGCTATGGATCAAACTTCTACTTTGCAAAGCTAAACAACCCCAGAAGTGATAAAAAATATTTTAACATGAGAAGTTTCACACAATCCCACCTTGAGGGTGTCAGAGACACCAGTGCACCACACACCCATGTTCAGCATGGGAGCATGGGTGGAATTATTCTTTGTTGAAACCAATAAAACACAGGCGAGAGAAGGAGAAGGCAGAAAAAAAGGTGGAAAAAAGTTTACTTGACAGCAATTTCCACCTTGCCAGAACTCCAGAAATACCTGGGAACTGTGTGGCAGTTAACCCCAGGCTGATAATCCTTTCATGGCTGCTGCAGGACAGTAAAGTCAAATAAATCTGGGACACCTCACCCTCCCTCCTTGTCCACACAGCCAGGGAGCAAACAGCATCTGCACAATAAATAACCCAAAAGGGATTTGTTGGGGAAAGAGGAGTAACACACAGTGGCACAGTAACACAGCTCTGGAAGCCTGAACTGTGGATCCTCCATGCTCAGCTCCCCTCTATGAGAAAGTGGAACAGCTATAAAGTGAGGAAATGCACTTTATCATTAAGGGAAGGGCTCTAACAACTCAGTTTACAGCTGGAAAAATAAGCTCCTCCATTTACAAACTCACAAAGCAGAGGAAAGAACGGGTCCTGTGCCCCACTTTGCCACTAAAGTTCCACATCTGACTTCCCCGTGGTGAGGCGATGCTTCCCCGCCTCTCCCTCCCCTTCACACGCCTCATTTCGTGTCTTCTGGGAAGCCCAGCCCAGCCCTGCCTCCAGCCTTTACTGTAAATCCTCCCCTTCCCTGCCACGCAGATCTCGGGGGGCAGAGGGTCCCGGTGCCCCCAGCCCTTGATTTGGGGACAGGAGCATCCCTGGCAAAATCAGCCCCCCGAGGCTGCAAATGAGGGCTCTGCTTCTGGCTGGGCACGGAGGGAGAGACCAATTTGCATTACAAAATTGATTTTGAGGGGTTCAGGAGTCTAACCTCCTCAAGCCCTGATGCAAAACTGCGGTGGGATTTCAGGAAGGGGAAAGAGTTTCTGTTTCCTGAGCTCCAAAGCTGTGTCATTCAGCCTATCCTGACAGTGCTGCTGGCTTCGGGCGCGCTGCTGCCCCCAAAGCCCACCAAGAGCAGCGTGTCCCATCCAGAAGCCAAGTTTGGAGGCAGCACCCCAAAGCCGAGCCTTCCGGGGGGGCGGAGGGGGGGTTTAGTACCGTCCGCTAAAATGGCAGCTGCTCTGACGCCGAGCTACGTCTTGCGAAGTCAGCCCTGCCCTCATCATCATCATCCTCCTCATCATCCTCTGACTGCCGGGAACTGCTGCGGCTCCCGGGGCTCTGCGGGACGGGGCGGGGGAGGCGCAGAACGGGGGGGGTTCGGCTGTCCCTGCGCACCCCGGCCCCCCGTTTGTCACTTCGGGCTGCTGGGGACAGTCCGGCCCCGCGGGGCAGCCACAGGACAGAAGGTCCCTGTGCCCCCCTTCTCTCCCAGCCACTCCAAAACATGGAATGGGAAGTGCAGGGGGGGCACCGCCCCGACCCCCGGCTGCTGTCCCCTGCTTGGTGTCTCCCTGCCTCGGGACGAGGATGTTCCTGGGGGCAAAGGGACCGAGGAGATCAGACAGACAGCGAGTGGAGGTGGTGGAGGGACAAGGAGGGAGTTTGGGGGTCTTCAGGGAAGGGGATTCTCGCCCACTTCCAGCCCAGGATTTGCCAAAAGGGAAGGGAGCACCCCGGTCCCAAAGTCACCAAGGCCACCCTTGGCAGTGACCTCAAGTTCCATCCCTCCTGCCGGGCCAAGTCCCGGCACTCCCAGCGGGAGGAATTTCTGTCTCTGACAGCTCGAGGTGCCCCCGCTGCCCCCCGAACCCCGAGAGCTGCCCGGGACAGCGGTGACCCTGCGGGCAAAGGGATGCCTGCTCCTCCTGGGGACCGAGCGGGGGACAAGCGGCGCTGCCAGCCCAGAGCCCTCCCCGACGGGACCCCCGGGACATGACCAGCCCCGAGAGCGGCCAGCCGGCCCGGGGGAGCCGGGACAGCTCGGTGACAGCGCCCGGGACAGAGCCGGACCCGCCGCTCCGGACCCCAACTCCAGCGGGACACAGGACAGCTCCCGTCCGCTTTCTGGGAAGGGAAAATCCCAACTTTCCAGAGTTTTCCCACTCTTTGTGCGGCGGGAATTCCAGAGATTCATAACATCATTTGAAGAAAAAAGAAAAAAAAAACAAGAATCACCAAAAGAAAATAAAAAAGGAAAACAAGCGGAAAAAAAGAAAGAGAGGGGGGGAAAAAAGGAAAACCAAGTTCTCCTTGTTCTTCCCGAAGCAGGTGAAGGAGGGGACAGAAGGGGGGAGGGCAGGCAGGTTTGAAAGAGCCGAAGGGGACAAGTTGTGCCCGGGTTTCCCGGCGGTAGCAGCCGGCGCTGGTTTGTGCTTTGCAACACGCGCCTGCTCCAATCTGCGCCGCTCGGGAACAATAAACAGGATCATACAAAGAAGTGGAAAGGCGGCATCTTTGCTTCTGGTTTCTATGACAGCATCAGAGAGAGACAAACCAACTATAAACTCTAATTCCTAGATTCCTCTCCCCCCACACCCCCCCCCCCTCCCCGCAAACTCCCTTTTGTCTGCCATTAATTAAAGTGGCCATATGGAAAAGGCTGATAATAACAGCAGATGAGCCAACGAGAGAGAGGGAAAGGGGAAGAAAGAAAAAAAAGAATAACTAAAAGTAGCGGCAGGGCGATGGCGAGGGTTTAGCCCGGGCTTTTCGCACTTGTTTTCAGCGGCTGCTCCAAGCCAGGGGGCTCAACAATAGCGGGAGGAGAGCGGATCGAGGAGGGCAACGTGCCCCCTTTGCCCTGCCCAGCTCTGGGGAGCCTGGCGTGCCCCAAGGCTCCTGCTCCGACAGCTCTGATCCCCACGACCTGCCCCTTTGTGCCTCCGAGGGTGCCGAGCCCCCTTTGGGGCCGCCTCCCCCAGGAGGGTCCGTCCTACCCGGACTCCAAAGTCAAACTCAGCCCGAGTGGCCGGGGTGGATGGCAGCGCAAGCACAGCCTCGGACAGCACTCCCCTGCCCCTCGCTCCCTCTGCAAATAACCCACGGAACAAGCACCACAACAAACTTTGCTACAATTGATAAAGAGATTAGCCAAGCAAAGCCTCTTCCTAGCAAGCTAAAAATAAGAACACGCAGATTTCTGTCTTGGTCAACGTATAGAGAGAAATCCACAAACATGGCACACTTCCCTTGCGCCTCGCCGCTATAAATAGAGAGCTCTAAAGTAGGCAATAATCGGAAAGAAGGGGGGGGGGGGGGAAGGGAAAGAAAAAAAAAGGAGAAAAAGAAAAGTGTGGCGGTGGCAGGAGGGAGCAGCCGGCAGCCCTCCCTCCGCACCCGCGTCCCCGGGCGAGGGGCCCGCGGAGCTGCCCAGGAGCGCGGAGCGCGGACTCGGGATGGAGTTGTGGCAGGAAGGGGCCTGGGGCGAGGGGAGCGCGGCGAGGGACGCGCGGGGCCCCGGTCCCGCCCGGATCAGCACCTCCGAGAGCTCCGCGGCCGCGGGGCCGCCGCCGCAAACTCCTCCCGGCGCCCGGGAGCGTCTTCTGCTAACACCTCCCTCCGGATAAACATCCACCGATCCCGCGGTTCACCAACCCGGCAAGCATCCTCTTCCAGAAATATTCAGAAAGTTTCCCGGTTGAATGCGACGTTGTGCCTCTTTTTTTTTTTTTTTTTTTTTTTTTTTAATAAATCTCCTCCTTTCTCATCTTATCCAACCTCTTTCCAGTCAGAAGCATAACATGTCCACTAGCGTCTCGCAGCCGGCGAGAGAGCGAGCGAGCAAAGATGGACCTAGGAGCATGATGATCATCATAAAAATCCCCTCGGTTCTCCAGTGCAATTTTCAAAACAACAACCCAGCCTTCGTGCTGTAAAGGCGAAACGCCTGCGTCTGTTTACATCAACTGTGTGCTCCGAAAGCCTTTCCCCTCTGTCTCAATCCAAGGGAGGGGAGGGGAGGGAGGAAAAAAAAAAAAAAAAAAAAAAAAAAGAAGAGGGAAAAAAAAAAGAAAGAAAAAAAAAAAGAAAAAAAAGCCAGCATTATCTGCCTTTGTCAGCGAAAGAACATAATATTGACTTACCTTTCCCCACAGCTATTGTCTGCCCCTTTACAAAATGACATCACGGAAACCAATCATGAAATTTGCATGGGGGAGGTTGTGGGGGGAGAGTTCTTGGAGGGCAGCCCACTTCCCTACACCAGTAACACGCGTGTAAGACGGGTTGTTGGTTTCAATTAAATATCTGATACTCCTTAGTGTGTGAACTCTTAAGCCTGCTAAAGGCAATGTCTCATTTACTTAATGACCGCTCTCATTAATGGAAATGGCACAGAGGGGGCTTGCTGCGCCTTCCCTTTGTAAATACACTACCCATGAACCCTTGGGGTTGCAATATATCTGTTTACTCTCTGAGGTGAAATAAATTTACAGTATAGCATCAAAGAGAGCGAGCGAGAGAGATGGAGCGGCTGCCTTGAGTGCACCGAGAGTTGGGGCTCTCCCGGCCCCGCCGGCCCCTCTCTCCTGGCGCTCCCCCCTCCCCGAGACCCAGCAGAAGGTGAATGATTTTACCCGAGCTGATTCATAATTAATATGCACGAGGCTCGGGGCTCCTCTGACAGCAGCAGCACAAAAGGACGGCGAGCGCGACGAGCGCCGTTCCGTGTCCCCCCCGCGCATCCCGGCGCGTGGTACGGCCCAATAATTCCTAATAGCAGCAAGCAGCGAGTGACAGATGCCCTGGGTTAGCACAGCTCCAGCGAAAGTACTTTACAATATTTATTGGTGGTTAGGAAGATGACCTATCACCATAAAGAACAGACCGGGAAATTTATCGCCTCTATGAACCTGGAAGTATTGCATATTAGCTGATATACATATTCAAAAGGCGGTGGTTAAAAGGTGTATAAATATTTTAATTTTTTTTTTTTTTTGCCTTCTCTTAAAAGCAAAAAAAAAAAAAAAAAAAAAAAAAAAAAAAAAGCAAAAAAAAGAAAAACAAAAATGAAAAAAAAAAAAAGAAAGACACAATATGTTCCTGGCGGAAAACTTCTCACCCCCGGGAAGGTGGTTTACATTTTACATTATAGATGCTGCAATGGGAAGAACAACATAAGGAAAAGTCCTAAAAGAAAACGGTGACTAAAACGTTTAGGGGTTGTTTTAAGTTATAAAAATGCACGATTTTGCATGATGCATCTTTTCCTCCCAGAAAGAGCCATACTTCCCAGGAGTTAGCATCGCCTTTCCTTGAAAATGCTTGTTTCGTGGCGGTCCGGCCACCCCGGGAGGAGAAGGTCCCGAACTGGAGGGAGGGAGGGAGGGAGGCTCTGGGGAGAGCCCCCGGCACGGAGCGGCAGGAAGGGCATTAGCACATCCCATCCCTGCCGCTGCCAGACGGGAGCATTAGCACTTGCATCGCAACTTTTCGGAAATAGCGAGGGAAAACACAGCCAGGCTGCAGCCCCACGGGCTGGGAGAGGAGAGGGGGAGCAACGCTTTTCTGCCCAGCGCTTTTCCTGCACCCTCGTGCCATCCCCAGCATCGCCGAGACAATTAAGACTTCCCTGTCATCTTAATGAAGATTTCCAAAAAGATGCGGGAGCTCACAAATGGACAGAAACCCCAGGAGTCCTCAGAGAGCTGAGGCAGAGCCTGGCAGGGAAAGCTGAATCCTGCTGAGGATGCACTCTCCTGTGGGAAACTCCAGCTCCAGAGCTGCAGGCCCCCGGGCTCCTCTCCTGCTCACCCCCATCCTGAATGGGTTCTGTGCAGCCAGGAGTGGGAAAAGCCTCTCAGACTGCCCAAAACCTGGCAAAATTAGCTTGGGTGGATACTGCCGGCAGCCCTGTGTCACTCAGGCCATTGCAGGGCACACAGCAGGAAGGATTCGGTTTCCCCATCTCAGGAATTTTATTGATGAGAGGGTGGCAGAAATACTAATTTTAAACTGTTGAGGCCGCTTTGGAGGTTGTTAGGATGCCCATTTCCTTGCCTTGCCAGCCTGGTGTGCTCCTAAACCATTAACATAAAGGAGATATTCAGCAGAGAGTACTCCTGAAAAGCTGTTTTCTATCTCCTTTGGACACACCACGAAGACAGGGATATTTTACATCCTAAACCTTTGGCATTCAGAAATTCTATTAAACTCTTATCTGCAGGCAGCAGGCCTGGTGCTACACTGCATCTCCATTGTTCTGCACCCGCGATAGAATCAAAGGGAGGGCTGGGTGGACTCGGCTCCCCTCCGCTCACAATGCTGCCTGCTCCTCTCCACCGCTGCTTCATTTAGAGCCCTAATGCTAAAACTTGAGAAACAAAAGCACAATAGATTCGGCCGGCAGGCAGCAGGGAAATGTGTTTACTTGCGTGTGCTCCCCCATAAATCGGAGCACACGCTGCCTGCATGGATATGAGCGCACACACACACACATGTGCCTCCCCGAGCGTTAAGAGAGGGATTTTATTACTGCTGCTGTTGCATTTATTAACACGCGACGCACCTACGAGCCCTAAGGCAGCTGACAGCTCTGATAGCATCCGGCTGAGCTCTGGGCTGCCAGAGGGTGTTTGGCTTTTCTTTGTTCCCAAACTCGCCAGACTTTCCCTCTGCTCTCCTCCCAAAACGCTGCAGAGGAGCGGCGCCTCTCCCGGAGTTTCTCACTGCTACCAACTTTGGCAGCGGCAGGAATTCCCATCTCGCAGCCCCAAAATCCCTTCCTACCCCCAGAAAATCTCCGGCTTGGGCCAAAAGCCCCACAGCCCACGCTGGAGGAGCCCGCGGGGGAAGGCGAAGGCCACGCGTGGGCTGCAGGCGGCGGCGGGTCAGCACCACGGACAGCTCCGCCCGCTCCCTCCCGCCCCTTTCCACCTTTTAAAGTATTTTTCAGCCGTTTTTTAAAATAATGTTTCTCCCCCGTGCACTCCCTAAACCTCTCCAGAGTCACTCCACAGCTGTTTTCAGGGAGGTGATAATCATCGCGCGTTTCCAGGTCTCAAAGAGCAGGCGCTTCCCTAAAGGAAGACGTGCAGCAAAGAGGTCTAAAACAGATGTTCGTGTATTTTCATCTTCAGGGGGTTTAAGACGGGGCCTCCGAGAGTCCCTGCCTGCAGGGTGCCTGCAGAGCCGAACCCAGAGAGGATTTTTAAAAGCAGATTCCCTCCACGCCCCTCCCCTGCTCTCCATGCCATTTTTTCCCCCTCGTGTTTTCAGATCAAGCTCTTCAAGTTCGAAATTATTTAAAATAAAACTCCATTTGCTTGTGTAAACACAGCCATAAACCCACCGCACTGTGTTCCATTGGCTTCTTTGAGTCTGCTTCAAAGAAAATTAGATCTCAAACTTTACGCATTTGTAATTGGCACCAACTTCTCCGGTTACCAGCTGGGGGTGAAAGATTTTTTTTTCCTTGTTTCTTTCTGAAAGCTTCTATGCAGATGGGCTGGCTGCCTTAATGCCTCAGACTACAATTAGTGCTGTTGTATGCCGAATAGAAATGGCCAGCATTAATATTGTATATGGAACAGCTGAAGGGTTGCGAAGAAACCTGCCCACTACAGGCCCCTGGCAGATGGAACAACATGCACAGGCACAAAAAAAACTTTTAATAACCCTTTGCTCGCTCTCCAGCGCTCCCCTTCGCTCCGATTTGGGCGGGTCCTTCCCGAAGAGGCAATGCCTTTGTCTAAGCCAAATCTAGAGCTCTTTTCTCCCTGAAGAACAATAATTGGAGCAATCACCATCTTTTGCAAAAGGCACCTCGCATTATCCCTAAACTTCCTCCTTTGTGCCTCGGGTAATGCAGGCGCTGAAACACACACTCAGCTGAACGGGCACGAACTAACTTTTTATTTAATAACATCGCCCTCACCCCTTTATTATCCAGCAATGTGCAAGAGGAGTGGGGAAAAGCGCATAAAGCCAAACCAACCCAACCACCACCCCCTCGCCCAGCAGAAGTGCCACCAGAAGCTGCAGAAAACAGGATTTTCGCCTCGTCCCCCTCCCCTGCGCTCCTCGTGCTTTGCAATGAGGTGAAGCCCGCGGCAGAGGGGACAAAGCCCCGGCGGTGCCCCGGAGCAGCAGCACCAGGGGCCGCGCACCCCCCGCACCTGGAGCCCCTTCGCAGCTGAGCCCGGAGCACTGCGGGGAGGGGCGGGGGTGACATCGGCACCCCAATCGGGAAAGGCAAACCCGGGAGCCCTGAGCCCCGAAATGTACTCGGGAACCTCTTTCTACCGCCTAACAGAGGGGAAATACTATAAAACAAGGAAAATGCTATAAAGCAAACTATCCAGCGGGATAATTTGCGGGTCCGTATTCCTCCACCCTCGGCCACCGAGCCCCTTTGCCAAGGCGTGACTCCGGCAGAATTGCGAAACTCAAGAGTTTTAGAGGAGAAACGAGGGAGACACACTAAGGACTACCCTCCCTACACTCCCACCGCGCCCCCCGCATCCGCCGGCGAACGGCTACGAACCGAGGAAAGTCCCGCAGAGCTTCATCCTTGCCGGGTGGCGGTGGCTGCCGGGCCCGGGGTGGCGGGGGCAGCGGCCGCGGAGCCGCCCGGGGTTACTCCATCATCCCTGGCAAAAGTTCCCGTCCGGAGCAAAAACTTATGGGCGGCGGCGGCCAATGGGGCCGCGCGGCAAAATCCTCGCAGCGCACTCGGCGGCCAATCCGCTCCCCCCGGGCCGGGGATGCGCGCCCCCCTCCCGGCCCCTCCCGACCCCTCCCGGTTCTCCCGGCCCTTCCCGGCCCCTCCCGGCTCTCCCGGGCTGGCGGCGGGGGGAGCAGGGCAAGGGGACTCGTCCTCCCGCGGGCGGGGGCTCCGCGCATCCCTCCTGCCCGTAATTAGGGGACAGCAGTGACAGCGGGCACAGCCCAGCGCAGGGGGGTGGTGGGGCAGGCGCACAACCCCGGGAGAAGCATCCCCAGGGAACCCAGCCGCGGAATGGTTTGGGTTGGAAGGGAGATTAAAGATAATCTCATTCCAACCCCGTGCCACGGGCAGGGACACCTTCCATAGACCAGGTTGCTCCAAGCCCCATCCAACCTGGCCTTGGACACTTCCAGGGGTCCAGAGACAGCCAACAGCTTCTCTGGGCACCCTGGGCACACCTGAGCCCAAAGCTGGACAGGGACAGAGGTCACAGCCCTGGGGGCAACCCACAGGGCTCTGCACAGCCAACAGCCATTGGACTCTCACATACCCAAGTCAATTTTGAAATGCACAAGTCTAATGATGGTCACACAGAGCTTGTCGGACGCTTTGGTCGAGTCCAGGGTGTACTGGGGAAGGGAAAGGGGGGATTGGTTCTGGGAGAGATCCAGAATGGAAGAGGATGTCCCCCTGCCTCAAAGGACAGATGGCAACATTGGACTGAACTGATCCCAGCTGGAGAAAACTGGATACAGGCCAGCAAGCAATACTCTGATTGGCCTCCCAGATGGAAAAGCAGGGAAATAGTTACCAGGAAATAATAATAATAATAATAATAATAATAATAATAATAATAATAATAATAGTAGTAGTAGTAGTAGTAGTAGTAGTAGTAGTAGTAGCCAGGGACAGCACTGAACTTTGATATCCCATTGCCTTAGAGGGCAAAGTGCTGTCTCTAGGTTTTCGCCCCCTGCTCCCAGCTCATCACCTGAGGTTAAAACAAAGCCAGCTCTTTCCATGGATCAGCCCTGGCCTGAAGAGAAGGAAAAGTGTCATTTCTGGAAATGAGAGAGAGAAGGGATTTCCTGGTGAAAATTGATTGTCAGTGTAAAAACTCAGCACCTTCACCTGGATGGACAAATAAGTGCATTTACAAAAAGAGAAAATACTTGGCATGGTCTCAGCTCTAGTAATTTGGGAAAGGGGAAAAACCTGAGCTTGGAGGGACAGTTGGCAGCAGTAATAAGGAAGATGGGACAGAGCTGATGTTAACTGAGGGAGATTTGAAAGCAATTCATCTCAGCAGGACATGCCTGCATATTTGGATTTTTTTTATCAGGATAGTGGGGGATGCAGTTGGAATAATGGTTGATAAAGTGTGCAGAAAAAGATGAGAATTCACTCTTTGAGGCAAGACCCTGGGCCGAACCCTTTGTTGAATACATCTGACTCCTTAATTCTGATTTCTTTGCAAGCAGAGGGCTGGAAGAGAGAACAGGCAGGGACAACTTTGATGGGGGCTGTGAATATCAAAGTGCACCTTTTCTTCTATGCATCCATCATGGTCTTCTGCTGGTCTCAGGGAGGGCTGAGAAAAATAAGGATCACAATAATCATTATCATTGCCATTGGATTGAAAGTCAGGAGTTTGAATCAAATTAAAAATCTAACTGTTGAATAGGGAGAGGTCCTCATTTTTAACAGGGCCTGCGTGAGGCAGCTGGGTCCTGCATCAGGCTGGAAATGGTTTGGGAAAGGAGCTGGAGCTGGGCCCCTTGTACAGCTCCATCTGACTGCAGAAAGGGTGTGACACAGCCCGTTTGGGGACTGGCACCTCTTCCCTCTTTGAATTAGCAGCTCTGCCTTTGCAGAATATTCTGTGCTTTATTGTCCCTTCAATCCCCACCTTGGAAGATGAGAGGTGACATTGCGGAGAGCTCTGCGCTTGGAAAATGACTTTCAGAATTACGTTCTGGCAATTTGAAACTTCCGCTCTCTCATCTTCAGCCTCTTGGGGCTTTAATGGGAGACAGCAAAGTGCCTCTTCCTCCTCCCCTCTTTTCTTTTCCTCCCCTGTTCTCCAGCAGCGGCAGCGGCCGGGATTCAGCAAGGTCACTCAACTCCATTGCTTCCTGCATGCAGGAGTTCTCAAATTAAGGGGTGTTGGGAGCAGCCTGTTGAGATGAAACAGCCTTCACTCAGCTCCAGCAAGCAAGGAAACAAAACCCCTTCACAGTGGCTCCAGACTGGCTCACCTTCCCTGAGCATTAGCTGGGGGAAAAGGTAAAGGCATGGAGGAGCAAAAGGCAGGATAAAAAGAGTCTGCAAAGCTCTGTCTTTTGTCTAGCAGAGCAAGCCCCAAAATTTTATTTTTTATAGAGGCCATGTGGCTGCAGCTGCCTCATCCACTCCTGGGTGTTTTCATCAGCATCTCACCCTGGTTCCTTTTTTTTCCCCAAAATTCCTGTTGCTGCCTGTCCTTTCCCCAGTTCAGCAGCAGGGCAGAGTTGGCCCCATCCATCCCCCAGTCTTGGAGCACAGTGCAGAGATGGGAGCTCATCCCTGTGAGCTGTGAGCTTGCCAGCAGTGTGATTCTCTTCCCAGGTGCCACTGGTCTCAGTCCTGTGCAGGCATTAAGGGGAGCAGAGGAGAACACAAATGGGAATGGAGAAGAATCACAGAAACTCCACTCATATCTGGGTGGTTCCCTGATGAGGGGCCTGGGAAGCCATGTGGCTCACACAGAAAAAGACCAAAGGAAATTCCGTCCCTTTGTAGTCTGATTTCTGTTGATGCACTGCCAGACTGGGAGGGGGTTATTGTTCCATGTGTGCAGTTTTGCATCTGAAATAAATAAAATCACCAAGATATTTCTCTATGTACCCCAGCGCCATCTCACCAACAGCCCAAATATCTCCCCTGGCCAATGGCAACCCCGGCTTTTCCACAAAGGAGGGGATAGCTCCAATTATCTGTTGACTGTTTTATTCTGCCTTAAATCCCTTTCATGGCTGCGTGAGGGAAAGCTGGAGAAGCCGTATGCAGATATTGTCAAGCTCAACTTGATAGGTACTGTCAAAACTGCCAGAGTGTGGTGACAATAAACATTTTAGCTGGCTAACAATTTGCTGCAAAAAGGGTTGACCCTGAAATCAAGTTCTGCTGTAATGAACACTTTGTCTCTAAATATTTGCATTTTTGCTGACAAGGTTCACTCTCCAGGAGATTTCCTCCGCCCGTGAACAATCTGCCTTCACACGAGATGCAGGATGGATGCAGTTTCCTGAGCCAGTTCCTTATCTGGCATGAAGGAAGGATGAGCACACTCCCAAAATCAGCAGAGCCACCGTGGATGGGGGATGCCCAACCAGGGGCATTGCTCAGTTCCAGGGTGCTGATCCCCCTCTCTTTTCTGTCAATCTCTGCATGGCAGTGCAGCACTGACAGCCCAAGGCTGGAATCAAGGCTTGTCCCTGCTTAACAGATGGGGAAATTGAGGCACGTGGTGATCCTGGATCGTATTTGGAATCTCTTTGCTGAGCTGGAGATAGAGCAGCCAAAAAAGAGGCAGCCAAAGCAGACTGCCTGTTATCCATGGCTGCCCCAAAGCAGCCATGAAGGAGGAGGAGGAGAAGGAGGAGGAGGAGGATGAAGCCATACTGGAACTCTCAGCAGCTCCATTTTGGTGCCCACCTGCTCCATTCCTTCAAGCACGTGGAAAGCTGGGGCTGCCCACCCTCAGGAGCTGTTGCACTGAACCTTCCTCCATCCTCCTCAGGGTGATCTGACCAAAGTTACACAGAGGGCTCAGGCAGAGCTCAGTGCCAAGAATCTTCCTTAGCCCCAAAGCCAAAAAGCTAAGGAATCTAAGGAAAGGATAAGGAATCATCTTCCTCAGCCCCAAGGCCAATAGCCAGGCTGGCTCCACTGTGTCAGAGATGAGGCTCAGAGCACCCTTGCTGCAAAAGTTTGTATGTTTGAGGGTTAAATTTCCCAGGTTTATGTGTTGGAGGGTTAAATATCCCAGGATAACTCTGTCTTGACAGCCAAGGGCTGATAACCACCTTGGTGTTTTTGTCTGTTCCCATTGATGATGGGCTAACCACTCTGCCTAATTCCCCAGGGACAAGGTGAGGTGGGGATTTACCTGCTCAGGGCATCTCCATGGGATGAATGTCCTCCAGGGAGTCAAGAACCTCCTGTTCTCTGCACCTGTATAGGGAAAAGCTGCAGAGTTTGGTCCCACAACATCCAAGAAGCAGCATGTGAGAATGTTGTTGGCAGTGAACAAGTGGGTCAGCATGGCATGGCCTCATGCCTCCCATGTGACATTTGTCCCAAAGTCGAGCATGGGACAGAGAAATAGTCAGGAGAAGTTGCTGGTTTCTTGCTCAGGACTTCAGTATCCCAGCTCCACTGCTGCAATTAGTCCATAATATTGGGGGGGAAGCCCCCCACTGCACAGGTTTTCCCACAGAGGGAGATGTGAATTTAATTTCTACTCCTTGCACTGATTTTTGGGGAGGTGGCTTTGGGAAAAGGGTCTTCATCCATTTTCCCTCCAACACCTGGGTTCTCTATTTCAAATCAAAGGTGCTCAGGGCACATCCTGCCTCTTACTACAACTATTAGCTGTGCTTACCAGGCTGGGGCTGTGATTTGCTTGAGACCCCTAAATTACTACACAAGTGCCCAGTAAATTGTAATAAATTGTATTAAAACTTCTCACTTTTGCAGGAAACTGTGGTGGGGGGGAAACACAGAAAGAATCCTTATAGGTTTGCAAAAAAAGACATAAAGGGGAGGAAAGCACAGCTTATTTTGTTTTTATCTCCCTTTCCCCTCCCTGCTGCAAGGAAAGGCAATTTTCACTAACACAGTGTTGTCATTTTGCCGAAGAAAAATTCACAGTTTTGGCCAGAGAGGAGTATTTTCTTTGATATTTTTCCACTCTGTTGGTGTCAGAGAGCTGTTGCATTTCTGGCAGTGGCAGTGGCTCTGTGCCTTGGAAGGCAGCCGGGCTCCTGCCTCGATGCTCTCTGGCTCTGCCATCCCACATGGTGCCTCCTCCCTGGGCTCAGCACGGCCTTCACCTCCCAGAGCAGCTCCCTTTGGCCAGGGCAGCACTGGAATGAGGAACATTTCAGAGCATCAGCCCTAGCTGGGTAATTTTGGCACCAAAACACAGCAAAGTGTAACAGAATTACTGTGCTGGCGTGAGGTGGCAGAGTTAAACACGGAGTTTTTCATTTAAAATGGTCAGTGAAATGCAAGGTCCTAAATGAGTAAACCAGGCATGAGCAGGGTAATTAACACCAGAGAGAGAACCAATGCCTGCTCTGCCCATGTGAGCCCTGTGAGGAAACATGAGTGATCCCCCAAAAAACAAAACTTGCTGCAGTTGCCCATATAAACACTCGCAGAGGAAGAGGTGTACCCAAATCCTTGAAATCTTCTCCTTCTGGCCCCTCTAAAGAGCTTTATTGCGATTTTTTTTTTTTTTCTCATGCTTCTTGTTACAAGGGAGTAGCTCTGCACTGGCAAATATCATCATCATCCTCACAGCCTTCCTGGGTTTCTCCCTCTCCTGGTGGACAGTGTGAAGTTATTCCTATTTTTCTCCTCTGATATAAACTCTGGGAGCCACTGGGAAGAAAGTACCCTGCTTAAAGGCTGCAGGCTGTGTTCTTCCATTCTCCATTGAGTACAGGACACAATTTTCTCCTTTTCCTCTTCCTGCTGGTCTCATTCCCTGCTCTCAGGCACAGGAAAATTCCCACAGCTCTGAGACACACACCCTGAGCCCCTTTGCCAGCTGAGCTGTTTCACCCTGTCCTGGTCACCAGCCGTGCTGGGAAGCCCAGGAAGCACAAGGGAAGGGTAATTACCAGTCCCAGCACTGCCAGGATAATTAATACCCTGTTAAAAGGAGCATTTGTCAGGTCAGGGAGCAGAGGGAGGGGCGGGAAAACAAACAGGTAAAAATCAAACCTGAGCAAAGGTTTGCTCTGAGGAAGGGGCTGGGACAGGGGCAGGAGGAGCTGTGGGTGCAGAGGGAGGGGTGGTTACTGGGGATGGGGCCTGCGGAGCAGAGAAGGTGTTCCACCCCATCAGTGACTGTCAGGGAGATCTCCCATGTCACATCCCATCCTCCCTTCATCACCAATGGGCTGAGAGCCAGGAAAATCCTGCAGCCAGCAGCACTCCATGCCATCCTGGAGCACAGCATCCTCACCCCACTGTAGGAAAGTGAGGAGGCTTGTGGGGAAATTCCACCAATTTTTGCTGGTTCAGTCCCACAGGAAGGCTGAGCCTCCAGTCTTGGGGCTCCCTGCCAGCTCCTGGTGCAGTTCTCTGAATTTAAGACTGATTTCACCATTTGGGGATGTCAGAGTCCACCTTTTAACTGAGGTTGTAGAAGGAAATACCAAAGAAATATAAATAACTCCGTGGAAGCAATGGGAGATGTTGAAACCTAAACTTCATAAATCTAAACTCGATAAATCTCAATAAGCCAAAGGGAAGCATAAGAGAAATGAGGATGCCAGCCAGAGAAATGTGAGCTTGGAGATCTCCTGGAGGAGAGACTTCTGGACAGCTTTGGGCAAACAGGTTTGTTCTTTATTCCCTCGGTCCCATCACCTGAATGATCAGTAAAATTCCTCTGTACATGCAGAGTTCTGGCCCTTTTGAAACTGAGCTAAAGCAAAAGGCAACCCAGAACCATGGCAAGGGGTGAGAGAAACAGAGGAGCGCTGGCAAGGGAGAACAATATGTTTCCAGACTAGATTTAAAAAGAAATGTTATGTTAATACGAGTTTGGCGTCACACTGTCACAACACCATCAAAATGACATGCTGCCACCACTAATACGGCTGTTTGGGGAATATGCAACATGAACAAAAAAGCAATTTGCTCAGAAACAAACTGGGATGAGTCTATACTGTAAGAAAACAGAGAAATGCTGCAATCCAAGGGAGGACCAGACAAATGCTCTGTGATTTCTGGTGACTGTGGCACAGGCAGGGACAGAATCTCTGAGCAGAACTTGCTCCTTGTTTTCCACAGCCTCTCAGCCTTTGCTGGGATAATCTGTTCATAAGAGAGAAACAGTTTAGGGACAGCTGTTCTGGCATTAATTAAAGGGCCCTACAGTTCTTTCCTAATAAAATCACTTCTCTTCTAAGGTCTTCTTGCCCAATTTGTTTTAATACCTGTCCCTAATTAAGTCCAGTGAGAGGAATTCACCACTTCAAATGAGTTAAAAACGGATGTTCTCAAGGCACCTGTATCTGAAGAAACTTATTTTTGAAGTTCATGAATTAAATTAAGAGGGGACATTTTCAAGCTGATCACTCTCTTTTGATTAGCACAAACGAGCTGCTCCACCAGCGCTGTGTTAAAAATTGTCTCACTTGCTTTTCCGGCTAATTTGGAAAGAGTTCAGCTGTTAGGGTGCTAAATAGTCCCATTAAGCACTACAGACTTGCAGTGCATTTAGGCTGAGTCCTTTAAAAAGGAGATTGAGGATCCCATCACCTGAGGATGCCCCTCTCCACGGATAGCTATGGAAACACGCTGCCCACGGCGCTGACAGTGACTTGTTGACCAACAAAACGCTGGCACAAGCCCCGTGCATCAGCCATGGCAACGGGGCTGGGAGCGTGGCAATGGCAGCTGCTATGCACAGAACAGCGCTCTTAAAAATATCACGGCTGAAACCCATTAAAGAAAACAAAAATAGAAAATACGCAAGAAAGCGAGGCTGTGTGTGAACAGATACCAGCAAGGAGGCTCGCTGCATTTATAGCTACAGCCTGCCCCAAATTTTCCTGGACTTTTAACCCAATGCTTCTTCACTGTGAGCAACCCAAATGTTATTTTTTTTTTTTAATCAGAAAATGTCAAACTTTCTGCTGTTTATTTTTCTTTTTTTTTCATTCTTGCTAATGTCATCAAATTTGAGAGCTGACCTGTATCAGGCTAAAAGCAGAACACTGGTATCTGCTCACCTCCCAGACCTGGTTCACAGCACAGCTTCCCCTCTGTGTCATCCCTTTAACCCCATGGGCTGCACAGGACAGGGTGTGAAGGGAGAAGCTCACTGCCTCCCTCCTCCCAACAGAGTGTAAATCTGACAGAAAACGGCTCAGAGCCTTTCTGAGGGGCATCTTTAATGATAATTTCCTACCTCTTGTCAGAGTCTGCAATAAAAGTGATCAATCAGTGTGGGGTGATATGCTGGGACAGAGCCCAAGCCCTTTGAAAGCCACCCCAGCTCCAGCTGAGCCTCAGGAGAGCCAAATTCATTGGTGGTGTCAGCCCAGCCAAGCACAGAGCTCTGCAGGGAAGGTTTGGGCTCTGCTGGCCCCTTACGTCAGGGAGCTGGAGAGATTGCAACCAAGAATTTCCTCACGGAAGAATGAAAAACTGCCCTGTTCCATCTCTCCCTTCCCACCTGCTGGGCTTCAGCTCTTAAAACCTGAAAAAACAAGGCGGAAAGATTGGCTCTGAGAGCTTTGACCCATGAGCTGGTTTTCTCATAATTCTAAAAGTTGAGCATTCAAAAATAAAAAAAAGCAAAAAGAGACCAGCCCAGCCTTTGCAATCCAGGATGAATTCCCTGTGTTCCAGCAGATCTGCACAGTGGTAGCTGGTTCCTGCTGGAGCTGGGTGTTTGCCATGCTTTCCTAGAAAAGCTCTCTGCCACTCTCCCTGCAACATTAATTCTGAACAACAGAGATGGAATGAAATGTAGAATTGAAAGCAATCCACGAGGCAGGGAGCAATATTTAGCTTTCCTCTCCCAGAGGTCTCACCTGTGTTGGCAGTGGTTTAAAGATGTTGGTGCGGGATTAAGGGGCTAAATCAGATATTTTATTAGTTACAGGAGCCCATTTTCCTTGCTAAATAATTGAATGCATGTGCTCAAGGCAAAGGTCTGGGCTGGCTGGTGACTCCAGGCCAAGCTCTCACAGAGCATCAGCTGGAGTTGGCAGCACCAGGCTCTCTCTGAAGATACCTGCATTTCCTTTTGTCTGGAGTAGACACTGAGTGTTGCTCTGAACATCAATTCCTGGAACATTTCTGAAAAGGATTTACATGAGGAGATACAAAGGTTCAAAATTCCTTTAAATGAAATAATGTTTCTTCTAAATAAGAGCTAAACAAGAGCTGAAGTTGTGTCCTCTTAAAGGTTTTTGTTTGTTTTCCAAATCTTTGCCCAGGATGAAAACTCAAAGGCCTGATTAGGTTCAGGCCTTTATAAGGCATTGGCCAGTCCAGGAAAAGAAAAAGCTGAGAAATTTGCAGCAAAACCATTTTGATTAATTTTTCAACTGTTCTGCAGATTGAATAAATTAAAATACCTCTGCACATGCTTTGAAGCTTTTTCATCTCTGATAACATTTGGTTCCTTATCATTTCTAACTGTGCTACAGAGAAAAACACATTATTATGGATTTTGTGGTAGATCCTCCAATTTATCAACCTAAAAAGATTTCCAAGCAATAGAGGCTTTCTGTGTAAGTTAATATGCCACAGGCCATCTATCACCCAGGGTCTGCTGAGTCTGCATTCCTAATCAATGACTTGACACCTTGAGTTAGTGAACACTTAAAGGTTATATCCGTGCCAAGTGATGTGACCAGAGCATTCCAGCCTCCAGCAGGGGACATGGGCACCTTGATCCTTCTGGGTGTGCACCACAGCTTCCTCACCTGAGCAACCCTGAGCAACAGAAGGGGACACTGAAAGACCCCAGGACTCAATGGATGGGGGAAAACCTCAAATTTCCAGGCTACATAACTTCATCCTGCCTCCTTGCCCTCTCTCTGGGGCTGAGGTGGAGGTGCCTGTCCTTGCAGGCATCCATCACATCCCACCCCAGCAGGGCTGTGCTGGCTTCCTGGCCATCTGCCACGCTCTGGGTGAATGATGGTGGCAGATACGGGGTGCTGTGGGCTCTGGGAGGCTTCACATCGCTAAATAAATGTAATGAATATATATTATTTCATTTCCCCCCTCGCTAGACGCATTTCTGCACTTTGGTCTTGTTGATGTACTGAGGCTTCACTCTGCATAATCCACACGAGCTCCACATGGAGCTGGGAGATCTGTGAGGTCAGAGCTTCAGGTGAGAGAGACCTTGGCACCACACAGGCATGGATATGAGCTGGAAATGTCGTATATCTCACTGTATTCCTGGCCTGAGAGTTACAGGGGATGCAGCTTCCATCCCATCCCATCCCATCCCATCCCATCCCATCCCATCCCATCCCATCCCATCCCATCCCATCCCATCCCATCCCACCCATCCCATCCCATCCCATCCCATCCCATCCCATCCCATCCCATCCCATCCCATCCCATCCCATCCCATCCCATCCCATCCCATCCATCACCTGAGCATCCCAGAGCACGTGAGTTCACACTGGTGTACGTTTCCTGCAGACCTGGAAATGTGAGAGCAGGGCAGGCTTTGCAGACACAGGGCAGACTCTGGGGAGGGTCAGGGGTGCCAGTGGGCAGGCGCTGCCTCTGCCTCAGTGGAGGAAATGTGTCTTTCAGCCCGTGACAGATTTACTCCTGTGACCCAGCGAGCAGAGGTCAGAAGGCCTTGACAGCAAGCAAACGAGAAATGGCATCTTCCAGAAATTCCTGCAGTAGTTTCTTTCCCCTCTGCCCGCTGCATTTCTCCCACCATGCACATCCATGGGGGACAGGCCAGGCAGAGAGACCCTTTCCAGCCTGGTTGCCAACCAAGACGTCTCCTCAGGGCCTTTCAGTTCTTGTTTTTAGTAATATCCTCCCTGCTACAGCCTGGAGTGCTCCAGAAACTTTACACACTGTTGAGACAATGATTTGCAGAACCACCTGCCAGCATCCCCCATTGCTCCTGCTTTGCTTCCTTACAGCTCCTGCCTGTGTCTGAAATAAACAAGATCCATTCAGAAAAACTTTGTCCAGAAGCAGAGACATGGTGAAACTTTGCACACTCTTCTTCATCTCCCTCTGTCAAAGCCCCTGTCCCTTGAGGCCACCAGTCTCAGTGAGTTGTTACACATCCTTGTACCAAAGTTTGACTTGGGAACCCTTAGCATGAGACAGCACATGCATGGGTACAAATCCTTGCCACAGGGAAAGCACTGAATCCTTTTCCCCCTAACCCCTCCTATTTTTTTTCTAAAGTGTCACCAGTTACGAGGGGTGAACACATTTAAGTAATTTATTTTATCCACTTATGACAAAGACGGTAAACCGTCAGTCAGAAAACACAGAAAGAGATGAATTAACTGAGTGAATTTCTTCACTGCTTAATTGTTCCAGAGAGGCAGAGTTCTGGGGAAGATGATGAATCATTGTTTAGGAAATATTTCTTCCAAGAAGACAATTTGAAAAAATACATTTATAATTTATTGCAACCTCTTGCTTTGTCAGGGAACAGCAGCCAAAGGCAGAAAGTTCCTCCCTCCCCCGTCCTCCTTCCCGCAGTTCATTATCACTATAATCTTATCTCCTGCACCCTCTCCTCACCCTTTGAATATTACATCTCCTCCCGCCTGCGTGCGGAGGTGTAGCCATGTGCGGGGAGAGGGAGGGGAAGCCGTCAGGGAGGGAGGGGGAGACTGGGAAAAATCGTCACATATTTCAGGCTGGCTCTATTTAAATGAGTTTGGGATTGTGCTTCTCTGGAGCAGATGGCCCTGGAGATAATGATGCCTGAGCAGCGGAGGCTGGAGCCCCTCTCTCCTGTTGCCATGGTAGGCCACGGGGCTGAAATGGATTCTGCTTATTAAATTTGCGAGCTCTTGTGTACTCAGGATGAATGGCGTTCAGTCATAAAGAGGCCCATCCTCCTAATGTGGCTGGATAGTTTTATCTTGGAAAGCCAGGCACTCTAACTCCCAGACGAGGGGCTCATTAACCTATTAACAGCACCATGGAGGAGCTCAGCCCACAGGGGCTCCGAGAGGGCTTTTCCAGGAACGTGCCCAACGCCGGCGCCCTCGTGGCGTCAAACCCGGCTCAGGGCACCCCGCCATCGGCTCAGGAACAGGAGAGTTTCACTCAGCACAGTTTGTGTGGATCCAACGCCACAGAGCCCATCAGAGCTGATCTTGGCTCCTATAGGAATAGCAATGAGAGGTTGGGATTGTCCAGGTCAGAGAGGAGTTACTGCCCGGCCTCTGATTTACAGCACAACCTCTGCTTTTCAAATCAAGATTACACAGAAATATGTGCAATGCACCTTGGAGCCACAGCAAGCACTTGGTAGGACAGAGATCACGCTTTGTGATAGAAACTGAAGGAGAAAATGGAAAGATGTGAGGTTTAGAGGACAAGTTTCTTTAAAAAGATAAAGAAACAAAATAATCAAAGAAAGGATTGGTGCTTTCTTCTCTGACTTTCCTGTAGGACCAACCTTGGCTAATGCTCAAAGTGATAATGCTCCTCTGAGAGACTCAAAACACTGCAGATTAAATAGAGCAAGCTGAAAGGCTTTACCTGAAAACATTCTTTCTTTCTACAGAAAACTGTGGGTTTGATTCAAGTAAATATTTGTATGTCTGTTCCAGCCACACAGACAAACCTGGCTATTTCCAGACCACTGGAAACAGGTGTGTCCTTCCAGTAACACAATCCTTTCCCCCAGGTTTGCCTCAGATCATGTGGTGAGACTGAAAGAATTACAACTTTTTTTTAATCATGTAAAAGCAAGTTTAGTCATGATTTGAAGTGTAGTATCACTGGGACTTTGTCTTTATATAGAGCCATGTCAATGGTTTGGAGGAACGGAAATTTGATATGCAGTGAGACAACGTCTGTTACATTATAATGCTGTTAACTTTGATTAACCAGAGATTGGTAAAATAGCACTGCACTATATTTAGTTTCATGGCACATTTTTTTACATGTTATTATGCAAATTTTCACATGAGCTTTATTTCAAATGCATCCCAGCTCTGTTTTCTTCCCCTGCAATCCTGCATGGCCAACCAGAGCCACCTGCCTGAGCTGTGCTGAGTGGTTTCATTGCCCTGGCAGCATCCACCAACCTTGTGATATGAAATAATCACAGCAAAAATTGTCAGCACTGGGCTTTTTTTCCCCAGGACTTACACAGAGGTGAGGACTGTGTGCTTTGGTGCAAGTCTTCCCACTCCAAGAGAAGGGGTCAGAGACCAAACACTGTCATACTTACCAACGTGATTGTGAGTGTAGAAGCAAAAGTTGTAAAAAAAGTATTTAGATACACAATAATATTTTAAATTTTTTTCAAAGATGGGTATTTGGTAATATTTGTTAGTTACAGTTGTAAACTTTGTAATTTTTGAGGGTTTATAATGATATTTCCCTGACCTAGTGATGAGCTTGGTGTGGAGCTGTGAAGCTGCTGGAAGAATTTCTAAACATTGTACATTTTACTTCCCAGAAACATTTTACCTCCCAGAACTGGATAATGTAGGCTGGAAAAGGGAGAATTCATGGAATAGAAATTGGTGTGGTAGCTTTTCCTTCTTCCACAAAAGGTAAGCAGGCAGCTTGCCCTCTGTGAATCTAAGAGCAACTTGGCAGGTAACTCCAGAGTCACGCAGAAGGAGCTGGAAATGGTTCAAAAAATCCTCCTCAGCTTCCAAATCCCTCATCCCAACTGTGTAAAAGTGTCCACAGTGCACATGGCTGGGGCAAATAATCACCCACAGTGTGGGAAGATCATTGTGGCCTCTGTAAATGAGGCACAGAAGTCAAACCCAGCCAAATTTCTTGGCATTCAATCCTTCTACTTTCAGGACAGACCTCGAGGTTAATTCTCCTAATGAAATAGCAGCAAAAGGGATGTTCCCAAGAGTTGTGCTTGCTTGGCAAAGCCAGCTGAGCATTTAGCTTGAACACTCAATTTCTGGGAGAGCTGAGACTCTGCATCCTGCAGCTGACTTTGAACATCGTGTCTCATCCAGGGGCCCTGGACATTCCCCCGTCAGCTGCTGGCTACAGCAGCTCCTGCAGCACGTGCATCATCCAGCCGAGAGGACATGAAACTCAATCCTCACTCAATATCAGCTCTTTGGAAAGCTCTGCAGACCAGAGGAGCACAAACCTGCCCAGATTTCCACAGAGCTTTCAAAACAACCCCGGCAATAGCGAGCAGAGGCAATTCGAGTTGTAACAGGCTGCTTGGAAGGGCTGCTAAGGTGTTTATGTATTTATTCCTGTCCAGCAGTGTCCCCCAGCAGGTCTCCTGGCCTGGGCTGGCCACCAGAGCCAGGGCTGGGCTGGGGGCCAGGCTCATGGGTGGATCGGGTGTCCGCATGCGTAAGCCTGCCCTGGTGCCCGGTGGGTGCAGCCTGCAGGACTTATCCAGGGTCACCTTGAGTGGCTGTGTGCGAGCAGAGACTGCAGCCAGGTCCCTGCATGCCAGGTCTGCGCTCCCAGCCCTGACCCACGGCCCTCTCTTTGTTCTGAAATCCCCTCCAACAGCGAGGGTGGATGGAGGAGAGGACGGGCAAACGCTCCCGGGGCAGCTGCCTACGAGTGCAGGCCATAGAAAAGGGATTAGCTCTGTCTTCAAAATGCAAATCCCCTCGACACACGCCAGGCTCACGGCACTCCTGAGCCGTTTGGCCAGTCCTGACTCACAGTTTTTACACAGACACGAGCTTGCCAACTTAATGTCGGAGGTACGGACACCGGTGAATGAAAATGGAGCCACAAATGAAAAGCTGATTAGCAGATATTAGAAGGATATTGAGATGGAGGGGCCACAGAGGTGGGGAAAGGCTCCCGGCCCTCACTTTGGTTTGTAGTACAATCTCCTTCCTGACTTCTGCAGCTCCTTTGCCATGTCTTAATCCCCTTGCACAGGGATTAAATGATCTCAGAGGAAAGAGGGGCTTCTATTGACTCTCCGTGTCAAAATCCAGCCCCCAAATTATGCAGAACAAGAAGGAATGAGCACCAGCAGGCTCCTTGCTCCCCAGTCACCACCCCTTAGGCAAGGTGACAGGAACCAGGTGATCTTTAAGGTCCCTTGCAACTTAAACTATTCTATGATTCCATAACAAGGTGACTGTGCAGCAAAGTGGTTCCCTATTGCCATTAGGGAAAAAATCCAAGCTTTTATGGAGAACTGTGACTGAGAGGATTTCACGTGTGCTGGACATGCAGAAGCTGTCAAGCAGAGCACCTGGAAAGTTTGTCCAAGCAGTCAGAAAAGCTACATTTTAGCCCTGGCCTTCATATTTCTATTCTGCAATCAGCATTTACCCACATTTTCCCTAAACTGGACACTCATTAAACTGCAACACTTGGGCTTCCAAACCATTGTTTGTCAGGACCTCACTACTCCAAACAGAGTAAGCTGCTGCAAAGGGTGGTCTTGGCCCAAGCTGGCAAGAGTCAGGGTCACTAAAGAGCTCCCCAAAAACCACAGCTGTCCCAGCAGTGGACACAAAGACAAACAAGAGAAGAAAATCCCTTTTTCTGCTCCAACAGAACTTCAAATGGACCAAAAGACATCTGTGGGGTTTGGGAAGGGAAAGACTTGGTTTATTCCAGTTCTTTCTCCATCCTATCTTGATGGCACACTGCTCAGGGGAGGCTGCCACAAGCTGGGCACAGGAATCCTCATCCACATGGGCTGGTGTCAGCACAGGAGCAGCAGGAACGAGCAGGAGATGCTGAAAGAGGTGATCGAAGATCCCTGTGAATATCCTGACAGTCAGTTTTACACCTTAGGATTTTTCCAGTAAACAGGGAAAAGACACTTTAGAAACGCTGGCAAAGGCAAGTTGAGAACACGGGATGAAGATTCGTCTTTTCCCTTCATTACCAAACACCCACTTTGGAACCTGAGATTCTCTTGCTTGTGAATGCTTCTTGTGTCTTCCCAAACTGGGACATACCCACAAGCAATTTTATAAATTGAAGACAAACACTTCAGTCACGAAGCCAGCTTAACTTCACAGGCAAAACAAGAACAGCATTAACCCAGCATTCTTGAAGTAACATTTTAGATTTTCTGTTAAAAAATAAATTACTGACTGCAGGAGGAAGAAAGGAATCATTTTGCTGAGATAATTGCAAAGCACACAAAAAAGGTAATTTTTTGCCTGACTTACATTCAGAAATGTCTCAGCTTTTACCAAACAGTCTTGGTTACTAACAGAAAGAAAGCACTGAAATATGCAAATATTTAAAAACTAGCAAGCAAATCCCTGGAGAAGAAGGAACAAAAAAGAAGTGGGGGAAGGGGTGCCTGTGAATATAGAGATGTCACAGGCTGGGAGCTGCTTTTCTGAAGCCTCTTGGAAGTTCTCACCAGGGACAGCCCAGGGAAGCAATGTCATGAGGACATCCTCGAGGTCCAGCTCTCAAGCACACTTGAACCTGAAAAGCAAATCATGTCTGTGCAGGCTGTGATGCTTGCAGCAGCCTCAGCCTGCCCTCGCACACACTCAGAGCAGGATATTTAAATGTTATTTAGGCGCCTTTAGTGGCACTACAAAGCAGGGACAGCTCTTTCCCAGCCTGGATGAAGACCAGATATTCCAGCTCGATTTTACACCCAGATATTGAAGATAATGTTGCAAATCGTGATACCTAGAGATTTCACCTTCTTAATCAAATCAAGACCTCTATTCCAGATCTTTCACCCCAGTAACTTTGCCCTTGGTCTGTGACAAGTGACTAGTCACCCTCAGCCCAAGGAAGGACCATCTGTGACATGGCCTTGCTCAGGCCAAGCAGTTGGGTGGGGTTTTCCCCACTTTCCTTGCAATTGCCAGTAGTTTCAATAAACACGTGCTGACAGTTCCACCAAAGTGTTCCCATTTCTACCGTGCTTTATTGGCACTTCAGGTTTTATTCTGCTGGGTAGTGACTTGCATTGGAAATGGGCATGGAACGGGACATGTTTGGGCTTAAAAAGTAGCAAGCCCGGGCAGGCTGCAAGTTCAAAAGCGGCAGAAGGAAAGAAGATTCCTTTGTGAATTATTTGTAGGGCTGGGACAGAATCCAGAAAATAACTACAGAAAACACCCCTCCAAACCAACTTTGAGCACATGCAGGATTTCCTGGAGCCCCAAACCACCGTGCTCGGGTGAAGGAATGATTCCCTGCGCTGCTCTGGGCTGCACAGCCGGTCCCTGCAGGAGCAGCTGGAGGTTCTGCAATGCCGGGAGCATCTCCCGCAGCCCGTCCAAGGTGTCCCCTCGGTGCCGGTGACACCGGGGAGCCCTTGCTGCGGTCGGTGGGTGGCAGAGGCGGGTCCCTGCGAGCCCCAGTCGCTGGGTACATTTTCTTCCCTGCGCGCTGACACGGCTCCGCTTTTGTTTCCTGAGTAAATAGAAAAGCCACGGTGGCAGGAAGGAGAAAGGCAAGGCAGGGCTCGGCAAGCAGCGCCTGTTTACAATGACAAAGGGCTCTGCCACACTTAGGGGAGGAAATTTTCCTTCCAGACTTCAGGGCTCATTAAGTGAGTGGGCATAGCTAATAGGCTTTGTGTGCGAACGGCCCCAGCCTTGCAAGGTCCAGCTGTCACTGGGGCGAATGTCAAAAATAACAGCGGGCTCAGCCATTCTCCACCCCGCTCGGGCTTTAAAATTTATCTTTAAAAGGGGGAGGAGCAGGCAATGAAAAGTAGCAAGCAATTAATGGTAGACAAAAGCAAATGGACCCGCCGGGGCTGATTGAGGGAGGAGGGGGAAAAGTCCCCCGGAGCTGGGCTGGAGGCTTGGTGGGGAAGGAATAGAAAAGCCCAGGAACCCTCCTGTCGAGCAGAAACTCGTCGCGGTGATAAAGGCGCGGGGCAGGGCTGGGCTGGGAGGATGCTCAGGAATTGAGGTCCCTGTTCATCCCGGGCAGATGCAGCCGTGTCCCTGCCACGCGTCTCCGCTGCCCGGCATCTCCCTCGCAGATGGTGACTCCCGAGCAGCGAGCACATGTCTTCCCTCGGATAATCCCGGGGTCAGGCTCCTCCGAAGTTTAGTCTCTCGCTGCCGGCAGAAAGCTGACAAAATTATGCAGAAATAAATATGCTTCCATGTTTAACTTTTCTCTTTCACCCCATCCAATCTCAGCCTGCCCTGAGATAATATTTGCATGCGTTTGGTTTATCCCCCTGTCAGCTCCGTCTGGAGGGAGACGCACAAATGGCTCGTTTGAGGGTATTTGTGATTCATGTGATGCATCAATGGGGAAAAAAAAAAAGGATTTAAAATCTCCAGAACTTTTAATAGCTCACAGAGTCTTGGCACCCACAGTCCCACAGAACGTGCCTACTGTATTTTTAG
This sequence comes from Melospiza georgiana, assembly GCF_028018845.1. Taxonomy (NCBI): domain Eukaryota; kingdom Metazoa; phylum Chordata; class Aves; order Passeriformes; family Passerellidae; genus Melospiza; species Melospiza georgiana. Next base: position 6,233,665 of record NC_080446.1, read on the forward strand.
CTAACCTCGAGCTGACTTTGATTTCAGGCAGCAACATCCCACACTCCAGAGATTTTCTTTGTTTTAAAGAATGCACCCTTTCTGCACACCAAGTCACCCACGTTTTTAAAACACAAGGGTACACCCCTTCACTTTTCCTGCTGAAAACTCTTTTTCCATGAATCTTGCAGCTGCTGGGTCCCTGCACCAATGTGAGATTGTGCTTGATCAGTCTGAACTCATGACATTTACCCAGTGCTTCTGGGTAGAAGATACGAGCTATAAGTGGGTTCTGTATATCAGATGATTTAAGGGTCAAACCATGGTTTTCAGACCAAAATGTTCTGTAGTTGTGAGACTCCTCTTGATCCCACGTCTGGAAAATGAGCTTCCCGAAACAAAGGCACCTGCAAGCGTTGGCCGTAGCACAAGTGTTTAACCAAATGGTTTAACATCAGTTTTGGCAATGAGAAGCTCAACCCACAGCACTCCCAGCACTGCACAAGTACAGGTGGGGCCTTCCCTACCTCCAAGGCCAGGCAGAGCTCCAGGCTGCTGGCAAGGGCTGGGATGACCTCACAGTGCTGTGAGGCCAAGGCAAAGATGCCTGTGAGGAAGCATTCCCATAGGAATTCAAGCCAGACAGCCTCGCAGAGGAGATGCTGGCACATCTGATGACATTCTGCCTTAAACAACAGCAGCACATCTTTTCCATTCCCCATTGTATTCCCTGTTTTCTCATGTGCAGATTCACTGCCATAAAAGACAAAACCCTTAGGAAGTTTTGGGTTGGTTTGATCCTCAAAATGTGGCCACAGAAGAGGTGAATCATGCCTGGAAATCCTTGAGGGTGCCTGAGAACAGCACAGAAATGTTGCCTGAATGAGTCACGCCCGGGAGAGTTTGAGCTCTCAAAAGACACAACAATACACCTTGATGGGAAGGAAGCGGAGAGAGGGAGCCTACTCCAAACACATCTGCTCAGATCCAGGGTTCAGCTTGTTGCACTTGTATGGGGAAATCTGTGCAAACAAACAGTTATTGAATGGGTCAACTGAGCAGAGCGGCTGAAGGAGCAGAACAATGGGGTGGTTTATTCACTTAATGTATGCCAAGGCCATTCACCAGGCAAGCACCTCTCAAGGAGCCACGTGACAAACAGACTCAATTTGCTGTTTGCCGAGGTCATGCGTTTGGGGTGACACGGACGGTATTTGTTAATGGGAGTGACAAGGACAGCGAGGGAGTGGCCTCGTCTCCAGCACCTCCACGGTGGTGGGGTTTTGTTCTCTTTAATTGCATGTGTGGAGGAGAGGGGTTTTCTGAGCTCCTCCTCACTACGATGTGATGCTTGTATCTACTTTTTTTTTTAACCTCTCTGAGACCTTTGGAAAGCTTGGGAAGGCAATCCCTGCTGCTGCACCATTGTGTCCCTCTGTCACCAATCCCTCCATCACCAGCGTCATGTCAGGTGGGATCTGGAGGCCAGCAGCAAAGGCAACTTGGAGCCATTGGCATCTGGGGAAGAGAACACAAAAAACAGGGAATGAATTCAGAGTTTCATTCATAGCCAGCCTCGGCCTTCTGGATGCTGCAAAACACTCAGAGATTCAGCTGTACAAACAGTGGGTTAGACAAATTCATCCTCCGCTTCTGCCCAAGGACCCTTCATGGCCACTCACAGCTTCCCTGCATTTATTTGCTGTTCAAACAGATTTGATGGATAACTTTTCTTTAAAGTAAAGCGAGTTGATGGACCATGGCAGTCTCCAGTTGGAGTCTCTCTGCTCAGTAGAGGTGAAGGGATCATAGTCTGCAGTTGGTGGAGGGTTTGTTCAACTCTCCTTAACTTGCAAAATCCACTGCTGGTGGTCACCTTTGATATAGGATGGGACTCGAGGAGTAAGGGTGGTGGGACAGGGTTTGAGACCATTTGCACAGTCATGTGGGGGGCAAGAGAGCAGAGCAGTCAGACAGCTGGTGAGCAGGATCTAAACATCTCTTTGAGCCATTACCCGAGAATTTCAGCATAAGACAGCAGGGGGATACAGGAGAACAGGCTGATGGAGATGGGAAGAGGAGGAATGAGAGAAGTGGCAGGAAAGAGAGAGAGGATGAACAGACAGGACAGGATGTGCTGCACCGGGGGGAACACCCGCACCCCAGGCTTGCAGGGCTGGAGGCTGGGCCAGCCTGGCTGATGAGCCCCATTCTGCCCGAAGGAGGTGGAGGTTTGGGGGGCACACACTGTGCAGCCTCACCTCCCTTCCCCTTCCCCCTCGGGCCGGGACTGACAGGATTCCCGGCGCATCTGTATGCAAATGGCACCGGGAGAGGAGGCACTTTGTTCCGAGCATCCCCGGCACAGCTGCTCCGCTTCCCGGGGCCGGGCCGGGCCCCTCGGGCCAGACACACCGCGGGGCAGGGACACGGGCACACCCACTAAAGCATGGCACAAACTCGGGCAAAAATTCCGTGCGCCATGAAGTGCTGAAGGGTCTTGGATAGGGCCAGGGAAAAATCAAGCTGCCTTTATAAAGTATCAGGGTCTTTGGGAAAGCAGAAGGTGATGATGCCTTGTTAGACGACCGAACCAGAGTATTTTTTGTATTAATGTGGTTTCTCTTGTCCAGCCCAGTGCCTGGCTGGGAAGCTCCTGAGCTGGAAGACAATTTCTTGCAGCTGAGGCTTGGTGGCAGTGCTTCAGTTCCCTCCAGCCCAAAACACAAAGCACAGCCCCCCCAGATAGATACCTTTGGATTTCTTCAGTGTCTCAGCCAAACAACTCCTCCTTCTGCCTTCTCTTTAGATTGTTGGGGTTTTTTTCAGTTAGAAACCCATCACATTCTGGGGGGGGAAAAACCCCAACAGTGTCTATTGTCTCAAAAACCTGTTTATTTTCAGCAAGAAGTGTTTACAGGGCCCTGGTGAGTTCCCAGCCATCTCTGCAAACAGAGAAACCTGAGACACTCTGGGAGGTGATTTTTCAATCGACCAAGACAGGAGCACTAGAAATCCCTGCTGATGCTGAAACGAGCCATTGCTCCCCAAAACAGAGACCAAGGTTTGAGCTGCTGGTCCTGAGCAGCTGTGTGTGACTGATGGGATGGGCAAACCTGGGCAGCCACCACCTCCCTTCCTCACTACTGGAAATTACAGCAAATTTTGGGGAGGGGGGTCAATGGGAAAAAACCCCGATTAAGGTGTGTGGTGCTTATGGGATACACAAAAAAAATCCCCAAAGGTGGCTTTTTACCAGGGTCTGGTTTATGGTTTGGCTCCATCTGTGGCCAGGGTGACCAACCTGTGTGCAAAGCCCTCGTGCCTCTCTGGTGCATCTTCCACCCCAGTTGTCATTTGCAGCTCAAACAGCCGGTGCCTCGGGGGATCTGTTTATTTTCCTCTTTCTGCTGGACGAGATTCTCTGGCTCAACACTTTATAAAAGCAGATTTTATTTTTCCCTTCATCCCATGCGACACAGATGCAAATGGGGAACAGTAGGATGCCAGCTTATCTTTTATTTGTGCTTTTAGGTTATAATTGCAGTCTGAATCACTGACTTTTAAGTTACGCTACATTCTGCCTCAGCAGAGAAAGGGAGAGGAGCGGAAACAGGGAACGATCCCTTGAAGTTCAGCAACACCAAGCAGCTTTGCTTTCAGACAAAAAGGCATTTGCAAGTGTTCCTCCCATTCGTTAAAGGCACAAACTATTGCCATGGTGGAATAATAAAGAGAGTTAATTGAGATGGGGGGGCCGGGGTGGGGGACTGAACAAGAAAGGCTGTTTCTGCTCCTATGTGACCATCGTGGTATCCATTTTCTAGCTCTGATTTCGGGGAGTTCAGACTGTTTTACCTCACCCCAAAAATCAGCGTTTCGGTGCAAAGCTGAGCTCTCCGGCCACACGAACCGCATCTCCTGGTGCAGGTGAGGGAATGTCACTGCCGCCTGTGTGCTGTCCCCACATCCCAGCCGGGCCCTGACCTGCATTAACACCTCCCGCAGGAGCCGCAGACAGCGGAGGCAATAAAGCCATCCCAGCCCTGCTCCGGCAGCGTGCGAGACACCTGGAGAGCCCGGCCATCCGCTCCCTCCTCCCTCCCCTCCGCTGGGATGGAGAGTGTGGAGGTATAAATCCCCGAACAACACGGGCTTAGCCACGGAAAGGGTATTTGCACTCAATGCCGAGTCCTAATTTCCCTTTGAAGGCTCTACATGTTTGATTAGCCAACTTCAGCAGACCCGTAGCATCAGGTCAGGGTAATTAGAGACCTCGTGTTAATGAGTAAACAATGACTCAAAAGCCTAATTGACACTTCCAAGCCCGTGCCTGTTGCTAATTGCCAGAGCCAGACCCAGGGCCCCGGTGCTAACCCGTGTAAAACCCTCCCCATGAATAAGAGTTATCCCTTCCATTGGCGGCGCTGGGAAATCTCGGCAGCGGGGCAGGGAAGGGATGGGCGCTGCCGCACGGCGAGTGCTGGAATGGGCTCGCTGTGCCTTTCTCCCTGTCCCGAGGCTCCCGAGCACACAAAGCCGCCTTGCCCTGCCCTGCTGCCCCCGGCAATGACCCCCAGGACCACCGTGCTCGGAGGGCAAGGGCCGGCGGCCGCCCCGCTCCGCAGCCTCTCCATCTTCCCGGCACAAAGCCTGTCCTGCCCGGGGCGGCAGGGGCAGCAGCGCTGTCTGGTGGGAAGTGTCAAGGCTGGGTCGCTCTGCAGAGCCCCGCAGGAGCGGGGGTGAAAGGGCAGCGCTGCCCTCCCACCAGCCGCCCTCGCCGCCGCCCCTCCTGCCCTTTGCTCCCCCAGGCTGGCCTCGGAACGAGGGAAATCCCAGCACAATTCAGGGAGTGTTTATCGCCCGGATAATTTACGGACACAGCATCTGCCAGACATGGGGTGGACGCTGGACTTAAACTCAGCTTTCACACCCTCTAGCCTTGCTCACAGTCAGTTTGGGTGTTATTCAGGCAGTTGGACTAGATGATCATTGCAGGTCCATTTCAACTGAAATATTCTATTCCATTCTATTCCATTCTATTCTATTCTATTCTATTCTATTCTATTCTATTCTATTCTATTCTATTCTATTCCATTCCATTCCATTCCATTCCATTCCATTCCATTCTATACCATTCTATTCTATTCTATTCTATTCTATTCTATTCTATCCCATCCCATCCCATCCCATCCCATCCCATCCTACTCCATTCCGTTCTATTCCATTCCATTCCATCATATTCTATTCTATCCCATTCCATTCCATTCTGTCTTTTTTTTTTTTTTTTTTTTTTGCCGAAAAATAACCCCCAAAATAACTAAAAGTGCCTCTTTGTCTGATCCCAGTTGCAGTTCTAGCACAGCTCATCCAGGCAAGCTGCACTGACAAACTCAGCCCAAGGATCATGCCTCATCTCATGGGAGCTCAGCCTCGGCTAGGGTATGATGGAAACACCAAATCAACCTTCATTTCTTTCCTCTGCACACAGCAGGGGCTGAAACCTGTCTCATCAAGTAAAGCCTTCCTTAAATTAGGTTGATATTATGGACTTAAGAAGCTCCTGGTGACAGGATCGACACAGACAGGCTAAAACAAACACCTGAGCTGAAAGCAGAGGTGCAGGCGAAAGACAGCAAGTCATGAGAGCTTTGAAATGCCCCCCAGCTCACAGCTTGGGTGTCCTGGTGAGAGACATCCCTGTGGCTCTGCCTTTGCACAAAGGAGAATCAGAGATCGCACATGGGAAATGGGTGTTTCCTTCCTGTCAAAAAGAGACAAAACCCCCCTCACCAGAAACCACCACCCCCCACAACAAATTTAGCAGACAAAATTTGCCCCGCCCCACTGATTTCCCATCCACACATCCATCTCTAATAATGAAAATTAATAGTGAACAATAATTTTGAGGCATGCTGGTATTGACATAGCCTGGGTGAGGGCAGCAGCACTTTGGGCTGTCCCTGCAGGCAGAGCTGTCCCCAGCCTCCCATGTCCCCATACCAGAGTCCCCAGGCACAGTCCGGGGCTTAGGGAGCATCGGGCACAGACCAGATGCATACTTCTGTATGAGACTCACTAATGGCCTTTCAGGTACAACATTATTATTTTCCTCTAATGGCTGCTTTTCTCTTTCTTCCTCGCTGGCTCATAAAAGGCACATCATAACTACAGAGGGAGGGGGGAAAAAAAAAAAAAAAAGGCGAAAGCTTTGCAAATTACAGCAATCAGAGCGCCTGGACCATTAGCAGCATCTGGGACTGCATTTTACATAACAGTGGACACTTTCTTTGAAACAATTACAGCTAATAATGAATTAGGATTGACTGGGCTGTAAACGTTTCAAATTGCAATTCAGAGACTGTCACTCCTCACCATCCCCTTCTCGCTGGAAAAAGCCCTCTTAGTACTCCATGAGGATCTTGGCAGGAGATGAGGCTCTCCGTGGCCACGAGTGCAAAGTCCTGTGCTGCGGCCTCACCCTGAGCTCTGACGGATTTGGGATCTTGCCTCCAAATGCAGATGTTTCAGGGAAGAGTTTCCAGTGTAAATTGATGTATCGGGGTGGATTGCCCCGGTCTTTTTTAACTAATCCCGATTTAAGGATGGATCAGCAGGCTGCCCTGCCCTTCCAAGGAACAGCTTTCCAAGGGGATGGGGGGATAGCTCCTCCCTAGGCCACACTGAGGAGCTGTTGTGGCCCGTGGGGTGTCCTGTCTGCAGCTGCCCCAGCCCCCGTGAGCCCAGCGCCTCCCTGACTCTGCAGCTCAGTGCATTCCCAGATTTGTGTCCCATACTGTGGGGTCTGGGCTCAATCCTCACATGTACCACAGCTGAGACTGTATCCTGGAGAAACTCAAAATCCATCACAGGCTGGGGCTTTTTCTGCCTCATCTGGGGCAATGAGACCCTCCAGTTGCTGCGAATTTAAAAAGTGTGTGAGTTTAATATAAACCATAAAAGTAATTTGAGAATATGAGCTCTTCTCACCTCGTTTCTGGGGGTTGCACCGGCTCTGGAACACTTGGGAGCACACCACACCCACCGGGACAGGAGCCAAGAAGTCCCTGTGTCCCCCATGAGCTCCAGCCCCCCCAGATAGAGCAAGGACAGAGCTGGGGGGTCACTGGGGCTCAGTCCCCCACCATGGCCAGCACAAGCCCCTCCAGCTGGGCTGAGTGTCTGCACGCTCAACCTCTCCCTGCAGCTGCCTCAACAACACAGGTACCTGAAGAGAAAATGAAGAAAAAGGCATCAATCCCTTCCCTTTTGCTGGAATAAAACCCTTCCTTTAAAAGACAGCAAATACAGAGGGGGAGATTGAGAGGAGGAACACTGGGGCCGCTCTGTGGGAGCGCAGATGTGCAGTAAATGGGGGGCTCTCTGCCTGCTCAAAGCCCCCTCTCTCCCGAGCTGGCAGGTCCTCAAAGGCCACTTGTTCTGCCAGTTGGCTGCTGTCTCACCCCTCGTGTCACCTCAGGTCTCGAAGATCATTCACACAGGCTGGTGCTCATCCCTGTTCCCAGGAGGGTCACCAGGCACACACTGAAGCAGAGGGTACATGGAGAGACAGTGAGGACCCCGAATTTCCCCAAACCCCAGCCCACCACAGGGGAAAAGCAGCAGATTCAAAGATGAAAGGAGGCAAACTCAACCTGAAGCAAAAGAAACCCCATCCTCCTGTGTCTGATACACCCTGAGGAACAGTTTTGTGTCTATTCCAAGATGACATTTGAGTTTTGAAATGCTCAGCAAGATGCCAGCGAGCCAGGGATCATGGCTGCCACTTCTTGCACCCCAGGCTCACCTTTCCATCCACCCAAACCTGCCAGCTTTCATTACCAGCATCTCTTTCCCATCTTTGGGAAACCTGAAGCCTGGCACTAAGCGTGCCTGGCAAATGGCTGCCTATTTTACAGAGATGGCTCACACCAGCCTTAAAACTCTAATTATAGAAGAATAACAAGGCTCTAAAGCTCAGAAGCACTTAGATATTATTTCAAGCCAGCCAACGAGGAAGTTACAGCTGCTGTAATTAAACATGACACGGAGAAGTCAAGCATTAAACGCAGGTTCATTAAGAAAGCGCAGGGACTCGGTGATCCATAAAGGCAGGACCTTGTAGTTGTGGGCCAGCTGGGGAGAAATTCAGAGAGGGGAGCTCTCACTCATCCACCTCCAAAAGGCAGCAGCAAAGTTGCTAATTGTGTTTGCACGATGATAACGAGCCGCTGGCAGGACTTTCTGGAGTTCAGCTCAGTTGCTGGCTGTGGTTGGGTGGCCAGGCCACCACCCCGTGCTGGGACACCAGCCAGGCACTGGGCAGGGTCAGTCCCCACCCCAGAGCACCCAGAGCTTCCTTCACACCTCTGTGAATGGGAAGAGTGGAGAAGGTGAGATCCTGCCTTCTCCTTCCTGGTTCCCTTCCATGCTCCATGTACCCAGCCCAGAGCCCCCAGTCTATCTCAGGAGCCTGCAAATGAACATGCACTAATTAAACAGCTCTCTGGGCTGATTCCTCAAGAACCAGCAGAAACTGAAGTGAAGCATCCCAGGCAGGGACCCTCTTGGGGAGCTTCAGAGATGGGAAATTCTGTGATTCCAACTGCAGGATGCTACATTTGGTGGTTTTCAATTTGCAGATCCAGCAGCCATCTGTGTTTATTACACGAAAAGATCCTAAACCCAAGAAAGTGCTCTCATTATTTAGGTGCTGCTCCACCTGCAGATCCCTCGTGCTCCCCAGGCATCTCTCACTGGGTGCAGGACAGGATAGGGCTGAGCCTGGTGGTCTGTAGGTGATGGCATGGGGCTGTTCACTCCAAATTTAGCTAAACCCAAGGCTCTTCCCACATGGGAATGGCAGTGGGGTGGGGAGGCATCCAGACACACTGGAACCCCACAATTCCCCATGCAGCATCTTGGGGAGAGGATCCGCAACCACTGAAACAGAGCCATAACCTCCCACCCTACTGAGACCCCCAAGGGCAGAAAAACCCACTGGGGAGAGGTGGAAACACACCCCAAAAAACAGACACCAATACTCAACCACCCCTAGAACTGAAAAACATTAAACCAAACCCCATCAGGACGCAGGAGAGGGGAGGAAGAATAGAAGAAAGGAGGATGAACAGCGCGACCCCCCCTGACCCGGAGCGTGCAGCCCCGGCTTTGTGCGAGCCCCTGCCCCCCTGAGCCCGCCCTACAATCAGGGCAGCTGCCTGGAACGGGGCCTGCTGCCGTGCAGGAGAGGGCAAGGGGGCAGAGAGTAATTTATTTACTCCTCACAATGTGCTGTTTGAACAGACTCCCAAAGAAAACGGAGGAGGAAGCAACACTCTGCCAGGCGGGAGGAGGAGGGGGATGTGGGGCTGGGGGAGATGGTCCTAAATGGATTAAAAATTTACCCTGCAACTGTGGGGCTTTAATTGATACAGAGGGAGGGGGGGGGAGCGGTAAAATTTCCCTCTAATTGTATTAAAGATACACTAATTAGGTTGATTAAAAACAGAGAGGCTGTTTCTTTCTTTCCCCAGAAGGCCTAAGGGATGGTGATGGGGAGGGGGGAGAAGTGCAAACAGATTGGAGTTTAAAAAAAAAGAATACAAGAGAGAGAAAAGTGCTCAGCCCCTGTGAGAGGTGCAGACCCATCAGCTGCCCGGGGCACCATGAGAGGAGGAGCAGTCTCCCAGGAATGGTAGAATGGCCAAAGCTTCACCTTCCCCCCAAAAATGAGGTGCCAAGGCGGCAGAGTCACTCTCAGCAGCTCCAGTACCCCAAAATCCAGGGTTTTGTTCAGCTGCAATGCCCTAAAATTGGGGTTTGCATTAATTTTAGCCCTGTTTTGTGAACTTTGGATCATCCTTATCTACATCCTTATCTACACAAATGTCCATAAATGCTGTGGGTAAATAGATGTGCACATATATAAACTTTAAAATACAAGCTGTACTTTTGCCCCAAAAAGAATGCACCTAACACAGTGGTTTAACTGCTGAGTCCCTAACCAGGTGATCCCCAGCATTAGAGAATGAACATACTGAAAGGGAGAGGATGAGCAGATTCACTAAATGCTCCCATTGCAGGTGCTTTCCTCATTTTTTCACTTTATGATTTCATTTCTTGCTCACTGATGCCAACCCTCAGCCCAGAGCCCACAGAGCAGGGTGTGACAGCCCCTCTGAAACACTCTGTGAACTTCTTACCTGAGAATTCCTGGTTTGAGGAGCCACCTGACCTTTCCTCTTTCTTCAGAAGGACAGAAAAGTACTTTTCAGCCTGGGGAAAAGTTTCCCTCTGGAAGGTTTTATTGCTCCTGTGCAAGGCAGTTGCTAATTGATCTGTCAAATGGCCAAGCTGTAAAACGGGAATGGCAAATAAAGAGCTGTGACTTTAAGGGAGATAAACAATATTGTGTTGGGTTTTTTTTTTCCTTCCTTCCTCTTCCAAATGACCATTTTATCCTTAGTCTGAAACCACGGGATGAAGGGCAAACTCAAATTGAGGAAGGAAGCTTGATGATTTCTGATGCTTCCATTACTGCATAATCAAGGACTAAAACTGCAATCAACAGAACCGCCTTTGCAACCCAGCAGCTTTCAAAAAACTCAAGTGAAAGGGAGATAATTTTCTTTGTGGGACTTTATGTTCCTGAACCACCACCTCCCTTCCGCCTTATTTTCTTAATGTTTGTTTAGGAAAGAGAAGTGGAGGGCTCCAAGGAGACTAGCGGGCTTGGATGAGCACAGTAAAGCGTGGCTTAGGCTGGAAGGGACCTTTGAAGGTCATTTCTGCAGAGGTCGAGTGCACAGTGATGCAGGACAAAGGCATTGCAGCCCTGAGAAGGCAGCCAGTCACCAAAGAAATGCTGGAATGGTTTGGCTTGGAAGGGGCTTTGAGGATCCAAGCCCTCACCAGGAGCAGGGACACTTTGCACTGTGGTATTTTCAGGGACCCCCATTGAAGGGAGGAAATGATGAATCTGACTCCATGTTCTTAGAAGGCGAATTTATTATTTGATTCTATTCTATTCTATTCTATTCTATTCTATTCTATTCTATTCTATTCTATTCTATTCTATTCTATTCTATTCTATTCTATTCTGCCATACTAAAATTATACTAAAGAATAGAAAAAGGACACAGACAGAAGGCTAAAAGATACTAATGAAAAACTCACGACTCTCTCCAGAGCCCAAACACAGCTTGGCCATGATTGTTCATTGAGTAAAAACAATTCACATGAAACCAATGAAACATGCACCTGTTGGTAAACAACGTCCAGACCACATTCCGAAGCAGCAAAACACAGGAGAAGCAAATGAGGTAATATTGTTTTCCTTTTTTTTTCTGAGGCTTCTCAGCTTCCCAGGAGATGAATCCTGGGTGAGGGGATTTTTTCAGTTGTGTTTGAGCAGCAAAAGTGACAAATTCTATCCCACCGACCTAGAGCTTGGTGTGAGCCTCTCCTGTGGCAGGAGCTGCTGGTGGGACTCTGGTTTGACAAGAGAATCAGGGGTGAGCTGACTTGATTTCGCCTCCTCCAGCAACACCACACATTTTCTTCCATTTTCCTCTTTAATTGAGGCAGTGTTGAGGCTCTGGCAGGGAAAGGGTGTGCAATTGCTGGGGCTGCAGCAACAAGCAATGCAGCAGAGCCTGGATCCTTTCAATCCTTTCATCTCCGAGTGACGGGGTGCGCACGGCGCGCTCTCCTCTTGAAAGCATCTCTTGGCTTCAGAGGCTTCCCCAGCCCCTTTGACAAACACCTTGAGCCTTTGTAGGTGACTATCACACTCTGCCACAAGTGACACGTCCCACCAGCCCTTCCCTCCCCGGCACAGAAAGCATCACTTGAAAGGCAGCTTTTGATGGCGTTTGACTCGGCCCATTTTTGAACAGCCTCAGAGCAGCAGCGGTTGGCTCTGGCCCCGTGCATGCCCAGGGTGTGCCAGGGGGTTGGAAGGGTGGTGGTGGCTGCTGTCAGGTGGGAAACACCATGAAACAACCCACTCTGTTGTACTGAAGGGCTGTTTTCCCCCCTCCATCCCCACACACTCCCCTGCATGAAGCACCAGGACAATTCCCTGCAGTCATTTTGGTGTCCCAAGGCAGCCACTGCTTGAACCCGTGGTGCCACAAGGGAGAAGGAGGAAGGGAAAGGGACATCAGCATGATCACCCAGCTCCCAACCTGCTCCAGCTCCATTCCCCACCTTTTGCACGTCAGGTATTCCTACCAGTCTGACTTTCAAGGATTCAAAAGGGAATAAAGCTCTCACTGCACAGTCCCATGGTTACACCATCCTTTTGCACCACAGAAAGGACAGCCCAGGCTGAAGACACTGGCAGCCTCAGCTCGGCTGCCCAGGTTGCCCATTGCTCACAGCTTCCAGTATACACAAAGCTGCAATTCATTTTTTCAGTGCTACTATGTTTGCTGGGAAATCAAGTTTTTAGAAGGACTAAAAATATTAACAAATTTAGGCTGAGAAAATGGGAGGAGGAGGAGGAGAGTGAATTTTAAAAATGTCAAAACACTCAGATGCAGCATTTTTAATGAAATGTTTCACTTCAGAAATGCCAAAACATTTTGTTTTGACATTTTCAAAGTGAAACTTAATGATTTTTTTTTTTACTTAGTAACATCATGGATTGCTTTGTAATAACCTGAGTTAAAGAAAAAGGAACGAGGAGAAAAATTTTCACCATCTTTCCAGCAACACATTGACATGGAAAGAGCATTTTATTCCCTCTTCCTGTCATTTTGCCAACAAATTTAGGCATTTTCTGTTTCACTTCACATTGCACTAATGAGTTTCCCTCCTTTCCTGCACTGAAAACAGGCTCTTGCCTTCCGGAGGATCTCCTGCCCACTGCTGCTCTTCTGGCCCAAAGAGGTTTCAACACCAGCAGCTCCCCTGGAAGATGAGCTGCCTCCCCTCTTGTTCAGGGGCTGAGCATCCTGCAGAATGAAACTTCTCTCTGTGCTATCCCCAAGCCAGAAATCACCTTTTTCCATTGGCTGCAGCCACACTTTGGATCTTCCTGGATCCCAGGCTGGAGGAACCGGTGCATGATCCAAATGAGTCCATGACTTACCTGGGGTGCTGTGCCCAGCTTGGGAACCCCCAGCATAAGGGTGTGGATCTGTAGGAGTGCAGGGAGGGCATGAGGATGCTACAGGAGCTGGAGCCAGGCTGGGAGAGCTAGGAGTGCTCAGTCTGGACAAGAGAAGGATCTGGGGTGACCTTAGAGCCCCTTCCAGTGCCTAAGCAGGCTCCAAGAGAGATCAAGAGGGGCTTTGGACAAGGGCATGTCCAGGACAAGGAAGAAGGGCTTCACACTGACAGAGATCAGCATTAGATTGGATAATAGGAAGAAATTCTTCCCTCTGAGGGTGGTGAGGCTCTGGCACAGTTTGCCCAGAGAAGCTGTGGCTGCTCCATCCCTGGAGATGTCCAAGGCCAGGCTGGATGGGGCTTGGAGCAACCTGGGATAGTGGAAGGTGTCCCTGCCCATGGCAGAGGGAATGAATAATGAGATAATGAGACGGTCTTTCCAACCCAAACCATTTTGGGATTCATGACCTGGTATCCCATCCAAATCTTGCAGGACAGAGTGGAGAGGGTTGGTCCACAGCCAGCAGCATCCTGAGCCCTCCTTCTCTGCACACTCAGCAATAAAATGGACCATGAAAGTTTATCAGCCATGAACCAAATGTCTGTTTACATCTGTTTATTATGCATTTATTTGTGGTCCGAAACCCTCCTCCTAATGCCTTGGTCTTGACAGTCACTGTCTGTGCTGAGACCCTGCACTGACCAGTGCAGGCCTGGGGATTGGGGAGGTGTTTTTGGAATCAGCCTGAAGGGAAAGGACATAAAGGACCAGCTGAGTAACGCTCAAGTCCATGGTACCATGAGGTACCAGGCATCGTCCATCTGATTTGAGGCACTGGGTGAGGACTCCTCAGCCTGGCAAGAGGAGCCCCTCACATGGCACAAATCCAGGCCAAAGGGCCCCTCTGGATAAAAAAAAACCCTGGAAAAGGGGGAAACATAAACAGAAGGAAATGCAAGCTGTGAGAAGAGTAAATAGAATCTCAAATGCCCAAAATGAAGGGAATTGGGTACCTTTGCAGCCCCTTTGGGTGAGATCCCAGCCCAGGGATGAGCAGCTGCAGCTGAGGAGCTCCACAGCTGGAGCAGTTCTGGCTCCTAAGAAAGGAAGATGGATGTTTCCTCCCCATAGATAAAGAGATGATTCCTTACAGGGTGTGGCAAAAGCTGATGCAGTTTTGGGCAAATACCTAAATCCAAAATATGTCAAAAAGGAGTAAACCTGTATGAGCAAACAAAGGCAGATTTTTGTCACTTCTTGCTGGAAAACACACACCCAAAGAGGCAGTGAGGACAGCTGGAGGCATCACTCCCTGGGAAGCCAAACCCAGCAAACCCTGGCAAATTGTCCCTGGGGGAAGGAGTTAAAGACCCAGACAAGCCTGGCCTGCTGCTGAGCTGTGCTGGGCCAGGCTGGAGCAGGGTCAGAGCTCAGCAGAAGGAGATCCAAGCCCTGAGCAGCCTTTTCCTTCCCAGGCTCAGACACATGCTCCACTGTGGGACACTTCTCTTTGCTCAGTGCAGAAGAGATCAAAAATAATGAACTGCTTGCACACTCCCTGCATATGCAGACCTGTATTTACATATGGAAATTAAATCCTTGGGTAGGCAAAGCCAAGCACAGCCAGTGGATTTACACCAGGCTCCTCACTGAAGTGTCTCCACAGTGCCAAGGCTCGTGGGCTGAGCCACAGCATGTCCTCGAGCGGCTGATGGCAGGGAAGTGTTTGAGGATGCTCTTGACCACGGTGTCACTGTGGTTACCCCTGCAGCAAGGCCAGCTCTGTGCTCCTCAGAGTGGGGATTGGACCCAAAACCCTTCATATGTAACGAGAGTTCTGCGTCCTGTTTAAAGGACAGCGCTGCCTATTAAGCAATTTACTCATTTCTAATTAAAATTATTCAGTATAGCAGGTTTTGCTCTTGCAGCTGAGTGCTCACAACTGGCCACAGGCTCAGCAGGAGGAAAAGAGCTTCAAACACCCATCCTCTGCAAGGATGGCAGTAAAAAACTACAGGGAGAAAGAGACAGACCCCAAAATGTGAACTGTCCCTTTAATTTCTGTCAAGGCTAAAGCCCACAGACTACAAAAACAACATTTTAATTTAAATTCCGATTCCACATTCATTCATGGGAGCTGGCTCCAAGCGGGGATTTCATTAAAGGCTTTAATAGATTTTATAGGACTTGTCAGATCCGGAAAGGTTATGGAGCAAATGCATTTTCTCTGCTTCCAGAATTTCAACAACGGCTCGGTAAACAAATTTACCATGAAAATGCAAAGAGTCCAACCTTGTACAGACAAGGAGAAATGAACTTCATCTGAGTGACTTAAATGCATCAAGATTCACTCTCTGTCCCTTCCCAACTTGCTTCCCTCTGCTCTTTTCCCTTGGCATGCTGTGCAGCCTAAAACTGATTTCTTTCTTTTTTGGTGAAAAACCAGAAAAGGAAAAACATCTTTTTCCGTGGATCACACTTGGATTCAGAGCTATTAATAAATAATGGCAGTTTCAGCAGCAGTGCAGGGATGAGGGGCTTAGAGGTCTCATACTCAAGATCAGCTCAGACCTTGAACAAGTGATTGACTCAGGACAGGGGTTATGCAATGAGACACAGTTTTTCCAGAAATCCCACGGTGCTGGAGGACAGATGTGCTTCAGGGGGTGAAGGTGGTGTGGCTGGGAGAGTGAGCAGACAGGAGAGTTTACAACAGCTTTGCTCCTGACCCATCAAGAGCTTCATGAACCTCAGGATCTTCTCAACCAGCCCTTCCATTCAGCCAGAGAATTAACCTGATTTTGGCTGAACAGCCATAAATGCACAAGTTCTTGCAAAATATTTTTTTCCAGAGTCTTTTCCACCTGCATTTTAGCTTCTAACAAATCAGGCTTGAAGGCAGCTCCTGATGTCAGGAAAGACACCCCAAGGGCAGATGTCCCACCCTGGGGATACGGTGCCATCGGCCGCAGGGCCCATGCTGGGGTGGCTGCACTCACCAGTCAGTGATGGGATGTGTGGGGCATCACTGGTGAGAGCCAAACTGCAGGAATCAAAGGCTGATGCCTTGGCAACCGAGCCGTGGCAATGCTGAATAAAGTGAAGAAAAGGCCTCTTGTTTTTGGATGAGCTCTGTAAACAGAGATGAATGTCAGAGGAGATTTCGCCTGAGCATCGTTCAGAGGCTGTATAGTGGCATCACAGAGAGAAATCAGCTTGGAGAAAATTATAGCTAATGCAAACCTCCAACCAAAACCTTTTTTCCCTTAGACGGTAAGACAAGTTGATGACTTTATTATTATTATTATTACGATGATTATTTTCCCTCCTTATGACTTTGCAATTTGAGATTGACAGGTCCTAACACAGCTGCTCTGGATGCTTTCCCAGCTCCACAAAGAGAGAGGCAGAGTGAAAAGCAGCCGGGCGGTTCAAGAGGCGCTGGCGGGGCGGGAGTGGGACCCAGCAGCTCCAGCACAGAGACCCCATGGATGTGGGACCCTGTGCTGAGAGGTGCTGAACATCTGGGAGTCCCTTTCACTGGGAACAGGCACTGCAGGTGGCTGGGATGTGGCTGGTAGCTATGCTGTAATTATAGGAAGCCGGGGAGAGAAGCAGATTTAAATCAAATGACTAGTGAGTTAAAGCAGGAGAATTCCTGTGTAATTTATGGTGCATTAAATAGCCTAAATATTCTCTCCTCATGAGTTACTCTAATAGCTAATAGCTCTCATTTCAAGGCAGCGTTTTCTGTGATTCACCTTAATCTAGATTTTTCTTCCTAGCTGGCAAGTGCCACAGTGACATTTCCTCCTCCAATGAGGGGTATTTTCTTCAAATGATCCAAATTCCTTAGGACACCAGCTTGCTAAACTCCAGTTGCATTGATCAAGAGTGAAACTTTAAAAAAATTCACCAAATTAAGTCTCAAAAGCACCTCAGGAAGGTTTATGGCTGTACTTGGGAGACGTGTAGGGATGGATGGATGGATGGATGGATGGATGGATGGATGGATGGATGGATGGATGGATGTGGCCTCAGGGTCCTACAGACACACCTGGGACACACTGTTATTTGTCACTGACTGTTATTTGTGAGGTGTCAAACAGCCTGGATGGAGTTTCTGAAGCCTCATCTATCCCAGCTCAAGAAGGGGTCACAAATGATGCAGTCACATACAAGGCAGTGAAAACCATGGTACATCAGCCCAGCAGAGCAGAAAGTCTGAGAGGAGACTGACAAGAAAACCTCTGGATATCCAATCTCCTTTCTGACCAGGGTTCAAAGTTAACTCAGGATGTTGGAGCCTTGCCCAGCCAAGCTTTGAAAACCTCCAAGGATGGAAATGACAAAATCTCTCTTCCCACACAACTCTTGCTAAAACCCTGTCTCCTTTACCAGGAGCCACTTTGCCCTCTTGGCAGTGAGGCACCAGTTTGTACCACAATTTTTGGACTGCTGTGATGTGTGATTTGCTGGGAGCTTCCCCCCTTCACATCCCCATGCACACTTGCAGGAGTTTCCCATGCAGATAGCTGGAAGCAGGAGCATGCACAGAAAATTCTCTCAACCCATTCATCAAAGCCTTCAAAGTGACCTGAGTCCAGCCAGGGCTCTGAGCTGACCCAAAAACCCAGAGCCAGCAGGCTCCAAGAGCCAGGAAAATCCTACCCAGAAATCACAAAGAAATAGGAAAATCTTTTCCCTGCTGCCATCTACAGTTGGGAGTGCGGCAGGAGGCTGGGCCGGGAGCCAGGGGAAGGCAGGGAACGGAAAGGCTGAACCCCAGCGTCTATCCCAGCTCTTCCAGCCAAGGCTCCTCCACCAGCTCCCGGGAAGCTGCTGCCATCTACTGATGTGAGGGCACAGTGATCAACAGGCAGGACGGAAATAACTCCGTGGCACACGAGCGACACGCACCCCAGAGACTGGAACGGGAGAGTGAGTCTCCACCCTAAAAATCTTCCCCATCAGAAGAGATCCAAAGCCAGCCTCAAGCCTGATGTCCTGCTCAGCGGTTTCTCCCTGCCTGAAGTGAGAGAACAAAGGCTGGGAACCCCTCAGGCACCTCCATGGGGCTTCTTTGAGCTGGGTTTTCCAGCACTAATTTGTCGCTGCTAAAAGTCCTTCCCTGCTGTGAGGAGCCCCCTGAACCCCAGTGACCCTGGAGCCCATCACCACACTGCGCCACTCCAACGTGATTTTAGTGTCCACAGGGATTTTCTCCAAAGTCCTGGTGGAATGGAGCTCGGCCATGCCAAAACACTGGGAACGAGACATGCACATAGAGGGCTGGGTGTCCAGGAAGATGCCTGCCCTTCCCCTTTCCTCCCAAAAACTCACCCAGAACTGAAAGCCCTTACACGGTGTTTTTGAAGCAGGTTGGTCTTCACCTCCCTGCCCTGGTCTCCTGGTCAGATGTGATGAAATGAAGGAACAAGGTGCTCTCAGTGCCATCCCCTCAACTCTGAACACTGCTCTGCAAGCTCCAGATGGGATTTCAGTGCTGCTCCTCCTCCAGGAGTGCTGACATTTTTAGTCTCCTGCATATCCTCTTCCAGAAGCAGCTGATGGCAAAAGGAAGCATCCCTGCATCTGTGCCTCCCTGGGCACCACGCAGAGCCTTTGCAGGAGGAAAGGAGACAGGAGCAGAATGGCTGAGTAACTTCCTGGCTTAGAGCCAAAAAATCCCATTCTGTATCATCTTGGGCTTCCTCTGCATGATTGAGCTGCACATTCATCCTCGCCAGGCAGCTTTTGGATCTGCTGCTTCTCCTTCCCTGTGCAGCTTGGGTGGTGGGTTGGATGGAGAGGGTGCCTTCTCCATTCAAGAGAGGGGAGAGAGGAAATCAAACCACACCAAAGAGGCCAGGGCAGAGCTGCTCCAGCCAAGGGGGACACACAGACCTCAGGTGACCAAGGATTTGCAGGAGCCAGAGGATTTGCATCTGCAGGAGCAGGAGCCAGAGCAAGCAGTGGCTTCCCAAAGGAGCTGCCCCTCAGGTCAGAATTGTCCTAAAACTGGCAGCAGGGCTCATGCTGGAGAGCTCAAAGGGATCCAACCTAATGCAAGAGGGGTTTAAAAGAATAAATAAATAATAAATAGTATATTCAATAATATACTATTATATATTAATAAATTACTCTGTAATCTATTCATATATAAATTAACATATTAATTTATATTAATAAATTAATAAATTAATTTATATTAATAATGAATTACTCTGAAGTTAGTTTTGAGGTGGTTTGGCTTGGGGATGCACAAGGAAAGAGAGCAGGACAGGCCCCACCCAGGAAAGAAGTGTGGGGATTCAAACAAACAGGGTAGTTATAGATCTTGTGGGTTAATAAAGCAGGGGGAATACACAGGGGTCTGTGCTCCAGGGGAAATGAGGTCAGGCTCTGTCAATGCATCCCTCAGCAAGCAAAGGCAACTCCAAAGTGCCTCACACTCACTCAGGAAGGTTTCCAAGGACTAAAAGGACCCTCTCAGTTCATTCCTCTCCTTCAATGCAGGCTTTGTAGTGCTGCCACTTCCAGGACAGGCAATATTCCTTCCTGCTCTGCCTTCCTGCAGCCTCAGGGCTGCAACAGAGCCAGGTTTGTTGGAAGGCACAAAGGGACCACAGAGCATCTCCCCCAGGTGCTGGGCTGAGCACATCCCTCCTCCAGCTGCCCCCTCCCCAGCCCTGCTCTGCCACACTCAGCATAAAACACCAATTTCACAGTACCAGCCTAAACATCAGCTCAATTTAGCCTGTCAGACAGTAGCACCCAGATCTGTGCTCTGCCCACACTCCTGAGCCCACCCTGGGCTACACAGGGACTCTGCCACCCCAGGGTCACCCCAGTGCTGCTCCCACCAGGGGACAGACAGGGAATGAGGGAGCAGAGGGGTGTGAACACCCATTTCCAGCAGTGCCAGAAGGATTTTGCCAAGTGAAACCACTTCCCTCCATGAAACAGCTGTGTTGCAGACAACTTTTATGAAACATCCTTTCCTTAGGATTTTTCCTCCTGAGAAGCTGAGAGGCCTCAGGAACAAAATATAAACAGTGGTTATCTGCTGCTGTGGAATGCAACAGGTGGATCTTTGATTAGCTCATTTTAGATGTTTGTAATTAATGGCCAATCACAGTCCATCTTGCTGAGACAGAGAGCCAAGACACAAACCTTTGTTATCATTCTTTGCTATTCTATTCTTAGTTAACCTTCTGATGAAATCCTTTCTTCTATTCTTTTAGTATAGTTTTAATGTAATATATATCATAAAATAATAAATCAAGCCTTCTGAAACATGGAGTCAGATCCTCATCTCTTCTCTCATCCTTGGACTCCTGTGAACACGGTCACACAGCTGAGAAGGCACCAGGACAGCATGGCTTTCCCAAGAAGTAAAAATTCCAAAAGCCAATATATTGAGAGGAAACTCAATGTGGTGCAGAGCCTCAGCAGGTAGTGAGGCTTTCCCAGCATCATCCCAGCAGCAAACTAAATTATCATGTCTGACATTTCCCCTGCCCCCCCAAAGGCCAAAATAATTCCTTTGCTCTGGATACAGATCAGTTGGCAAACAAGCTTTCAGACACAATTATTTTGCCCTGAGAGGATTCTGCAGCTGCTCCTCTTTTTCTTGAGATCAATACCTAAAGGATAATCCTGCAGATTATCCTACAGTTTGGTGCTGTTAGCTCAAGCTCCCTTGTTTGCTTTATTTCCTTTAAGAATTACAACTCCTTCTGGTTGGGGGAGGGAAGTGTTTTTATATTCTCTATTTCCACAAATGAGACATGACATCATAAATAGTCTATAGTTGCTTGGAGATGAATTTTGTTGACTTTTTAGTTAAATTGAAACCTTTTCTGAGCACACGCTGATTTCAGGTGATGAGTCATTCCTTCCCAAAAGAGCAGAGCAAACAATAGCAACTACTTAAACAAAAACAGAGCAGATTTACTTCCAAATCTAGCACCTATATTCTTTTAAAGCAAATCAAATCTGTGGGAGTTTATTCCCCTGCAAGGTCCCACAGGCCCAAGGCAGCAGAGATCAGAAATCTGTTCAGTGCTTTGGAGGGTTATTTTTATTTGTTTTGAACAGTTCTGAACATCCAGAATAGCAACTCTTGACTATTTGTGGCTGAAAAATTCCCCAGGTGTAAACTTGAAGAGATGGGAGAATTTCTCTGCTACTCCTAGGACAAATACAATGTTCCTAAAATAAAGTTTTACCTCAGAATAACTGCTTTAGAGTATTTGTTTTCTGTCCAGTAGATCAGATTAATTAAGCTCCACAGTATATCATCATCCCAGCTGTGGGATGAAGGAATCTTTAAAACCTGAGTGACTTCTGAGGGATTGCTGGAGCTCCCATAGTGATGGGACAAGGAGCAACAGCTTCAAACCATGAGAGAGTTGATTTAAATTAGATGTAAGGAAGGAATTTTTCCTTGTGAGGGTTCTGGGGTGCTGGCACAGGGCGCCCAGAGAAGCTGTGGCTGCCCCTGGATCCCTGGCAGTGTCCAAGGCCAGGTTATACAGAGCTTGGAGCAGCCTGATCTATGGAAGGTGTCCCTGCCCATAGAAGGGGTTTGGAATGAGATGATCCTTGGGGTTTCTTCCAACCCAAACCATTCTAGGATTCCATGATCTTGTGGTTCTGTGCTTCCACAGGTGGTGTGTGAGCAGAGGGGATGCCATGGGAAGCAGTACAGGAGATGCCAGCCCTGGGATGCGACACAGAGATGGACACTTTTCCTTCCTGGGTTTCCAGAAAAACTTCAAAACCTGATTTTTGTCAACAAAATTTGCTCAGTTGCATCCGCCCAACTATGATGTTCACTCTTGGAAGAACGGAGCCTTTTCTCTGGTAAGAATTTATGTTTTGAAGCTGCGGCAATGAAGAGAATTTTTCACTGATCTCTGTGTTGGATAATTTCTAAAGTTGCATCAGGTCTGACCCTTGAGGGATCCTTGTCCCACCAAGCATTTCCAGCCATGTTCTGCAATGTCTCACAAATTTGTTTTTGGAGCTCCCTGCAAGGCACAAAGAAATAAAAGGGATCTTTGGGTATGAAAGCTGCCAGGCAGAGGAGGCGACAGCCCCACAAGGTGGCAGAGCTCCATCGCTCATCTGAGGCACCAAACGCTGATGCTTGAGCCTTCCCACCTCCCTACAACGGGAATAAATCAGGATTAAATCTGCTCGGAAAACAGGAGCAACAGCTCTCGGGGGTTTGGGCACAGGTGAACAGAACAGAAAAAAACTCCTATTTTTTAAATTTTTATTTTTTTATTATTATTATTATTTTTGTCTGCACTGAGTGCACTGAGGTTTCTGAGAGGTTTGCTGGGAGGTATTAGGAAGTTCTTAACCTGCTCGAGGGAATTGCGAACTGGGAAAGAAAATGGAAAGTCTCAAGCAGGGAAATGTTGTTTTTGTAAATTTTAACAGTGCTACAGAAGTGAATAGGGGGAATAACTGGGATTTCAGGTTTTCAGATTTCTTTCCAAGCTGTTAGAAATGGGAAATTTCTTCCTGTCTTGTCTGTACCCACCCCACTCCAGCTCAGTTAAACAACTGGCAATAAACTGGTTATGAATACATTTCAGCAGGAGACTAACAGTTAGTTTCTAAGCTTTGGAAAAATTATATTTTTATATATATATATATATGTTTGTATTTGTACTTATATGTATATTTTAATATATATTTGTATTTATATTATATTATATTTTTATATTTTTATATTGTATTATATTTTATAACAATTATAATATATTTTAATTTTTTTTTTAAGAAAAAATAAAGAAAGGAGAAAGAACCAGCAAGAAAAAAATAAACAGCTTTATCTTGTCGTAGATCTTGATCAGTTGAGGAAAAAGGATAAAATAACAACACAAAATTCAACTTTCAGCCCTGCTGTCAGCATTGTTCCAGGCCGGGCAGAGACAAATTCGGTTTAGTTTGGGTGGAGCAGCACCTTCCTGTGCTTTCCAGTGATGCCCTTGGGCTCAGAGCAGACTCTGCTTTTCCTCCCTGCAATCCATTTACTCTCCTCAGGGCTTGAGTTTCCCTCCCCACAGCTGGGCTTGGAGCCGACTGGCTGCAAATCAGGACACAAACCCTGGGATGGGTCTGCAGAGAAGAGGGGTGAACCTCAGCCAGACCAGCAGAGGGACAAATGGGAGATCTGGTGCTCCCTGTGGAAATCAGAGAGATGTGATCCTCAAACAGAATTCTCTCTGAAGTGAGGGGAAGCTTTTTCACCAGAGGAAATTGCTCTCAAAGAAAAGGCATAATTTGCTAAAGCAAAATTAAACCTCCTGTCACACAAATACCCAAATCAGCAGCCTGACAAAACAGTTACTGTAGCAACAGGTGGGAAAAAACACCACAGAAAATTCAGATATCCCCCTACCCTCCAAAACTTTTTGAGGAAAAAACAGTTTCTAATTGCACAGAGCATCACACAGATGTGCTCAGCCACTGTGGGCTGGGGTTTGTGCTGGGATGCTGCAGAGCCCGGGCAGAGCTCACAGTTGGTTACTGCAAACCCTTCCTCTTCATCAGCCTGAGAAAGCTGGGAAACCCTGGCTGGTGTGCGAGGAACTTCCTTTGCTTTCTAGGAGGAGGAGGAGGCCTTTGAGCAGTGTGAGTTCTCCAGGAAAGGGAAGGAAAAGTTTCCAAAAAATCTAATTTCTAACAGACAGATTTGGCCCATGGGGCCAAAGAGACTTAAGTGCATTTGCCCACAGCCTTGTGCAGCGAATTTCCAAGGAGTTTTCAATAAAATGGTGTTTCCAGGAGGATTAATGAGACCTTGAGCAGCGCAGTCAGGTCCAAAGCTGCCAAAACCAAATGTACTCCATGACCCATGAACCTCAGTTCCCTGGGCTGCCAGAGCCCCAGGGCTCCTCTCAGATCAGCCCACAGCTACATGGTGAGAGAACAGACACAAAAATCACAATTTTTTACAGCCAGAGTGGCCTCTACAATCCACCTGATGCCTGCCTTTCCCTTAATTCTTCAATTATTGGCCATAACTGTATTTCTGCTGGAGAAGAACCACCAGCCTGGGGGTGCCTGGTGGCTGAGGAGGCTGCTGCTGTCAGGACAAGCACGAGGGGCTCTGCAGACCCCAAACTCTGCAGGTCCCCCCAGCAGCACCAGGACTTTGCTCCTGCACCTCTGCAACCTGCCCATCCTCCATGCTGAGCATCACCCTCAGCTCCAAACCCCAAAGGATGGGCTGCAATAAGGGCATGTTTGCTGCTGGCCAGTGAAACTAAAACAGAACAACCTCTGCAAACATCACACCTCTCCACAGAGACCCAGACAAACCAAACAGAGCTCTGCCTTTTCATAACAGCAGCCTTTGCCTGGTCAGGAGGCAATTACTGCCTCCACAGATGCCTCTGCCCCCCATTTGTGGGTATTTTTATCTTGACAAGAGCCAGAACTTTCCTGTGAGCCCCATCCTGTGCTGTCTGCTCTGGAGGGCTCATCCATCCTGCCTTATTTCATATTTTGCTTTTATGCCTTGTCCTTAACAAAGCAGCTTTTAATTCTGATTCTGGTGCTTCCAGTTCTCAGTAACAGCACAAAACGGACATTACAGTCCCCTCCGGTTTATTTAAATGTGTTCTTTTTATTAACCTTCATCATGACTGTCTGAGCTGAAATGCTAACATTTGGCAGAAAAAAAGCAGTGGAAATGGTTTGGGCAGCTCTCTTAGGTAGGGCAGTAGAGAGGTGCTTAATTAAGGGAAGAGTTATTTCATGGCTGAAAATATTCTCTTTGCTGATTTGTTTTGTTCTTCCAGGTCTTTCTGCTGGCTCCAACAACCCCTCTATAATCCTATAGACTGGCAAAGCCCCATCAGCACCCATTAAATAGTATTTCATTAGTGTTTCACTTCTCCCCCTCTCTGCACCACTTCATGGAGTCATCAAAAAATTTTTAAAAATCCCTCCAAACAATTTTTTAATTTTCTCTTTTTTCCAAAACTGCCACTTCCAGCCTGTGATTCTGGCTAATTTATAACACATCATTGCAGAACAACACTGAATTATAGGGAAAGACCACGGGAAGCTTTGACACCATCAGTGTTTGGAGGAATTAATGGGAGCAGACTGTTAAATGTGATTATTTTCCTCTGTCTTTCCTTAGGGTGCTGATCACTAGAGCACAAGTGCCACGTGCATTAATTAATTGAAACAACACATTTACATGATTAGGGATTAACTCCTGTGCTTCTCCATTGACTAATTAGTGTATCTATAGATCTATTTAGAAAGAAAATACCTTGGGGAAGGCAGGAGCCTTCAGAGTTTATTTCATATAAACTGGCTGTCAAATTCAGGGATTAGAAAAATGCTCGCTTCTCCCTTCCCTCCCCTGACACCTCATATTTGCTTCTTTCATTTCTCTTGACTCTCATGTGGCATCTGCCACAAGTTTTACCAAGAAAACACTGCTGAGGCTTTCTTCCCTCATTCTGGTCCCAAGTTTCCTGTTGGTTGTCATCCTGGGCTGCTCATGGGCTCCAACTGTCAACACACTCTGCTGGAAAAGAATATTCAACACTGGGGCTTTCAGCCTGATGGATTCATTAACTTTCCCTTCTCCTTCAGCTCTCTGTGCTCAGGGATTCTCCATTCCACCCCCACATTTCATCACTGGGTGACCAGTCCCCATTTAATTTTCTTTTTCCTGTTGTAGGACACAGGACAAGAAAAGAAGGGGGGAAGCTGCCCACCTCAGGAAGCAGCACAGGGCTTTGTAAAATTCTGTAGCTACGGGCTCTAAAATGCTCCATCCCTGGCAGAAAACTGCACAGAATATTGACTTTTAACACCAACTAATCCTGATTGCACAATAACTTCCCACCACTGCTCAGAGAAGAGTCTTTGCTTTCCCCATTCTCCCAGAGAGGCTTTTAGGGACCTTCCTGATGGCTGAAAGGCAGCACTTCAAGGTACAAGAAGCTGTAAAAAAAACACCAAAAAAACACCCTTCTGTCCCTACAGCCTCACTTGTATTCATTTAAGTGAATCTTGGCCAAAATCTTGACAAAATAATCACTTTTACCATCACCTCAACCCAGAAGCAGCTCCGCTCCCTTCCAGGGCTGCCTGGGTAGAGGCTGAGGAGGGGCAGGGAGAGTGAATTCATTAATTACCTGTTCCTCATCAGAGCTCATTTCTTTCCCCAGCTCCAATAGTGGAGCTCCCTCTGCCCAGGGCAGGATGAGGAAGAGGAGGCTGAGTTCTCTCCCCCTGCTGAGCTGAACACAGCAAACTTTGGGATTAAATCTCCTCTCCTTTACCCCTCTATGGGGCTTTTGGTTTGAAGTGGAGGGAAATCCTTGCTGGGGTTTTTCTGTGGCATAAATATACAATATATTCATGTTATCCCTGCAGATCTTCATTCTCCATATCCTCATTAACACACTCACAAGAAGACCACTACATCCACATACTTTATTGATGTTGCATTGCCATAAATCCTGCTTTAATACACAGATGCAGATTTTACACCTTTCTGCATCCTTTTAGATGCAGAAAGGACCAGGACTGGTTTTCTGTGTCTGATTCCAGGATCCCACCCCAGGTGGTGTGGGGATCAAAACCACCTCCCACTGCTGAAATGTGTCCTCAATGGGAAATTTAAACAGAAACAGAAACAGCAGCCCTGTCTTTGGTCAAGATGAGGTTGTGGGAAAACCTCCTGGAGGGGCTTCCATGGGAATATTGTGATGCTACAGAACTGACACTGCAGCCACTGTCCCTCCAGCTCCCCCCCAGCACCAGGCAAATGTCATTTCAGCACCAGGGAAAGTAATTTCAGCACCAGGGAAAGTCATTTCAGCACCAGGGAAAGTCATTTCAGCACCAGGGAAAGTCATTTCAGCACCAGGGAGAATGCCATTTCAGCACCAGGGAAAGTCATTTCAGCACCAGGGAAAGCCATTTCAGCACCAGGGAAAGCCATTTCAGCACCAGGGAATGCCATTTCAGCACCAGGGAATGCCATTTCAGCACCAGCACCTGCCAGGGTGTGACAGATCTCCCAAACCAATTCAAGATGCTGTCTCCCAGGACCTCGTTCCACCTGTGCAAGCAGCAGCAGGGCCAGCAGCAGGGCTGAGCCTCATTATCTCTGTTCTTGGCCCCAGCCTTGGGGGGAGTGTGGTTCTGGGGTGTCACTGCCCCTCAGAGCCCGAGAATGAGCTTTGCCCCGGAGGCTCAGCAGCACACATTGTATTTTAGTGGTTCACACGGCTTCCCTCATTGAAGGCTCATGAACTCGGTTTGGAAACCCGGGAAAAGCACAGGGCTCGCTGCTGGGAGAAATGCTTTATTCTAACCAGAAAGGAATTCCACAATTATCACAAAATGAAATCCCAAAGGAGCTTTAACAGTCACTCCTGCTCAGTGCCCCCTGCTCATCACCTTTAGATGTCTGAGTGTACAGCAGGTACCAACAATACCAGTTTACAACCCAAGGCACAGACCAAAGCTCCCACTGCAAATTGCCTTCAAGAGAAGCAATATCTGCCTCCACAACTCTAGAGCTGCTATAAAGCAAGATATTTCTCCTTTTGTGTAATTTCTGTAATGTCTTGGGTTCCTTAAGTATCTGAAATAAAAAATTCCTGAAAAAAAATATGCTGTGCCTCCATAAGTACGTGCTGGTTTTTTAGGCTCAAATTCCAGTTTTCTGCTCTCCAGCACCAAATGTATTATTCTATTTTATTCACACTAACGCCCACAAAGACAACAGGAATTAAAACAAGCCAAATGCTTCTTTATCTTTCCTTAAACTCATTTTGAATTTTAATCTCTGCTAAATAAGCTTTTGATGGATGAAATAATTTAAAACAATGCTTTGACTCAAAGCGACAAAGAAATCATGCAATTGAACATCAAAATTACAATTCTTCCCTCTTGATTTTGACAGGTTTTTGAGCGAGTAACACATTAGCTTACAATTAGGAGGTTCAAGAAGCTCACTCTATTTTTTTTTTTTATTATTATTCCCTGTGTACAGAAAGGAAAAGGAGGATAAAAAAAGCCACTTGGCACTCCATTAGCAGCCAGTCCTTGACTTTGTTTTAATGAGCAGAGCTGGTGGCTGCGGTGACGCACGCTGCTCCAAGTCTGTCCCCGCAAGCCCAGAGCTGCTCGTGTGTTTACAGTGACACCACTGATGGAGCTGCCGGTCCTTGGGGTGTGTGCAGAGGGCTCCCACACCGGGAAATAAATATTTCCCAGCCAAAAAATTAGCGCTGACTCATGGGACTAAATTTAGGCGAGTGCCGCATCTGGCTGGAGGGCAGAGGTGGCCAAACAAAGCAGAGTTAAAAGGGGATTCACAGCAAGAAACACAGCACTGGGATTTATTCTGGTGAGGCTGGACACGGTTGGAAGGTGGGCAAGTCGCAGACGAAGTTGGAACTGAATTATCTTTGTGTCCCTTCCAAGGCAAACCCTTCCAGGGCTGTATCAGTAAGGGAGGAGCTCTGCTGGAATGCAGCAGCCAAGGAGGTCCAGGCTGCTCTCTCAGCTCTGTGTGGCTGCTGTGAGAAAACACTGAGCTGGAAAGATGAAGATGGATGAGCAAGAGCAGCAAAACAGGAGGTGATGGGAGGAGGAGCTGTGAGTAGGCTGTGGTCCCCCTGCTGCTATCCCCTGATGCTGTGTCCTTCCCTGTGCCAGGAGTGCTGCAGGTTCTGAGCTGGGAGCCCATTTGGCCCATCTGCCCCTTTTTGTTAGCAACAGGCTCTGTATAATTCACTAACTGCAGTCATTTGGGAGTTGTCTTCAAACTGAGGCTATAGAGAAACACTTCTGTCAGGTTTCTTTGAGGCTTTTTTCTTTTTTGAAAACTAAAAGAAAAGTGCAGCCACTTCAAGATTAAAAGAGACTCCATAATCCACAGTAAATGCTGGAGAGTCTCACAAAATTAGCC
The DNA here is from genome assembly GCF_028018845.1 of Melospiza georgiana. Classification (NCBI taxonomy): domain Eukaryota; kingdom Metazoa; phylum Chordata; class Aves; order Passeriformes; family Passerellidae; genus Melospiza; species Melospiza georgiana. Next base: position 6,262,743 of record NC_080446.1, read on the forward strand.
CACACATTTCTTAACCTAATCTAAAAGCACAGCTCCCACTTGACAGACTTTGAAATATTTCATAACATTTGCAATGTTCTCAGCTTCAGCTTTGAAGCTCTCCCCAAAGACTGGGTTTTCCCATCTCTGCATGGATTTATCATCACCTGCCAACATCTGTGCAGATCCTGAACTATGTGGGGAGTTTGGTGCTTTGAAGTGACAATGCATCAAAGCCACAACACAATCAATGCCACCCCCACATCTCCCCCAGCCAAATATTGACGTGCCAGGAGGTCCCACTTCCAGCTTGCTCTGGTTGCACCTTTGTGCTGCACAGAGAAAGTTTTGTCTGCTCCCATTCCTTCCTGGGACTGGGTGGGAATTAAGGATACTTCAGCAGTTATAAAATGCCATCTGCCCTTCTTGCTGGGTGCGATGCCCCCATGGATTCTCCTGCCTGAGTTTGTCTGATACAGAAAATGTTCTCTCATGCAAAGCAAAGCTGGCACTGCTGGTAATTAAGTTTCCTGAACTAGGACAGTGAGACTCCCTTGGGAATCACCATCTTCCTCACCTGCTTCCCAGGCACCAGCAGGTTTCCAGCACTGCCAGATTTTGGAAGATAAAGCCTGAGCTGTGGTTTGCTGTCACCTTTCCTCCCATAGGGAAAGCCCAGCCTGGGCTTTGCTTGTTTTACCCACCCAAGCCCAGGGAACAGATCACCTCACCCCACTGCACCCACAGGGACCCTAAATCCCCCTTCCCAGCACAGCCCTAAGGCAGAACATTCCCAGAACAGCCAAGGAGAGAGGCAGGAAATAACCCAAAGGGAAGCACTTGCATTTCTGCAGGACAGGTTCCCCAGCTGTTTGCACCTGGATGCTTTCATGCACACAGAGCAGCCAGGCAGTTGGAGAAAAGCACATCACAGCCAGGCTGGCACATGGAAACAGCAATTTTCCCAAGTGGAGCAGCTCTGAGTAGCCAGCAAATAATGAAGAGCAAAATTGGAGGCTGGAGCTAAATAGCCTGGGCTGTGTTAGTGGGGAGAGGAAGCAGGTGGCTCTGAGCAGTGGCAGGGCTGCAATTTAGAGGATTTCAAAACAAAGATTAAAGTGCTTCACTTCTCTGGTCAGTTCATGTTATCCTTGTGGTTTTCAGCAAGGACTTTGTGTCTGTGGGGAGAGCATTGTATTTTATAGGAGCTTAGTTTGATTTACTGGGCACACAGGTGCAGCAGTGTTTGCTTCTGCAGCTGTAATTCATGATGACTTACAAAGAAAAATGATGTTTCTGTACTTCACAATGAAAGGCTTAGTGTTGTTTTCACTCTTATTTGTACAAAAAGTTTAAAGTGGTGCTGGGTTTGAACAGTTGAAAGTAGAAGCTGGTGTGAAGATCTAAGCACAGAGCCACACTCTCCCCTTGGCTCTCCCCAGGCAGTGAAATGGGCTCATATTAACTCTCAAATAAAGCACCATCATTACATTTTCTCCTACCTAGCAAGTGCCATTTTACAAATGTACATAACATTTCCTGATGGATTTTTATGTCCCAATCCCTGCATTAGTTGAACTGTCAGGACCATCCACTCCCCTCATATTTTAACCAGGCTTTTGGGCTTCCCTTGTGTGGCAAGACGAGCTGTGGACATGATGCTGAACACTTTCTAGCCCCAGCAGCTCAGCTGCAGAACAGATCTGATAGAGGGGAAAGCTCTCAGGATTCTGGGGTGCGTTTGGGGCCAGCTTGGGGTGAGCTGAGTCCACGTCACAGCCTGAAAGTGCCTGTTCCTCTTACACACCCATGGGATAACATCCAACAGCATCTTGGCCCGGGAATGAGCTTGGGCTGAACCATCCAGGAGCAAAGGTGAGGTGGTGATGTACTGGTGATGTTCTCCATGCCAGTTTCCAGGTGTCAGACCGAGAGATGTGCAGTAAAATCAGTCCCTGCTATCCCTGCTCTGATCCCAGATATCACCATGCAAGACCAGGCAGTGTCAGTGCATCACCAGTGCCCCTTGCAGGGGATGCCAGCTCATTTACTGACTGCTAATTAGCAATGCAGGGCCTGTGCCAGCATTTATCTCCTTGGAAGCTCAGCAAAGGCAAAGCTCAGCAGAGACCTTCTTGAGAGCAGCAGCTGGAGAGGGGCAGGAGGCCTGAGGAGGATGGGTGTCAGGTTTGTTGTTGCTGAAATGGCTCCCAAGGTATTAAAAGTCTTTTTTCCCAGCCTTGTGCTTGAAGAAGAAGTCGAGATCCCTCAGCTCTGCTTTTCAAGATTGTTTATTTTCTCTTACCTATTACATTCTTTCTCTGACCTGCTGAGATCTGTCCAGCAGGTCGGGTTGTGGCACACTGACTGCCCTCAGGGCAGAGTTAACTTTTTATACTAAAAACTACAAGTGCTTTATTTACAATAATTTTCCAATACCTATCACCTATGTTAGACAGTGTGTTTCTACTCGAAACCAACCCAAAAGTGCCACCATCACAGCAGAAGATGGAGGACAAGAAGAAGAAGAAGAAAGACAGGACACACTCAGATCCCTCCATCTTGCCTCTTGAACCTCCATTCTAAACACCCAAAATTCTACTTTTTCACCCTGTGATAAATTCACTAACATTCTATTCAAACCCTCGTGGCTTGTAACCCCTCACATAAAGTTAGTAATTGTTTCCATGGGTTAAAATGGAAGGCACGGGTGTTTTTGACTCTGTGCCAAGGCCTCTGAGCCCCCTGCCAAGGTCTCGAGTCTCCAGGGCAGCCAGAGGAATGTCCTGGGTTCCAACAGATGGGCATGGGGGAGCACATCCCATCCTTCTGCAGGAGGGATGGAGCATGGCTGGGATTTCCAGGGCCACCAGGAGCTCTCCTCTGATGGACACCTTAGATGGAAAGCCCAGCCCTGAGCTCGAGCACACAAACCAGGGAAGTCACCAGCAATGGATGTTCCTAATTCACCTTCACCTCGAGAGTCTCCTCCTCAGACAAAAAAAGTCTGAAATGAAATAATGATCATCCAGATGATGTTTTTGCCTCCTTTTTGCAGTGGCACTGCTGGTCTGCAGAGAGCTCCACGCTGGGCACAGCCCAAGAGCAGCTGTTTGCCCTGGCAGAGGAAAGGGAGAGAAAAAATTAATGAGCTTCTTTTCAGTTCAAACAATTGCTCTGACCAATTTTTACAAAGTATGGCTATAAATAACCAGTTCCCTTCCAAAAAGTCCATTCAAAATTATATTTTGCTCCCTAACGCCACAATTAGATGTGATAGTAGAGAAATCTTTTCTTCTTTACAAAAATAATTTTGTTTGAGACAATCCTGCCTTGCAAAATAGTTGAATGGTGATAGAAAAGGCATTTTCATTAACAAGTTCAGCTGTTCCACCCCACTATGCTGACAAGCTCTTATCAAATGGCATTCACAAGCATTCCCTGGTAGGAGTTGTTTGTAGAATCCTCTCCCTGCGTTTTCAAAGTCCTTGCAGCTGGATTTTTATCCTGGTTTCTAAAGGAGAAGAGGTTTCTGCAACTGTGCTGGTTGATCTGGCTGTTTCTCATGTTCATGGCTGTTTCCCATGTTCATTCTCATGGTAATGTTTAAACATTACCAATGTTTCAAACCACTCAGTTATGAGGGGAAGGGTGGGTGGGAGGAAGGCAGGAAGGGTCTGAAACTGAAATTTAGTGAAAAGTATGGCTTGAGTAAAGTAAATGAAACAACTAAAAATTGTGTTTTCTGGTGGCAGTGTGCTGCTGGCCAGGTGGGCCATGCTGGTGGGCCAGTCTGCATCCCTGCAGCTGGAAAACATCCTTCCCTCTGCCCTGTCTCATCTGAACAGGATGGCCAAGGGGCAGGATGCAGGATCAGGGTTACTGAGATCAAAGAGAGCAGATATGAGATAAAGGACACAAACCCATGGGAGATAAAAACTCATTAGCCCTGCTGCTGCGTGAGATGGTAGAGAACAAACCCCCAGAAAGCAGAGCTGGGTAATGGGAGCAGGATGCTGTAAAACATGAATCACAGCCTCCAAATGAGAGAGGGGAAGGCAGGACCACACTCCTCTAATATTCTTTCCTGACAGCAGCAGGAATACTTAGGGGAAAGATTCGAGGAGCTCTCGTACTTGGAGCTCTGCAAAACACTACAAAGCTCTTCAGGGGCAATGTTAAACAAAATTGCAGTCATAAAAAACCCCAGAACACAAGTACAGGAGCTCTGATTGGAACCAGGTCTGATTGCAGAGCATGTGATTGGGGAACAAGGAGGGAGGGCACAGTGGGTCCAGAGGTGCATTTCCCTCCTCCTGAACAGTCCTCCAAGAGCAGCTCTGCTTAAGCAGTGCTGTGCCACAGGTGAAAACAGGGGGGTTTAAAAATTTGGGGCTGATACATAAAAAGCCATCAGCTTGCCCAACAGTGTGTCTTATGAAACAAAAATATTGCACTTGATCACTTCTCAAAAGACAGGCAAGGTTATCTGTACCCTGAACTCACCACTGGAACTTCCCCAACCCTCGCTATGTGGGAGTCAGGCTTTGGGAAGGGTTCCCCAGAGCCAGTTGTGTGGGGAAAGTTGAGTCTCTCCAAGTCTTGAGATTTCTGTAAACAGGAATGGAAATGATAGATCAGATAAAGGTGGATGGAGGAGCAGATTTCTGTGACATCCTGATGCCCCCTCCCACCCCCATTTTCCATCACTGGGGCTGTTTTAATATCTGAGAGCAATAGGGGGATTTCAGGATAAAATCCTGGCCCTGGTAAGTTCAGGGTGTTACGTGATTAATCCAAGTGGCTTCATTTCGGTGACATTTTGCCAAGCTGTGCTTAGATTTGTCAAGTGGGCTTCCATTTCAGGAGAACCCTTGATGGCCAACATCCCCAGGGAGAGCTGGGCTGGGTTAGGAAGCAAAGGGAAGCGGGCTCTGATCCCACAGATTGGGGTCTTCACCCAAGCAGTGCTCAGAGACTCTGCAATCTGGGTATTCCTTCTTTCATTGCCTCCTTAGGTTTGCTCCTGTAGTCCCACAGAGTCCCTTTTGTCTCGAATTCCCTGCACTGCAGGAAACAAAGGGTAGAGCTGCTGCTCTCACTGCTTGGAGTCTCTCCTCCACTGCAGCCTCAGTGTCAGCATCAGATAGAAGACAAAGGCAGAAGAATTTATGGCAGCATTATCAGCTACCTTTGAAAATAAATCAAAAGCTGGGACTGTGGAAATTGCATCTTTGATGACATGAAATTTTGGGAAAGGAGTTTTTTCAAGCCCAGTTGTTTGAATCCTCCATGAAATCTGCTAATGCATTGCTGTGCCTCAGCAATTGGTGGTAATTTAATTCCACTTACTCTTTCCCTCTCCTGCTCTGTCATCTCCTCAGATCCATTTCTTCCCTCTCAGTCCACTGCTCTGTTTCCAGGGCTCATTGGGACATATAGCCAAGGCTCTGAGGCTGAACAAACAAAGCCTAAAATAGGACAGTGATTTAACAAAACCAAACACCTAAAGGCCACGTCAAGGCCCTGCTGGCTTCAACGCACTGCAAACAGCTGGCTAATGACAGGCACAGAGCCCAGGAACTCACACTTAGGAACTCACACTTTAGGAACTCACACTTTAGGAAGAAAGGCCCTGGTTTCCTCAAGAATCTGCTCAGCTCTAGGTATTGCAGGTGGCACTAAATTCCTCAAGTTATTCATGTCCAAGAACAGCATCCAGAGCTCCACCTTAAACCCCCTGCTCTTAGCAAAGGCAAACAGGAACTGGTGGGGCTCCAACAGAGTGAGCAACTCAAGTTTGCAGATTAATTCACATGGAGACAAGGATTAGCCACGGGGTCCCCTGACTACTGAACAAAAGGCATTTGCTAACTGAGACCTGCCAGCTTTACCAGGCCAGCACTGAAATTCAAGATTTGTTTTGTCATCTTCAGCTCTGAAGGGTCCTTTCAGGCTCACACACAAGCAGCCCTGCACTGACAGCCAGCCAGAGTCTGTTTTAGAGCCATCAGCCTCTGGACCTGCCCCTCCAAATGCATCCCTGTTTCTCAAGGAGAAGAGCCCCCTAAGCCCTGCTGTGGGCTGTGTTCTGAAAGGAACCTCTGCAAGAAGCTGGGAGGGCTGGCTGCACACCAGCTGCGCCTCAGCAGTGTTTGTTCAGGGGTATTTCCAGTGAGGATGCTCTGGAGATTTTCCTCCAAGGAGCGCAGCACCCTCTCCCCTTCTGTGGTTTCCTCAGCAGGAATGCACAACAACAACATTTACCCTTTGCTTGCTCCAGAGAAATTTCATTTACTGAATTCACCCTCCCTATTTTGTTCATTAAATTGTCTTTTCTTATTTCCAGTGATGAGGCTGCTAGGATGGCACTCATGGATGTGTGCAGAGATTTGAAATGTACCCACTTCAAACCCTGCTCATGAGAGGAGTGGGTAGTTAGGCTCAGACACAGTATGAAAAATAATATGCCAGGCCCAAATGTCAAATATAATCATGGGTGATATTAACCTCCCCAGTGAAAGGAATACATCCCTTTATGAAACAACTTGGCTTTAATGTTCAAGATTGCTACAACAGATTAAAAGGCAGCCCCTGATAAGTTGCCTACACTAAAAGCATCATGGAAATTTATACCCCACTTAAGTGATTCACACTATTAATATATAGAGTTTTCTAAGCTACAGTTTTATCAAAGTTGAGCGATAAGAATAAGTGAGGGGATTGTTTCATTTCTTTTCCAAATAAGAAAATAAAACAGATGCATTTATGTCCAGCAAAAAAAGAGGTAAAATTCTTTCTGAAAAATAGAAGTTGACACTTGAGCAAAATTCATTCTGCACTGAGTAGATGGAAAGGGAAAGCATTGCTGTTGTGCTGCCCTTTTCCTGAAGAAACCCTAAACCTGGGTGACAGTATTTTAATATTCAGAAGCTGAACTGAACCTGTGGTGGTGCTTCCAGTCATTACTGGTAGGTGGTGACTGAGGGGAGACACTTCAGAGTCCCACTTCTGCAAGTGTGGGCTGTAAAACGTGGTCAGCTGTAGGCTGTAAAGACTCCTCGCATGAGATAAAAAAAAAATTGTGATCAAAACCCCAAATCAGACACACACTCATCCTTCTCCAAACAGACAGAAGGGCAAAGGAAAGTAGATGTAACAAATAATTAATAATCTTACTCTAGGTTTTGAAGCCAGCAAGTGCTAATTCCTAATGAAATGGTAACCAAGATGATCTGTGGATGTTTACAAGAGAAGTCAAGTGGTTCACTGGGATGGAGCTGCACCCACCCACACCTGCACACCATCACCCACAGCTTCCAAACCCTCTGAGATTCAGAAATATCAGACTTCCTTTCAATTACAGCCTCTCATAACCAATTTCAGCAGCAAGCCAGAGGCTGGCTCTCAGAGCTAAACCATCCTGTTTAATCTGTTTGCTGACGTTCCAGATTCAGTGCTGCCCGAGCTGCACCTTCGGTCTACAAAAACATCGCGCAGCTGCTCCCGTTCCCTCAGAGGCTCTTTAACATCCAGGGCTGTTATCCCTTCAGAAATGGTACAGTGTGAGCCCAGAAATCCCTTGTCAGTGCCTCTGCAAGCTGGGAATGCAGCTGCCTCAAAGCACCTTTGCAAATGGACCCGGGCAGTGAGGATATTGCGCCTCGCCCACACTTGGATGGCTCTCGAGTCGTGCTCACAGCTCTGTCAAACACCTGCTTCCCACCCCTCTGGGGGCAGGAGAGGCCAAAAGCATTTTCTCTGTGCCAAAATGAGAAGCAAAAAAGGCAGCACTCTGTGCCACTGTCAGGTTTCTCACTGCTTTGACAGGGCACAGCTTGTGAGGTGGGTTTGAGTCTGGCTGTGGAGCATCACTTCTGCAGCCATTCCTGTTTCCAGTCTCCCATGGTACCGCAAAAACTGGGGAAGAAGTGAAAGAGCACAAAGGTTCTGGGAAGGAAATCCCAGCATCCATACCTACATATGCACAAGCAGGTGCAACCATGGAATTTTAGAAGGGACATTAAAATCAATGAGAGTATGCATGGAGGACTTGCTGGTTTTGTACTGACAGACAAGAGGGTTTCAGAAATTATCTCACCTCATCCCCTTGCCCAGGTTCCATCCAGCAGCTCCCTGCCACATGTGATGGGGTTCATACCACTGCTTGCAAGGCTTTATTAGAGCCTTGGGGAGAGGGGCTTGCTCTGTCACAGACTGAGAAAAATATTTGTTACATCAGGGAGTCCTTCCCCTTTCTCATGACTGCATTAATGCCTCAGCTACCACCACTCCCAAAGAAATCTTGGTTACCCAAACCCCAGTGATCCCTCCCCTACTGGGAGCCCAACACATTCACTGTGACAATGAGGAGGTTGCAGGGATGGAGCCACAGAGCTGCCCCAGCTTCTCTTCACAACTAATTCCACCCCAGGCAATAAGCTCATCAGTCTTATATTTCATAGATTTAACCAGGAAAAGAAAAATCTTCATCCAGTTCCCAACAACTCCTCAGTGTGAATGGAAATTATTGCCTTTTGGAAGCGTGAGTTATGGAGGAGAGGGACAAAGCAGTGCTGTGCATCCCCATTGTGCCTGGTGAGGGACCCACTCTTTAAAACTTGATTCTGAGAGAAACAAAGGTCAAGCCATTAAGGGATTTGTAGCCACAACACTCCATTTGTCTTTATTCCTATGCTTTGCAGAAAGCTCTTGATATACTCAGAAAATAAGAGTCCCAGTGAAACAAAGTGATTTTGAGCAGCAATAGCCTGTGAAAAACCCTCATGAAGCATTATCACTCATTAACATCACAGGACAGAAAAGGCTGGGCTGGGGGAAAGAGCTGGAACTTCTTTGATTCTTCTTTCCCTGAACTGGGTGGTTAAACCAGAAGCACTCAGGGTGAATCCACAGATAAGCCACACAAAAAAAAAAAAAAAAAAATCCTGTATTTGAATTTAAGTAGATAAACATAAAGGTCTGAGAGAGGCTGCTCCAAGCTGAAGATTTACTGGTCTCATCTTTCTGCCTGTAAATTCACCCAGCACAATTCAAGCTGAATTTCACCATTTCAGTTTCTGCAGGAAAGGCTTTAAAGTGATCAAACAACACAAGAGCTCTCAGCACCGTCTCTCCTTCCTGTCCACAGCAAAAGTCATATTTGCATTTTTTTCTATAGACTGTTGTTGTCAAATTGAAAAGCAGGGATGGAAAATTGGATCCTGCTGAGTTCTGATGACTTTTTTCCCCTTGTATCTGAATTTCTGATGGTCAAAGGTATTGAGAAAAACTCACACTTCAGCAATGAAAATTGGACCCTGCATTGGCATCCTGGGAAAGGGATAGGAAGAGCTACCAGTTCAACAGCTTACCAAAACATTACCCCACTTTTCAGCCTGGAAAATGAAAAAATAAAAACAACTCCTGTGTACAGGTATGTTTCTGCCTGTCACTTTGGGATCCATCCACTTTTCCATGCTTTTATTTATGAAAAACATGCTGAAGCTTAACATGTACTATATAGGAGCCACATGTGGCTTTTTGACTGTTCAATACCATTAATAACCAGACATTACAAATTCAAAATGATCCGTATGGAGGCCTCCTCTTCTCTGTTTTCATTCTCTTTAAAAGTCTCTGGCATGTCTGCCCTGGGGACCACAAAACACAATAAAACATATTCATAGCTAATTCACACTAACTGTCATCATTAGGCATTTAACAGGCAATGTCAAGACAATGTCCATGCAGCTGGAAGTGTCTCCACTTGCTGTCTTTCCTAATCAAGAATTAACTCATCTTTATTCTTACAAAAGAGCACAAGCTCTCTCCTTTCCACTTTCCAGGCCATTTGTCACCAAAGATTAGCCCAGATTTATGACACAGTTTTGCCAGGGCAGGCAGGGTTAGTGGGTTATTTTTCCCAAAGATCAGTGCTGCTGGGTCCCAGCCCTCTCTCAGTTCTTTGGAAATGCCAACATTTCCCTGGTTTGTATTGGTGGCTCTCAAGTGACCTGGTACACACAGCCCTCCAAGCTGTGCAAGCACAAAGACGTGGGTCAGAGTCTGCAGCATTTATAGGAAAAAAAAGGGGATCACAGTTCCAGCTTTCAAATTATTCTCCAGAAAGTAGCTCTGCTCCTGGCTTTCCCTCCCACAAATAAGCATTCCTAGCCCACTCCTCAGAGCACTGGCTAAACCAGCACTGGTTATTATATAAATAGGAATTATTTAATTAATGACTAGACTACAGTTAGGTGCAAAATTCCTCTACCAAGATAACCCATTGAAGTGACTGATTCCATTTTTCACCCTAAAGATCTCATGGGGGAAGGGTCATGAATACGTTCATATTTGCTCCTTCCATTCTGAGCCAAGAAATACAGAAACATCTCCATATGGGAAGGCAGCACTTCTGCAGAAAGCAAACCCAACTTCTTCCTGGTTCAGCTCTAGAGACTTGGAAATACACTGATCACAGAGCCAAAAGGCAGAGAGCAGTTTGCACCTCCCTTTTGGCATGCACAAATGACAACAGATATTTTTTGTGGGTGGTTTTTGTCTTTCACTTTTTAGTTTCTAGGAAAGGAAGGAGTCCTCTTGCTCAGGAATGTGCTGGAGTCATTTGGGGAGTGTGAAGAAGAGGAGGGTTCTCAGATCATGATGGTATTTTACTCTTGATCCAAAATACCTTAAGGAACAACATGAAACCCCTGTCTTGGGTCCATCCCTCATGGTTGGAGGGATCTTCCTATGGCTTTCCTTGACTTTTGGCAATTTATTCTGAGTTCAGGGTAAGTAAGACCTCATGGTTAGCATGGAGGAGAAATCCTAATATAACTGAATGTGTGAACGCTGATGGTGTTTCCTGCTTCCCTCCTCCCTCTTGGAAACTGAGGGCAAACCAACTCCTGACTTTAGGATGTCCAGAAGAGGGATTTGACCCTTCTCCAGCACCATCTCAGTGAGCTTGTTGAACACATAAAAGCAATGATGTTGCTCCTCAGAAGTCAGTGATTTTATCAGTCCTCTCACTTAAGAAATGATCGATTTTCTCATATTACCAGGATAAAATCTACTCTGTAATATGTAGGTCATGAACTCATCTTTCTCCACCTTCCTTGTCTCCAGGCACAGTACAACCAGAATTAATGGCAATAATAATAAACTCCTTTGGAGTTTAACGATTATTCATTAGCAGGAGTACATCAGTTCTGCAGTCTCCTCTCTCCTCAGATGCCTGACACTGGGCTGCTCTGCTTATATTTGAGAGAAACAATCAATGAGCACCGTGCAGGCCTGGTTTTCTGGGCTGTTAATCTCTCCATTACTCAGTTAGGCACAGTCCCCTTGGCTTCAGCTCAATCTGTGTGCCAAAAGAAAAGCCAACACCATCAGATGTATCCTTAAAGGTGAGCACGTCACCAGACTGCATCTCCTGGGAGCAGCAGTGTCCTGGGACAGCAGGAATGTGCTGTGACAAGAGACACCTGGGGCATGTCCCTCACCACCTCCATCTTCCAGCACACAGATGAAGCTCAGAAGCCATGTCCATATCCTAAAAACCTTCCTGGGACCATGGGAGATCAGAGTAGGGCAAGAACAGGGCTGAGAAGTCACCACAGCTCTGCAGGATCCTTCCTCCACCATCCAGCGATTCGGGCAAGAACCTAAGGGAGGGCTGAGACCTCAGGAGGCAGCAGGAAGAGCTCCAGCAATTTCAGCAGCACTAATATTTCACTGGGAGGGACTTGAACAGCCTGTGGCCCTCAAGTGCTTCATCCAGGCCTGAAGCTCATCCTCTGAGCAGAACATCTCACCTGATCCCAAAGCTCTCCTGGCATTTCCATAGGGCTGCACACCAAGGAAGGGAGAGCGTCCTGCTGGTGCAGGGCTCCAAGCTCTCCCTCTTCTCTCTTTTTGGCCTCTGAATATAATTCATCCAAGCTTTTATGAGGCAATTCACATCCAGATTTTATTAGAAGTGGAAGGCCCTTTTATTTCCTCAGTGTATTCAGCACAAAGAGAACTGGTGCTCTGGTTAATTTTATTTCTTTGCTTTCTGTGTTTTAATAATGATCTTCCCAGTTCCATTCAGCTCTGAAAAGGTGGGGGAGATTGGAGAGATATGGAGAGTTGGAATAATGCAATCACGTACTGCAGAGAGACAAATACTGGTTAAAGTGAAGTGTAATGAATATATGACTGAGGCAGACAAATAAAAGACTGCTTTAAATACAAAATCTGATGTATTTGCTCACCTCTCAGGCATGGGAATGCACTCTCAAAAAAAAATAAAAAATCCAAAAACCCCCCAAAAAACCAAAAACCAAAACCAGATATGATTTCAAGAACAAAGTAAAATTATATAAAAACTTACTTCTATTAAAAAATAGCCCAGATATAGCTCTGGGACCACACTCTATGCGGGTTGTTTTATTTTTACTGGCTTTTTGAAACAAAACAAGACAAAGACTTACCAGAACAAAAAAAATCTTCCTGTGACACAAAGTATTTGTGTGTGGGTGACAGTAGGAAATGACACACAGCTCCAAGCTCACACAGGCCAAGGCTTGTCCTTCTGGTATTTCTTTCATCCCCCAGCTGAGATCTCCCTGTTCCTGCAGCTGCCTGATGGGAGGATATCAAACCAAAGGCACTTCCACCACCCACTGCACCACTCCTCCTGTGCAGAGGATTTTTCCAAGTGCATCCAACCAGATTGGAGCACCAGGCAGGCTCAGGGATGGCTGTCTGGGGCTCATGGAAAGGCAGCCAGGCTTTGTAAGCCTAGATTAAAACCCGGGGAGGGATTCAGCTCCATTTTAACATCATTCCTTTATCTGATACTCACAGTCTGCATGTCATTAAGTGAATGTGTTTTGGTTTCTGGGGGATGCACACAGTGCAGGCATTGAGAGACTCAGCAGTGAGTGCTTCCTACAGACCACGTAATGGGAAAATTAAAATCTGCCTGTGCTGAACATGGAACCCCCCTGGCAGGGTCAAGGAAATTAATTTTAAATAAAATGGGTTAAACACCAAAGAATCTCCCTCTTGTTTGGGCTGGGGATTTTTTCCCACAAAAAATCATGCTGCCAGCAGCACCTCTACAACTGGATTTCTTTTTTTTAAACACTGGCACGGGTTGTCCAGAGAAGCTGTCGATGAACCATCCCTGGAAACAGCCACAGTCAGGTTGGATGGGGCTTTGAACAATCTGATGTCCCTGCTCCTTGTAGGGGGGTGAAACTAGAAGACCTTTAGTGGTCCCTTCCAACTCAAACAATTCTATGATTTCTCTGAAATTTCAGAAGCCTCACATTGGCCCAGCTGAAAATGTAAAGGTTGATACAGATCAGGCTGGAAAGGTTCCCACCTTTCCCCGAAAACCTGTGTATTGCTGCCAGTGAGCAACTTCCAGCTGGTTCCTAAGGAAACAGCAGAGGTGTACCCAGGTGTGGGGGGTGTGGCAGGGCCCCACTGCAGTTTTGGGGTGCTGGGGACCAAGAGCCCTCAGAGAGCCCCACAGCCCACTGAGACATCCCAATTGAACCTAACCTGAGGTCAGCCCTGCTGCTCCAGCTCCTCCAGGAGGGAGAGAGCTCTGGATGTTCCATTCCAGTCCTGCTTCTGCAAATGTTGACAGGCACCATTTCTCCTGCTTTTGAACCAAATGCAAAACCTCCTTGGAGACCTCCTCTGAGTTTTGACCCTCATTTTTCGCTGTCCACACCCTCCTGCACCCACCTCACCCAGAAGCTGAGCAGGAGCACCATTTTTAACAAGATGCTGCAGATTTAGCAGAGTAATTAATCCCAACAGCAAGTGCTGTCCACTTTTTCCAGGTAATTCATTTAAAATGGGAAGATAATTCCATTCAATGGAGCTGCCCTTCATTGCTTAGAGAGAGACACAGCTTTGAACATCCCTGAGTGAAGCAATTCTGGCACAAACCTTCCTCCTCCTCCTCCTCTATCTGCCCTGACCCCTGCATCCCTGGGGAATGCCACATGCCAGGGCTGTGTGATCCTCTCCCTCTGGAGGCTGATTAGCCAGAGCTGGAGAGTTCAGGGAGGTGAGAGCACCGGCGTCCTGGCGCTGACGTTTGATCCAGCGGCTGCCCGTGCTCCCAATTAGCCTGCAAACGCTGCCTCTGGCTCACAAACACTTTCAAAAATGAAATTTGACAAAAAGCCGCCTGCATTGCCATTTTTCAAGCCTCTCTGCCATATCAAAGCCTTTGAGAGTATCTGAGGACAACTTTTACAGCCGAGAAGGGGCCATTTGAGCACTGGCTCATTAGTGCTGCGGCTGTGCTGCCCACAGAGATGCTGAGCATCCATCAGCCCACTTACCAGGAGCACTCCTGAACACCAGCAAGTGTGTTAGGCTGGGAAGTCACCTCTGAGGGAGCCACCGAAGGGTTTTTCAAGCAGGGTTTTTCAAGCAGAAAGGTCACCCAGCTCATCTGCTTCTAGGGGAGCTGATAAGAGCCGCGTGTTTCGGGAGCCGTGGCACCCCGCAGCAGGTCCATGCCTGGCTCTTTTTTCTCCCTTTGCTCACAGTAATGATCTGAAGCTCCTCAGAGGGGGCTCAGCAGGGGAGGACAGCAGCAGCAGTTATTTTAATAAATAACTTTCATGAGCTGGCTTTCCAGGCTGCAGCTTGGTGAGGGATGTGATGAACATCAGGGAGGAAAGACTGAGAGAGGCCCTGGCACAGGGTGCCCAGAGAAGCTGTGGCTGCCCCATCCCTGGAAGTGTCCAAGGCCAGGTTGGGCAGGGCTTGGAGCAGCCTGGAATAGTGGAAGGTGTCCCTACCCATGGCAGGGGCTGGAACAAGGTGAGCTTTGAGGTTCTGCAGGATAAGTCTGATTGTGCCTCCTTGATCTTCTCTTTGGTAAGTTAACATTAAAAACATCACCTGGGGCATTTCCCTGAGCAGTGATTGCAGCCTGAGGTGCCAGGTTTCTGGCAGGGCTGGTGTATTTCAAGGTGTGTTTCTGCACTGAGGAGGTTTTGGGGCAGTTCTGCTCAGTTCCAGTGGATTTTCCAGGACTGGCTGCACTCTGGGCTCTAAGTGACCACAGCAGATCTGCTCCAGGTGCTGCTCAGACCAAGGTCCCTACAAAGGAGAAATCACCACCAATGTGTTTGCACCATAGTTAGGAAAAGTATTTGCACTGGGAAACCAGAAGGAATATCTTTAGTTGTTACTTCTGCAATTTAACATGACTGTTAGAAACATCTGATGAAAATAGTACCAGAAACATTGGCAAGCCTATCTCCCTTCAAAACCAAAATACATCACAGCATCAACCCCACTTTAATGGATGAGCTCAAAAAAAGGCTGAAGGGGGAGGAAAATTCTGAGAATAACACCTTTTTTTTTCTTTCAAAACAGCTCCTCGTTTCTCCAATACATTTATTTTGCATTATTATTTCTCATGTAACTGTGAAGAAATTAAATACTTGAAAACACAACAAAACATATAAATTAAACCAAATGTTTCGATTAATGCAAACCCCCTGGCATTTCTTTTCCTGAATAATTTAAAAATTAAGCTGAGAAAACCAATTCCCTGTCTGAGAAGCCTCTGTAAAAGGGAATGTTTGGTATTTTGCAGCACTTCTGTTAAGTGCTGGACTGGTGTCAGCATCTCATTCTTTTAACGCTTAGAACAATTTTAACCCACCCACACTCCAGCTCTGAATTATTTAGGAAAAGATTTCTCTTTCTAGACCTTCTCTGTAGTCCCTCAGCAAAGGGACTGATTGTACTTGGCATTTTTTATCTACGAAAAAAATACTGTATTTAAATAATAGTGACAGTGTCCACAAGATATATACCTTCAAAGCAAAGTTGGGCCATATTTTGTCCTCCATCCCTCACTCTTGTGTCATAAAAATGTTAGGGATTTCTCCTGTATGGAAATAATCTGATCTTGAAAGGAAAATTAATGGAACTTCCATGGGTTCCCTTGGAAGTTCCATTAATTGACCCCTTCTCTTGTTCAGCAAACTTTTGTTAGGGAAGACAACTCCTCTATATAGCTACATTAAAATAAACAGAAAAAAAAAAACAAGTTCTCTTTTTCTGAATGTTTTAAGACATTATTTTAATGAGTCTGCCTTTTTGTTAGTGCTGGAAATAAAACATTCACTGTGAGGAAAGAGTAAATATTGTCCCACAGGCAGAATGAGGCAACCAGAGGCAGACAGAGAGAAGCTGCATTGGGTGACACAGCCTGTCTGCAGCTGGATTCCCTATCCTAAAGACAACATATCTGCAGTGTGGAACAGGGCGACCTTCCTGAGCCATTCTTGGACCCAAATGGAGCCCTGAAGCCTTTGAGCACATCATCAGAGTCACAGAGGTGATTCCATGCACCCACAGTGAGGTTTGCACACAGGTTGGATGGGAAGGAACTTGTAGAGTGCAAAAACTGAGCCAAGTTGGGCCCAGTTCCTGCTTGGTTAATGGAAGCAGAAGTTTGGCAGTGTTTGAGCTGTGCTTAGCACATGGTTTACTTGGGCTGGCTCCCTGGGGGAAATCTACTGAGCAGCAGCTGCTCGGCTCATCTCTCCTGGGAAAGCTGCTCAGGGACACACACAGGAATGGCAGGAGGAGACATCAAATCCCCTACACCTCAGAGACACTCTGTCTTAAACTTCTGCCTCAGGGCTTTCTGCACGTTCTGGATCTTCTCTGTGATCACAGTGTCACTGAGGTGATCCCCAAACTTCTGCTTCAGCAGCACCCTGATGATTTTGATGCAGCGTTCGTCCATCATGGGCTTCGCCTCGCGGAAGGTGTTGCCCCTGCGCCCCGTGATGGAGTGGCTCTGGATGTAGTCAGAGGTGAAGAGCTTGTAGAGCAGAGTCTTGCAGGCTGTGCTGATTTTCTGGTCAAACCTGATGGTCTCTTTCAGCTGCTCCTTGGTGTAGCCGTTGAAGAGCTCCACCACCTCACACGGCTGTCGGTGGGGCTCCTCCTGGAAGGACAGGGATTCCAGCCTCTGCACCTTCTTCTTCAGAGAGAGGATGTCCTGCTGGAGGTCCAGCACCATCCTTTCCAGCTGCTCCATCTTCTCCACCCTGAAAAATTAAAGTTGTTTGTGTAAAGGCAAGAAGACACAGTGTCCTCACTGTGGATGTCACTCCTCCACCCAAGCAGTGATTAGATGCCTCCTGCCAGCAGGACAGGACAGCTCCTCTGGCAGAGTATCAACCCCTCCAACTACTCCTGGGTGAGGAATAAGGCAGGAGGAAAAATTACATGGTCTGGACTTTTCAGTGCTCAGGAACGTTCAGTTTAACCCTCAACTCCCCCTGGGCATGCATACATGGAGACTTTGATGCTCAATTTTCTTCTCAGTTGTAAGGAAAGACATAAAGCCTGTCTTGCAAGTCCCAGGACACACATATTTGTGGTATTAAACAACAGACTTGTGGGAAATGACAATACAAGAACCATAACTTGAATTTTTTGGTACCCATTTCTTTGCAAGAAAACTGTCCCTAGCATCACTTTATCACTGGATACTGGCCATCAAAGTAATGAGCAATAAAACAAGGAACACACAACCATGTTTTGATTGTTATAGGCAAGAGCTTTGTAGTTTCTGCACTGTTTTAGAGCCTTCTTGCATCTCTAAATCCAAGCGCTACAATCAGAAACACCTGGCTCAATTGTAAAGAGACTCAGCAACTTTGGAGTTTAAAATCGTCCCACTTTGTCACCCATCTGTGATCTCACTGCTCACTTTTGTAGTGAGGAGGAGAACACAGAGCCTTCTTTTGCTAATTACCTTTCTACCTCAGCAGGACTGAAATTTTTGTGAGCCCTCTCAAAGCCATCCATCTCTTGCAAAGCATCAATCTTTCGCTCCTCACGGCTGGAAGAAACAAGCAAGTTAAATAGCACTGCCACAAACAGCTTTGTGCTCGTCTTCAAATTCATTCCTGAGGAGAATTATCTGGAATGCAAAGCAAAGTCATTTGTGGTTTCATTTGCAACAAGAATAAAATGGGCTGAGAGGGAACATGAGGGGTTCTTGATGTGAACAAACTCCTGTGCATCCCCCTGGCATACAGATATGGGGCACCTCCCACTGACCAGTCGTGGAATCAGGACTTCAGAGCAGGCTCATTTTTTTGCTGTATGTGCCCACACAAACTCCTATTACCTTCTGTGCTTTGGGTTTAACCTCCCTGAGCATCTACTCAAAGCAAGCACTGGCAGAGAATGGAGACAGAGTGGACAGAAATCAATATGTGTGGTGTGAAACATTCAGGCTCCTTACTGTGCTTTCAGGTGTTACCTGCTCAGGCAGATCTGCTGCTGGCACGGGGACAAGATGCCATCTGACTTCCTCTTCATTGGAAGGGCAACATAATCTGCAGCAGGGGTGGGAGACAAGCTGAAGAATCAGTTGCTGAAAAGGTGCAGATTATCTAAGCACCCCTGCTAGATTGCATGGCAAGACATTATTCCATTTGCACAACAGTGATCCAGACGGGCTCTCCAGGACTCATCAATGGGGATTTTTTTGTTAGAAAAAGGTGGCATCTCAAGGGCTTCTGTTCCCAGTGCAAATGATATGGTGGGGGAAAGGCAAGCAAAGCCAACTTGTCTCTGGATGCTGCTGTTAGTCAGCAGGTAAATAAGACACTAGCACATTTTCATAAGTGCATTTAATGGGTGGAGAAGTGGGTGGAAAAATGGGGAAATAGGCAAATCTAGAAGGTTTGACTAATGGAGACACAGGGCTTTTGGGAATTTCAGTTATTCAGGCAGGCATTCATTCAGATTGACTTCTGGCTTGGGGGAAGAGAACTGCTAGCCCAGAAGACAGAGAACATACACTGCATCTCCCTTTAGACACCCCTCCTGGAACAGATCTCCCAGGTGGAAAGGAGCAGGAAATGCCATCTCTAACCTCTGTAGCCCTGAGACAAAGCCCATACACCCCTAGAGCAAAGCAGAGATTTTCTGGCTGCCCTGCAAGTCCCCATCCCACCCTGTCACCCTCAGGACCAGGCAGCAGAACCAGAACCCAAGGTTACCTCTGGCAGCTGGACCAGCCCTGTCCTCTTCACTCTGGGAAGTGCCTGGCCCTGGCATGGCCATGGTGATGAAGGAGGAGGGAGGTGTGAAGGCACTGGCTGGGTGGGGGGGAGCTGCCAGCGAGCGGGGGCTCCCTGCCACGCTTCCCAGGACACGCCTGTCCTTGAGGATGGAGGAGCTGCTGGCATCGTGGGGCAGGCTGGCCTCAGCCACCCTCAGCAGTGGCTTTGCAGGACAGGTCCTGTCACTGGGGTGTTTCCTGGATGCATTCCCTGGGGTCCATTTTGGAAAGGTCTTCCTGGATTTTTTTGGTGGGGATGGCACCATGCTGTGGACAGCTGGTTCTTCTTCTGAAAGGAAGGGAGAGGCTCAGGATGTGCAATGGGGCAGCAATGTGTGTACCTTCCACTCCCACTCAGTACACTGATTGCAGTGATGTGAAATTTACAATGCCACTACAACATGCTCACCATCCTCCCACCTGAAAAGCCCCATGAAGTAGAAAGGTGCAATGTTCAAAAGCCCTTACTCACTTAGCTTCTCCAGGAGCTGTCGATCTTCCAGCAGCTTCTTCTCCAAAACACCTTTATTCTCTGTAGCAAGAGAAGATTTTTCAGCACTAAACTCCTTCTTGGAAGGTTGCTTCTGAGCAGCCCCAAATTGCAAACCCAGGCCAGGGGGGTGTCACTTACCACTGATGCCTTCCACCACACCCCAGTAGAGCCCACTGAAGCCAGGGCAGCGGGCCAGGACCTGCTCCCCCACGCTGTAGAGGTGGAAGGGCTTGCGGGGCTCCTTGATGTTCTCCATGCTGATGACCCGGCTGCCGTCGGGCCAGCTGATGAGCACGTACAGCCTGCCTGACATCAGGGCTGCCCACCTGGAGCAGGGGGACAGCATGGGAATGTCACCACAGGGGTCTGGGCTCTCCTGTGGGTGGGAGTGTTCACAAGCTGTGCTTTACCCAGGGCAGCACAACGTGCAGATATAAAATGCTTGGCACTGCCTTTTCTCTGCCAGTTATTTCTCTGTTCCCATTCTCAGCCCTCTGAGCTTGCCTCATCCTAAAGCCCTTTGCTGGGAGGCTGTCTGGGGTCTGGCTGGGCTCAGCACCACATGCCTCCAGTGCATCCAAGTGTCCTCTGCAGTGACAGCCATGCCAGGTCTCACCTGGGATCAGGCAGCCCTCACAGCTGACACCTTGAGCAGATGCTGAACAAGGCTCTGAGCAGACACAGGCTGGTTCCTCTCCTCAAAGGACTTCAGTGGATCTACTGCAGTTTGCTCCAGTGCAGGGCTGTGTCTGTGTGGTATCAAGGCAGTGCAGAGAAGAAACTCAAAAAGACCCAGGGGTATTCCAGGAGATGAAATTCCTTTGCCGCACAATTATTTCCCCCAGTGAACATCAAAATGCTTTGATAAGGAGAACAGAAAATTCCCTCCGTTTCACCCATGGGGAAACTGAGGCACAGACCAGTGTTGGATATGTCTAAGGCAGTCAAGCAACAAAGCTGAAAGGAGCTGGATCCTAAGTCCTGGCCCACTGCTCTGCCCACTGAGATTTCTCTTTCTGCCCCTGGAGCTGCAGACTTCAATCACTGGAGAAACTGGAGAGCCAGGCTGGTGGGGATTTCCAAAACCTCCCGTGCCAGAGGAGCAGCTGAGGGCTGCTGAGGTCAGGAGCAGTTTCCTTCCAGCTCCTAAGGGCCCTGGCAGCATCACCCCAGTCCTGCCTGCTCTGCTTGGCAGCAGGATTTGGCAGAAGGGTTCTGGGGACAGGGCTGAGCCCATGTGCTGGCACCAGTTGGGGAATGGCTACAGAGTCCAAAGAAGATGGGAGGGAGCTGGGGCAGGCAGAGAGTTGGAGCTGAAAAGGCAGCTAGGACCCAAATTATTCCAGTTTTTTGTTTTATCTCCACACCTCCATTCAAGTCTTGCCTGGATCTGACTCCTCTCACTTAGAAGGTCCAAGTTCACCCTGGAGAACTTTCTCCATCCCTATCTCAGCCACCATCAGCTGCAGCAAAGCTCCCTGCAGGAATCATAACTCTCCCCAAACCTGCCAGTCTGCCCTGCTGGCACAGTCTCACACCTGCTTCTCTCCAAGCCTTTTCTCCTGACTGATACACACCCTGGCATTGATTTTTCATCAGGAAGCACCATACACAAAATCTCTGTGTGCCTGTCTCCCCACATCCCCTTCCCTGCAGCAGGCAGCTGCCCCCAGCCCTCTCCCAAACACAGGGAATGCTACAGAGCAGAAACTGGGATAAATGCATAGCTGAGCCCTCTCCCTCCCAGAAACAGAGCTCCACATTCCAGACAGCAAACAACCCCAGCCCAAACAGCTCTCTGGAGGGGTTTTCCTTTAACGTTTAAAGAAAACACACTCATCTTCCTTCCCCAAACCAGTTGTTCATTTACCCTTATGAATACAGCAAAATTACACAAAATCACAAACAGAGAGAGAGAGAAAAAAAGAGAGAGATCACAATCCTGATAGCAGCAGAGCTGCTCCTTGCCTGGTTAGCACTGCTCCAGGTGTTGAGTCGTGCAAGATGTCTCCTGTCTGTCCAGATCTCTGCTGCCTGATCCAGGAGAGGAGGTGACCGGACACTTCCTTGCCTTGGGCTTGTCCCTTCACCACAGGTCCTTGTCAGGTCTCCTTTGTCTGGCTTGGAAAGCTCCCACCTGCTGTCCCCACTGCAAAGAAAAAAATAAAAGAGCTTTTGCTTTCTTTTTTCCTGGTTGTTTTGTTTCAGCATTATTATTCCTGTTCTTTTCCCATATACATATATTATTTTTTTCCTTAGCTTGTTTCAGGTCTGTTTCTTACAGGGAGAGAGAGCAGAAGAGAAGAGAAAAAGCCTTGGGTTTTTTGGAGCATGAATAAACCTTGCATTTCCATGAGTTATTCATGAATAATTCATGAAAATGCATGATTAATTCAGGTTCATGAATTATTCAGGAATAATTCTCGAACATTCCTGGTTAATTCATGCTCACACAGCGAGTGAGTCAGGCTCTAGGGCTTGGAGAATTCCTTTCTCCCTGAGACAGGAGAAGAGAGGCTTAGAGAAGCTGCATTGTGCACTTGCTGTTTACTGCCTCTGAGAAGAGAACATATTTTGGGCCCTTTTTGAAACAAGGACTTGAAGAAAATTGAAATGCCTGCAGCCTCCTGCCCACGGAGGAATAACACAGCACTAAAAGGAAAAAAAAAAAGAGAGAGAGAGAAAGAAATTGGACTTGCTCACAGAGGAAAGCCTGGCAGCAAGTTTTATCCCCTTTCAAAGCATCTTTCTACCCTCACCTCCCTAGTTAGGATACATCTCACTGCTTCAGTTTTCACCTGCTGTGCAAAAAGAAGGATCATCCACATGATTTTCTGCTTGAGGAGTCCAAGGGAATTCCCATTCCCCTGCTCATCTGTCCCTCTGTGTGAGTGTGCACAGTGTCTTCTCCCGGGTACAGCACAAGAGGAAACGGCCCCAAGTTGCACCAATGGATACTTAGAGTGGATATTAGGAAAATTTCCTCACCAAAAGGATTGTCCAGCACTTGCACAGGCTGCCCAGGGCACTGGAGTCACCATCTCTGGGGATATTTAAAAGAAGCATGGATGGGGCAGCTGGGGACATGGTTTAGTGGTGAGCTTGGCAGTGCTGGGGGAATGGTTGGACTCCGTGAACTTTGAGAGCTTTTCCAAGCTGAACAATTCTTGCAAAGCTCCTTGACTCAGTGTCCCAGCCAGTGTGAGCACTGGGCTCAGCACATCAGGCCTGGTGCTCACACCAGTGCAGACATCAAGCTGGCCATGCAAAGCTCTGTGTTTCTCCCAAAAATATCACTGCTGCAGCACCTGGGCTTCCCCAATGCTGGGCTTTTTATCCCTACTGCATGGAGAATCACATGGCATGGCAAAGGATGGATCCCATGGATCCAACATGCCATGATCCAGGCTGGGCACCAGCAGGGGAAGGTGCAGTTGTCTGTACAACCCAACCAACCATCCTACCCCAGCCACTGGGTGAGATGGAAAAACAGATGGGGAGTGACTCCAAACAGCACTGTGTGGTTTATCTTAGCCAAAAACAGCACTGCAGGTTGTTGGGAGAAAGGGAGAATTCATTGTTCAATGACACATTGGAAAAGGACCTTGATGAGATTCACAGAGTAAGAAAAATTCTACACCCCTGATTTGCAATATTTGCAGCTAAAAAATACACCTGTCAGCCCAGGTAAAAGCAGATGTTCAACAGAGAGCTGGTTGGGATTAGGGAACAAGAAGATATGAATAGAAATGCACCAGTATGTGACTTCTGTGTAATTCTGAATGATGTTGCTCAAGACTGAGAGCTGCATAGTAATAAGAAATGGAAAAGCAATGATGAGAAAAATAATAGAGGTACACAACAATGGAGAAGAGACTGGATTCTGGTTTGAGGCAGGACTTGGTTCCAATAAAATGTGCCTGGGAAGAGAGATGGCTTAAACTGGCATTGTTTGCTTTCCTTTGAAGAACAACAATATCCAAAGCACAACAGATGAATATTCCTGGGGTAGAGGTTGGTAATTCAACTGCAAACCACAGGAGAGGAAGGATTGCAGGAACCACAAGAGGAAGACAAATTGTAGTCTCATCAAACAACAGAAAAGTCAAGTGCCTGTGTATAAATATACAACGTTTGTATTGAATTATTCCAGGAAAATGCGAGTCTGAAGTGAATCCCAGGTGTTTGACTTCATGAAAATTAGCAAGCCCTGATTAGATTTCCCTCTCAGTCGGTGAATATGAAATCCCTGGGCAGATGCCTCACTTCTGGGTGTAGGTAGAGTTACTGTATTCAGGAACCCCTCCTCTGCATCTCCCAGTTTTCTGAAAACAAGTCCCACACAGTGGCCCCAGTGCCAGCACATGTCACCCTCTGAGCTGCACTGCTGAGATTTAAATTTCAGCCACGACTGAAGAACAACAAAGGCTCCTTTGTGATCCTACCCAGAGATACAGCTGGGAACAGCTTCAGCAGCTGTTTGAGCACTGCCCGGGTCTTTATCAGAACAATCTTAATTGATGTTGGAAGGGATTGAATGTGCAAACACAGGTGGTTTTAATCCCCTTCTTCACTTAACCTCGGCAATGTAGCTCTTCTTTTGGTTGGGTTCAGCAGCCCAGTCATAGAATTCTAGAATGGTTTGGGTTAGTAAGGAACTGAATGACCATCTCATTCCATCCCCCCTGCCTTCCACTGTCCCAGGTTCATCCAAGCACTGTGCAACTGGCCTGGAACACCTCCAGGGATGGGGCAGCCACAGCTTTTCTTGGCAGCCTGTACCAGGGCCTTACTGCCCTCACAGAAAATAATTTCCTCCCAGTATCCATCTAAACCTGTCCTCTGTCAGGCTGAACCCACTCCGTCTTGTTCTGTCACTTTAGACCCTTGTCCAAAGTCCCTCTCCAGGTCTCCTCAAGCACCTTCAGGCATTGGAAGGAGCTCAAAGATCTCCCTGGAGCTTTCTCTTCTCCAAGCTGAACAGTCCCAGCTGCTCCAGCCCTTTGAGCATCTTCATGGCCTCCTTTGGACTGACTCCAGCAGCTCCACATCCTTCACTAATTCCAGCAAGCAGCCAGAGTTCAATAATTGAGAGACAAGAGCTACATGGGTCAATAATTTTTATCAACACAATGCCAGGACACAGGAACCCTCAAGCCCTCTGGTACCCTGAGACCCGCTCTGCATCCCCTCCCACGCTGCCAGGAGAAGGGGAGGGCATCACCAGGAGGGATCAGCACTGCCAGGGCCAAGGGTGGGCAGGGACCTGCCCTGTCTGGGGTGGCTGATGGAGTCATTGGGATGGACCTGGGGGAGGGTTTCTCATTGCACGAGGACAAACGCTGGAGTGTAAGGCACTATCTGTTCCCGAGAGCGACCACCCGGTGGCATTTTGCATTTGTAATGAAGCAAGCACAAGTCCCACCTCTGCCTGCGTTCCAGGGAACAGTGAAATACGATCCGGGCTAATGAGGCTGGAGTAACTGAGTTTTCATTAAAGATTGGCTCTTTTCTAGCAGGCCAGAAAGAAGCTCAGTTACACAGACATGGCGAGCAAAGCCACCAGGAGGGTCAGCAGCCAGCTGGACCCTGCAAGTCCTACCTACCACAGTTTGTTAAATGCTTTCTGGGTCAGAGATCTTCCCTGTCATTCCTCATGTGAAAGAGACCAAAAAACAATGAGAAAATCAGAGCCTAAATGCACCAGGCACAGCTTTGCAATGGGCTCTGAACAGAGTCCACTGGCTCTAAGGGTTTCCCATTTACCTAATGCAAATTCTTATTCCTTCTCTATAATTGCCCTGAATTGATTAAAATATTTTTAGAGCACAAGGTATTTTATTTCTCTTCAGAAAAGGGTTTCCCCTTTGTAATCCCATCCCAAATCCCCTTTCTTTTAACCTTAGCAGCCTCCCACCATTTTGCAAATCCTTTTTTTTTCTAAGCTCTCTGTATTTATTAAACCTTTGTGCTCTACAATATCTGATTTCTTATCTGCTTGGCTGGCTGATTTCTTGGGGTTCCTTTGTGAGCTTGGCAGTGAGCAGCAGCACAGTTAGAAAAAAAAGAAAAAAGAGAAAAGGAAAAAATAAAAGAGGGGGGAAAGATCACCTCCCAAAAAAATAAAATAAAAAGGAAGGAACCTTAATTAAGGGAGGACAGCAATACATGATGGTTTTCAAATATCCCCAAACCTTTTTCTGATTCTGTCAAGTATTTAGTATTAGCCTCTTTTTAGTATTCAAGGGAACATGAAGGGGACTAGCAGGAATTAACCAAACTAAGGAGGTACCAGAAATCAAAGAATAGATAATTTCCCTGAGACTGAAAAGGAAGAAAGTATTTTACATTGCAATGCGGAAAATTCATCTCATCACATCCCATGGGCTCAGCCCCCTTTTCCACACCATTCCTGGGTGGAAAGCTGCTGCAGGGACCTTGGGAGCAGCAAAATCCAAGTGCTGGGCTGGCAGGGTGCCAGCAGCTGCTCCTCCTCTGAGTCACTGCCCCGTTACCTTGGCGAGCACAGCCACGAGTACCTGAGAGCAGCTCCAGCACCCAGAGAACGTCTTGTTTCCTGTTACTCCAGCAGCACAGCCCTGATTACACATTCTCAACACCCCCCCCCGCTGCTAATTAATTAAATAAAATCAGGAGCACGTTAGCAGTTGCAGGAGGGACTCTCCAGTTGGCACACGCTGACTCCAGCCCCCTCCACAGCATCCCTGTGGAACAGAGCTCTTTTTTCTCAGCATTTCAGGGCTGGTGGACCCCTCTCTCAATTTTTTCCCTGTTTCTGGAAGAAGGCACCAAAAAGAAGTTCTTTGCATTAGGAGGGAAGGTGGTTTAGGCTGATTTTGGACAAAAAGCCACGTGGAACCTCATCCCCTCTGCTTGATGCCTTGGGCTGCCACACTCTGGGTGGGAGTTTGTACAGCAGCACCTGATCCTCTGCCAAAAAGCATTAAACCCTCTAATTTCACCTCACAGCACTAATTACTTCTCACAGGGCCTTTGATGCTGCTGAGTAACTCATTAAATTCCCTCTAACCTGTCACAGTTCTGGCTGAGGGCACAGGGGCCTTGCAGGCCCAGGGGCCTGGTGCAAAGCCACCCCGGTGCCACCGGGCAGGCAGCGTGTGGCAGGATGGTCCCACCCAGGACACCACACACAGGGCTGCAAAGGGAACGGAAAGCTCTGTCAAACATGCTGTAAAATCAGGCAGAGACATTGCCCTTGACCAGCTGTCTCTCCAGGCCCTGCTTCCAGGGCTCTTGTGTGAACAGATCTGTCAAAGCCCATGGGAGCAATTCCCAGCCCTGCCTACTCCAAGTGGCATCATTTTGGTACCTGACTGCTTCAAAGGTGAAAGCATATTCTCTGTAATTTGCTAAATTGACAAATTGACTCCTCTCAGGAGACAGTCTCATTTAAATCTTCTACCTCTTTAGCTTTCTACACTCAGCCCATTACATTGAAAGATTTTACCTTAATTTCTTCTCCAGGAAAGAAGTAATTGATCTTTTATTTGTGGCCCTTTAAATTGGCATGTTGACTACAAAAATCCACTGCTCATCACATCAAAGGTTGATCCAATAGTGCCAATTACTCCAGTAATGGAGATCTTTAGAGGGATGGGTGGAAAGGAACAGGATCAAAATGGATGGGTCTTCTCAGAGGAAGAAGCAGAATCTGGGAAGACAGCACAGCTTTAAATTAGGATATCTGCCGTGCATGGCAAGACAAAACACCACCCATTCCTCATTCTGGTTCTGGATGTGATTCAACCCACTCGTCCCCAGCTCTGGAGGTGTGGTGCAGAGTCTGATCCTCACTCCCCTGGCAAATGACAGAACTGAGCTGATCTCAGCCTGGAATCCCTGAGGGTTGACAGCAAGGACTCCTACCAGATGTAACTCACATGTTTGCAACAAGCACAGCATCCACTGGCAGGGAATGATTTGCTCTTCATCCTTCCCACTCTCCAGGTATTTCTCTGGGAAAATCCACTCTCTAGTGGGGACAAAGCAGTAGAGATGGAAGGTTCTGTGTGCCCCAAAAAGCCACCAGCCTGTTCACCCCACAGCTCCGCCACTCACAGCCACCAGCTCTGCACAGAGCAGGCAGCAAACTGGTCACTGCCAGCACTGCCTGTGGTCTGAACTGGGAACTGTGGATCAAGATGCAAGTGTTTTCTAGTGGGAAGTATTTTACCCAGTTCCCTACAGATTCTGGTACTGGGTCGGTCCCACAGCAGGTCTGGGGAGTGTTTAGATCAACAGGGTCTCCCCAGGCTAAGCTGGAGCTCAGGGCCTCCTTCCAAACTACAGCACAATAAAAAATATGTACTAAGGTCACAATGAAAAATCCTCTGCTGAGCCTTCTTTAGTGTCTCTCAACTCCTAATTCTGATTGTAAAATGCTATTTAGGGAGATCAGACTGATCATAATCGGGACATTTTTGTGGATTTTTGTAAAAATGCTTTTTGAAGCTTTAAGATGGAGGGATTTTCACCGAAGTCATTATTCCTCTTATAAGTTTTTCAGCATCCTGTTGTTTTGACTTTCCACTCTTATCTCTTGCCAACTTTTACCTGCCCAGTTGTTTTGCTGACAGCTGCCATGCCCATGTGCCATTTTCTGAGCATCACCTGCATGAAGCCTCAGGGGCTCACTAAGGAAAACTCACTCCTTCATATTCTTTGCAGAACAAGGAAAGATACTTGCTTGGAAGATCTCTTGCCCAATAGAAAATAGAGTTTTCTATTCAAACCTACTCTGTGTGGCATCACTGATGTATTTTTGACTCAGAGAAATCTGTTTATTTTCTCTTCTTAAATCAGGAGTGAGCAGCTCCACGAGCAGCACCACAGCAGAGGAAACACAAACAGGCTGTTACTCAAACACCATCTCTGAAGGGATTGTGCTCTGCTTTTCAGATGAGATTAAGAGCTCAATTACAGAAGAGAAAAGGGCTTTCATTAAATCACACATAGAACATAATAAGGACAAATTACAAAGCTCTTCAGAAGCAAATCTGTGTCAGACTGCTGGGTAAGGAGGCCCTTTAGGGGAGGCCTTCAGAGGTTTCTCCTGCCCTTCTGAAGAAATGAGTCCTGCACACCTCATCTCACCATGTTTTTGAGGAAAGCTCACAACCAGAATCCTATGGGGCATCCAGTGTGCAAATCCCACAGACAGAAATACCCACTGGCCTCTGGATTTGCAGATGTGAACCTGGAGCTGAGGGACTGGATGCTTTTCCCTCCCCAGAAACCCAAGGCACTGCATGGCAGAGCTCAAAGTGGCCAGCAAAGGGTTACAGGGCTGCCCAGAATCCTGCACCTGGGAAAGGGGAAGGCCAGGTTCAGTCACAGAGTTGTCACCACTTGATTTTGTTCCCTTGTTATTTTGCTCTCCTGGAATATATTATGGTTAATTAAAGGCAGTTAGCTAATTGGATGGTAAGCAGGTGCTGGTTAAAAAAAAACCCAAACCACTGCTCCCCTTTGAAATGCCAGACAGGAGATTAATTGAAATTCCCTTTGAAAAGGTATCCCCAAACCTCCTAATCTGTTGATGAAAACAGTCAAGGAGAAAAGAACAAACAATGTTTTTCAGGAGGTTTCACAACTCAGGCAACTGCAAGCATCAAGCATTAGGATTGAGGATTGTCATTGCCACACCAGGAAACCTTTCAAAGCCTCAAAAACATTCACTGAACAGCAGCGCCAGAATGCCCCAAAGCTGAACAACAATCCCATGAAGGCATATTTCCACCAAGACCAGGATGAGATGAGTAGGAGAGGATGACTGGGGCTCTTCAAAAGCCAGACCTCAGAGCTGGGATTTAATCCTGATATCCCTCTGGTTGTCCAGAAAAGGATCAAGACATGTGAGGAAGCTCAGAAAGCCAGAGTGCTCAAAACAACAGCATGTACATAGAAGGAGAAGAGAAAATACAGCTGGATACTTCCTAATCTCTTTGGACTCTCTCTCTGGGGCTCTTCTTTGGACTGACCTGCTGTCTGGTGCAGTGAGTCACAGAAAACTTGCTCTAAACATGGGGGGCAGAACTGAAAATGCTCACTGGTAAGCAACAGAAAAAAATTAAGAGCATATAGGAGTGAGTGTAGTCACAAGGACCTGGAGAAGAAAGAGCCCCAAAAGGCCAGACATGATGTAATATCATCCATAATAAGGGTAAAATACATGTTGCTATTCATCATGTATCCAAAGAATTATGGAATGGTTTGGGTTGGAAGGGACCTTTAAAGGTCATCTGGAATGACAGAGTATTCAAAGCAAGAGAAAAACAGTATCTTAAGGGCCAGGGGAAACTGTATTGAAAGCCACCTAAGATTAGAGCCAAAACAGCAACACCTTATCTTTGAAGTAAAGATTTGTCAATAACTGATGCTGTCTGCCACTGAGGGGCACACTAAACCAGAATCCTCCACTCCAGCTTTGTCATGCTGTGCTATCAAAGCTCTCCATGCTCCCCAGCTCCTCTAGAAACTGGACTTTGTGATGTGACCCCAGCATGGCAGCAGCCCAGGTGAAGCATCACCACTCCTACAAAATAAAGCAGTTTTTACCTGAACATCAAGCAACACTAAACTTTTCTGGGAAGCACTGGGTGCAGGAAAATCAGGGACAGAAAAGGGATGTGTCTGTGGAGCAGAGGGCTGGTAAAAATTCTCATTAGGTTGTTAACAGCTGGTTTCATTAGTCTGCCTGCAGACACTCATAATTACTTCGTGGCTACTGCAGGGTGAAAAGCCATTTCAGTTTATTAATGTTCTCAGAGCTGCAAACCTGGCAGTGAAATTATTTTTAAAGTGGCTTGTAAAGTTTGTCTCTTCTCAAAGAACGTGTCAGGCTGATAGACCAGGCTGTGAAATTTATGCCCCAATAAAAGGGAGTTTGAATGCAGTTTAATGGCACCTGAAATGTTCTGCTCTGAGAAACTCTCCCCAAAGTCCAGGTGGACCTTCCTCCATTGGAACTCTTAGAAATTTGTAGAAGCTATAACTTTGGCATTAATTTTACAAGAGCATTTATAGCCCCAGGGTCAAGAGCAAAGCCATAAAATGCTGCTCAAGCCCTGAGCTTTCTCAAACCAGAGGTAAACTTGTATCTAAAGGTCTGTCTGGAGCCCAGGACTACTAAATTTGCTCTAGTAGAATCCTGTTATAAAGCTTAGCCTGCAACCAAGGTAGACTTTTATCTCAGCTTAGTTAAATATTCCCCCTAAACCACCATAAATTATGATTTCCCCACTATAATTCATGTTTTGTCCACTCCTAATTACTCTTTCTTCTTGCCCTAAGCACAATCCTTACTCATACAATGCGTTTGATGACTCTCATTAAATTTATTATTCTACAGACATATGTTAAAGTTTACCTGAATGAGAGCTTTATCCAGCTCCTGCCAGAGCTAATGGAGAAGATATTTCAGTTTATTCAAAGCAGCTGTTATCTCAGAAAGAGGATGATGCTTAAATTATAATAAAAGTTCTGCCAGAAACATTATTCCTTTGTTTCCCCCAACCATTCACTAAAAGCCCTCAGTCACTTAGGAACTTTTAAAATAATTTCTAGTATTCACTACATGGCCAATTACTAAAGGAGCTCTGACCCTGCAGGGCAGTTAATGACCATCTCTGACATATTTCTTACATGTATTTTTTTTCCCAACATTTTCTTCAACAGCAGCTAACCAGGTACCTTGCCCTTTTTATCTCCTGTTTAATCCATTTACTCTCATCCTCCATGGCACAGCACATGAGGTTTCCACAGAACCAGCCTGCACCAGCCACTATTTCACAACTCACCCATAAAATCCCAATCTTTGACACTTCCACCTCTTCATCTTCCCATCCAGGGAGGGCAGTCAAGGTCAGCCAGATGCAAACGAAGTGTTTGAAGCTGAGGTGTGATGAGGCACTGATTGATTGATGAGCACAGGAGGAGGAAAGGTCTTGGCTGTGCCTTGGTTCTTAAATCATCCTCAGTTGTGCAGGAAAATTAAGGACAGAGCAGTGATGCTCCTCTGACCAGCTTCCTCATGGCATTGTTCCTGTCACGAAGTCAAAGACAGGAAGGTCACACAAATTCTCTTTCTCTGACTCCCGCTGGGATGACAACATTGAAAATAGAAAAAAAATATAATTATCAGGGGTTTTCATAGTGTGAACTCAGGATTTCCCACACTCTGGCAAAGGGGGAATGTTCATTAGGCAAAGGATATGAGAAGGAGCTTCAAATTGTCAAAATCCCAGTAAAAATATTTTTTCCTATGGAACCCTTCACCAAAGCTGCTCACGCTTCAGGCCCTTTGTGCACCCATTTCCTGATGTGCATCCCCCAGTGGGGTGTTCCCACTTCTCCAGGGACCCCACACAAACCTTACAGCCCCCCACTAACACACCCCCAGGAGCTGCACCCTTCCCTCCAAACCTGGGTACCTGCAACAGCCACCTCTGTGCTGAGCTGAGCCTGTTTCTCCCCAAAAAGAAGGTGCTCAGTTTATCCTTGAAAAGATTGACAACAGCATTCTTGTCTTCTTCAAAAGAGCCATTATTTCACAGCTGTAATCTCCACACTGAGACTTTATTCCCTTAAAGTGTCCAAGTACACAGGCAGCATCAAGGAAGGCACTGAAGTGAGTCAAGTTTAACCCCAAAGAGCTCTCAGCTCCCTGTGAAAGCTGAGAGAAGTGGTAGAGAAAGAATGAATGCTCCTGTAATGGCATCTAACAGCCACAGGGCAAGGGAGAAGTTGGTTTTAGAGAATGAAGAAAAAGCACTAAGTAATAAAAGGTGAGAAAAATCCATCACTCGAACAGGTAAATGAAGGTAAACCACTTGAAGAGACAGACTTAAGATGGAGAGAAAAACCCCACAATTAATAGTGTTCATGACACCCAGAGGCAAAACAAGCCCAGGGGATTAGGAAAGAGGTAAGCCTGTGCTCCAAGGAACAGCAGAAATGAAGTGAGAGCTCTGGAGGGAACAAAAGAAAGAGGCACTCTGAAGAAAGGAAGAAATGCTTCCCCACAAGGTGTTTGTTTTGGTTTTTTTAAATCAAGAGTCTCTTATATGAGGTGGTAGAAATACAGAAAAATAAAGGTCAGGAGAAGCATGGTTGATTGGGAACATTCCTGCATAGCATACAAGATATGTCCTTGTGCAAATTATTCCATGCAGCACTCACAAATTTAATTACTTCTTTTCCTCTTCCTGGGGAAGCAGAGTTGTTTTATTTACTCCAAGCAATATTTTCTCCCTCCTCCCTGGCTAAGAACAAGCTCCCATCTTGGCAAGAGCTCGCTGGTTTACTTAATGCTCATCACAGCCATGCTAAGGAGAGTGGAGCAGGTTAATTTATCACTTGTTACAATGATTAACTTGCCCAGCTGCCGAGTCCAAGAGCCCCAGAGGGCCTCAGGTTATACAGGATCACAGAAGGAAAAGCTCCATTGCATTAAGCTGCTGCCACACTGGCCCTCTCTGCCTGTCAAACACACTCAGCTGCTCTTGCACTGCCCTCTGAAAATCCTCCATCAAATAAAAGTGAAAATCCCTCATCACCTGTGGGAAAGCACAGCTGGGTTCTGCTCAGGGCATTTCAAACTATGTGGGGTATTTGTGAGCTCCCCTTGCAAAGGCAGCATCTCAGGAAAACCAGAAGTTTCTTTCCATGGACTCACCATACTCAGGACTCTTCCCCTAGACCACATTGCTCCAAGCCCCATGCAACCTGGCCTTGAACACTGCCAAGGGTGACACAACCACAGCTTCTCTGGAACCTGTTTTGCTCCTCCCACATCTAAAATCATACCCCAACTTAGCAGCCTCAGACACAGATTTCTATTAAATATCTACATTTTTCTAGGAAAGAAATATGGCAAACCTTGTTTGCATCCAACTTTGCAAAATCAACACAAGCTCTTCAAAAAGGGCTGCCGCCCACTTTTCTTATTTTTCCCCATTTGGTGGAACATTTTCTTTCTGTTGTTGTTTGGAGCAATATTTTAATATATATGGCTGAGCTGCTTAAAATAGTACAGCAAGATACTTGTGTGAGGGGTGGAAAACTGAGCTCTCTCACATCCAGTGTTTCTGTTGTTGGAAGCTTTAAATCCCACCTCTCTGGTGGGATGAAATAGGTGCTACTAATCCAATTTCTAAAGTATCATGCATCAAGCTGACACTATTTTAAGGCTTGAAAAACCCCAGCCAATTTAAACAAACCTCTGCTCCTTTCCATTTTCTCTGTTCCACAGTTTATGACAGAAGACAGGAGAGAAAGATTGTTTTGGGAACAATGTTTTCAGCACTCTAAAAATAATATAAAAACTGCTCTGCCACACTCTCAGCTGTTACAGCCCCAAAAAGCACAGGCTGTCTTTGCTCTCAGAGTCACAATTGTGGTGGGATTTCTACCACACCAGAGGACAATCAATTTTTTGTTTTCTCCTGGAAATAACTACACCACTTCTGGGTAGCAAGGCAAACATGAGCCTCTTTTAATGGCCCTTGAAACTGGACATGTGAAATAAGGGACACAAAGCCAAAAATCAGCTGAATCTGTGATGTCTGAATGGGTCTCCACATTCTTCCCAGGAAGATGAACATCAATCACTGTTCTGCCAGGGAAACTGCATCTGCTGGGAATGGGGTGTAGAAAATGTGCTTTCTGCTCCTCTCAGAGCCAAAATTCCTACACATTTCTTGTAAGTCCCTCTTAGAAAAGGACCATGTTCAGCTGAGTGACAGTGAAGCAAAATGGCAATCCAGGAATAAATGTTCCTGTGCACAACATCCTCCATTCACATGGATGCTTCCTCACTGGCACACAGGAACAAGGAAGGAACCCAGATGCATCATTGTACATCAAGTCAGATATGTTGAGGGATGAACAGATCTCACAGGCATATGGAAACCTCCCCTGAAAACCCAGTCCAGGGAGAGCCTGAGCTGTTTTGTGGTTCCATGTATGAAGATGCTCAGGACCTTCCACAGATGCTCAGGATGGAGCCTGGATGTCACTCTGGAAATGCCAGTGGCTCAGCTGAGAGCTGTGGGGATGATTTACACTGCACTGAGAGGGGCCACAGTCCTGCAAGGGTCTTTCATCAGGAGCAAACAGCAGCCTGGAGGGTGGGGAATGCTGATCTGAACCACTGCTCATCCTTCACCTTAATGTGGAGCTGCCCCCAAAGTTGCCATGTATCACTTTTTATTTTTCTCCTGTTGGGTATATTTTGGAGCAGCTGTTTTATGTGGCTTTTTATGGTGATTCTGTGGGAAGCAGCCATTTGCCTGCTGTGATATCCTCACAACTAACACTAACTCCTTATTCCCTTTGGTTTTATTTGGGGTTTTTTATCTGTTTGATTGGTTTGCGTGGGTTTGTTTATTTGGGTTTTTGTCTGTTTTGGTTTGAACTTTTTATTTGCTTTTTTCTAAATGACTGGTAAAGTTGGCATAGCCAAACTCAAGAAAATGTAAACCAGGCTTGACTTTCCAGAAATTACTTTTGGCTGGGTTTAGCTGCACACCCAGGCTCAGGATCACCAGTATATTTGCAGGTTTTGCTCTGCATCATCAACCTGCCCAGACTCTGCTTGGTGTTTCACAAATGGAGAAGACAGTGGACATTGTGCCAAGCTTCATTTCAAACAGAAAAACCATCAGCATGACAAAAAAGAAGTAAAAAATAAAATTGACCAGTTAGAACAGAACAAGTGTCCCACCATCTTCCCCTCCACTGTTATTAATTTTGTATATTTAGAGGCAAATCTGGGTCTAAAGCTTCCATCTCTCAGTTCCTGATGCTATTTGCTACCCTTCAGCTTTGACATCCCCTGATCTGACTGACTGCTGTCC
This sequence comes from Melospiza georgiana, assembly GCF_028018845.1. Classification (NCBI taxonomy): domain Eukaryota; kingdom Metazoa; phylum Chordata; class Aves; order Passeriformes; family Passerellidae; genus Melospiza; species Melospiza georgiana. The sequence goes on from NC_080446.1 coordinate 6,298,249, forward strand.
AAGTGGGACTGGGGATGCTCAGCCTGAAAAGAGGAGACACTGGGAGGCCCCACTGTGGCTGTGCAGGACTGGGAGGGTCCCACAGGAAAGAAGGGGACAGAGTGTTCAACAGGGCCTGTGGTGACAGGGCAAGGGGGATGGCTTTCAACTGCAGGAGGCTGATTGAAGGTGGATCTAAGGAAGCTGCTGTTTGACACTGAGGGTGGTGAGGCACTGCCCAGGTTGGGCACAGAGGCTGTGCATGCCCCATCCTTGGGAACAGGGCTCCCCCAAGGTCTGGGGGAAGACTGCTCAGCTTGGAACAAGATGATCTTCAGGGTCCGTTTCAAGCCCAACCATTCAGGGATCCCCAGTGACCACTTCTGTTGACCCTGGAATCTTGGGATCTGTGTGATGTCACATCCCACGTTCCAACTGGAACTGCCACCCCCCAGCAAAGAGCACAACTCAACCACTGGCCCTTGTGTCAGCCTACCGTGCGGTCTGCGCCTGCTCACCCTCGTGACTGCTCTTGCTGCCCTTCTTGCCACCTGCCCTCTGCTACTGCCACCACTCCTGAGAGCTCCCTGGTGCCTGCATTTTGTCACCCCTGACGTTTATCCTTTGTCTAATGTGTCAGCTGAGGGAGGTATGGTGCCTTTCCATGGAGGTGGACACCTCCAGCGGCCCGAGTGGGCTGCAGCTCTGTGGGGATGGTGTGGGACAGGGACCCCACTCTGAGGTTTTGCCACCTCTGCAGGCTGTCATGGACACAGTGGAAGAGATGGAGGTGGATGTGCCGAGTCCTACAGTAGAGGATGTGGAAATGGAGGAAGAGACTGAAGAGATGGAGGTGGATACGGATGTGGATGAAGAGATGGAGGTAGATACAGATATGGATGAAGAGATGGAGGTGGATGTTTATGAAGAAGAGGAGGACATGGAAGTGGAAGTGGAAGAACACGTTGAGGATATGGACGTTGATGTAAAAGACAAGGAAGAGGACACGATTTTGGGGTGAAGAACAATGCCAGCAGCAGGACAGGCACGTGATCCCCACAGGCAGAGTGGGTCCCCTGCTGCCAGACTGGAGCTAGGCTGGTCCCTGCTCAGGGACGTGGTACCTCGCAAACTGGAGTCTGGTGGCCACACACTGCCTGCCCTGTCCTCTCTTTGGGCCACTCAAGCTCCGTTCCAGACCCAGCCAAGCCCAGCTCTGGTAGCAGAGTCCTGCTTTGCCCACATGTGCCAACCTGGGGACACATGGAAGAGCCCTCTGTGCCTGGTGCAGTGACCACCACACCTGCTTTTCTTCTACCCCGATGAACATTCCAGACAGCGATGGCACCCTTTTGTACATAGTTCTACAGTTCTACATTGTTCTACAGTTTTTTGTATTTAGAATAGGATTTAGGACATAAGACTTTAAGAATTTTTTGTCTTCTACAAATAGATTTAATATAGTTTAGCTAGATAGGTTCTTATGTATATACGTTCTATGGATTGTTGTTGTTGCAAATGTTCTTACATTCTAAAATTGTTCTGTATTGCTGTTGATAAGCAATTCTGTAATAAACAATTTTTTTTTTCACACCCCCGTTCTCTTACCATTTGCATTGGGCACAGGCAGCATTTACAAAGTTGTGGTTTCCACTTGCTCCAGGTTCTCAGGGCTGGAGGTCCCCGGGGGAGCTGGCACAGGAGTGGGGGCACCTGTGCACAGAGGGGTGTGGGGCCCTGAATATATGTATTGTTATAACAACAACAAGTATACAACAACTGAAGTATAGTAGGAGTCCTTGTGAATATCTATATTATTTTTGGAGGGTCCTAGCTATTCTAAATGAGTCACAGCTGCAAAGTCCTTAGTTGGGCAGTAGCTGTGGCTTGTAAAGATAGCTGGGATAAAAGGGGTGGGCCAAGGGCCCAGGAGGAGCCCCTGAGAAGACAGGAAGGACTGTGCTGCAGAGAATGGAGAAGAGCCCCAGCAGAGAGGCAAGAACAAAACTGCAGTGAAGATTACAACAACTGGTGCCCCTATTTATTCCAGTTACCTTCACGAGCTACAGCTGCTGCCCAACTATGGACTTTGCAGCTGTAGCTTGTTTGGAGCAACTCAGACCCACACAGATCTTACAATACATAGATCTTAACAGGGACTCTCTCCATAACAATACATTTATTTAGGCCCCCACAGAGGGTTCCCACTGAGAGAGGTCTCCCCCTCCCTGCAGTTTCTCTGGACACACCTGGTAGCTGCAGGGGCAAATCCCAGCGTGCCCTGTCCCATGGGATCCCATGTTGGAGCAGGGCTGAGCCTGCCTGCTCCTGCAGAGCCTCAGCCATGGCTCTGCCCTTGGGAGCCCAGGGCTAAGGAGGGTGCCCTGGGCTGTGGGGAACCCCTGTTCCTGAGCACCCTGAGGGGCTGGACCAGCCTGGAGGGAGCCCCAGCCCTACATGGACCAAGATTTCCCTTGGAAACCCCGTCTGTGCCCAGACTCTGGTACAAGCACAACAGGAATTGATCCTCCTAGTTAAAGGTGTTAATTGGCACAAATTTATCCCTTGGACTTTCTAGTACAGTAAATGTCAGCACTTGTAATCCCTGTTCTGCACTCCCTGGTCAGGCACCAAAACATCTGAACCTGACAGAACATCTTTAATTAGCACCAACCTGCAGAGAGCTGTGGGGGAGAACCTACCCCCAACAGCCAGAGAAACACTTGACATTGCAAATCTGGGGCAGAGCTGAAACTAAAGCATTTTAATGCCAAGAGAGAGGATTTTTTTATTGAACAATAATGAAAGCTTTTGGTCTCCTCACCTGCCACAGATGTGTATTGCCAAAGTTTGCTTCTGGGTTATGACTGATTTTTATTAATCTGTTCAGAACTCTGCTGCTGTTCCTGGCTAAGGTGCAGAGATGATATTTCAGAGCCAGATGAGCTCAACACAGCTTGTGCAACACACAGTTTCCACACCCAGACATTCAGGCCATGCAAACTGATACTTTTTCATCTCTGTGCAAAGATGAGTGTTAGGACATCACTGACGTACCACACACTTCTCAGAGCTGTGCCTTTCATCCAGCTCCCCCCAGTCACTTCTCAGACTTCGCTCCAAGCAGTTTATCTCTGATAGAGTTCAGTGGCACATGGGATTTAATCCTGGTTTTTCTTCATCTTCTCCTGAGCTGCCTCCAGACACAATGTGTGGGCACTGTCTGACAGCAGCAGCATTAACGTGTCACCTCCCTGACACTGAGGTTCATGTCACAACTTTTCATCAAAAGCAGCAAATAAATGATTCCCACTGTGTCCCACACAGCTCCATGGGGAGTTTGTGTGGCTGCAGTTCCAGCACCAGCCCTGGTGCACAGGAATTTCAGGAGGAGATACAGAAGGAATCAGCCATTCACAGAGAAAAACATCAGTTTGCACAGCCCAGACCCCCCTCAACACTGCAGACTCTGGTGACCCAGACTCTGCATTTACACTTTGGCCTCCGTGCCTTCCTTTTCTTCTCACTAAACTCCTCCCAGTTTCCCTCTTGCTCAGGTTCCCAAGATAATTAAAAGCAGCATTAGGAGCAGAGATAGATGATGGGAACTGTCCCAAGGCTTGATAAAATTTATCTTTTCAGAGAATTCCAGCCAAGGAGAGAGGAAAAGCCTGCGTGAAAGAGGTGTGAAATCAAAGCAGTAATCAAATTTAGGTATAATGAGAGAAGCTGAAGAGGTTTTCAATGTTCAGAACAAGATTAGCAGCTCCAGGCACAGGAGGGATGGGACAATTTCCCTGCTGTAACAGCTCTGTGATGCAAATTGCATCTCAAACCCTTCTCCCCAGCTCTGGAACCCATTCAGCCACAAACATGGTGCTGAATTTTCAAAGCAAAGTGGAAGCTGGTCAGAGAGGTGGTTTGCAAATAAAAACCACAGAGGGAAGCACCAGCTGGAGCAGAGAGGGGCAGAGCCTGGCCCTGAGGTACAGCACAGCCTGAAACTCTAACAAATTAAAGAACTTTCCACTCGGTTTTTTTTCCCCCAGGAGCTACAGAAGCTGCTTTGTGGAATCCCTGCCTCCTTCACACCGCATCAGCCTGCAGGAGAGCCCAAGCATGAAGATTACAGCATCTTCAGCTGCTGCTTCCATCTCCTGACTCAAGTCTCACCAAAATCTGTCACCACTGGGCCTTCCCAAAGCCTCAGATTCACTCGGTCTGTGCAGGACTTCAGTTCTGAGGAGCATGAAGGGAGATAAAGGCACTTGCAGACACCAGAGAAGCAATTGCTGCCTGAGGTGCATTTCACTGCCCAGGTTAGTGCCTCTAAAACCATCAAAATCAGCCCCTTTGACAGCACCAAGCCAACAGCAGGACATGAGGGCCTGCACATGGTTGGAAATGCCTTTTTTTAATATTCCTCTCCCCGTCTCTCATTTCATGGTGCCATTGCAGGAGTTAATCCCATCATTCAGCAGCAAGCCTTGGCAATCAGCTTCAGATGGATTTTTAGTGCTGAGCAAATAAGAGGCAATTTTACTTTGTCTCCAATGAATGAAATTTCACCTAAATCAAACTCTGTGTTCTGAGGCTGGCCAGGCACTAACCACTGCCAGGTCCCCAGCCTGGATGTCAAACTGCTCTAATATTGAAAAGTTAAATTTATTTGGCTTTGTATACAAGATTATTCTCTCTCAAAAGAATTTGAATCCATATAATTGCATTTCCAAGCACTAAACTCAGACCAGCCACAAAGAGCACAAGAGACAAGAAAAGAAATAGAGATTTCTAAGGAGATGGAAATTGAATGCTGAGTTTTTTCCCATTGTAGAAAGTTTCATAAATTATCACCTGCCAGCTCCTTGCCTTCACTTGTGTGGCCACCACTGAATACACTCACAGATAAGAAAATGTTTGTCCTACTGAAAAGTGGGACTAGAAGTAGAAAAAGGCTCAGATATCTGAATTAAAAGACAACATAATGAAAAGAGCTGCCTTATAATAGCAAGATATGATGGACAGCAGGAATGGCTGAAGCCAGCAGAGATAAGTCCATGAACTATTCATGCTACAAAGATTTCTGACAAAAGCCCCAAAAACCCAAACACAACGTTTTGTCTGGCAGAGCTGATAGGAACCCTGTGCATTTAATTCAGTCATTGGCAGCAACTAGAGATCAGCTTGAAGCTCCTTTGGTCCACTACTACTTATTTTTTTTCACCCAAAAAATGTAATTACATCTACTCTTTGGGAAGAAATTACTGCTTTGAGTGGTTCAATGCAAAGAGTTTCTTCCCATACCCACTCATAATCAGTCACCAAGAGAAATATTTTCTAAAAAGATCTCTTCAAAATTTTGGAGTGACTTCCAACACAAATAACTGGGTTATTTTGCTCAAAATTATGAGGGAATTGAATTGGGCTCCCTCATCTTATAAAATGTTTCTTCCTGGTTCTTCACAAAGAGGAACAAAACACTTTGTGGCAGCAGACTGAAGGGAGGAAGAGGTTTCTTTCCCCCTGAGCTGCACAATAGGAGACAATTTTGTTGCCAAGAGGTAACAAAACCCAGCCAATTTTCAGTTCTTTTAGTGTAAGGGAAAAGCTCTGAGGATCTCAGCTGTGGGAGACACAGAGTGGCAGGAGCAGGGGATCTGCTGGGGGTTTTGGGGTGGGGGACAGATTAAAGAAATGTTCAAGCAAAACCTGTGAGAGGTCAAGACTCCATCTTGGAGTCTTGGAGGAGAAACTCGATTTGACCCAAATGCCATACAAATCCAACCAACATTGAGGCATTTCTCCAAGCTCTGCTGGGCCATCAGGTACAACCCAAATCACTCTGTGGGACCAGGACAGCCGATCCCAGGCATGGGACAGGGATGCTCCCCTGGGAATCCACCTGCATTGCCCATGGGACTCACATGATCTGCTTGTAAAGACCCCAACATCCAAAAAACTCCACATTAAAAGCCTTTAATTTGGGGGTTCACTTCTCCACCTATCTGTTGTCACTAGGCAGCTGCTCCACTTCAACATCTCTCTGATGGGTACAAATTTTCTCCTAGTTTCCAGCCTAAACAGGAAGTTATTTCCATTCATTCTTCTGCAAGTACTGGGAGCTTGTACCTGCTTTGCTCTTCCTCTTCTGGTGTGCAGTTGTGCACATAAAATGCCTAAGCCAAGAGCATTTCCTTGTTTAAATCATGTCATTTGTCCTTATTATTTCCTTCCCATATAATTGCATGGATTTGGTGCTGGCTCAACACTCAGAATGTTGACAGCACAAAGTCCACTTCTCACACTGATCTCTCCAAGTTTTGGGCCAAGCCTGCAAAGAAGGAAATACAGCAAAGAAATTCCAAACAGGGGCCCTAATAAAGGTAATAAAATGCCACCTGTCTGTGTTTGCTGCAGGGAAGAATAGTGCTGCTTATTAAATCGCTACAAACAATTAAAGCAGCAGAGGGGAGGAAGACAGCGCTATCGTTTCCAGCTCCCCAATCCTCTGCCCCTGGCAGGAATTTCATAAAGCACAAATCTCCCCGCAGAAATCCCTCAGCAATTGATTTCCTACTCGTGGAACGCAGCAGGCACACACTCTGGTTTTCCTGACCAGAAAAGGAGAATTTGCCTCGATGTTTTTCCCTCGATGTTTTGTGATGTCAAATCCCCCTCCCTGCCCCGAAGTGACATGTTTCTGTATGGTGGCAACCCTCTTGAGAGGCACAGAGAGCTTTGTGTCAGTGTAAGGGACCCCCACAAGGGCAGATCCCTAATTCAGGCTCCATCTTTGCTTACATGCAGTTCCTAGCAGAAAATTCATTGCATTTCCCCAGAACAGGTAATTTCAAGTGCATTTTTCTCTTGAGCTGTTCTGCCTTCCACAAAAGCAGCGTGCCAGGGATTGCTTTGGAGACCAGCATCAGGAAACATAGCAACACCTAATAGCCAAGATCATCCAAACCCACTTATCAGCTCACCCCCACATCTCCTGGACTCACTTGAACGCCCAGGAGAGTCTGAGGAGCCAACTGTTTTCTAAGAAATGGTTGTGCAATCAAAAGGTAAATGACAGGGACAACCAGCCCCACACAGGTGCCCCAGGCAGGAGAAAGAGCAGGAGGGATCCATCCCTTACTGACAGAGGTGCAGTTCCAGCAATGCTCACTCCCTGTTTGGGTTGCTTTTGTGGCTTTTACATTAACAATGCATCTCCACACCACAATTGTTCTCCCTCCCTGCAGCCACATGGAAAAAAATTCACTGGTCTCTCACCTTTTTCTTGCCTCTCTCTGCCTGAAGTAATTTTTCCCTCATACAACCAGCAGAACAGGGTTTGTTTTCATGTTGGAAAGAAGTCCACAAACTCTTTGACTGATTTCAATATGGACAACATCACTACACCACCCACTCTCAGGTGCCCCAGGGCAGCAAGGGAGGGAAATTTGATAACAGAGGGGGAACACCAGTCATGGGTAACAGCATCATATTCTGCCTCTCTCAAGGATGCTTTTCTTCCCAGTCCAGAAAATTCCCTGCCCTTTTTAGGGCTGTAGAATGCTGCTGTCTGCCCCATGAAATGAGGAGCAAACCAAGCAGGAATGCTGCATAACACCTCTGTTCCTATGATATTATTCTGCTGAACCCATAAATTTGCAGAAGAATGGGCACTGCCAACTCCTGATTGCAGAGGAGGGAGTTCGTCACATCCTCCCTGTAAATTAGGATTTATCAGAGATGGAGAATTGATTGCCAAGTAACCTGCAGAGACACAAAACTGCTCTGCAGTTTTCTAGGACTCACTGAGCAGTACAAAAAGGTTATTGATGCAGTTGGGGAGTGTTTCTGTACAGGATGTACACCTCCTGACATCCCAGGAAGGGAAAAATTTACCTAACATCTGCAAGAAAGCAATTCTTCTTATTAAAAAAAAAATAGGAAAAAATAAATAGAAAATCAACTTCATGGCTAGGAGCCTCAGTAAGGGTTTGCAGAATTTGTTGAAAACACATCATTTACAAGGAAATAATTTTCATCTGCCTTCAAGTGGAGTTGTGAAGCAGGTGGAGATGGAGATGTCTCAGACACTGAGTGTGCTCCTTACTGACAAAATGACACTGATATTACCAAGTATTAGAAGTGAAAAACTTCAGTGATAACTCAGCCCTCCAACACAAAACACCCTCTCCCACACAGTCAGCACTTGTCTGAAATCATTCCCCTTGGCAGGAGGCCCTGCATGGCCTGGGGAGTTCTGCACTTCAGAAATTATTCCCTGTGGAAAACCCAGAAGTATCTTTATTTCTTTGCTTTTTCTGCTTCTCCTCCACAAGCATCCAAAACTTCTTTTTGGTGTGGTCATCTATAATTTGCATTAATATGATTTCTGATGGGGGCTTTATTTACCCAGCACACAAAGACCTCACAGCTTAAATCCCCAGGGAATTAAATTTGGGGCTGAAATTAGATTTTAAAGAGAGGAGAGCCAGGTGTTCCTGACTGTCACTGCTCTTTTGGCTATTTCTGGGACCCACACTAAATGCAGTCCCTAACATGCCCACTATGGCCATGACCATGGGGTGCAGATAAGCAGAGAGCACCAGCCATAAACCCCATCTTGCAGTAATCCCTTCCCTTTTCCTTTTATCTTTTGCATTTTAAATTATTTTTATGAGTTTTATAGCACACCATTTCCTGTTCAATTCACCTGAGTTACCCAACTTACAAACATGGCTCATGCTCTTAGCACTGAATTTTCATGACCACATACATGGCCACAAGAATTATGATGTTCTATTTAAGTAGGTCAGGCTGGCATTAATTGTAAAACAGAGCTGTAATAAATTATTGCAGCCCAAAGCCAGAATCAAGTTTCACTAAGCTCAAACCTGCTTTTGCTTCTTTTCCTTCTGCTTTTCCCTCTTTTCGTTACAATAGTTGATGATATTAACTTTGTACTCCACAATGTCTGTTGCCCAAAAGAGTGTGGAGAAAGGAGCTGGCTCTGTGTAATTGCACTGGAAAACATTGTTCCAGGAAACAGATTTCATCTGTTTTGTTGGTTTGGGGTTTTTTACATTGAGCATTGTACAAAATATTAGACCATTTCTCCAAAACATGATATTAAGGTGAAGATGAGTCATTTCACTGTCATAACACACACAAAAGGGAGGGGAAACCAGAGTGAACAAAGCAGCAAATTCATTCAGCAGCAATTTGCACTCCATAACCCTCTGGTGATGAGGCTTTTAGGCCAGAGGAGCTCTGCTACTTAAGCAGACAAGGCAACACATTAAGCTGTTGCTTAGAGATATTGGAATATATTGCACAGAGCTTGCTCCCCGGTGAGATCCCTGAAGGGCTCCTGGCTGTTTTTCCAAGGATGCATTATAGCCCTGTTGCAGTGCTGATGTTTGTAAAGACCCACAGCTTTTCCAAGCAGGTCAAGCAATGACAGAAAGGGTGACTTTTCACAAGTGAAAGTTCAGATGGCATTAAAAAAATCAAAGTGACAACTCCTCTCACTTGGACGTGGCAGATACCAAGGGCTCTTAGCAGCTGTGTTACAACCAGCTTAATGGCGACTAAATAATGCATATTCCTGCCAGGAATGCTGATGGATCACAGCCCTGCAGGACACCCTCATCTGCCAGCAGCACAGGAAGGACAGGGATCCAGGGAAGAGCTGATTCCTACCTGCTGACTCACGCTAACTTTGGGCAAAAAATATCCTTTTATTTTGGTTTTGTTCTCATCCTTTCAAACTAGGATTCCTCCTTATGTCTTAATCTTCAGCTGTGCTGAGGAACCCCCTTGCACACACTGTGTGCACATCTGATAAAGGCAACCAGCAGGAAACAGAGCCCTGTTATTAAATCCATGGCCAAGAGAACTCCAAAAGGAAGCAATCAGCTGTACCCCAGAGTACTGCAGCACCAGGTCCCATCACATCCAAGGCTTTTTCCTCACAGGTCCCACAGGCAAATTACACAAAAGCTGTCACTCATGTGGGCAGATGGAAGAACTCTGAGATAGGGAAGCACAAAAGCTCCAAGTCCAGAGGACTAATCAGCCCATAGATTGATGCAGCAGATTAGCTTCTCTTGCTTCCAGAGTTCAGGAGGATGAGGCAGCAGCACCTCTGGCACAGTCAGAGCCATGGGGCAGTTTTTGCCCACTCCTCGTGGCAGCACTGACACAAGGGAAGCCCCAGCCACTGCCCTGAGCCCCTCACACCCCACAAAGGTGATGAGCAGCACTGGAAAAGGGGAGAGTCCATTTCCAGGAACCTCCATCTTCCAAAGGGGTCTGCTTTCAGCAGACTGAGCTGGTTCAGGGCAGAAAACCAACCAAAGTACACCCTCACTTCCAGCCCTGGAGAAAAGCAGGAATAAATGCTGGAGAGTAAAAGCATCCTGGAATGGAAGCAGATTTTAATTTCACTCTGGAGCAAGGCTGCTCGAACCCAGACCAGGGGGGAGTGGGAGAGGAAAGGAGGGTGTTCAAAGCAGCATTCCCTCTGCACTCAGATTCTCACAGTTACGTATTAATTGCAGCAAGACTGGCACCGTGTCCTTGCTCCCACTGTCACCAGTACTCTACCCGAGCTCCCTTCATTAACACATCTGCCAGCACAGCTCCTGCTGGCAGCCAGGCAGCCTCTTGCAATGCCACTTGCCCTCCACGACTGGTGGGGCTGGGGAAGGTGTGGTAAAAGAGCCAGGGTCTCCAAGAAGTGCTGGGAATGGGGGTAACCCATTGCAGGAGCCTCCCAACCTCTTTCCTGGCTGGCAGGGAGCAAACAGCTCCAGCCAGCCACCCACCAGCTCCCAGGGCTGCAGCTTTTATTCCCCATCACAGCTGGTCTGAGGAAATTGCTGCACGGTTTGTGTGGATTGCTCCCCTGCAGAGCCAGACGGGGCAGTTATTGATATGTGCTTTCCCTGACAAAAACAGGCCGTTTATGGACTCCCATTTTCCTTAAATCACTTCCGGAACCCCTTTGCCTTCACTGCAGCTTTCAGGCGGGCAGGATGTGTCACCAGCCCCTGGATCCAGGAAACTTATCACTGTTCAAAAGCACTTTCTTTGCCACAATTCACCACTTTACCAATGGGGACATTTGCCCTGTAGCTCTTGCCTGGTTCCCTGAGGTGTCCGACAAGGTGAGCACCATCACCTGCCTAAGCCAGCCTGGCTCAATAAGGCCTGGAAGGTTTTGGGGGGAAGCAGAAGGACGTCCCAGCTTTGTGGGTGAGTGTTATCCTACAAATAGCCTGACCAGGCACACTTACCTTGCCAGAAGCAATTTCAGCCCATTTGATGTAATCAGTTCTGGATATTTCTCAGGACAGGAGGTCCTGTTGTGGCAGGACAAGGGGGAATGGCTTTAAACAGAAGTAGGGTGGATTTAAATTAGATATAAGAAAGAAGTTTCTTTACAATGAGGATGGTGAGGCACTACCACAGGTTACCCAGAGAGGCGGTAGATGCCCCATCCCTGGGAGCATTCAAGGTCAGGTGGGATGGTTGAGTTCTGAGCAATCTGATCTGGTTGATGATGTCCTTGCTCATTGCAGGGGGGTTGGACTAGATGACCTTTAAAGGTCCCTTCCAACCCAAACTACTCCCTGATTCTATTATTAACCTGCAATGCTTTTAAAAGCCTGAACACTTCATACAAATAAATCACCTTAATAACCAGTGACTGCAAGACAGCCAGCCGAGAACATTTTGTTTTGGTAAACAGGTTATTGATTGTATATCTGTGTCCTTGGGATGAACTTGACTCCTTGACAGCAGCAGGAGCCCAACAAAACAGGTTCTCCATAACTCCAAAATGGTGGATGGCCTTTGTCTGGAGCCAGCAGCACATCAGCTTTAGGGAGGCAATAAAGCAGCACTGATTTAGCATTGGCAGGGATTTCCCCTCCCTAAAACGCTGCCTTTTCTTTGTTTGCACAGCTGACCCAAGCTGCACAGTGTGAACATGGGCTTCAAGAGGCAAAGTCCATCTCCGTGGCACGGATTTGCCAGGAATAAAATCTTTGTCCATGCTGCCCTGTGCTGATGATGGAGCTGTTGGCACAAAAGTAGGTCCAAGCAGCTCGTGCCCTTTGTAGCAGCATCTTCAAACCAGTGCTTGATTTCCAGGGCTTTATGCCACTGTAATATTTGTAATCAAGGGATGCTCAGCCAGAAAAGACAAGAAGAGTAAAACATTCTCTCCAAGCACTCCTCATCACTCCAACATAAATAGATCTGTTTCCCCTGTGCACAGCCTCTGGCCCTGGTCGAGCCCAGAGATGCACAGAAGAAATATTTTCTCTGTTGATAGAACAGTTCCTACTGCAAAGCAATTTCCTACATGAATTTAGATCTGTTGGCAGTTGTCCTCCCCAAAGCAAACAAGTTTTATTGGAGAACCAGGCAAGGAGCTCCAAAAGCAGGTGCCAGTAATTTGTTTGGGGCATATAAGCAAAAGCCCCTCTACCCACACCAGGCAATGAGCTTTAATTAGTCTCCATCTCATCTCTGACAGGTTATTTTAATCAAGCACATCCTAACCAAGGCACGGAGAGCATGTTCACTACTGATAATGAGGAGTAAGGCACAAGACAGAGGGTAAAGCACAAGGGAGCATCATCAGCACCACAGCTCCTGCAGCCCCCTCAGCTCCCAGCCCCTCAAACACACAGCACCCAGGCACACAGAACCCGTGGCCATGGCAGCATGATGCCAATTCCAAGATAATATAGTTTGGGAAGAGAAAGAACAGCTTTTAAACTATCCCAGAGACCAGAGATATACTTTATGCTAAAAAACAGAAAGCCTCAAAGGATTGTGGATGAAAAATACTTTAAAACCCTTTTGTCCCAGGGAATAGTTACAGATCAGCAAATGTAACATCACATTCTCCTGAATTTTTCTGCCTCTGTATGCTTTTCTCCGAAAAAAGACAATGGCAATTCCTGGAAACTGCATTCCCCCTGCAAACCTACCAAAGCCTTGCTTCATTTACAACTCCTTATAAACCACACCAGCTTTCCCAAAACAGGCAAGAAGAAAGCTCCAGGGGTGTTTCATCTGAAGAAGTATCATCCATATAATTTCTATGCAATATAATTGGACAATATAATTCCTGTTTAATTTTCCTTAAGCCCAATGTCTGGTTAGATTTTGGTCAAGGAAATATCTTGAAGACTTGTACATAAAAAAAAAAAAAGAAAAATCCCATCTGCTGAAGTCGGTTATAGCCATGTCTTTAAGAAGTCAATGAAATGTTTTACTCCCACCCAGCTACTGGTGCACAATAATCTTGCCAGAAGAATATAAAAACATCCAAAGAAGAGGAGCAAAGTCAAACACACTTCTTGGCTACTGGCTCAGATCTATGAGCTGGCCCTCCTGGTTAAATGCACTCAGCCAGGCAGGGCAGTGATGGATTCCTGTGTTTTCCCTTGCTTTGTCTCGAAACAAAGCTCAGGCAATACTTAAAAGACTGAAGGAGAATCAAAAGACTCTTGATTTCCTTTTTCTTTTTTTTCTTTAGGGACATGCTGGTAAAGTGATCTTACATTGTTGCTCTGTAACCTGGGGTGCATTTCCGACAAGCTTCACGGGACTCCTGCACCTCCTGATGCGCATCTGAAGGATTTCACTGGATCTCCAAAGCCGGATCAGAGACCCAGCTGGAGAAACTCAGCCAAACTCCCCCAGAGCAGCCGAAAACAGCACGGATCTGGCAAGGTACATCTGTTTATTTGTTTATTTTGCACGTTGTAATGTAGCTCACCCTCCTCCTGCTCCCTTTGTTAAAACCAGCCACTGTTCCCTATTGAAGCAGTTTAACCCCCTGCTTCCCATCCTTTCATCCCTCACTCAGCCAGTCCTGGGTGCTGCCTGTGTCCCTCCACATCTCCCTCATTCCTGAAGGAAACGTCCACCGTATTTACTATTTCAATAACCCTGCAGAGAGAAAACCCTTGTTTCCCCCCTTCCCCGATCCGAGCAAGTGCTAATTGGCCAGACACACAACACGCACACACAGAAGCATCGTGTTGATCTGATTGCAAATCCCGGTACGTCAGCAGCCCAGAGACCCTCCTCCAGCTCGGATCGGAGGGAAGAGGCTCACCAGTGCGAGCAGCAGGTGCTGGAGGAGGCAGAGGAGCCGCTTCCCAGGTAAGGGACGCTTCACTCCCCATCCCCAGCGCCGGCAGTCCCGCTCACTTTATTGCCGTGCGACAACAAAAGGCAGAAGAAGTGAGGCACTTCTCTCTGCAGAGCCCGGGACCGATTGCCAAACCTTTGATCTTCACGGTGGGGGGGTAGGGGTCGGGTTTTTGTTCATTCCCTGTGGAGGAATTCTTGGAAGTATGGGTCAGGCAATAGTGATGGATGTGGTGACTGCTACAGGTGGGATGATTCCTGCTGTGTCTCTAAAGTGGATTTGCTTTCAGGGTACTTTTCTCTCTCTTCCCCGATTAATCCTGAACTTCTGAGATGTACAGGTTTGTCTGTCCGTCTGTGCCAAATTTGGGGTGCTGCCAGTTGTTTGTACTGGGGATAGTTTTCAGAGTGAGTTCATAACCCACCCTTGCTTAAAGGTGTACTTTGATTGCAGGGTAATCCCCTTTAACCGTTACTTTCAGAAATACTCCCTGAACTATTTTTTCCCCTCCTTCTTTTGCTAGGGGACCCTGGGAGTGGGGAGTAGCAGTGTCAGAAACTTCTTCGTTGTTTGTGAAATCCCAGCCCATGAAGAGCCTGAACTCCGACACAAAGGCAGGCGCTAATTAACCACTGAAACGCTTCTGCTCCAGCACGGAAAGCAAGTGCTGTGCCAGAGAAACTGCAGCCATCCCTCCGGTCCTCCAACGGCTGTGAACAGCCAGCCAGGCACGAAATTCCCCCTTCTGCCTCCTTGTTCCTGTCAGCCCCAAAAGAACTCTCACTGCAGACAGCTGAACAGGAGCCGCTCAACTCCCCCAGCCAAGAAAAGCCAAAGCTCACTGGGAATGCTCTCAGAAAGAAGAGTTCCTTGATTTATTTAGAAAGTCATTATTCTCTTGTTTTCTTGGTTCATGGAGACTTATGTCTTCCAAACATTTTTTTCTCCCATCATCACTTCAAAATCTAACTTCTCCAACAGGGGGGAGAGGTAAGTTAGGTGGTCCAAGAAGCCTCACAACTCACCTTTGAAAATAAGCTGCATCTAAATGAGGTAACAGCTGCTTCTCACAGGAGGGGGAAAATATCCCAACCAAACAAAAAGCCTCTCACTTCTGGGCTAGTGAGGCTTTCAGTGGTATCTGAGGGTGGTCTGTGATCAATAGGCATGGGAAACATCTCCTTTTGGGATGATCTGAACAGCTCCTGCAGCAACGCAGGCAACAGCTGCTACCTGGAAAACAGCATGAGGTTCAACTTCACCCTCCAAGAGCAGGCAGCTGATTTCTATGTTGTCCTGCCTGTGATCTACTCTGTGATCTGTGCTGTGGGGCTCACGGGCAACACTGCTGTCATCTATGTGATCCTCAAGGCCCCCAAGATGAAGACTGTGACCAACATGTTCATCCTGAACCTCGCTATCGCTGATGACTTGTTCACCCTTGTCTTGCCCATCAATATTGCAGAGCACCTCCTCCGCTACTGGCCCTTCGGAGAAATCCTCTGCAAGGTCATCTTGTCCATAGACCACTACAATATCTTCTCCAGCATTTATTTCCTGACAGTGATGAGCATAGACAGGTACCTGGTGGTACTGGCTACGGTCAGGTCCAAGAGGATGCCCCACCGCACGTACCGAGCAGCCAGGATTGTCAGCCTGTGCATCTGGATCCTGGTCACCATCATAGTCCTCCCTTTCATCATCTTTGCCAATGTCTACACTGACGACCTGGAGATCAAGAGCTGTGGTCTCAATTTCCCCAAGCCTGAGAGGTTTTGGTTCAAAGCCAGCAGGATCTACACCCTCATCCTTGGCTTTGCCATTCCAGTATCCACCATCTGCATCCTGTACACCATGATGCTCTACAAGCTGAGGAACATGCACCTGAACTCCAATGCCAGAGCCCTGGACAAAGCCAAGAAGAAAGTCACCATCATGGTCTTCATAGTCCTGGCTGTGTTCCTCTTCTGTTGGACCCCCTTCCACCTGGCCACCATCGTGGCTTTGACCACTGACTTACCCCAGACCTCCATGGTCATTGGGATATCCTACTTCATCACCAGCCTAAGCTATGCCAATTCATGCTTGAATCCTTTCTTGTACGCTTTCCTGGATGACAGTTTTCGGAAAAGTTTCCGGAAGCTGCTGGAATGCAGAACTTCTTGAACAGGGGATCGGGGCTGGCAGGTCCCTGCCCTTCCAGGGTTTTTCAGGAGAAACTTTGCAGACTGGAGGAGTGGCCAATGAATGCACAACGTCCTTTCTTTGGTTTACATGTAATGTGCGGTCTGTTTGTAACCCTCGTCAGCAACAGGGTTTGTCCTGCCCACTTGCGACTCTTGTATTTCCCCTCTTTGCTCCCACCAACTTGCATTTTTAGACCCTGATTTTAATTTCACCCTCTGAATTATTAAGGACAGAACATTTCCTTTTCAGGGGTGTACTTCTGCCACAGAGTGGTCCTTTATTGCCATCTGCTGTACAGCACGGACAGGCTGGAGACCAATTTCCAGAGGAGTGCAAAGCTCAGTTCTTTATCACTGAGTTATTAGGGAGGATTGTTTAATGGAGCAGAGCTAATGAGCACTTTCAATGAAACATCTGTAAGACAGAGGATGAGTATTTGGAAGAGAAAAGAAACTATTTTCAATGTTCATGTATGTTCCTGTGTGTTACGGCTTTCTTTTGATTTTGAAGGATTGTCCATCTTCCACCCCACCACAAATTTCCTCTTTTCTGACTCGTTAAATTTAGACCAAAAGGAAGACTTGAGTCTCAAAAATAGTGCCAAACAGCACACCATACAAATACTATAACAACTGTGAGAACTTGTGTTAGAAATCATTTTGAACTAGTTGTTCCTGTTAAGTGTCAAATACATATTTATTTAAGAGTGAGTAATGAAATAAACCTCATGGGGGAATAAAGAGACTGGTCCTTCTTTCACAAGAGAAAATTTATGCTACTTGTGCCATATCTTTGCTATATATATTACATTTTGCCTATTATAAAATAAACACAGCAGGTTTGTAACAAAATTAAGGTGGTTTGTAAGCCATAAGAAAAACTCTAGTGAGCACTGCAGATATGAAGTTTCTTCTTTCACAGATAAACAGTCAAAATACTTGAACAAAAGGACTTGACTGGAAGAGCCTGGGAATCAGAAACTCCATATTGAAAGCTTGGAAAACTCATTCTCACACCCTTTAGTCCTGTGAAGTTTGTATGTTACTGCTTTTAGGAAGGCTGTCGTAACTAAATTTTTCTTTCAAGCTTTCCCCCGACCCCAGGCACCAAGCTTGGCTCTTACCTGTCCAAATTCCCCCAGGAAAATGCAGGACAGGGAATGCTAAAGGAAAGGAGACTGCAGTTCTCAGCTTAAATGGGTTCTCAGAGCAGTGGGTGGGTGTGGGTGGAGACCCCAGGTGAGACTGCGCGGGGCAATTCAGTGCCCTGAGCACCCCAACACCCGAACTGACAACCCTCAATACCTCGGGATGGCAACTTCATTTATGGCTAACTAAAAACAGATGTGTGGATGCAAGATCGCTCTGTTGCCTTCTCCATATTAGAGGTGCTAGCTGTGGTAGAACAATGAAGGAGAGCTCATTCTTCCAGGCAAACCTTCCCCAGGAATTTTGCTTTAGCATGGTTGCCACCTGCTGGCAATGGGTTTCCCGGGTGGAAAAACCTCTCTGTGTGAGAAAACTGACTCAAATTATGTCACCTCTCACACAAGCTGCCCAATCAGATGAAGCATCGCTGTTCATTGGCATTGGGGCTCTAGGAAAGGCAATATATTTTATTAAGTAGAAAACTACTGTAATTTTTTGCATGGAAAGGAGCTTTTCAGTGTGAGTTAACCACTTCAGACATGACAATGATATAGCTGGAGTTTTTTCCATTAAATGGAAAAAATGATATGATAGTCACAGTCACAGCATGGCTTAAGCAGAGTTAAATTTCCCAGCACTGTGTCCACTCGGGTTTGAATGTCTCTGAGGATGGAGATGCTACAGTGGACAACCTGTTCCTGTATTTCACCACTTTCACAGTGAGTTTCCTTCCTGTGATTTAATTGAATATTCCATGTTTCAGTTCGTGTCTCCTATCACTGGATATCACTGAGGAGAGTCTGGTTCCCTTCTCTCTGAACCCTCCACGGGCATTTCCAGACGTTTCTTGCATCCCCTGCCCCTTCCCTTTCTGAGCACGGGCAGCCCCATCTCAGCATCTCCCTATGGCAGCATCCTGCTGCATCCACGATTTTCTCCATGGCAAACACCTGACACGAGCCTTGGCCGCTCCTGCGGGTGCCAGGCTCCCGGGGGAGAAGGATTTGGGCTGTCCAGGTCCCCTCCCGAGCGCAGGGGAGGCTGCAGCTCCCGCGGAGCCCCGGTGCGGTTCAGCCCGGCGGCACTAAGCGGCACTCGCTGCTTTCAGCTCGGCATCGCTGCATCCCCCCCATCGCAGCATCTTCAGCCTCACACACAGCCTGGCACTCTGCTCCTGAGGGGAAACAGCACATTCGGGGTTCCTGTGCCTGGGCAGACCCTCGGAGCGCAGCAGCAGAAGCCAGGCTGTCCTTCGGCTCCTTCTGGGAGAGCAGAAAACACCTCCAGGGAGATGCTTGCCCTCTCCCGGCACAACATTTCCCCAGGGAAACGCCGCACGCCAGCTCGTTCCTTTGAGTTTCCTCCCACTGCTGGGGCTGGCTTGTCACACAGCCCACGTCGGCTGCATCCTGAACACTGGAAGCAGGAAAACAAACCCCATTAGAGATTCACAAATAGATGCACAAATCCCCTCCTAAAGCAAGCACGCCGTCTGGGGTCTGCAGGGAGGCTGAATTAGGAACCCAGGGTTTCCTCCTCCTCCTAACCCCTTCCCAGCCATACACAAAGTCAGCTCAGCCTCAAAGCCGGGTGGATTTCCTTCTGGAACAGTGTGTGCTGATTAATGGGTGCAAAGGTGCGAGGCAGCCACCGGGAATTAGGGCTTATATTCCCATTTTTAGGAATTAGGGTTCATATTCCCATTTTTAGGAATTAGGGCTCATATTCCCACCACAGGCTTTCCATGCAGGCATCTCAGCTAGGGTGGGGGATCGGAAGCAGTTGTTGCTTTTTAAATCTTCGTGCTGCAGCAATATTGGCTCTTTGGATCAATTGTCCTCATCCAAGCCGTGCTGCAGCTTGTTCTCCCGGGAAGCTCCAGTCCCCTGGGTCTTACACAGTCTCACACTGCCTCCCTAAGGCTGGTCACGATTTTTGGGTGAGAAAAGAAATAATACCCCACTGAGAGTTGGAGGCCTGGCTTCTCAGGAGCATTTTGATGTGAGAAAAATATGAAAATAAAAATTAAACATGGATAAGCAAAAAGTTGGACTGTGAAAGATGAGAAGCAGAAGGGTATCCAGAAGATGGTGTTCAAATCAAGCCAAGAAAGAGAATTTGTCCCTTCCCTGTACAGCCTGACACCTGTAGCACTCACCTCGTTTCCTTGGGACTGCTGGGAGCCCCTGGGTGCTGATGAGCCACTGATGGTCCCACCACAAACCCAAGGAAATGGTGACCCACTGGCTGTACTGCCAATTTTGGGAGAAACAAGCCCAGTTTGGTGCCTTCAGAGGGTCTCAGCACATCAAGGTTTGACATCCCCACCTGCTGCTGGGACTTCCCAGGCTGTATTCCTCTCCCAGTGAGTCAGGAGCTCACCTGAGGATCCTCTGTGGGCTGTGGGACATGGCCTTGGCAGCTCCCTGTCCATGCCCAGGGCAGAGTGTGTGGGTCTTGTCTCATCCACAGCACCACTGCTGCTGAGGCTGTGCCTGGAGGCAGTTTTGGGGTGATAAACTTGTTCTATGGCAGCTCTGAGGCCTCCAGAGGAGCTCCAGGCTTGTCATCATGAAGTGACAGGATGAGAGGAAATGGCCTCAAGTTGTGCCAGGGGAGGTTTGATTAGATATTAGAAATATTTTTTAGAATTTTTTTTTTTTGATTTTTTAGATATTTAGAGGTTTGATTAGATTATTAGCAATATTTTTTTCACCAAAATGGTGGTCAAGCCCTGGAAAAGGCTTCCCAGGGCAGTGGTGGGGTCACCATCCCTGGAAGTGTTCAAAAAACCTGTGTGTGTGACATTTCATTTAGTTTAGTGGTGAATGTGCTGGTGTGGCTAGTGTGTGATAGCTGGACTCGTTGAGCTTCTCTAAACTTAATTATTCTATGATATCAGGGATCCTCCAAAATAATCTTTCCAAAGAAACACCTGTTGAAAAGCCCCATTTCCCTCCCTCCCCCTCCTTTTGACTGGAAGCGAGGAAGAGGAGTTAATTTAAAGGCAAAGGCCAAAAATAGGGACTGTAAATATTGCCATGAGTCCTTGTTGGCATTTGTGTTTGGTAAGTGAAGACGCAGAGAGAAGGATCAAAGCTGCCTGAATGGCTTTTAATTACAAGCCTTGATTGTTCTATTTTCTCTCAGAAAAATACTGCAATTATCTAACAAAGCTCTTCAAGTGGAATTAGACACTAGCCCCAAGCTTCAAGGGCTGTTCAGTGGCTATTTTCTCTTTAAAAAATAAAGTAAATTTGATGTGTAGATAAAAACCAGGCGCTCTATTGACTTCCTACAGCCAAATTTGGTGCTTCCTGGGTAAACAGATGATGGGAAGCTTTCCCCAAGAGGAAGTCAACAACCTGGGGTGCACCAAAGGCTGGTGTCACTGCTAAAGCCCCCACAACAATTTTCCCTTTGGGGGTAAAATAAGCTATAGTTTGGCAGCAAGACCTTTGTCCTCATTTTCAGTTTTCCTGAGATGTTTTCTTTCTCTTTCACCAGGACTTCTGCATATCTCCATCATCTCCCCTCGCTCCAATGCTTCTGCACAGCTCATGCCAGAAGTGTGGGAGTTTCCTCTTTGGGAGGAAACCTTGGGAGTTTCTAAGGTCCAAAAGCATCCTCTGTACAAGACTCAATAAACCAGCTGGATAAGGAAATCAGAGAAATAAGGATTCTGTTTCATAAACTTAACCCTCAAATGAGATTGGAGACTGGTAATTAACAAAGTCAGATTTCAACACAATGAAAAATCTCCCCTGAGACCCAGCCTGCTGCTGCTCAGCATTGATGGAAATCCTACAGATGTAATTAAATTTCCTTTATCTATGTGATGGGTTCAGCAGGATCCTTCATGCTGTGGCCACACCCAGCTGAGCTCCTTCCTCCACGCTGACCAGGAGCTGGGGTGTGAGGCTGATGGACACCATTTCATGATGGATGGGGCAGGTCAGAGCCCCCAGCTCACAGAATTGCAGAATCACAGACTCACAGAATCATGGAATCACAGAACTACAGACTCACAGACTCACAGAATCATGGAATCACAGAATCACAGAGTCACGGAATCACAGAATCGTGGAATCATAGATTCACAGAATCACTGAATCACAGAAATACTGAATCACAGAAACACAAAATCATGGAATCACAGAATCACAGAATCATGGAATCACGGAACTACAGACTCACAGACTGACAGAATCATGGAATCACAGAATCACAGAGTCACGGAATCACAGAATTGCGGAATCATAGATTCACAGAATCACTGAATCACAGAATCACTGAATCACAGAAACACAAAATCATGGAATCACAGAATCACAGAATCACAGAATCACGGAATCATGGAATCATAGACTCACAGAATCACAGAATCATAGATTCACAGATTCACAGACTCACAGACTCATGGAATCACGGAATCACAGAATCAATCACAGAATCACTGAATCACAGAAGTACAGAATCACAACTCACAGACTCACAGACTCAGAGAATTACAGAATGGTTTGGGTTGCAAGGGACCTTAAAGATCATCCAGTTCCAACTCCCTGCCATGGGCAGGGACACCTTCCACTAACCAGGATTCTCAGAGCCCCATCCAGCCTGGTCTTGAGCTCATCCTCCACAATTCCTGGGGGACGGCCCCAGGCAGAAGGGCTCGGTGGCATTGCTGACACTCACCAGATGATGAAGCGGTTTTCCAGCCTAGCACATGCAAATAAAACCCCGGTGCAGATGCCAAAGCAAACCACAGGGAGAGCCCTGGTGGCTTTCCATT
Source organism: Melospiza georgiana (assembly GCF_028018845.1). NCBI lineage: Eukaryota > Metazoa > Chordata > Aves > Passeriformes > Passerellidae > Melospiza > Melospiza georgiana. Next base: position 6,320,531 of record NC_080446.1, read on the forward strand.
GCCACCCCCCAGTCACCTCTGGGATGCAGGGACAAGGATAAACACCAGCACCAGGGGCTCGGCTCCTTTTCTGCCCCTTTGTGCTGGGTCCCTGGAGGCAGGTGATTATCTCCAGAAACTTTAATGTCATGAAGGTTGGATAGATGACATTTAAGGTCCCTTCCAGCACAATCCATCCTGTGATTCTATGATTTCCCCTGGGGTTAAACAAAGCAAGAGCAGTGCAAGGCTGAGATCAGAGAAACTCCAAAATATGTGAGCAAATGACCTGTGCATGTGGAGAAGTTGCTATTAATGACTAACATTGAGCAAACATTAAATAGCCAAATCGCAATATGGGGTTTGTTTCACACAGAGGAAATCAACCTGAAAAGCCATTAATCTTAATTTCATGTTGACTACAGAGCTTCTGTTTTTATTCCTCGTCACTGAATGAAATCAGCATGACATGAGCTGTTCTTGGAGCATTCACTGCACATGCCAGGCTGGAAACACACAGAGAAACTGATGTTTATTGAATGGACAGAGCTCTGCCTGGGCTCCTCTCTGTGGCCAGGAAAATGGTGATCTAATGCAGCCAAAAGCAGCCTACGGGAAGATGCTGATTCTTTCAGTGGTTTCCTTGGAAAAATCAAGTTTCCTGCTTGGTTTCTTGAAGGTTCATTCTTCATTTCACTACACTGAAAATGTGCTGTTTGGCAGTGCTGGTGGTGCTGCAGGCTCCAGCCCTTCCTGCCTGGCTTCAGGCCCAGAGGGGAGGGAAAGAGCCATGCTCTCCCTGACCACTGCTGGCAGCAGGAGCCTCCATCAGCACTGGAGCTACATCCTCCCTCAGAAATAACACAGACTGCAGGAAAAACCCCTTTTGCTGCAAGAGTGGGCTGGTTGAACAGGATATGATTTCCTCTCAAAGGCCCTTGCAGCAGTTCAGCCACAGGAAAAGCAAATTTCCGAGAAACCTGATTATGCCAAGGGGTTGGAACTAAATGATCTTTGGAGTCCCTTCCAACCCAAACCATTCTAGGACTGTGAGATTCAGTGAATCTCAACATGGGAGGTGTTGTACTGTGGGGTGAAGGTGATCCCAGCTGGGGAAGGATATTATTGTGCACTTTCTAACCCAAGGGCAGTTCAGGGGGTGCTGAAGCACAAAACCTAAGATGGGAGAAGGGGCTATCTGTGTCCCCCAGCACTGTGGAGAGCTGGCATCACTCCTTCCCTGCAGCCAGACAGGATCTTTGCACTGAGGGAGAGAGAGCAAAGTCAATTTACATGGTTCAGTAGCATCATCGTTGCCAAGATACAAAACCATGTTGCTCTATTTATTGATTATTTCACTCTGTCATGCAATCTATCCAGGCTTCAGAGTGCTGAAAGCAGGAACAAAGGGAGTTTGTGAGCCATGGCCCTCTTTGATTTAACAGCACCCAATCTAATAGCAATCCCTTTGCTTGGAAAAATCCTAAAACTCCCCCTTTCAAAAGGAGCTGTGACCTTGGTACTTCTGCTACCACATTTTGAGCAAGGGTGTCACAAATCCCCAGTCTAAAGAGACAACAGGGCAAGTGCATGCAGCCACTGTGGGCCACTCAAAATAGGCAGGCAGCAGCTCAGACAAGACAAGAAGGGATCCAAAAAAACCCTGTGCCAAACATCCATCAACATCACACGGCACATGCTCTACTTTCTTTAGTCCATCTCTGTTCCTCAGCAGTGCCAGGTCTTTTGGCTTCAGGGCTGCTCTTCCCACCTTCCATTTCCTAGAACCACAGAATCATAGATTGGTTTGGCTGGGACAGAACCTTAAAGGATGTTTCATTCCAACCCCCTGCCATGGGCAGGAACACCTTCCACTAGACCAGGTTTTTTTCAATCTGGCCTTGAGCATTTCCAGGGATGGAGCAGCCACAGCTTCTCTGAGCAACCTGTGCCAGTGCCTCACCACCCTCACAGGGGAGAATTTCTTCCCAATATCCAATCTAACCTGACCTCTGGCAGGCTGAAGCCATTGCCCTTTGTCCTGTCACTCCAGATCCTTGTCCAAAGCCCCTCTCCAGCCCTCTGGAGCCCCTTTAGGCACTGGAAGGGGCTCTGAGGTCTCCCAGAGCCTTCTCCAGGCTGAACACCCCCTGCTCTGTCAGCCTGTCTCTGCAGCTGAGATGCTCCTTTTGTGATTTTTTAGCCCTTTTTGTGATTTTTGTGGCTTCCTCTGGACTTGGTCCAACAGGTTCCCCTTGTCCCCTTCTCTCCCTTCTTCAGCCTCTTCACAAGCAGTCCTCACTGCAGAGATGGGACAACTTTCCCTCCTACATCTGTTGATGGAGGATTCTGCTCTCCATCCCTCCCATCTCAGCTCCATGGTTCTCCTCAGCAGAGGAGAAGGTTGGTGGGCAAGATCTGGTCCTTCAGACTGCCCTGGGCAGGGGTTGGGGGGTGAAAATCAGGGGTGGGAATAACCAGCTGATTCTGCAAAGTCACAGCAGTGAGCTCTGCTGCCCCAGAGATGCACAGGCCATGAGTGCACACTCAGGGCTGCAGCCTGGGATGTGTCCGAAGGAGATTTCTCCTGTTGAAGGAAGGAGAAATTTGCTTTTGCATAAACAGCCACAAAAATAGCTGAGGGGAAGCACAGCAAAATGAGTGGGAAAGCAAGCTGGAGTTTTTTTCTGGCAGAGGCTGCTTTGCTGCCAGTCTGAGTCTCTCTTTTGAGCAGATATCAAATGCTGCACCCACACCAGCTGCTGCTGGAGATCCTTCTCATTTAAAAAAAGGACCTCTAACTATGGAGAGTGGCCACCTTCCTATAAAGCATTGCAGGCATCCTTCTCTGGACAGACATTGATATTCCAGAGTATCCAGAGGGAGACTGGAGCCCAATGACAGCTTTTTAAATAGTTAACAAACCTCCCTGGAGAGAAAAAAAAAAAAAAAAAAGGACAAGATAGTTTCAAAAAAGAAAGACATATTTACAGTCTAACTTCTCAAGAAAAACTTGTGAAAACAGACGTGGCAACTGCTCAGCCTCAGGCAGAGTCTTCACCAGGGCAAGTCTGGAGCTTTGGAGCAGAGGCACCACAAGGGTCCCACACAGCTTTGTTCTTTCTGCACTTGGGGTTTCTCCCACCTGCTGAACTGTCCCCAGCCCTGGGGACAATTTAGAGCAGGGGAAAGGCTTTGTGGCTGCTGTAGCTGTGGGTTTGGGGAGAGGGATTTCAGCTGAATTCTCACCCAAAACAAACAATCCCCCCAATCTGCAGCTCAGTAAAGGGTAACCCAGGGTGTCCCCAGCTCAGCTCTTCCCAAGGCATAAAACCATAAACCACAGAACATCCAGAGCTGGAAGGCACTCACAGGGATCAGAGATGAGCTCCTGGCCTTGCAGAGAACAACACCAGGAACCCCACCATATGCCTGAGGGTGTTGTCCATCCAAACCTCAGTGAAAGTGCAAATTCTGCTCCTTATTTTTTATGTTAGAAGTTGTAATTCATGGAGGGGCGAGTGTTGTTGGCTGAGGGAGAGAAAGGGAGATCTGGTTCTTGCAAAGCCAGATCTCTGCCCAGATTTACCAAGAGCCAAGGAGCTGCTCATCCCCAGCTCATCCATTCCTCAGCCTTTCCCAGCACTTGATTTCAGCCAACAGCAGCAGAGAGGATATTTGGTACATTAATAAATCCCATAATACTGAATAAAGCACTTTGGTTTATGGTTTTGCTGTAAGAACTCACCCCTGGATACTTATAATTAACTGAACTAGGAAAAAATAAGGATTTCCATTTTTTTTTCTCACCAATTTACTTTTTCTTTTTTTAAGAAGAAAACCACCACTGCTAATAAAAAACCCTCTCCTGATATTTACCTGCTTGGGCAGGAATATTGATCTCTGCAGAGAGAAAGCACTTTCCTTATTGCACATCTCACCGTCTGATCCATCTTTCCTACAGAATATGGCCTTGGCTGTATTTTCAGAACAGCTCTGCAATTTATTGTTCTCCCAGGTCACACCTAACCCCATAACTCCTGGGAATTGCGGGGAGAGGAGGTGGGAAGAGCTTTTTTCATCCTTCAGCAGATTTCAGCTCCAACAGCAGGCAGCTGCCTGCACTGCTGCCCTGCCACACATCACAGCTGCCCTCTGCAAGAGCCAGAGACCCAATTTTCACATCTTCTGTGCCTGTGTTAACTACAGACCAAGCTGTCTGTGTAACAAAAGTTCCCACAGGGCTGAGACATTCCAAATCCACCCAGTGAAATCCTCTTCCAGGTTATCATTCAAACCGCATAGGTTTTAATTTTCCTTTATTAAAGCACACAAGTAGCCACCTAAATGTCATTTACACTGCGGCAGTTGTAAAAATCACACCAGCACAACCACTTCCAGAGGGAGTTACAGAGCCAGCACTAAAGCATCCAGCTGACCATGAGCCTGTAACTCCAGAGGCACAGTACAATAAAGTTTTGCTTTCAGGCATTTGCTGCTCTTCTCATAACAAACTTCACTGAGCATTGAACAGAATGCCTAAACACATCCACTGCAAGGGCTGTGGAAATACCCAAAAGCTTGGTAAACACACATTTATTGAGTACTTGATTATGTAAGATCGTTGCAGCATAGTCATTATAACAAAATCCATATTTAAAAAATGCCAAACACTGGTAATATTTTCTTTCAAAGGACATAAATCTATTTAAAAACCCAGCCAAGAACGGCAAACGGAGTGTGGCTGTTCCTTGGCCAGCCACTGATGGATGTTCTCCTGCTCCCTAAAGGTAAGAACAGTTCCCAGCTTCAGCCCCAACCATTCCCAGAGCCCATCAGAGCATCCCACAGCTCAGGGCTGAGCAGACCCAAGGTCTCTCACTGCCCAGTGCTGTTACCACCACAAACATCCCACCCAACCCAGTTTTCCAAAGGCATGGATGCAGCTTGCCAGCAGCACAGTTCTCAAAGAGCTGTTCTTCACGTGCCTGGGGTTTATATGGGATTTCCTGGTGAGGGCTCTGGGATTAACATCCACTACAAAGTGCTTAAAGTGCCCAGATTCCCTCCTCCCTCCAGACTGGTATGGGGAAGTGCTAATTGCAAAGTTTGCTCTGGTGCACATCCAGATTCCCAATCAAATGTTAATCAGCATCAAAATCCTCCCAGCTTGAGCTGTTTACAAGGGATCTAGGTCCTTCACATGGGACACTGGAATTGCATCTATATTTTAAGCCCAACCATGAGAGAAACACTCTACATAGAAATATAACATCCAATTCCTTTGTACAGCATATAGAAAGAACATGACAGCATTAAAATATTGGCAAATCAATACATTAAAAATACAGAATCTCATAGATCAGAGCACAAGAAATATATTCACATTGGAATCTGTACAGTCCAGGTGACAGTGCTGGTTCTCATGTTGGAATTGACCTCCCATCTCCAGGTGGAGGTTGCTGCTTTGCTCCCCCATCAGCACCACTGGCCACCACTGCCCAGATTTCCTGGGGCTGTTGTGCTACAGGGACAAGCCCAGCCTGCTGCTCTCCCCAGCACAGAGGGCACTCAAGTGGTGAAACTCTTTGGGGAAGCTTTTGTTATCAAGTGAAATGACAGGACATTTCATCTTCCACAAAGCTGTGGCCTACTTTGGGAGAGGAAAATCAATCCATGGTTGGCAGGAGGGGTGGTACCCAGGCAGCATTTCCCACATGCTTTCAGCACTGTGGGTCTCATTTCAGTTAAAAACATAAAACAAACCACAGAAGCCCAGGTTTTGTATGGTTTGTACCCCACTTATCCCATGTGGAGCGGGTGGGACTCTTTTAGGCTGCCTCCTCCCACCAGAAATGTCCATGTCTTCTGGAAGAGCTGCCATTCTGACTTCTCCAAAATGGCTTTTCCTATACATAAATACATGTGTCTATAGGCCACTTCATTCCTTCCTCCTCTCACGAGGAAGATGCCCAAGGCATGCTTGGTAAGGTGAAATCCTACCATGTATCTGCACCTATTCCACTACAGACATGTATATACAGACACATTCTGTCCATTATTACACTGGAAATACAGAGTTAAAAAAAAAAACAGTAGCAGCATGTAAATGAGAAATTGTGTTCATTTCCTCAGTCTTTTTTTCTTCTTCCTCTTCAGAGCGACACCATCAGCTCTGACAGTCCCTTCTCCCCACCCTGCTCCCCTCTGAGAGGGGGGGGTTCACTGCAGATCCCATCTGCAGGAGCTGGCGCTGTCCTTCCAAGGCAGTTTGAATTTCTCTTCCCGTCAGCTCCCTCCTCTCCCTCCCTGCATCCTTGCCTGCGCGATGACTCATCCTGGAGATGATCTTGGGTTTTGTCTGATGGCTCCTGCCCACTTTGGCTGCAGCAAAGTCTGGTTTCAGAGCGATGGCACAGGAGGAAAACCCGCACACGAGCGCCTGGTGAGCCAGGCGAGCTGTTAACACCTCCAGCCAGGGAGGAAAAAAGCAATGCAAGAGTTCACATTCTGTCTGTCTCCCAGCAGCAGCAGCAGGAGTGTAAGCCCCAGGAGCGATGCCTATTTTAAACCCTTAATTCCCAAACTCTCAATAATGTTGCAAACCCCCAGGGTTTCGCAGGAATCAGCGGGCTGATTTCAAACACGTTCCTTAGTGCAGGATGCACTGGAAATTTAAAATGCATCAGATGGGCTGACTTTCTCTGCGTGCTCTCGCAGCATCCGGTTTTCCCAACCCCCACAATTGTTTCCTTGGTTTCTCACCTCTCAGTTTTGAGGTCCTGCTAAAGGGCCGTTATCTGAGTCAGTTCTGACGTGGGGGTGGTCGGACTCTGCTGGGCGACAGCCGCCATGGGGATTTCCATGCCTAGTCAGGCCGGATTGTTAGTCCCCTCCGAGTTCTTGCAGGCGTAGGCCACATCCTTGGCGATGCTGCACATCCTGTTGGACATCTGCAGCTCGGTCCTGAAGGCGGTGGGGAAGCAGAACTTCTTGAAGCACGCCTTGAAGTTCTCATCCAGGAAGGCGTAGAGCACGGGGTTCAGGCTGCTGTTGGCGTAGCCCAGCGCGGTGCAGAAGCAGGAGATGGCCAGCTCCAGCTCGCTCTCTGCCTTGGCTCCCAAGCACTGCACCAGCACGAAGATCTGGATGGGAGTCCAGCAAACGATGAAGACTGCCACCACCACCAGCACCATGCGGGTGATGCGCCGCAGGTTGCGGTCCTTCTCCTTGGAGCCCGAGAGGACGCGGACGTTCTTGAGCCGCCGGATCATGAGGCTGTAGCAAATGGTGATGATCAACACAGGGATCATGAAGGAGAAGAGAAAGACGCAGATGCCAAACACTGGGTCCCAGTAGTCCACGGGAGAAGGGAGCTTAATTAGACAATCAATCTCTGCAACAGTTAAAAAAACAAAAAGGCATGGAAGATCAGCAAACGCAGAAGAAGCAGAAAAGTGTCTGCACATTCAGATTAGTTTGGTTACTTAGGTTAATGGTTCGACTTGATGATCTCAGAGGTCTTTCCCAATTTAACATAACAATTCTATGTTTAATGCTCAATTCCTTGCATAATTCCACGTTTAACACGAGAAAAGCAGCAGCAGTGATACAGAGTGGCAGGGGCAGAATTAAGATTTAAGAATTAAGAATTAAGATTTACAGCAGAGGCCTCACCCCACAGATGAAACTGGCCCCCCTCTCCCTGAGCTCTCATGTCCCTCCCACTGGGTGCAGTTTTACTGACCATTGTTCTCATTCTCTGCAGATCCCATCACCATGGCTGGGATGCCAAAGACAGAAGCCAGTGCCCAGATGCAAACATTGACCACCTTGGCCTTGTGGGGCGTGCGGATGTCCAGGGCTTTGATGGGGTGGCAGATGGCGATGTAGCGGTCCACGCTCATCATGGTCAGCGTGAAGGTGCTGGTGAACATGTTGTAGTAGTCAATGGAGATGGCAATCTTGCACAGGACATTGCCAAAGGGCCAGAAGCCCAGGAATGTGTCTGTTCCCTGGAAGGGCAAGGTCATCAGGCACAGGGTGTCAGCCAGGGCGAGGTTAAAGATGTAAATGTTGGTGGCTGTCTTCATCTTGGTGAATCTGAAAGGCGGGAATGAGCAATGGTTAGAGTTCCCACTGACCATGATGGGTCAGACATTGAACTTTACCAAAGCAGATTCTGCTGATTTCGAAAGGAGATGCTGTATTTTCTTGTGTAATGAGATTGGCCATCCTCACCTTTCAACCTCCCACAGGTTTACCAACACACAGTTCAGCTCATCTCCTACAACACCACAAATGGTTCCTCCACAGTCAGTTCCATGGGCAGGAGAATCATTCCCTCAGACTGCTAGTGAGCACCATGAAACCCTGAGGCTATCAGATGGTGTTTCTTGAAAAATTACTTCAATAAGGCCAACTTAGGGTTTCTCTACCTATGGCTTCATTGTTAGAAGTATTGGTGAGAGCTTTAGCTAGTAAATGAAAGATGCAGGAGCAAGTTGATCAGCTATTTGACATGGGCTCATAGCCAGAGAGCATGGCGAATGTAAGCTGTCAAATCAGAGCAGGCAAAATGGCCAGCCCTGGCCAGCCAAAAAATGGTGAGGAGCTGGGTTTGAATCAGAAATCAGAATATCACAATGGATCTTTCTAGAGAAAGGAGTTAAGTCACGAGTCAAACACTAAAGATGTTTTTGTCATTTCAATATTACTTTTACCACACGAACTGCCTGCCCTGATGGAAGAGTCACCTTGCTCTAATGGCAATCATCTCCCTTTCACACTTGGGAAATGATGCAGAGCCAGCTGTGATCACCTATCCGGGGGGACGTGCAGTGTCTGCAGAAATGGAAGCTCAACAGTGACTCTGTGACTGGATCTAACATTTCAGCTCCAGGATATTCCCCTCATGGGCAGAATAAGAGCTCAAATAGGTATAATTTTAAAACTACAGCTCATCTATCATTTACTCTACTAATGGCCTTAGCAGAAACACGGCCAAAAATGGCAGCCAATGATGTTATTAACAGAGTGCAAGTTCATTTGAGGGTAACGCTTCTACCCATAAACTGCTGCACTATTTTCAGCCTGATACATGTTAAAATATCACAGGGTTGATTTTACTTAAAAAGCTCCTTTTGCCAATTTGATTCAGAACAGCAAACCCCCGACTTTCCTTCTCTGTTCTGTGCCCTCCCCTGAGCTTCTTCAGCTCTTGATAAATGATTTGAATGCTTGGCAGAACATTAGCACTGGTGTGTTCTGGGCTCTGCTGGGACACATGGTGACCTGGCCAGGTTTGCCAGGGAAGCAGACAGGGGAGCCACAATCCAGACTATAAAGTCTATATTTTTACCTGCCTTGGAGCTCTAAGCTAGGCTTGTATCAGAAGCCTGAAAGCAGCTTCAGAAAGCAAAACCAAATTATCCTATTTTTGACCCTGAAAGCCAAGGGAATCTTTTGGAGGCGAGCACTGCTGGAAACATTGTTGGGAATACCTTGAGGTCCCCACACAAGCCTGAGTGAGGCTTTTCCTGGCCCAGAAATCAATCACAAGTTCTTAGAAAGCCAGCTCAGACAAACTTACATAACCAAAAGCAGCAGAAGGAAAATACTGGTGCCTTTCCTTTTGTGATGGGATGAATGAGCAAAAGCACTTTGCTTTTGCATAATAAATCCAACATAACCAGGCAGCTGCTAGTTTAAGCTTTGGGATTTTCTAAGGAGAATTACAGCAGCCTCCAGTGCCCTGAACTCCAGAGGAGCATCTCAGGATGGTCAAGTTTTCCTTTCCTGAATTCTTGCACTTGGCCTAAACACGGCAAAGCACAGGGAGATGAGCTGGGTCTGTGAGTGGATCCACTTTGCCCTCCAGGTCAGGAAAGGGGGGTTAAAAAGAAGTTAAATCACTGTTTTATCAGGTTTCACAAAAATAAGCATTGTCAGCTCAGGCTTTAGGAAATGATGCAGTCAACCAAGACTGTGGTGGCAAAGGTCTCCTGGGAGCTGCAGCTTCCCCTGAGCCCCACAGACCTGGCTGGGCTGGCTCAAGCTTCCCAAAGGTCAGGTTTGTGGCAGTCCAGCCTTCCAGGAGGGTTGGAGCCAGAGGCAATTCATCATCATGCCTCTAACCCTTTTTACTGGCACTATAACTCAAGGGAATATCAATTTTGAGCAATGGTGAGCAACTTTACTGCAAAACAGTAAAAATTAAAGGTAGTTCCCGTTTTATTTTGTGTCATTGACCAGTGGGAGAAACAAACAACAATTCACTCACCTCCAAGCATCCATGGGGGACAGAGCTGCCTCCCTGCACACTCCTGGGTCCCCAGCACTGAACTCAGGGTGTGCAGAGCAAATCCTCAGCTCCTTCCCACACCCCTCCAGCCCTACTGGCCCCACTCCTCCCAGCATGAATTCAGAGCCCAGGTACAACTGTTCTGCCTGGCCCTGCAAAATCCCTCAGTGCACAGATCCCTGTCCTCTGCCTCCTTCCTCATCTCCTCTGGAGGTGATGGCAGAGGCACCTTCCCCTCTCACACTGACGTGGCTGCCCCAGCACTCCCTTCAACCCATCTTCCAACAGAATTTAAAGCTGATTTTGCACTCTTGAAAGGGGGTGAAATTAATTTGCACCCAATTAATTACTTCCACACCACTTTCTCTACATGCTGAGAGCCAACAGCCACTGTCCCAACCAAGCAATGTTCCCAAACATTTCCAGAATGTTCAGTACACACAAAAATCAATCAATCACTTCTCTGTGGATTAATCTCTCTTTCTTTTCCTCCAGAGCTGAGAGTGTTCTTTCTCTTCATCTGCTCCAAAAAAAAGGGAAAAATTAAACTCTCAGGCTTCAGGAGGCACCTCAGTCTCCTCCCCCACAGCACAAATCTGCTGCAGATAAACCTGTGGATTCCACGGAGGACATTAGCTCCCTGCTGGGCCACTTTCTTGCACTCTGCCACAGAGGCAATTTCCTAATGGAGCATCTCCCACAGGGCGGTGCTCAGCTCAGCATCCAGCTCCCCTTTGTCACTACAGTAATTGCTTTGCTCTGCTCTCCTGTTCCCTGGGACGCATAAAAACACCTGGATATCAGCTCAGCACTTCTCTTCCCTCTCCTTTGTGCTACCTGGACCCTCTGGCAAGGGGAATGCACAGGCTGGGAGGGGAGATAAGGCTGGGTCATTGAGGGTGGGCAGAGACCCTCGGGGCTTTCAGGACCTGCTCCCCACAAGAACAGATTCTGAGCCTTGGGGTGAGTGCAGACCTCTTGTTTCTGCACCTTTCCCTTTTCCACCCAGCCACAGCAAGGCTGCAGGGCAAGGGCTGGGGCTCAGCACCAGGTGGCTGCAGCAAACCCACAACCCAAAAGGGAGCAGCAGACACCAGAGGCAGAGGGACCAAAGCAAAGCCTGCAACCCTGAGAAACCCTGAGTATTGTTTCCAGGAGCTCTCTGCCTCTTGGAGCCTCCTGATTTCGGTGTGTGTAGCTGCAGCTGATTAGGATGCAGACAGTGATGTTCACCTTGAGCAGCTCCCTCCATCCCCACTCACACCCTGGCAGCAGTGCCACCCTTTGCCCCTATGCCTGGACATGCTCCAGGAAACAAAACAGAGCAGAAAAGGCTCACAGAGGATTTGTACTGAGCTGCTCCCACCCTGTGATGGTGGAAATCAGCCCCAGTTCTCTCCCATCTCTGCTCCCTGCCCTCAGGTTGTGTGGAGCTGATATTTGATCTGTCATGATTTGTGTCCCTCAGTGCCCACCCACCCCATGCTCTCTGCATCCCTGCTGCTCTGCTCACCCTCCCAGAGCCCCCTCAGCCTGCAGCTTCTGACCAGGGCAAGATGATTTATTCTTAATGCTTCAACAGGCCCTGAAAAAACCGCACAGAGCTGGAGAAGGACAAATTTAAATTAGTCTGGACTCTGAGGCCAGACACTACAGCAAAGGGAGCCACCAGCACAGCACCTAAAAGCCCATAAATTACCCAGCAAGACAGGGGCTGACTAGCAGGGGCTACTAAGGGAATCTACAGCCAGCCAGGACGAGCACACACCCTGGGACAGATGATCTCCCTGTCCTTGAGTCTCCCCTCTGTGTCTGGGGGACAGCTCTGAAAAACCAGCCCTGCCCTGGCCTGCCCTGGCCTGCAGGTGCTCTCTGGAGACCACTGTGGATGTGCTGCCACGCCAGGGGAGGAGCCTCTGTGGCTGCTGCTGCTGCTGCAAAGGCTTCAGCAGCCTGCCAGGGGCTCTCAGGGATGATCCCACGCCCCTGAGCAGGTGCTTGGCCACCAGGAGTGGTGCTCTGGTCTCAGGAGGGCATTCATCAGCATCCACCCTGCAGCAGGATGCTCTTATCCCTGCTCATGGGCCAGATCTGCCTCTGTTGATATCCAGAATGCCTCTGGGAATTGCCCAATCTCTGAAAAACACTGGGAGCCGAGTTCCATGTTAAACATCACAGATTCGCTGCTGCACATGGGCAACTCCCTTGCACCCATCCCACCCCAGCCTGGTGAAACAGAGAGCCCTTCAGCACACACTGGAGCTACAGGACCTGTGTTAGCAGGGACCAGGTGTGGCTATTGTGGGTCATGGAGCTGAGCCCAGCTCACCTGGGCTCATGGGGACCCAGACAGAAATCAGGGAGCTGCAGACCTGTCCTTTGCAGCCATTATCCCAGCAGAATCCCCTGCTGCTCACCTCACCTCACCTCACAGTCCTCACCCAGCTCCACTCACTCTCCAGGGCAAAGAGCCCTTCGTTTGGGTTTCATTTCTCCATGAATTGCAATAATTGATGTCTATTCATTCTGTTTTTCAAGGAAGAACTAAGAGGCAGATCTGGAGACAGCAAAGGCCTCAGATGGCCCCACTCGTGTCTGCTGGGTCCCCCCTGCATGAAGCACTCACTTCATTTCAGCTCTGAGACACACAGCTGGTCCAGGCTTTTCCCTGAGAAAGCTTTCTGTTAAGAAATCAGCATCTCTGAAATGTCATAATTCAGTTAATATTCCCTGTCTCATCACAGCCAGCTGCCCTCTCCCCTGTTCTCAGGGACTGAGGCAGTTTTCAAGCAGAACAACATCTGGCACAGCATCCCCAGGCAGGCTCATGGTCCAGGCACCACCCCATCCCATTTTTCCTCCTAAAGCTTCACCTGGAGGCAGCAGATGAAAATGTAGGGGCCTGACAGCCCTAAACTGCCCAAAACATTGCTTAAAGTGCTCTGCAAGGTGTTCTGCCATAGAGAGAGCTGAGCATCCCCAGCATTTTGCCAGGCTCCCAACAGAGAGGAGGAGTGCCCCAGAAATGAGGCAGCACTCCCAGGGAGGGTTGGACTGGAGGAATGGAGTTCTCCAGATCCCCACTGGATCTGAGCATCACAGCAGCATGGTGGAGTAGGGACAACGAGCTGCACCTTGTCCCTTTTCTGGGTCACCAATGGCTGGCAGAGATTTGGGGCCTCTGTCACACCTGGGTCAGCCCCGCCACCAGGGCCAAAAATACAAAAATACACCCTCCTCCTTCCCCTTTGCTTTCCTTCCTAAATCCAAAGATCTTTGGCAAGCAGCCTTGCAGACTTCAGTTAATAGCTAGGAGGGATCTCAGCGGCCTGGCTTTCCCCAAACCCTCTGTTCAAGCTCCTTGTTTCACGTTCATTAAGAAGCAGAACAGGAAATATATGCAGAAGAGAGCAAACAGCAGAAGGAGGAGGGGGGGAGGCCCCGTCTGTGCTGGCAATCCCAGGATGAGCCAGCAGAACAAAGGCACAGACAAGGCAGGTTCCCACAGCAGGCCCTTCACTGCCCAGCAAATCCTGCTCCTCACAAAAGCCCTTCTCCACCTCACCCAGCTAGTGCTGCTCAGCACTGGGAGGGACTGGCAGCCACATGGTGACTGTCTCTATAAATTAATAGCTCCGAATGTTAAATCATTCCAAATGCAATGGAGATGTAGGCTGGCTTCTACATCAGAGGGGGAAACCTTGAATTTGTGCTTCTCTGTGAAATACCGGGAGATTTAAAACTTTTCCCTTGGTGCTGCAGAAAACTCATTCAGGAGGAACAAAAAAAATGAGTTTTCCTGATGCCTTCAATTTCCTTGAGTGCTGGTATTAGAGTCTTTTTATTTCCCAGCTCCCTCAAAAATGGGAAACAATTACTGTCTATAGCACAACCAGTCTTTTTCTGGAAGGTAGCACACCATTTTCCTATGGGCTGTGTAATATTGAAGTCTGTAATGTTGAAGTCTGGTTATCATTGACAAAGCACAGAAAGAAAAAAAAGCTTATTGGAGGTGTACATTACCTACAGTGATAAGGGTGCAGCACAGAGGTTTTTGTCCACTAATTTATCATTATGATAAATTTTTCCATTAATTTATCATTAAGAGCCCTTAAACCCTGTGTTGGCTTACCAGCAACCAGCTTCCAATGTACTGAAAACCTGCATGAAACATCAAAGCTCTAATCTAAGGAGAAAAGCATGTGTTTGAGAAGCTCATCAGCATCCTCCTTGTACAGCCACAATTTGGCAGCTCTTCACCAATCTGTGCACATGGCCAGGGTCAAGAGTTTGATATTGAGTCCAATTCATCCTCAACCTGTTGCTGACCTGGACAGAGAGGGCAAGGAGAGAGGAATCCTGGGCAGAGATCACCAGAGATTGGTACTCATCAACTCAAGTTGCCTTGGGTCTAACTCAGTGCTGGTCTCAGCTCAGTGCTGGGCTCCCAGGGAACATGGGTGGGGAACAGCAGCTCCTACACGTGCTCTAGCTCAGTTATAACCTCCTCAGCACACACCTTCCATTTCTGAATAAAGGGAAATAGAGAAATGGAAAAAGCCTGAGGGAGGTTGGGTTGGCACCTGTCTTCAGTTTGCAGTTGCTTAAAAACTGTAAAATGAGAGGACACACACAAAAAAGAGTTAGATTTCCATGGGAAATTATCGTGCTAAATCCCTGAGTGCCATTTATCCAGCTGGAAGATAGCAAAATCAAAAAGGAGTGGAGCAGAAGCCAGTAATTTTCATGGTTAGCCATGGCACAGGATCCCAGTTTGGGACACTCCTGTTACGGGTGATGCTCCAGCGCCAGCCCTGGGCAGGGCCAGCAGGATCCTGCTGTGCACATCCCACCAGGGCTTTGCAGACAGGGAGGAGATTTGTGCCAAGGCTTCTCCTTACACACACCAAGGCTCATGCCCAGGGTAGGGACTCCCTTCCTCTGCTGCACAGGGGCTGCCATTCCCATTCAGCCACATCACCATCATCAGAAAGGGCCTCCAGCTCCTGAGCCTCACTACTGACACACTCACACACACCCACAAACTACTCCAACAATTGCTACTACACTGAGCAGGAACACGAGCTGTCCAGACATGGCACCAGTGTGCTGCAACCCTCCTCTGTGCATCTGCAGACTCCCCGGGGCTAATGGGATCCCCTCTCTGTGCCATAAACTCCTGAGATAAGAGAGCACAGACAGGCAGCCCGATGAACATCAGTCACATCACTCTGCCCTTGGAGCAGAGATTCAACCACTCTTCAGCAACCTCTGGTACCAAAGACCTGATTTTACAGCATCTCCCCCAGCCAAGTTGTAGTTATTCAGGGGAAAGATGCTCTGGAAGCAGTTGGGCTCCTGGCAGGAACAAGGCAATCCCATCAGTGTCTGCATACCTGCTGAACACTTTCCTCTTCTGCTGGAGGATTCAGCCTGTCTTTTCTGTGCTGGCAGCATCCACCTGCACCAGGAATCTGCTCCAAGATGTGGATAAAATGGAAGCTCCCTCCTTAACGTGCAGGATGCAGAGATCAGAGGGGGAATGCTGGCATTAACATAATCACAGCCCTAAAAGCTGCACAAACTTATCCTGTACCTACAGGGTGAACAAGGTTCCTGATTGCCAGAACCAGAAGGGTTTCAACCATGGCAGAAGCAGACTGGGACACTCAAAATGCCAACAATGGGCAGGGAGGATGGAGTGGTGCATGCTCTGTGCTGTCCCTCTGCAAAGGTACCCCCCCCCGTCCTCCTCACTTCAGCACAAGGAGCAAATAAGTTGCCCTCAACTCTGCAGCATCCTCTCACATCTTATTTAAGGCTCCAAAGGATTGGAACACTTACATTTGTGAATTTTTTTTTCCTCCTGTAAAAGTAAAAGGAAGCTTCCCAGCAGGCTCTTTCCTTTGCAACAAGGTTCAGCTTTGGAAGGAGCCAGCTCCCAGATGGAGCAGCACCTGCACACACAGCTGGGGTGCCGGACACTGCACAGCAAGGAGAGGTCCCATTAAGGAGCCAGCACACCCTGGCAGTGGAATGCTCCCAGCACATTGCCCTCCCCAGGGACATACAGATCCCTAAAAAGAAAAAAAGAAAAAAAAAAAAAAAAAAGGAAAAAAAAAAAGACCCATTTTTTGAGCAGCACTGCTCACTCCATTCCATTCTCTGGGTTAAACTTTAGGAGGCACCAGAGGGCAGCTGAAAACTGGCAGAAACCTTCATCACAGCCTAGGAAGGGAGGAAAAAAAAAAAACAAACAAATAAAACCAAAACAATAAAACAAACGCCACATCATTGCCTCCAAAGCACGCCTGTAACCCCAGGGAAGCTCCCGGCTGCTTCTCCCGCAGCAGGGATGGAGGGAGGGAAGGTCTGCCCCGCTCCCAGTTCCCCGAGAGCCTCCCCGTGTCCTACCTGACGATCACATACATGACGGAGCAGTTGCCCACCAGCCCCACGATGCACACGATGGAGTAGACGACCACGATGGTGATCTTGATGCTGAGCGGCAGGAAACCGTCCCCGGTGCTGTTGTTGAACCAGTTGCTGGGCAGAAAGCTCAGGTTGAGCATGGAGGAGTCGTTCAGCAGCTTCCTCAGGTCGGGGTCTTCAAAAATGCGGGCAGGGAAGAGCGGGTCCATCCTGAAGCAGCGCCAAGGACCTGGGGCAGCGAGAGGCAGCTCTAAATCTGCTGGTCAAACGGGGGGCAGGGGATTGTGGAGAGACAAGTGCACGAGAAACGCTGGGGCAAGGGTGATTTATTACCAGGAGAAGGATGATTTACTGCCACGGAACTCAGCCCCCCCCTCCCCGGAGCGCTTTAATGGGATGCAACCCCCGAGGCTGGCGCATCCCGAGCTGGCAGGGATCACGCATTTCTGCACACCGCCGGCGCAGGGCAGTGCGGGCTGCTCGCATCATCCATCCCTCCTGCTCCCAGGGCGGCGTGTCCCCACCTGCCTCTGCCATCCTGCGGGTCGGTGAGTCCCCAATCCCTGCTTTGTGCCCCCAGACCTTCCACTGCCGCCCCAGAGCCAGCGGGGCTCCGGCACCACCCCAGCGGTTCATACACTCCAAAACAGCGAGGAAAAGCCCGAAGTTGGCAATAAAGCCCTGCTGGGTGCTCACCTGCGGCGGGTCCCCTCTAGCGCAGCTCCCGAGCTGGCTCCGCTGCCCGCGGCCGCATCCAGCGCCCCGGGCCGGGGGATGGACAGACGGACAGACGGACAGAGCCGGCGGCTCCGCAGGGGGAGGAGGGGAAGGGGCTGCTCTCCAGGCAGGGCTGCCGCCAGCGCAGGGGGCTGCACCCCGGAGCCCACGTTTTTAAGGAAAAGGGAGGGATGAGGGAGAGGGAGGGAGCGGGGACGGAGGGCGGCTGGGCAGAGCCAGGCTGCCGGGCTGCTCCCACTGCGTAAGAGAAAAGCGGGAGGGGGAAGGAGGGAAAGAGGGAGGGGGGAATGATAAATAACCGAACGCGGCAAAGCCAAGGAGAGCCCACACCTGCGAGAGACACGGGCAGCGTCCTCCCCCCGCCCCGGGGAGATGCGGTGGCCTCCCCATCCCACCCCCAGCGTCCCCCAAAGCCCCCCAGAGCCCCCCTGGCACAGCCCCCGAGCCCCAGCCTACCTGGGGTGGGCTCCCGGCAGGAGATGCTGGGGAGAAGGGAAGGATCGGGCAAGGCTGCTGGGGAGCTCGGGATTGGGGAAGCAGATTCCTCCCTCCTCTGCAATTGTGCAACCTGAGCGCTGTTCTAGCGCAGGAGCGGCGGAATGGGGAATCTGACCTAGAAACTGGCAAAAAAAAAAATACTAGGAGGAACGAGAACTACGAGGAGAAAATTGTTATTATTGAGTGTTCTTCCAGCAGCATTAACTAAAGGTGATTTTGGTAACCCGAACCATCCTGCACTTCTCATCTGAGGTGGGTATTTCAGGAGCTGCAGTGCTAAATTCCTCACCTCCAGGTGGGGTGATGCACACAGAGCCCACAGGTACCTGCAGGTACAGCCTGGCTGTGGGACACTGACCGTGATAAACTAATTTCCCAGGAGCTGCAGAGCCCCCCAGGTGGGCCGGGGTGCACAGAGGGCTCTGGGATCCACTCCTAAAGCGCTTTGACTGCTGAGTACCAGAGACCCCCGCTCTGGTGCCTCTGGCCATCTGCAGGGTTTCCCCAAAGAAGCCATTTCCCGGCATTTTGGGGAAATTTCTCAGTGTCGGGGACACAAGCAGAGACACAGATCAGAGCAAATTCAGGGCACACTTACCCAAGAGGTGGAGAAAAAGAACATGAACTCTTGGGCACAAAATGTTTTTTCTCTTCCTAACCCACAGCCAGCCCAACACAGAGCTCCTGGGCCCCAGCAGGCAGCCCGGGCTTCCCCTTTGTGCTCCAGCTCTCCTTTAATGCATATTTGGGGATATTCAGCACAAAAGCTGCACCTTCTTCACCAGGAACACAGTGCTAAGGTGTGGTGCTGCATGGCGATTTTATTGAAAGCTTCAACAAGAGATCTCAGCTTTAACGGGGACAAGGGGAAAAAGCATGACCCAGAGTTCCAGCCCTCCTGCAGAACAGAACAGTCTCACTGCTTCACAAAGTGGGGTTTTGTCAGCCCATTAACGAAAGTGTGAAATAAATATTAGACCAGACATTACCTTAATTGTCAGTGGATTGATTTCCAAAGGCTGAAGCAAGGACAGCAGTAAATCAGTGCAAGAGCTCCCAGCTGGACAGCCCAGGAGCTGACGGGAAGAGTGTTTGCAAATTCAGAATTCAGCTCTGCTCCTCTCTGCTGGCTCTCACCCCAACAAGTGCTCTCAGCCCTTCCCACTCTCCTTTATGTTCATGCAGAGCAGCAAATACAGCAGGTTCACCTATTTATCTTGTGGTTTTCTTTCTGGCCTGAGAGATGTGTTTCAAAAAGGCTGCTGGAAAAGGGATCAGGAATGCACTTTGAACTACTGACAGCCAAGATATGCATCTGTGACAAATATCCTTAAAAATTCCCCTCATCCAGTCCTCTAGTTGTTCTTTAGTGTTCATCCCTGCCCTCTTTGTGTGGGGAAAAAATCCCAGGATGGTCATGCTGCACCTCCAGTCCCAATCCTGCTGCTTCACACGATTTCAATCCAATTATAATTCAGTAATGGTGAGATCTGTCCTTCCAGAATGTCTCATGGGATGCTAACACATGCTCTGCTCAGGGTCCCTGGGGTGAGAGGAGGACAATAGGACAATCATCTCAAGAGCATGATTGCAAGATTTCTTCCTCATCAGAAGCCTCCTGTGCATTGGGGTCTATGCACCAAGCCTGGGAAGGAAGACCCAGGCTTGGTGCATAGACCCCAATGGACAGGAGGCTTAGACAACCTAAATTTTGCCAACATTATCCCAAAAAGGATTTTATCCCAGCTATTTCTTTGAAAAACAGATCAGCTCCTCAGTTTGAAGGTTTCTCAGCGGGCAGCAAGGTAAGAAAAGCCAAGAGAAGAACAAGACAAAAGGCCACCCTTCTTCCAGGGGATGCCCAGGGAGCTTTTGGGGAGGCAGCAGCTCCCACACACCATCAGGAGATGCTGAATCTACAACAGAGAGTCCGGGGCATCGACATGGAATGAAAACACCTTCCAGCAGAGCAGATTGCTCCAAGCCCCCTCCAACCTGGCACTGAACACTCCCGGGGATGGGGCAGCCACAAACACCTTTATCATTCCTGCCTCCAAATTCCTGGAGCATCAGCACAGCCTGCATCAGTTGTGGATGAAAAATCCTTAATTATTTCAAGATAATCCAGTTCAAGTGTCAGTAATTGCATCCTCTGCCATTTCAACCAGTTTAACTTTACAGACATTGTTCCCAAATGTGGAGAACCTTTGCTGATTCTGCAGAAAACACCTCTCAGCCACCTGCATCTCATAATAGCAACAGCCCACAGGGATTTATTTTTTTCTTTGCCTTTCCTTTCAGGGGGTGAAGATGTCTGCATGTCAGAGCTGTTTTGTCACCTTTAGCACGGTTTGTCAATCTGTTTAATCAAGGCCATCACGAGCAGAGAATTAATTTTTCAAGAGGTAAAATCATTTTTTCATGCAGGGAACGAGCACCTGGGCTGGAGAGGAGCAGGAGAAAGGCTGGGGGAGTGTGGAGTGTGCTGGAAAGCAAAGGTTCAAAAATGCAACTGTCACTCCTGGGATGATGGGCACCTGATTAATGGCTTGCCAAAGGCTAATTAGCTAAATTTGGACCACAGCCACTGGTAATGGGTGATATTAGAACATTAATGATGACAAAAATTTAGCAATGATGTATCCCTTCCTAAGGCGGGGGAGTTAGAACTGGATGATCTTTATGGATTTATGGTCAGCAGAGCATCAGGGAAACAAGAAAAAAAATAAATCAAAAGAGATAAAAATATGAAAATATCTTTTCTTGAATTCTAAAACCCACTTTTCCAGAGCAGCCTTTACAAGGGGATTCAGTGGTACTTCACTGAGACAGTGGTGATAAATTCTCTTCCTTGCATGGTGCTATAAATCATGAAACAACACAAGACAAGAAAGATTCCACAACTGGATTATCTGCCCTCCATGGCCAGCAGACTCATTCAAAGAATGAGAAATAACATCTATTAAAAAGAAGAGGACATTGGCTTCTTCAATATTTCCAGTGATACATATTCATTGTAGCTTTTGTACTTCCTCAAGTCAGACTCATTTCAGAGATGACAGAAACCTCTGCAGACTCTTCTCTGCATTGCTGAGCATCAGGGTGAAAGGAAAAGCAGAAAATCTGTTCCCAAGGAGCAGGGATGGGCCTGGGACAAACACTGTGGGAAAGGAACCCACTGACTGCAGTGTGTTGGGGTGCTGCCTGAATCCCAGTCCCAGCAAGGGGAATGGGCCAGTGGGATGTCCCAGGCCTTGTCCTGCCTTGGTCACAGTCCCCATCTCCCTTCCATGATCATTGAACTCCTCAGGAGGAGCAGATCTGGGAGAAGATCTCAGGGTGCAATGGCAGGGTGATGGTGCAGCCCCATCAGAGGTGGCTGATCCCAGTGCATCCCATAAACTCCCAGACCCAGTCACAAACACAGGCTGGGACATTCCCACACAGAGTTTAGGCCCAGCCCAGCAGAGAAAGGCAGCTGAGCTCATCCATCCCCACATGCCTGAGGGGCAGCTTCTCCTGCCCGGGGGTGACACCTCTGTACCCCGACAGCCCACCTGAATGCTGGCTGGGCACCTCCCTGCCAATCCCTGAGCCTGCGAGGAGCTGATTTATAGAAACACATTATGCAATGAAACAATTTCCTGAAGGATCAGCTGGTTCCCAGGGCCACCAGCCTCACAAAGCTGGAGTCAATGGGCTCCTTTTTCTAAATCAGCAGGGCAGCAGAACAAGTGTCATTCATGCCCATTTCATGCACAAATACTGTGGAAATCTCTCCGTTTCTCTTCTACACATCCACAGGGTCCAAGGTAAGGAGAATAACCAGGATTAGTGCCAACAGCCCCCTGCATTTTAAGAAAACTGTGTGCTGCTAGGCCTGATCCTCATTACTTACAACTAATTGGAGCAGACCTTGCTTTCACCAAAAATTAATTTAGAGCAAAAAATCCCCCAAGCTCCAGCAGGAGAAAGAACACACAGTGGTACCAACTTCACTGATATTTTATTGTCTGCCATCAATATTTGCAATTTTCAAGGGACTGATCATTTCAGGTGACTGCAGATGAGGCCATAAATCTTCACTGCAGCATTAAATTGTGTTTTACTGTCTTCCTCCTCTTTGCATCTCAAACTCATGAACCTGGAAACAAGCAAGTCCCTCTACTCTTACAAGACATAAGCTCTCCTCACTCCCATTATTCCTTGCCCAGTACACTGATTTTTTTTTCACCATTCTGGGAATGGGAACCCACAAGCCAAGGCTCACTGTTTGGGTGTCCCAGAGGCTGAGAGAGTAAGGGTCTCTGATTTCAAGAAAGGCAGTGATGGTTGCAGGATTTACACAGGTACTGAGTAAGAAACAGCAGCAGAATATTAATTTAGATCCTCTAAACACCATCCCAGCATTTTAACCTCTTATCCCTTAGGGAGGAAAACATCTCTGTGCTCAGATGGTGAATTTCACAGGAGCCTTTCAAAGTAAAGATCTGCTTATCACCTTTGTGCTGCAGTCCTTTTATACAGCCAACAGCTTGGAGAGCAACAAAATCACTGCAAAAAATAAAAGTCTGACACCAAGATACCCAGAAACCATTTGCTGTTTGCTTCCTCCTGAACTTGCTCTCCCCAAAGAGAAGTCATTCAAGTTCTCACTGTTGTGTGGATCAATAGCAGCTGATGCCTGATAAACCAGCCCAAAGCAAGATGTTTTCACAGCTTTGACCCACCTGAACTCAGCCCCTGAAGCTTTCCCTCATTCCATTCTCCAGCAAGAGGAAACAATGGATGTTTACTGAAAATTTCAAGCAACTGTAGAGGGAAATGTATTCCCACCAAAGGCTTGAAAAGGCTGCAGCCTTTCACAAATCTGTAACTGGGGAGAAGCACCAGTGAGGTAGAGGAGATGTATGTAAATAAGATGCAGCAAGCAGCAGATATGTGCTGTCTCCTCACATATGCTATTTATGTGGCTGTCATGCTCTGGAGATGGCACACAGAGAGCCGTGGCAGCAGCGCCATGCACACACTCCAAACCCCCATCATTCTGGGTGGGATTGGGAGTCAACAGCCTTGCTGGGACAAGCTGGTTCCAGCAAAGCTGTGCTGACTCACTGAAGCCAAAAAACTGGGTCTGAGTGTTTGACAGGATAAAAGAACACTTTTAATGTATGTCACAGATGTCAGTGGCTGCACCCAGCCCTGCCTGACACAAGCACTGGTGGCCATGAGAGACTATCCAGCACCCTGGGCTGCTCAGAGCTCACTCCCAAATGAGGAAAGTGTATTATTCCCCTACAAAAGTGACATTTAACCTTCATCAGAAGCCATTCTGTCCTTGCCTAAAGCCACAGCCTTACCTAAGAACTTGCCTCATCCCACCGGCTGATCCATTTCCACACATCCCTCACCCTCCACACAATCAAACCCCTTCCCCATCCCCACACAGCCCTTTTGTCCCTGTCCCAGCCAGCCCACATCACCTGCATTCACCATGGACTGAAACTGTGTCACCTGAGCCTGCTCCTCTCCTGCCTGAGCAAAGCCTGTGGCACAAATGCTGCAGTGGCACCTTGGGAGCTTTTCAAACCCAGTTCAGGAAAGCCACTGATGCTGAGACTGTATTTGTGATTGAGCCAGGCTTTAGAATGTGAAAAACTGTGTGAAAAGAACCTGAGCAACATATATCCTCTCACAATTTCCTCATCTGGATGTGAAGAATTGCGTGAGAGGTCTTTAGGAAATAGATAGCCCGCCACAACTTTCAGGAATACCAAGGGAACACATTTGGGGCTGTTATTTAAGTGTTTTCCAGCCCAGGAATACCAAGGGAACACATTTGGGGCTGTTATTTCAGTGTTTTCCAGGCAGGAGCACAAAGCAGGGCGCAGCTGCACTTTGGCATCCTCTCCTTCAGACATGGGGACTTGCTCCTCCAAGCCTGACTCCAGCTCTGTCCCAGTTTCTCCGTCTTTATGTGTGGCTGGAGCTTTCTAGTTCTCAACAATAAATATCTGCAGTGGCCAAGGAAGATCCTGGAAATGATTCTTCCTCCCTGCCCTGAGCCCCTCTGTCTCATGACCTCTGGATCAGATGTTCCCACAAGTTCTTCCCAAGGTTTCCCTGTGGTTGAAGTTTGGTGCAGGTGAATTAGATCCCCATTCTGCACGGAGGGTCGATCCAGGTGAGGAAACAGAACCCAGAGCAAAAAGTTCTCAAAAACTCTGTTCTTGAAACAAGAATTTTAAAATTCCAAAAATTATAAACGTCTCTTGAGATTTTAGCTGTGTTTGAGGTCACCCTCCAAGCTGGGGCACCGTCTCATGCTATCCATTGGTCTCAAGGTAACACCTGCATGAGGACTGAAGAAAAGGAAGAAGAAGGGAAATGGCATTTTTAATAATTCTGAGGGGAAATTATATTTTTGGAGGTTTAATTTGTGCTTTCCCGCAGGCTTTGATCTTTCAGACAAGGTGAATTAGATTTTGCAATATGCTTGGAGTTGCTTTCTACTAACTTTGAAGTAGAAATTAAAGCAGTTCAGGGCTACAGTCACCAAGGGTGGTTAGTAAATTTTGCCCAAGGATGCCTTTTATTGTCTCCTCATTGTGAAACTCAGAACATGACAGTAAAATTTAATGATTTAACAAGCTGTTTTCTTACTGCCCTCTCTGCCCTTGTTCTCTTCACTGAAGCTTTCAGGTTGTGAACCATTCAGTGAAACACCCATGCATCCCAAATCTTCAAATCCCAAAGCAAAATGGGCTGGTTGGCACCTCCTGCCCAACACCTCCCCAGCTCTTCCACGAGTTTGTAAATTCCCATTGGAACCAGCAGGTGATGCTGAAGCAGAAAACATGGAGTTCATTCTGCCTTCTATTAGGCTTTTCTTTTCCTCCCATATAAAATTCACAAGTGAGGAAAAAAATCCTGTGCTCCTGGTGGGGTATTTAGAAACATAAGATAGAAATGCTGGCATGCAGCGTGTGGCTTTGTTCTCACTGCCTGCTCAGCTCTTGCATCCCAGGGAAAACACTCTGGGCTTTTCCACACCTGGGACAGAGAGAGGACACCTGAATTTCTCTGGTGGAAAGTGGAAAGTTGGTGGGGTCTGAGCGCTCCTTGAGTGGGTCTTCCCACAGCACCTGCAAGCCCCAGAGCAGCTCTGCAGTGCCCTCCCTGTGACATTCCCAGTCTGGGACAGACACCACGTGCTCCCTTGCAGGTCTGCAGGTGTTGGAGTGAGCATTGAGGGAGCAGCTGTGGTGGCAGAGGAGATCTGTGCTCACCATCCTGCTGAATCCTGCTGTGCTCCTCTGCAGACATGGTCAGTGACCCTGCCCAGAGCAAGGACATGGCAGGGGGACACCTTCATCATCAGCAGGTTCTGAGAGTCACACTGAGCTGTGAATCTCCCTGGCAAATCATCCTGATGGGCTTATCTTGAAGCTGGAACATTGCAAGGGTTAGCAGTGCCACAGATGTGCCTCTCTGGGCTGTTTTTTTTTTTTTGCTTTTAGTCCTTGACTTAATTCTGCATCTTAATGTTTTGGCTGAGACATCTGCCTGTGGGAGAGATGGCATTTATTAGATAAAAGGAAGAAGGAGAAATGGGGATGTCATCAGTAAATACCAGCAGAAAAAGGATCCCTTTTTGGTGCCAGTGTTCCCTGAGAGATTTAAACTCCCACCAGCCTCCTCCAGCAGCAGAACGGCAGGAGAGCCTCAGGTGCCTGTCCCTGTCACCTCCCCTCTCCCCCAGCCATGTCACAGGGGGTCAGTCCAAGCCCCATCCAGCAGCCACCACCCCATCACTCCCTTTCCACAGCAGCTGATGCTCCCCAGCTGCCACCAAGAGCAGGGCCAGCCCAGCTGTTGAAGATTGCAGTGCAAGATGTTTTCCATTCCCATCTGTATGGCAGATTACCTTTGTTAAGTGGGCAGTTTGCCTTATCTCTCTCTTTGAGTGACCACATTCACACCTCCCTGGGGAGGGGACATTGCTGATAACAGCTATTGAATGTCACTGCATGACTGATAAGAGCTATAACCTCCCATTGTGAGATGCTCCGCCCAGAGGGAGGAGCCAAGCATTCCTACCCAGATATAATCCAGAGGTTCTGAGACACCAGCATGGCTTCTCCATGGGATTCCCCAGAGGAACAGCGGCTGCCTCTCCTTCCACTGGATCTTCAGAGGAAGAATACATCCTTCTCTACAGATTCCCCCTGCTCCAACAGAACCACCCCTGATACTTCAGAAGGACTGCAGCCACAATTCCAATGGGACTGCCACCAACACCCTGACCCACAGGGTGTCAGGTTGGGTTTCTGACTCTGTCAGTGTTGTTCTACTGTACTGCATTGTTTATTTTATCCTTTTGTTCTTTTCCCTATTAAAGAACTGTTGTTTCCTGCTCCCATATTTTTGCCTGAGAGCCCCTTAATTTAAAATTTATAGCAATTGGGAGAGGCGGGGAGGGTTTACATTCTCCATTTCAGGGGGGGCTCCTGCCTTCCTTAGCAGACTCATGTCTTTCCAAACCAAGACACCAGCCCAGGCAGTGACACCCTCACCCTGCAAACATTCACTCCTAACTGAGGCAGAACCCATCCCAACGTCCTGCTCATCATCACTCCTGTCACTGTCATCTCTGGATGTGCAGAGAAGGATCACATGGGCTTTCACCATCTGGGCTTTGTCTGCTGCTGTAGCCCCAGGAGGGAATAACTTCTTTCAATCCCCTGACCATTCCTTGGCTTTTCCCTTCACTGGCAGCTCCAATGTGTGATAAGTGCTAATTCTGCTCAGACAAAATCTGAAAATCAAATTAGTAGCTTTACCAGAAACATTAAACTGTGGTGAAGAGACACTTGATAGGCAGCCTCCACTCCAGGGGATGGGAAATGCGAGAAAGATCTTCCTGACAGGCACTGACAAGTGCAAGTCATGCCAAATTTTCAGGGGAAAACAATCTTCAATGTGTCAAGGGAAGAGTTTGATAACTTCAGCCCTTCCCCACTCACCACGGGGACCAGGACCCAAATATTCTCTTTGGACGCTTGGAGCTGCTGAAAAGAGTCCAGAGGAAGCCCAAGGACGCTCCGAGTACTGCAGCCTCCTGCTCTGAGGCAGAATGAGAGCTGGGGGTGTCCAGCCTGGGGAAGAGAAGGCTCTGGGGAGAGCTCAAAGCCCCTTCCAGAGTCTAAAGGGGCTCCAGGAGAGCTGGAGAGGGATTTGGGACAGGGACATGGAGTGACAGACACAGGAAATGGCTTCACACTGCCAGGGGCAGGGTTGGATGGATATTGGGAAGGAATTCTTCCCTGTGAGGGTGGGGAGGCTCTGGCACAGCTTTTGCCTGCACAAATCCTTTACATATTTTCTAAGAAGCTTCACCACTGTACCCAGGTGCTTTCCACATAAAGCTGCAGTAAACCTTGGTGGTTTGGGGGTCTGTAGGAGGCATTTATTTCCAAGATGGAAATGTACTAGGCTTAGAAGTTTTGCTTGATGAATTTTTTTTGCAAAAAGCTTTTAGTTTCTTTTCCTTTCCTTCCCCAGAGGATTCAGTTCAGTTATGTGCACTGATTTCCCTGAAGGCACACACAGCACAAGGATCCAGAGAGAACAAACAAAGATCACAAGTTCAGAGCAAACTTTCATATCCCTTTTTAATTCCTAGCTCAATCCTAGATGAATTTCATCCAAATTTTCAGGCAGTTTCAGTTGACTTTGTACAGCATTTTTCCCAGAAAGTAAAGATGCAACTAACATTTTCTTGAAAGCTCCAGCTAAAGTCAGAGCCAAACCCTGGCTAAGAGACACGGTGACCTTGATGGGAAATAAACAGAAGAAACGTGAAGCAGGAACACTCAGAGTCCTGCACAGCCTCCTGCCATGACATCAGGCACCTCAGCTGCAGAAAATGTCACCTCTGGCAACCAGATGACGTGGAGGAAAATTTCTAGGAAAAGGGAAGAAAGAAAGAAAGGAAAAAGATTTGCTTTTATTCTAAGAAACATCATGTGCAGCTGCCCTCCTCAAGGAGAAGATTGAAAAATCATTTCCTGGTTAGCCAGGGGCTGTTGGGTTTTTTGTTCTTTAACAAGGAGAAGTGGCCAGACCTAATGAAGGAGGATGAAGCACGTGCAGCCCCTGAAGCTGGAGGGAAGTGCTGTTCCTTCAGTCCCATGGATGCCTGCACTTGGAGCACATCTCTGCCCATGCCCTGCACAGGGCTCTGACAGCCAGCCCAGATTTGGGAAATGTTTATGGCAGCATCAGAATCCAGCAGTGAATTCGTGCTGCCATAAATGTGAGCCCTGCTGGCTCTGCCATGAACATCCACAGCAGAGAATTGCAATTTCTTACCCTTGCCAGACTTCTCCAAGCCTGCTTTGGACAGGAGCATTCCCCACTCCTCTGTGCAGGTCTGCCAGCACCATCCTCTTCCTCCCAGCCCAGGAATGACACAGGGACCTTCTCCACCCCCAGAAATCACTTTGCCCCTGCTGAGCTTACACAGTGGGTACATTAAAGCACCGGCCTCATCACAGCCTCAGATGATGGGGTATGTCTTAAAAGCATGGGAAAGCTTTTAGGAAGTCATTTAGGAAATTCTATTTATCAGTTCTCAGGTCATCCCTCAGGCTGTGGCTCAGTGCCAGGAGCAGGAGCTGTTCCTCCCCAGCTCTGAGCAGCATCTTCAGAAGGTGCAGATGCCAAAAGGAGCCTGTTCCCTGTTGTTGGGGTGAGACAGGACCAGATAAACAAACCTGCAGGAGCAGGAAAAGCCTCAGGGACTCCCTCCCAACCCAAACCATTCTGGAGTTTTCTCAGATGCAGTTTGGGAGCCCAGAATGACCCCACTGGTGGCTCTGGCCCACCCCTGAGGACTGTCCTGGAGCCCTGGAGAGGAGCAGAGCTGTGGCACTGATTTACCTGGGACTCCACAAGGGACTCCAACAGGGTGAAGGTTTCCAGGATCATTCCTCCTGGGACCACTTGTCACTCTGAGCCCTGCTGAAGACATGTCTGAGCTTTTCCCAGCCCAGCTGAGCAGTGGCTGCTCCTGCTCCATTTGCCATCCATCTCCTCAAGGGCACCATGCACTGGAAATTTGCTCATGGTTTTTCTCCTGACTAACCTCTGTTTTTGTCCTTGCCATGTAAATGAATCTCATCCAGGCCTGGATCACAGACTCAAGCTCCCCTTCCCAAATCCCCGTCTCTCAGCACTCCTCTCTTAAGGTTGCATTCAGATCCTGGATTTATGTGGCTTTGGGCTGAATACTTAAAGGAGTTGTTTGGTGATTTCATCCTTGGATGCTGAGCTCCTAAATTTTCTTCTTTTAAAATACAGCTCCTAAATTTTCTTCTTTTAAAAGACAGCTCCTAAATTTTCTTCTTTTTTTAATGTGAAAACATTAATGTCTGAGGACAGCTGCTGTCCAAGGACCGACCCATTTTGAGAGCACAGCTGTATTTTTCTGGCCCATCTTCTTTTTGCTTCCTTGTGCAGCATTTGTTTCCTGAGAGAAAACAACAGATCAATTTTGCTTCATTATGTTCACGGCACATTTTTAGAGATTCCTTATAAAATCCTCTGTACTGTTCCACCCTGTTTATCTGAAAGGTTGCAGGAACTTGAAGCATCGTTAGATCCTTGGCAGAAATTCTTTCTGCCTACAATTTACCATCCCTGCTTGGAGAAAAACCTCAAATCAAAGGCAGGAGAGCTGCCCTGGAGCTCATTAGCTGTGTGAGGCTATGCTCTCTGTGCAGATCACACCAGCAGCTCACCCAGGGCTTCCAAAACTTCCTGATGTTTTGTGGAAGAAACCCTGATCCCCAAACAGGACTTTGCTTCCTATGTCATGCTCCCAGACCACAACCCCCAGCTCTTCTGCAGCATTTTTCAACACCAAAACCCTAGTGGAAAAAAAATCTTCCACCTCCTAATCTGTGTTTACTCCAAATTCAACATAAAAGCTTCCCAAACCCAATGGGATAAGATGATGTCCAATAGCACTGGTGAAGATAATGGCTGACCCCTCAATCCTCATACTCTCCCACTCCTCTCCCTTTAATGCAAGCTTTAAGGCATGTCCTGATGTCCAGTTTGTGCCTGTGGAGGATTTCCATGGTCTGGGAATCGGCTTCTGGATGCTGCTGCTGTGAAAGTGCTGGGAGCTGTGTCCTCACATTTTGGTTGCAACCATTTTGTTCCTCCAATGCCAAAAATTAGGGGGAACAGCTTGAAAACACAACGATTTATAATATTTTCCGCTTGGCCAGAGAAATTCACTAAACCAAGTTTCCTTTTACTTTGCAATATATTCTTGAGAGAGAGCACTGAGGCATTAAAAACATTGGCTTCTGTGGATTAAAATATCCCTTGTTTGTCCTCCTGGAAGAGGTGACTTTAAAGCACTTGTGCATCAATTCACCCCTAATATCACCAGGCCACTGCAAAAACAGCTTTTAACCTGAAATCACATCTCACATGTGAAACCAGGGGGAAGATAAGGCAAACAACAATTTTGTGTTAGCCTAGAACTGTCTTTAACTTAAAAAATTAAACAAAAATACTGGAAATCCACAGAAATGTCACAAGCATTTGTTTGCACACCCGGACGTGTCAAAGCCTTCATCCCAGTCCTGGTGTGACCTTCCTCACTTTATCTTGTTCTCCCCATCTCTACACTTGGGATCCCTCTAGGGACAGCAAAAAAAAACCCAGACAAGGTCTGTGACTGTCACCAGAGCACGTCGGACAGCAGGCACACCTTTATTGCCCCTGTACCATGGGATGCTGGAGTGATGAGGGATGGATGCTCCCTGTGGACAAGCACAGCCCAGTGGAAGAGGTTTGCACTGGGGGCTGAGTGTCACTGTCATATTTTCTAAAAAATCCCTTCCCCAGGATTTCTCCTTGTCCTGGTTTAGGACAAATTAGGGGAAATCTCCAAAAGGGAGCCCCCCAAACAAAACAAACCTCCAACCACCCCTCCCCCAACACCGGGTTCGGGAAGGAATTTCTCGGAGGAGCAAAGTGGAAAACAAAACCTATTTATTTACAAGTAACAAAAGAACACTCCCCAACACAAGAAAAGAAAAAAAACAGACTGTGTTGTGAGGGCGCCAGGCTTCTCTTGCAAGCTCCAGGTGTCCTGGACGTCTCAGGTCAGGTCCGGAGCCGGTCCAGTATCTTCAGGGGAGGGTAAGAAAGAGGGAACAAAAGAAAAGGAAAAAAAAACAGCGCAAAAAGCAGAAAGCAAGCAAGCAAAGCGGCTAGCCAAGCCAAGCAGCCAAAAGCCAAAAGCAAAAAGGCCTGGTCAAACACTCCCCCCCTCTCTTCCCTGCCCCGCCGCAGCAAGACGGCCGGGGGGGGGGGGAAGAGAGAAAAGGCACAGCTGCCAGACACAACACACGATATTGGGATAAAGGCTGTCAACCCACGACACTCCTCCTGGGAAGCTGAGAATCCTCAGAGAAAAATGAAAACAATAATTATCTGATTGCTTCTCCTATGTTTGGCTGCTTTGGGATATGGTTGGAGATTGTTTATCCAACAGGTGGTAGTTTGATTGGTTTCATGTGAATTGTTTTTACTTAATGACCCATCACCATCAGCTGTGACAGGAGTCTGGAGAGTCACAAGTTTCAATTAGTATCTTGTTAAGCCTTCTGTAAGTAACCTTTCTCTATTCTTTAGTATAGCATAATAATATAATATAATATAATATAATATAATATAATATAATATAATATAATATAATATAATATAATATAATATAATATAATATAATATAATATAATATAATATAATATAATATAATATAATATAACATAACATAACATAACATAACATAACATAACATAACATAACATAACATAACATAACATAACATTAAAACCAGAAACATGAGAAGAATGTACAGCTTGGGGCCTGTTTGGGGTTGAACTTGTGGGATTTCATGGCTTGCTTTGGGATCATGGTTAACATGTAGGAAGAGCCAGGTTTGGGCAGCATCAGTCCCTGCTTCCAGTCACCCACAGCTGGGAGCAGTCCCTAAGGAGGGGAATGGCACAGGGAGGCACAGCTCCAAACTGGGATCCTCTTGTTCCTGTGGAGCCCTCAGCATCCCGGGGAGGACAAAAAGATCCTGTTCCTTGGCTTTGGAACACACTGTTGCTGTAAGCACTGTAAAGGAAGTACCTCTGGACACAGCCCCTGTGACATCTGGGCTAAGTCAAATGCTGAGAATTTATCCAAGTGCCTTCTAGGATGGGGTACAGCTACTTGGGTAGATTCTATAATTACCTTTAAATGATCTTTTTATCATTTAAATAATGCTCCTTTCTATTGGATTGCATCCTCACCCATAATTATTACATTGCAATGAAAAACAAAAAGCTTGGTTCTCTAACAAATAGCACAGCAAGAGGTTTTCTGTCCTGAAGAACCCAGTGCTGGAGCTGAGGGAGGCTGAGCCCTCATCAGTGCCACTCCCAAGCAAGTTCCCACTGTGGGGAGGATCCCCCATCCCTGCAGCTCCCTGCTCCCACCAGGGTCTCTCTGTGCCCCCTCGGGTGGATTAATCCAAATTCCATGTGAAACAATGTCAAACCCTTTGCAAAACCCCAGGAATATTAGAGCTACCTAATAACCATGACTAAGCTAATGAATTCAGATGTCTGTGAATCCGTGTTTCATAAATCCATTAGTTTTATCCCCAGCCTTTAATTCTTCCTCATTTGAATTCCCTTTCACCTATATCATTATTTAGCCCAGGATTACTGGCTTGTAGTTATCTGGCCCACGAGGACAGCCTTTTGAAAATATAAACCAGCTAGTGTCCAACTTTTCTGGTGTTGATTAAAAACAAACATCTGCAGACCTCAATCTTCTGAGCCACTCAGACATGAGTGATATGGACACTGATTTCTAAGTGTACCCCCTGACAAGGCAGATATCATTTACTACACTGTTGATTAGAGGTGGAACAGGAACTATTTGATCTCCCATTACAGAGATAAAGCACATCATTCTGTCTTTCCAAATGCCACAAAGAAATACTGACCAGATCTCACTGTGCTGACTGACTGTGTCACCCAGTGATGAACACACCAGCTGGCACTATTTTTTTTTTCTGTTTAATGATATTTAAAATTTTTGTCCTTACTCTTGTTAGCCACAGATTTAAGCTCTTGGCCCTCATCAGCAGGCTGAGCTTCATCATTCCTGATACAGATCATTGGCTAATCAGCTTCTTTTACAAATTACTCCTTTCTGGAGTTTTTTTGAATATCTTCTCTGACCTGGCTCCTGGATCTGGAAATCCCTTCAAGGCAAAGCCAATATCTCTTTATAACAAATTCCAGGGGCTTGTCCACATGGTGATCTCTACCTAAAAATTTCCAAACCCTTTCTGTTTATATTTTAGCTTTCCAGCAATTCCAAGCTGGAGAGGCAGCCTTATGGAAGATGCTGTAGGACTGTATGGCTGTAAATAATGATGATATTGATGAAAATGCCCTTTGTCAGCCCATATTGGACATAACCAAGGGTTGGTCACCAGTTCCTAAGCAACCACAAAACTCCTGTCCATCAAACCAAGTCCAGAACAGGCTCCAGGTGTCCTTTGGTCAAAATATCTTCCATGTTAGGAAATTATCAGCTCATTATGAGAAAGCCTTGCAGTGTTTTAATTACTGGCTGCACGAGACTTCCAGCACAAGTCACCTTTGGGAATGATTGCAGTTTTCTTCTTGCAGGTTGTCACTGTGAGGAGGATCCCCCTCCCTCATCCCCAGGGTTCAATAGCAAACACATCCACACACATTGTCACTCCCCCAGTGTGAAGCAAGAGGTCTTACAGAGCTACAGATGAAAGCTCTCCCTGCTCCTGAAGATGGATATCCCCCTTCCCAGTCAGGTGATTTCCAGATTTTCAGCTTCCCAGCATTTCTGATCACATTTCTGAGTAAGGAGTTGTTTGTTGGAGCTGAATCTCTCCAGGTTTCCGCTCCTATCTGCTTGTATTAAGCCACTTCAAATTTCCCTCTGGGCAGAAATTAAATCTGAATCAGGAAAATCTTGATGGAAAATAACATTCTCTCTCCAAAGGATATATTATTTTTTTCTTCAGTTAATTAAAAAGTGAATTAGACTCATCCTTTTCCAAAGTTTCTTGAGTGTCAGGAGGTTGTGGGTAACCAAGAAGCAGCAAAGACAACTCAAAAAAGAATGAAACAGCCCTTTGCAGCAGGAGATGAAAGAGTCAGCACAAGAAAAACCCAAATTCTTGGCACTCTTCAAAGGACCTGAGTGTCAGCAGCCAAGCAGCAGGAGGGCAGGGTGGAAACAGAGATCACAGCGAGGTTTGGTCACCTGGACCTGCTCTCACATCTCAGCAAGGGCTTGAGAGAAGGATGTCCCAAAACGTCCAAAATTAGAAAAGCCACAGACACTGGGCAAAGGAAAAAACTGCAGAGAGCCACAGTGCCAGGTGTCCTGCATGTCCTCTCCAGAGGGCACGTGGCCACTGCGGTGCAGGCACCACCAGGCAGGGTCTGCAGCTGCCAGACCAAACCAAACCAAACCAAACCAAACCAAACCAAACCAAACCAAACCAAACCAAACCAAACCAAACCAAACCAAACCAGACCAGACCAAACCAAACCAAACCAAACCAAACCAAACCAAACCAGACCAAACCAAACCAAACCAAACCAAACCAGACCAAACCAGACCAAACCAGACCAGACCAGACCAAACCAAACCAGACCAGACCAGACCAGACCAGACCAGACCAGACCAGACCAAACCAGACCAGACCAAACCAAACCAAACCAAACCAAACCAGACCAGACCAGACCAGACCAGACCAGACCAGACCAAACCAAACCACACCAAACCAATCCAAACCAACCCAACCCAAACCAAACCAAACCAACCCAAACCAAACAAACCAAACCAACCCAAACCAATCCAATCCAACTCAAACCAAACCAGACCAGACCAGACCAAACCAAACCAAACCAAACCAAACCAAACCAACCCAAACCAAATCAAACCACAGCAAACCAAACCAGCCCAAACCAAACCAACCCAACCCAAACCAAACCAGACCAGACCAACCTCCCTCCCCTCCATCCTCAAGCTCTCCCAGGCTCAGCCATGCCCTGAGCTCCCTCCTGACCTTCAGTGCCTCTAAAGGTCACCCCAGATCTCCCTGCCCTTCCTCCCATCCCTCCCCTCATGTGTCAGGCATCTCCCAGAGCTGCTGGACTTTGAGCCTCATTCCTGGTGAGCAGCACGTTGGAAAGCTCAGCTCACATTTGCCTCTCTCTGTTGTCTTCATTCTGGGGACAAGGAGAACTGTCCTACAGGAACTTTCATACCACAGTGACACCTCTGCTTTCAGAGCAGCTGGGCTGTGCTTTGAGCTGTGTGAAACCCCAAGACTCTCTCTGTCCAGTGAATCTGAGATTGAACACATATTTCCTTCAGAAAAGTGGTTTTTCCCCTTTTTTTCCTTTTTTCCCAGCAGGCAAAAAAACAAGACAAAGTATCTCTGTTAAAACTGAATCAAAACTCAGCTTTTTCTGTTGTGCTCCAGGTAGGTGACAATTCCTGGAGTTACTCTCATCCAAAACACCCAGTAGCTTTGCCTAGATATTAAAGGATCCAGCTTCAAAAGTGTGGATTTAAAGATTTCTCTGCAACACTCCTGAGCTCTTCCCGCCTGTCAGAGCCATGCTTCCCCAGAGCTGTGCCTCTGGCAGGCAAAAGCCAGGATGCAATTCCCTGAATTCAGCAGAACATTATTTATCTGAGCAGGGAGCAACAATAGCCCAGCAGAGATTTCATTTCCTTTCAGCACATCAGAAACCCAGCGAGCCAAGGTGAGATTCAATAATGCAGCAGGCACAAAGAGAGCAAGGCAAGGGAAGGGTTTCAAGTGCTTTTCCTCTGCAAGGAGGAATGAAAACCTTACAGGAGGCTTCACATCTGCCTGGTTATCTTAACAAAGATAAAATACTCCCCACACTCCTCACCACAAGCTTTCCTGGGTGGCTGCAGAAGGACCCGACTTCACAGCTAACAGAGTTTTATATGGACTGGCTTGGGCTTTGCTACTCAAACCATTGATCCAGCTCCTTCATTTTATCACAATTTTTTTTCTCTCATAGGGAAAAGGTGCTGCTTGGTTCTGGAGGACAATGAGCAGTACAAAGGAACCTAAATTCCTGATATTTTGTTCCCAGCAAAACATGTCAGGCATGCTGGCAGGAGCTTTGCAGACACAGCATTGAGCCCTGGGGCCACTTGGATAAGTGTTGAAGCCCATCCTCACCCAGGAAAAAAAGATTTAAAATAAAAAAAAAATAGGAATTATATATATAAAAAAATTAGGAATATATATAATTTTAAATATATATATATAATATATATATATTTATATATATATATATAAAATATATAATTAAAAATTAGGAGATATATATATATTGGAGATTTAAGCATGTGCTTAAGCAAGTACAGGCAAACTCTGACAGGAAGGGTGGGCAGCTGAGCCCACCCAGAGCTGACAAACTGTGAAGCAAGTGATGCTCACACGAGTGGAAGGAATACACAAGCAAGATGCACAGAAGGAGGAGTGACATCTTGGCACTCCATTGTAATCAGAAACCCAGGTTTTGGCAGTGCCTCTCGGCTTTACTTTCAGCCAATACAACAGAAAATGTTGTGCCTCCTGTGCAAGTGGCTGCAAGAATTCATCAGTCTCATTTGAAGCCAGAATAATCCTTTATCACCAAAGACTTCTCGAGATCTGACTGTGAGCCAAGGACTGCAATGAAATGTAGGACTTAATTATGTTTGACAAAAGCAAGTCAATTAAAGGCAGTTTCACATCTGTGCCATTTGACTGGGGCTTCTGCTTTATCATCTCTTCTCTGGTCCCTTGCAGAAATTTAATATTTATGGCCAGGAATTAGGTCAAAGCCTGGGAATGAATAAAAGTTTGCAGATCTTTGCCGGAGATGGGGAAAATTTCAGATTGCTAAACATGAAGCAAATGACCCAAATGGCCAGACAAAGGCTCCATCAGTGAAAAGGAGTTTCACCCGAGCTTGTGTCACACCCGGGCAGCCTGAGCTGCACTGGAGCTGTTCAGGGTAAAGCTGTTCAACCCACAGAGCCATTGCGCATCTCTGGGTGTTTTATTTGTCTGACATCCCTTAGATTTACTTTTAAAACTGATGGTAGAAATTTCCCTTTCAGGAGAACTCGGGAACTCCATGGTTCACTGGCTTTTAAGTGCCTGGCTTTAGATTCAGGGATTTGAGCCTCAGGTGCTTCTCTGGGAAGTGATGTTCCTGCAGTGAAGCTCTTCCCAAATCTGGGGCTGGCATGCAATGCAGCAAACTCCCCTGATCCCACCCCTCCCCTGAGACCTTCTTCCACTTCAGGATCTCTGACCCCCATTAGCTGCTCAGAGGTACAGGGCACTGCACAATTTAACTTTTCTACGTGCTCCAAAGCAGCCAGGCTGAGTCTGAATGTACAGGGAGGGGAAAATTTGTGTGTTTGGTGCAGCAGCGCAGCCCCAAACCCACCTGCCTCTCCCTTGTGTTCAGCAGCCAGCAAAGCAAACTGGATAAAAGCAACTCCCAAGTCACTTCTGAAAACTCAGGAGCAAAAAGGGAAAAAAAAAACATTTTCTTTATGCTGACTGGTAGCAATTATTTCCTCATATACCTAAATGGAAGGTCTGAATTAAATTTGGCAGGATCCTTGTAAGTGGATTTATTGAAATGTTATGTTTACCTCTTCCTCCTTACACCATTCAGGGATTGTTTTTCTCATATACTTGCCCCTGACAGTTTAATATTTACACCTATATTAAACAACTCACACTGCTTTCAACATATTGTCTGACATCATTCAATCTTTAATAACTTGCCTGCAACAAAATTATTTCCAATATACTTTTAAATTCTGCAGCAAGACTTTTGGTGCCAGGTGCTAAAAGCTGACACTGATGGTAGAAGGTCTGGACCCAGAAATCCAGCAGGAAGGTTTATCATGCTCCTGGAGATGGAAATCTCCCTTCCCACTCAGGTGATTCCCAGATTTTCAGCTTCCCAGCATTTCTGATCACATTTCTGAGTATTTCTCCATAACTTGGAGACACAACATAAATATGGAGCAAAAATCCCAAATCCCATTCTGCCTTCTGGCTTTTACATTCTGTGAGGAAATGATAACACAAAACCTGTAGGCTGTGTGGCTGCCAAAGGATTCTGTGAGTGCAGGGCTTGGCTTTCCAGCATTTTGGAGGAAAAAGTGTTGAACCAGCTCAGGAATGCTGGTGGTTATCCCAAAGGGGTGGAGAGCAGAGTCCTACAAAGCCCCAGCCAGTGCAGGAACTGAGAAAGAGCAGGTTTAGATTGGGTATTTGGGAGAAATTCTTCCCTGCGAGGGTGGTGAGGCCCTGGCACAGGGTGCCCAGAGCAGCTGAAGTTGCTCCAGCCCTGGAAGTGCTCAGGATCACATTGGATGGGGCTTGGAGCAACCTGGGACAGTGGAAGTTGTGCCTGCCCATGGCAGGGATGGAATGAGAGGAGCTTTCCTTTCCAACCCAAGCCATTCCAGGATTCTTTGATCTGTCCATTAAACTCCACCTCAAGAAAATAAGTATTACAATAAAACAACATTCTCGCAGCAAGTGTCCCAAACACCCTTCCAAAATCAGATGTGCATTTCTGCATCCACAGGTTTATAATGGACACAAGGCTGTGGCTTTCTGAAGCCATCACCTTGCTGACATTACTCTTTCATATCACACCAGGAAAAAAAAAACAACCTAAACTTAACAAAAATTATCTTTGTAAATTAAGCCCAAATTAAATTAGTACTTGATTCTCCCGGAGCCACCCACAAAGGCAGAAAAACAATCTATTATCCACCTGGCTTTAATTCCAACTTCTCTGGAGAGCTGAGGTCACCCTCTATTAATCACACAATGGGCAAAGAGGTAAAAGCTTTGTTGCCTGGTATTTATTCTGTCTTCCTTTTGAAATAACAAACCCAAGATAAACAGAAACCTTTTACCCTGCTCCAGCAGTAACCACAGCCTGTCCTGAGGAGCTGGGAGCCAGCAGGGCTCTGCACCAGAGGGAAATGTGCTGCAGGCACTCAGGGAAGGGCACTTCAGAGCTCACATTTGCCCCCATCCGCTTTAAAGCACATCCATCCTGCTGTATTTTTAAACATCACATCTATTTTCTTTGTAAACAGCTCATCTCACTGCAAAATGAAAAAGCACAGTGTTGGGGGGTTAAATAAAAATGCTGGAGGCACTGGGGTGAAGCAGAATCCTCCTGAGCTGGTGGGTAGTGAGTGTTGGACTGACTGCTGGGGTTAGCTTTTAATTTTTCGGTGTTTTAAGGACTTTTATTTCCTGCCTGGCTCTTCATTCCTGATGCCTCTGGAGGAAAGGGTCCCTGTGGGACAGATCACCCCTGTGCTTCCCATCTCCACTGAGGTTTTGCTGCCCCAAGAGGAGTCACCAGCCCCCGCCAGGGACAGCTTGTGATGGAGAGGCTGGAAATGGCAAAGCATGAGCCACAGCTGTGCAATTCCTGCAGGAATGAATAGTAAGGAGCCTTTTTGCCCTGCTTTTTCTTTCCATGCATGGAAAAGAGCAGCAAAGCCTTTTCAGACCTGCATCATGAACAGTGGCACAGTCAGGCTGGATTTGAAGCAAAGTTTAACTCACATTCCAGGTAACTGAGCAGAAAAACAGAGCATTGAGAGACAGGGCACATTCATGAATATTTGATGTTCCTAAGACCAGATTAGATGTCTTACAAAACAAATACCCTGTGTCTACAAAAGCAAGGGAACTTTTCTGTTAGTGATTTCCAAGCTTCATCCACTCCCTTCTAATGCTTTTTCCTTCCCCAGACCAAAACTCAGGGTTGTCACAAGCCTGGGGATAATCTCACCTGGAACTGGGGCAGGAAAGGCTTCAGAGGACCAAACGCTGCCTCCACTCCACAGCATCCCAAACCTGGGGTATTTCTGCTGCAGAAAGTCCTCATGCATCCTTCTTTCCAGCTGGGCTTCCATCAGAGGCTGCTCTTGGGCCAAAAGGCACTGGAATAGTTCAGACATCACTTCAAAGCTCATTCCTTCAGTCATTAATACAATGGGCTGTCCCTCACCTTCACACTCTTCTTGGGCCTCCCCCTCTCCCCACGGTCTGTGCATCAGGGGAATTTCAGCCTTGCAGAAGCCACCATCCTGCTGGAATAATTATATCTGTGCTAATTCCTCTCCTAAAGGGCCTGGCAGGCATTAAGCAAAGCAACCCGGCTCTGTCCCCTCGGTGCACTGAGCGGGTTCCCACTGACACAAACCAGGGCTGACAGCCTCACTCCCTGCTTCACAGGTGTTTTCTGCTTCCTCTCTGTCTCACAGTGCCAAGTGGAGCGGGGTTTTATTGCAGGCAGGAGCAATTCTGAGTCCCTGCCAGGCAGAGAGAGCCAGGCTGGAGCTGGGGAGGCACAGAGGGAGCGGGGGCTCATTGCCAGCCCCAGGTACAAAGGCATTCCCTGGCCCAGCCATGGGCACAGAGGCATCTCCCCAGTCTGGCCCCAAGAACCAGAGCGTCCCCCAAACCAGAGCCTGTGAAAAATGGCAATCACTTGGTTTTAAAATTGTAAAAGTTTAATGGTAATAAAATGGTTATGAAAATAGTCATATCATTAGAGTAGTTTGAACAATTGAGATTAGGACAATATGAGACAATAAAAACCAAGAGTTACAGGCAGTCTGGGTACCTTTTCTGGGCAAAATAAGCCTGGAAAAGGACCCACGTTAACAGAGGATTAACCCTTAAAAACAATAGCCTGTTGCATATTCATACACCTCATACATGATGCACAAATTCCATTCAAACACAGGATTCTGTCTGGTCAGTGCCAACTTCTTCCTCTTAATCCTGACTTTGTCTTCAAGCCTGAGCGAGGCAGGAAATTCATTTCTTCTGATAAAAGAGCAATAAATTCTCTTTCTCTGAAAGATTGAGGTGTCCTGTGGCTGCTGTCTTGCGATGAGTCCTTCCTTTAAAAAAAGTATTTTACATAGCATCTTACATTATGTTATAACCTAAACTATATTTAACACACTACTTAACAAAATTAATACAGCATTACTTTCTAACATGACACATACAATATTCATTTTAATATTTGCAAAAAGCCAATCATAAAATACGCATTTTTCACAAGCCCCTGCTAAAATCCACCCTCAAAAGGGAGCTCTACCCTCGATCAGACAAGGGAAATGCTGCAAACACCCCAGACATGGCAGGAAAAGCTGGGAGTGCCTGACAGGTCCCAGCTCCATGGCAGGTGATGTCCCCTGTGCTCTGACAGCCCTATTTCACCAGGTCCATCCTGGTTCTCCTTGGGGCTTCCTGTGAATAACCTACAGGAAGGGCAGCAGTGCTTGATTAATGAGCTGATCCCACAGTCAGGAAAAACACCTACACCAGGAAGGAACTGGAAATATGAAAATAAAGGCTTTCCTTTATGTTTTCCTCCTTTCTCACATGTTTATAAATGATGAGTGATGGCAACTTCGTGTCAACATCCATAAAACCCTCACAAAATACAGGATGCTTGGTCCTCTTCTAGCTCGAAACTAAGTCTCTTTCGTACCAAGAAATATTTCAAGGGAAGAAAACAGCTTTTCCCTCTATTCATCTCTTTATTGTGGCCTTTTCCACCCTCTGTAATTCACAGCTTTCTCCATCCCAGCGGGGTTGAAAATTAGCTCTGCCACCCTGGCCATCCAAAAGCACTGTACAGCTGGCAGCACCACCAATTGCCCAATTTTCTGCAGCACATAACTCCTCTGCCAAGAGGAACAGAATGATTTGCAGCCACTCTGCCCATGTATTTCCTTGCTTCATGCGATTTTCTGTCCTTGTCTTAGGCTGCCCCAAACAAATAATGCTAAATAAGAGCTGTTCCCCACCAGAGGTGCTGCCTCCTGCAAGAAGTGCCCCACAGCCCTGCCATGACACTGGGGAAAAGCATGGAAAGGAAATATCCTCTCAGGAGAGAGAAACATGGTGATGTTGAGGCTGAAAAGGTCCTCTAAGATGAACAGGATCCACTCCTCAAGGGCCATCTGGGAGAGCCCAGGATGAGCTGGGATTGTTCACCTGTCACAGACATCTTTTATGGAAAATCCTTTCCTTAGGATTTTTCCTCCTGAGAAGCTGGGAGGCCTCAGGAACAAAATGTAAACATTGATTATCTGCTGCTGTGGAATGCAACAGGTGCATCTGTGATTGGTCTCATGTTGGTTGTTTCTAATTAATGGCCAATCACAGTCAGCTGGCTGGGACTCTGTCCGAGACACAAGGTTTTGATATCATTCTTTTCTTTTTCTATTCTTAGCTAGCCTTCTGATTAAATCCTTTCTTCTAATTTTTTAGTATAGTTTTAATATAATATATATAATAAAATAATAAATCAAGCTGCTGAAACATGGAGTCAGATCCTCATCTCTTCCCTCATCCTCAGACCCCTGTGAACACGGTCACATTCACCCCACAGTGAGATATTGCCCAGGTGGACTCAGATAAGCTCTGGTGCCAGATTTGTTCTATTTGGGGCTCCTCCTGCCCCCCCAGCACCAGAGCCCCCCTGGAGCAGAGGCACCGCACCCACAGGGCTGTCATCAGCTCACACACAGCAAAGCCATTCCAGATAATGAATCCCCTCCAGAGCCTGAATTAGCATCTTTCGGTAACAGCAAATCACTCCTGATTTCTGATTGCTGGTAAATAACCTCCCAGTGACCTCAGGAGCTTTCAGACAAGGCTCAGGAGCCCCGGTGTGCTGCTGAATTCCCCCTCAGCCCTTGGGACTCGCTGCTCCCTGGACACCACCCAGCCAGGCTGGATTCTCAACTCCCTTGGTGTTTTTGCAAGAGCAAAACAGCTCCCAAAACCAGGACCTTTTTAATGCCCAGGAGGCTGGTGGGAGTATTTATGGCACTACCTAATAATTAAACTCTTTATGATTTATCCCAGCTTCCTCTTCCATGCAGTTGACAGCTCTTCACAGGCTGACAAGTTAAATGCACGTAACAGATCCAGTGCTCTGCTGCATTTACATCTTCTGGGCACCTTCTGGCTGGGCAGCAAAGGGCAAAGAGCATCATCCAGGACTGGCCTCCCACACAGCTTCCTCCCTCTTCACAGATAATTAGCCTTCTTGTCAAAACCTTTTAATTTCTCGATCCTGTTCCTTGATTTAAATCCCTCATTTAATTCTAAAAAAAAACTGCTTTTGGAAGTCTTTGTATGTAAAAAGTGAAGTTAAATTCTCTTCTGTTCAGTGACATGTTCCCCAATGCAAAAATAATTCATCCTTTTATATTTAGAGGGACTGAGGGGCACTGCCTCAAGAGAGGCTGGGAGGTGACAAGGGTGTCATCGCCAGGAAGTCATTTTTAATGCTTGTATTTAGTATCCTTGGCACTGCAACACAATCTGTCACCTAAAGGTAGGCAATTGTTTCATCAATGTGCATTAATGAGGATGTGGACCTCCAGTTTCTACATCATAACACAGGGCTGGGCATCACTTGGACCTCTCTGCTTACCCAATATCACCGGTGGGGTTTTTTTAGTAAACCAGTCTCTTTTACAAAAGGCAGTAAACAGTACCACAAAACCTCACTCTATAATTACGGGAACACTCAACTGTTAATCACGGCTTAATTGTTTTGTACCTTTTGTCAAGTCCTGAGCTACTCAGACTGTGATAATTCTTGTCATTAGTGTCTGAACCTCGGGGCAATCTTACTCTAACATCTTAACATTTGCACTCTGTCACCAGAGAACAGCATCAAATATGCAGAACAGGAGCCAGGGTGGAAATGAAAGGCCTCGTTGGAATTGCAAGTGTTCTAATCAGAGTTAACAACCTCCTCCCACCGCAGTGGAGGACTCCAGAGCTGGGGCTGGCATCACTTTGCACAGGAGGGTTTGTCAGAGCAGCATCTGGGCTTTTTCTCCCCCAAAATATTGTATTCTCCATCCAGCAGCACCAGCCCATGCACAGGAGGGTTTGGTGTTCCTGAGGGACCCCAGGGTGAGGTGAGAGAGGAGAATCTGACTCCATGTTCTCAGAAGGCTGATTCGTTATTCTATTCTATTCTATTCTATTCTATTCTATTCTATTCTATTCTATTCTATTCTATTCTATTCTATTCTGTTCTGTTCTATTCTATTCTATTCTATTCTATTCTATTCTGCTATACTAAAACCATACTAAAGAAAGAGAAGGATACATACAGGAGGCTTAACAAGAATGAATAATAAAAACTCGTGACTGACGCTTCAGAGCCCGACACAGCTGATGGTGATTGGTCATTAAGTAAAAATAATTCACATGAAAATCAAACAGGCACCTGTTGGTAAACAATGTCCAGGCCACATTCTGAAACAGCCAAACACAAGAGAAGCAATCAGATAATTATTATTTACATTTTTCTCTGAGGCTTCTCAACTTCCCAGGAGAAGAAATCCTGGCAAAGGGATTTTTCAGAAAATATCACGGGGACAGGAGGGTGACAAGGGGCAGCTGCAGCACTGAAGGAGAAGCAGCACCCCAAAATAACAAAATTCCAGTTGTGCTGACCCAGGGTGCATCCAGACCAAGGTACAGCACTGGATAAGCAGTGAGTGAGGTGGTACCCAGGACACACATGAGTCTCTTGGTGGCTCATTTCAAGAGCCACAGAGTCAAATGCCAAGCAATTCCAGCTCCCTGGGAAGGCCTGTTATCTCTCTGATTCCACTTCTTTTGATGTAGTGTCTTTCATACGTTGTTGATCAGGACAATTTACAGCCAGAGAGGAAAATAACAACTTCAGGCTTGGGTGAATTGCTTCCAACAGCCCTC
Source organism: Melospiza georgiana (assembly GCF_028018845.1). NCBI lineage: Eukaryota > Metazoa > Chordata > Aves > Passeriformes > Passerellidae > Melospiza > Melospiza georgiana. The sequence goes on from NC_080446.1 coordinate 6,365,488, forward strand.
TGGAAGAGCTGCAGAGCTTTTCATCCAGCCCTTGTAACATTTTTGCCATAGCTGGGAAATGCATCTCAGCCATCACTCCATCCATAGAGCCCAGCTCCCAGATGAGGCAGGATCTCTCCCTGTTAAAAATGCAGATGGTAACACACAGGAACTAAAGCTGGCAGCTGCTTGTTTCAAGTGCATGGGCTGAACAGCCAGCTCTGGCTGACAAGGGCTCTGCATCTGGTTAGAAAACTGCTGTCAGTGCTCACATCCACAGAGCCCAGAGATGCAGGGAGGGCACCTGTGCACAGGCTCTGAGCAGCCCCAGTCACACAGCCTGGGAGCTGAGCTCCAAGCTTGTCTCCAGCCTGGGAGCTGAGCTCCAAGCTTGATTCCAGCCTGGGAGCTGAGCTCCAAGCTTGATTCCAGCCTGGGAGCTGAGCTCCAAGCTTGATTCCAGCCTGGGAGCTGAGCTCCAAGCTTGTCTCCAGCCTGGGAGCTGAGCTCCAAGCTTTTCTCCTGCCCCTCAGTGCTCCAGCACCTCCTTCCAGGGCAGGACAGCATCGAGTAGTAACTTACTCATAACCATGACCATAACCATCACAAACCTCGGGCTGGGCATGTTCAAGGAGGAAAGAGAAGCTGCCAGAGAGGTGGGAATGGGACAGCTCTGCAGATTCCTTCCTCCCAGGCCACAGCACCACACCTTCTCCCCTCTTAGGATGACAAAAGGAAATATTCAGGTGAGAGTCAGGCACTCTGCCACCCCTAATCTAACCACAGCCACTTTCCTCACCCTGCTGACCCCAGCCACAGCCCCTCCTTTACAGCATCTCTCCCACTTACCAGCCTTTCCCAGCTCCAAACCCCACACCACCCCTCCACACTCCATCTCCCAGCTCGGCGCATGCATTCAGCTGCTCAGGAAGCTTTAAGGTCACGATGTTCTCATCTAATTCCACTCTCTGCCGACAAGAGCCATCCATAAACCCCCAGCTCTCCTCAGGAGCCTGCTGTCCTCACAGACCCCGAGCCGTGGTGTCAGCCACAAAGGACAGCACTGACGTCTGAAGGTCTTTGCTTTTGCAGCTTCAGCCCCTCTTCCCAGGAACGTGTTTGCCATGGCCCTGTGTTTAATCTTCCTTTCTCTAAAGCAACAGGCAGTGGCTCTTATCAGAGAAATCTGCGGGGCACCTGTGGTCAATGGCTTCTTAATAACGTTTTTAGCAGCGTGTTCCCAAAGGCTCGTGTAACGGGGAAAAATTAAACTAAATAAAAAGGGTGGAAAAAACAGAGCAAAACAAGTGCCCTGTGCGTGGTTCTCCTGGAATTGTTTAATAATCCAGTGAGTAAAAAGCACTGCAGGGGAGAGGCAGGAGCAGCACTCACAATTACACCCTCCACAGCCTAATAAACCAGAAAAATGTGGTGATTGCTGGCAGTTGCCAAATCCTAATGCTCCTTAACTACCTGTGTTTACTGTGTTTGGTTATTATTGTGGTTTGAGTGCAAGCCCCTGCCTCACAAAACTGAGATGAAAGCACCTGGGAAAGTTAATCCCTCCTATCCCACAATTCCCATATGGCCTTTCTGCTCCTGACAGGAGTGTTCACACAAATAAAAGGCTGAGCTCAAGCTCCTGAGGTGTTGCCAAAGAAAAATCCTAATCCTCCCCATACTGGTGACATTTGGAGCTTGACCTGTGCTGCCTCAGCCCACAAACACATCAAGTGAGGACAGGGTTATGGTAGGCTGAGGTGTTTCCCCAAACAAACCCCCCAAAAAATGGAATTGCCCAACATTGGAAAAGAACCAAGGACAGGGGCTCCAATCCAACTCCAGAATGACCCCAGCTTTGTGGCAGGAGCATTGCCACACTACAGCAGCTCAGCAAGAGCCAGGCTCTTTGCAGCCCAGGACAGAGAGACCCAAAGATTTTGCTGTCATTTTACAGAGCCTGGAGAGAACATTGAAATTTTCATTGCTCCTTTGATTCATAGCACAGCTTCCATGGGAAGGCCATGCAGCAATGCACCAATAAAGTTTATTTCAGTTGATTTGTCCCCTGATTGCCATGAAACTCCTGCAGACACACTCAACTGTCCACACCCCATGTCCTGGGACCACTTCTGCCCACATCTTACAACTTCTAATGTTTCAAATATTTCAAGTTTAGCATCCCTTAGCCTGGAATCAGAGATAAGAGTCTAAGGAATAATGAAGAAAAAAGTCAATTTGTTGGAGAACAACTTTAAGCTTTCCTTGGCAAGGAGTTATCTGTGGTTCTTACTGAGAGAACCAGGCACAGTGTTACATGGACCTTTTAGGAAAATTAAAATGCTATTGCTACTCCAACACCATTATTCACTAATAAGCTTAAGGGATTTCACAATTTCATTGTAATTCCCTCAGAACCTGGACATTACCCCAGTCTCAGTCACAGGTACATGTCAGAATCCCTTTAAGCAACCGAGAACGGTAAAATTAATTTGCAAATTGAATGAAAGCCCAGAAACATGTCAGGAATATCTCCCCCAGGCCAGGCTGCTGGTGATGCTCAGCAGAGGAGCCTCCTCTGCCCCTGTTTCCCACTCTGCTCACTTTGTCAGCTCCTCAGCACTGTGTGCAGACGGGGACATCTCATGAAAAATGGTTCCTATTTGCTGTCTTTGCACCTCTCCCCACATGAGACCATCAAGATGATGTCTTGCTTTCCTCCCCAGAGCCACTGTGGATGGGAAAAGGACACAGGAAAACTGATTTTCCACAGAACATAACTTGTTTTTACGGTGTGTGTTACAGTCACCCCAGAGAGGGAGGAAACCACTTCTTTCAGTGAAAAGATATTAGAAAAGAAGGCATCTATATTACAACCAGAAAATTTTGTTCTATACAGCCAGGATCAGGAGCAATTCCCCATCACCAGCTGGATTTAGGAAGGAAGACAGCACAGAAGGGCACAGATCCATTTTTACCTGCAAAATCCCAGGACAACCCCAGGGCTGCCCTGTGGTCCAGCACCACACCAAGGGATGCAGTCCTGCAGAATCCATCCCACACTCATTTCTGAGCTAGGACTGAGTCCTGACAGCCCAGACCAGCACCTCATTTTGACCGTGGGAAATTTTTCTCCATCTTTCTCCACAGAGCCACCCCACACAGCAAACAGTGCTCCCAACACTGTCTCCATCACCAGAGGAGAGCAGAACAAACATGAGGATAATCCCTTCCCTGCCTGTTGCTGAGGAAGCAAATCTCCTTTCTGGGGAGTTTTACCAGCTTGTTTTCCAGCTGTTACAGAAATTACACTGATGATTAATTGCCTGGGCTTGATGAGGTTTGCAGGGAGCTCCACCAGCCCCATCCAGGCTGCAGCACAGCCTTGCTCATTTGGGGGCAAAGGAGAAAAATTATGCAATGTTGGTGGATAAGCAGGAAACAGGAGGAGCTGCTCCTTAAATCTCTGAGATTTGAGGCTTCCTTGTCATTGCAGAAAGTCACCTCAGAGGGACTTTCCTTCATCCCTTGATGGTCTCACAGAGAAACTGCCTCCATGAAAGATAAGAACTTTGGTGAGTCCCACCTTTCTGTGCTCCCCTCGAGTTTTTATTATAGTTAATTCCTCAGGCTTGTGGGTACCCTGGTGATTGACAAGAAAACAAAGTGATTTGGCTCTGTCCTTAAGCTCAGACACCAGCCTGCCCCAGCTCCCCGTGGATCTGAGCAGGGGAATGGCTTTCCACAAACAGCCCCTAATTGGAACCTCTGCAGCCTGGGGCTCTCATTAGAGGCAGGGAGCGGCCAGCACAGAGCCAAAAAGGATGAGTTACACCCCAGAGGCAGTGCATGGTGCAGAGCAAACCCTGCAGGGAAAGGGAGACACCGGATTGCCTGCCAGCCTCCTCCCTCTGCAGGGCTGGGGGAGCCCAGAAGCACGGGGCTGCTGTGGGCCACCTTCCTCCTCCACTTTTCCACCTTCCTCCTCCACTTTTTACCCTCCTTCTCCATTTTTCCACCTTCCTCCTCCACTTTTTGCCCTCCTTCTCCATTTTTCCACCTTCCTCCTCCACTTCTCCATCCTCCTCCTCCTCCATTTTCCACCTTCCTCCTCCTCCACTTTTCTCCCTCCTTCTCCTCCACTTTTCCACCTTCCTCCTCTACTTTTCTGCCCTCCTTCTCCACTTTCCCACCTTCCTCCTCCTCCACTTTTTCACTCTTCTCCACTTTTCATCCTCCTCCTCCATTTTTCTACCGTCCTCCACTTTTCCACCTTCCTCCTCCACTTTTTGCCCTCCTTCTCCATTTTTCCACCTCCTCCTCCACTTTTCCATCCTCCTCCATTTTCCTGCCTTCCTCCTCTACTTTTCCGCCTTCTTCCTCCACTTTTCATCCCTCTCCTCCTCCACCACTTTCCACCCTCCTCCTCCTCCTCCCCTTTTCTGCCCATGTTGGACAGCTCTGCCTTCCTCCACACCACAGGCTCTCAGTGCCCTTCACTCCTCCCAGAGGGGTCCCTAGGCAGAGTCCCAGCCCCAACATGAGCTCAGGTCTCTCTGGAGCTCACAGCCAGGAGCCCAACACGTTGGTTTTTACCATTTCCCAGTTTCTGACAATTTGCCTGTGAGGTGCAGGACGAGTTATCAGTGCTCACAGATAACCAGGCAATTGCAGATAATTGCTCAGAGGGATCAGAACCTTAATTGAATGAATATCTGCTCTACCCCACGCAGGTGTAAACCAGGGGGCCTTGGGGCTGTTTTGCCTTTTTTAAATAAGGGCTCCTAATGAGCTGACAGACATTAAAATCTGCTGAGCATCTCCTGTCACTGCCAAGACCCCTCTGGACCCAGAGCAGGGCAGATCCTGCAGGATGCTCCCTCCCACCACTGCCTGGGGCTGCAAATTGCAGGACAGAGCAGAGAGCTTGCCTAATTAGCTAATTCTGCTAATTTAAAACATGTCAGCAAGGCACATGATAACGTGCAATTTGACCTGCCCTCACGTTTTCAGTGAGTCATTTTGTGGATTCTTTGATTGGTTTTTCAGGATAATGTTGAATAAGAATGGTTGGAAGCAACCAGGAGGCACATTCCCTTTGGAGAGGGGATTCCTCAATAGGGCAGCACCTCCAGCTCGAGGTGTGGGGCACCCCAGGACCCTGTCAGGGACTCATGGGGTCCTTCTGATTTCAGCAAAATACACTTTTGGTGTTGCCTTAAACACCAATGAGATCTCAGACTTTAGAGAAACAAGTGAAAGTTGAGAAAAATCTCTTTTTTGATGCCTCTCTACTGACTTTTGGCATCCTTATTTCCACCTCAGACACCTGTTCTGGCAGTGCATTAAATGGCAATTGCTCCACATGGCCCCTGCAGCATGCAGGCATCCCAGCAGGAAGGATCCCACAGGGATGGGGACATGGTTAATGCTGGTCAGACTGCTGGGCTGCAGACAGAACTGCTACAAACCAGCCACAAGAGGCTTCTCCCATTGTTATCTGTCTCTTCTATCTCAAATTTCCTCAAGAGCCACGTGGATAAGCTCTGGCTATTTATTTAGTGAAAGCAGCAATAAATGAATGCGTTCACGCAGCAGCAGCAGCTGAGATGATGAAGCACATCTGCACATGCTGAGGCTCCTGCCAGGAGCTGAGTCCCTCCTGCAGCAGCTGGAGGAGGAAAAGGGAGGCTGGGGAGCAAACACAGAGCTGGTGTGCACAGCTGGAACATGGGCACATCACCCAAATCACCCACTGCCCTCTTGAAGAGGTGAAGGATGGAATTAGCAGAAAAAGGCAATCAGAATGTGATAATCGGTTTATCACTAATTTATCTACAAATCATGTGTCAACTCTTAAGTTATTTCTTGCAGGATGAGCAGTGGACATGGGGGTAATTGTTCACAAGAAATCCCCTGATTGAGGATTTTCCTTTCTGCTTCAGAGCAGAGTTAACCAGCCTCATATCCCATCCATTTTTGTGGCTCTCTCCTGCCCTTGGGTTACTGAGGAACTGACCTCCCTCTACCTTTGTTAGCTGTCACACTGGACATTTGCCCAAGAGTAAAAGAACACTCATTTCATCAACCAGGCTTTCCCTCACCCAGAGGCAGCACTTGATGCTTTTTAACTGCAGTTAAGTGGCAGAAAGACTGAAAAAAACACCACAAAAACCCCCACGGGGCAGCCCTGAGCTGGGATGGTGGTGATTTCATCCAGCCAAGGAGCAAACCCGAGATCCTGCACTGATAGCAGAGGAGCCAGCAGCCATCCAAGTGACTGCTTTCATCTGTCTCACAGTGGGTTTGGAATTTAAATCAGGTGTTCCAGCTCCAGAGCTGTAATTGCATCAAAGAGCATCTCACGCCTGCTGCATCAAACACCGAGCATGAGGAATTGCCAAAGGAAAATTAAGGTGGAATTAGAGCGGTAAACTGATGCATACAGAAATAGCTGAGGCACGGGCAGCTTTTCCACACTCACACTTCTCACACACCAAACCTGTGGGGCGAGCAATGTCTCCAGGGGTGGAATGTTCCCTCAGGCCACCAGCCCATCTCCTTCCCAGCTTTTCACATTTATCAGAATCATTTCCAGCTTCACCAGCTCAGGAGAACAACAAGGATCTGGCACAGGTGGGACCAGCTGAGCCTTTGATTTGCCAAATGGTTCCACACAACTGAACATTTTTTCAGTCCATTTTTTCCTTAACATTTCAAGTGTTTCAAATTCTGTTCAAGAAATACCCAATGACTTTCTTACTGTCTGAAGAGGAACATGAGATTCATGTTGGGTCGTTATTCAATTTTGTAGCTTTACAGAAATGTTATTTTATTCACAGATCCGTGTTAAGGAAAACTTCTCAGAGGGTCAGACCTCACTTGAATGTGTGAAAATATTCACACTGCAGGCTGTTTATCAGCCCATGTGAGAAAACATTTTTCTTGTGATGAATCCATCCCTCCCATATCAACCAGGACAATTCAGTGCCATTTCACCTAAATTCTGGCTTTAGAAGAAAATCCCTTTTAAAGTAAATTTCATTAATGAATTCTTCTTTCAATTTGAAGAAGAAACAACTGAAAGCTAAGAAAACAGCCACAACACCTCCTCAGGGCCCAGCATCATGAGCAGGATCTGATTTGTCCCATTGATTTATCCCATTCGAAGCTCCCTGCCTGGGAGCACGGCTTGCCTGAAACAACATTTCCACACAGCAGCCATGGAGGAGATAAAACATTAATGACAGTCAACAAATTCCATCATTTTAAAGTGTTTTCCATTCCCAACTGCTGCTGCTGGCAGAGGGGAGCATTTGGGGGTGTTTCCAGCTTGTTCATAGTAAATAAATCCCTTTTCTCTCCATCTGCCACGCTGGAGGTGGCATGGTGGGTTCCCCTCTTCCCTGGAGAGCTGGAAACCCCTGAAATGCCATCAAAAGCCAGGACATGATTCAGGCTGGCTGGTATAAATACTCCTACCCCAGGACCAGACACATCAGAGGAGAGCTCAGCCACATCCCCCTCAGTGGAGCCATAAATCTGCCCCTCACCCCAGAGCGGTGCCAGGAGCAACGTGGCAGCCTTGGAAATGCAAATGTACAAATAAATAATTGGAGAAGCCGGGGACAGGGCAGTCATTCCCACCTCCCTGAGGGGAAATCTTGGTATCCTGGAGAAAAAACACTCTGGGAAGAGCTTAGAGCTGTGACTGTGCTCACAGGAGTTCTTGGATGAGGAAAGAGACGGGGATCTGACTACATGTTTCAGAAGGCTTGATTTATTATTTTATGATATATATTACATTAAAACTATACTAGAAGAATAGAAGAAGGGATTTCATCAGAAGGCTAGCTAAGAATAGAATAGCAAAGAATGGTAACAAAGGTTTGTGGCTCGGCTCTGTGTCTGAGCCAGCTGACTGTGATTGGCCATGAATTAGAAACAACCAACATGAGACCAATCACAGATGCACCTGTTGCATTCCACAGCAGCAGATAATCATTGTTTACATTTTGTTCCTGAGGCCTCCCAGCTTCTTAGGAGGAAAAATCCTAAGGAAAGGATATTTCATAAAAGATATCTGCAACATAGAGCAATGTTCCTGTACCTAAAGGTGCTCCTACTTTGGAGGAACTTTGTACAAGCCATGGGGTGGCTGTGCCACCAGCAGGAATGGCTTTGACACTCCCTGTACCATGGATCCTGCTCTCCTGGCCTCTGGGCAGGCTCGGGACTGCAGGTTTAGCTGAAGCAGCACCATTTCCACAGGTTCTTCCTCCAGAAGAGCCTCATTCCATCTCCACACCACTCCTCTGCTGCAAAGGGCCCGGCTGGGCTCCCCACAGCCCCCAGCATTTGATCTGAGCTGCTGATGGGCTGAAGCAATTAATGCCTCCATGTGAGAGCAGCTCTCACTGCTAAGTGCTCTCAGAGAGAAATAATTTCAGTAAAAATTCCAGTGCAAGGAGATTTAAGTACAAAATCTTTGAAGAACAAGGCAGAAGACCTTTATCCACCAGGATACACAGTGTTTGTGCAGGGACTGCAGGCTGCTGCATGGAAATTAAATGTCATTCTTTTATGGTCTCCTACAGCGGCTCAGCAAAAATAAAAAAAATGTTGAGGACATAGGGCTGATTACAAACAACAAACTTCGAGAGCTGCAAAGTTCAAACCTCATTTTTTCCCTTGTTGTTCTTCACATGACCAAAAAAAATGAGGTAAAAGAAGGAGAGCTCATGCAAAGGGAGGAAAGAGTCCTGGTGCTGCACACCAGGAGCTTCCTCTCAGCAGCCCTGGGGGCCACAAGGACATTCTGACAGAGCAGGGAGAGGACAGACAGACCTCCTGAAAAGGACAGCAGAGGGGCAGGAGCACAAACCCGGTGCCAAGCACCAAGCTGGGGTGTCACAGACATCTTTTATGGAAAATCCTTTCCTTAGGATTTTTCCTCTTGAGAAGCTGGGAGGCCTCAGGAACAAAATGTAAACAATGGTTATCTGCTGCTGTGGAATGCAACAGGTGCATCTGTGATTGGTCTCATGTTGGTTTGTTTGTAATTAATGGCCAATCACAGTCAGCTGGCTTGGACTCTGTCGAGACGGAAGCTTGTTATCATTTTTTGCTATTCTATTCTTACCTTGCCTTCTGATGAAATCCTTTTCTTCTATTCTTCTAGTATAGTTTTAATGTAATATATATCATAGAATAATAAATCAAGCCTTCTGGAACATGGAGTCAGATCCTCATCTCTTCCCTCATCCAAGAACTCCTATGAACATGGTCACACCGGGCCAGCAGGGCCGAGGTGCCAGCTCCATCCTGGCTGTGCCCACAAAGGCATTCTCCATCACACAGGGCTGGAACAAACATTGCCTCTTCCCAGTGATCCTGCACAGCCCAATCCTCTCCTCACTCCCTCCAAAGTCCAAGGAAAAGCAGCAGAGGGGCCCAGAGGGTTTTCCAAAGGCTGGAGGGAGCAGGGCTGTCCCACCCCACCCTGTCCCATCTCCCTTCCTCCCCTCCCAGCTCCCACCTGCCACGTGTTTGCAGGGAACTATTTTCTGCAATCCGTCTGCCACTCCAGAGCCATTAACATCCTCCCACAATTTGGGCTGTCATTTTCCCTAATGATATATTTAAAGAAAATGATACCACAGGCAAAGCATTTCTCGGTGATTATCACACATGGCAAGCAACACCAGCGGGCGTGAGTCAGCCCAGCCTGGCTGTGTTTGTGCTCAGGGCTCCAGCTGCTGGCTGCTCCTCCCAGCAGGCACTGCCAGCAGCCACAGAACAGCAGGAGACTCCAGCCCCACATGCCACGCAGAGATGCTCCCCAAAACCCCTCCAAGCTGGGGGTTTCTGTCCCACACAGGGCTCTCCCTGCTCCTGCAGGGTGTATCACTGAAGGGATGATGCTGTGGGATGCAGCTCCAGGCCAGTGGGATGCAGGGAATTGCTGGGTGTGAGCCAGGGCAGGGCTGATGTAGAGGTTTTATACAGGGCTGTGACTGGTGCACTTGGTGGTTAGACAGTGTTTAGTGGTGCTGTGCAGGCCCAGGTTGCACTTGATGCTCTTGGGGGTTCTATTCCATGATTCTGTGTATTTTTCCTCCCTTTTAGGCTCAGCCACCTGCACAGCAAAGTACAGGGACCTGCAAAACTCCCAGAGCTGCAGGGCAAACAGGCTATTTTAAAAGTCTGATCACCAAAAATAGAGAGAAACACGGCTACCCAAGCAGATCCTCAGCACAGGGACGTCCCAAAGACACCATTGAGACCACCTGGGAGTTCATTTATTGCCATTAAGTTGATGAGCAGCTGTCTCACACCCAGAGACAGGCAGCTGTCATGTGCACATCTTGTTCCAAACTGGGTTTTCTCAAAGGCAGGGTCTCCTGAGACACTTGGAAACAGCTCTAGATTTGGATTGTGCATCCCAAATAAAGCTACACTAGGTGAGAAAGATGCTAAATCTCATTTTAGCAGCAGTGGCTAAGGTGGGTCGGTGTGGAAAGCCCAGCACATCCTGTGCCTCTGATCACCCAGCCTTCAGGTCTGCAGCCCCAGATGGACCTGCAGCTCCTCTGCAGCATGTTCCTTTCTCTTGCAGGTCTCTCCTGGTGCCATTCCTGCTGAAATCAAGACCCTGGGTTTGTCCACGCAGGTTTTTTGTTGCACTGCCATGAGCAGACTTCCCAGCCTCCAGTTCTTTGCCCACTGATGGCACTGAACAGCTAAACTGAAGCACTGAGCCAGAAAGTGATGAAATAAAAAAAAATTTAAAAAAACAAAAACAAAAACATCCCCAAAAAACCAAAACAAAACAAAATAAAACCAAAAAAAAAAAAAACCAAAAAAACACTAAAAACCAGGAGTGACATTCCAGCGCAAATAAATAAGTTAAATAAAGGGAATATATTTTTCTTGGCCTGTTTTCAGTTGGTTTCATGAGGTTCCAGCAAGGTGGATCACTGCACCAAGCACTCCCCAGCATCTGCTGGGCACTGAGTCACTCTGGAGCTTCTCATAACTCCAGATGACAGGCACATGTTTGGGTGAAAACCCCTCAACTTTGCTTGGAAAAGAGGCAAAACACTTCCATTTTCTCCTGGCATTTCTCACTGGAAGGCACATTTGAGCTGCTGAGCCTGTGAGGAGCAGCTTGAGGAGGTGACAAAGTGTGTCAGGAGCAGATCTGGCTGCAGCAGAGCCACCACAGGGTGCAGGGAGCTGCGAGCTGGAGCAATCACCACCTGCAATTCCCCACATGGGAACAGTAAAGGAGATGATTTCCTTCAGACCCAAAAATCTGCCAGCAATTTGGGCTGCCACGTCTTCCATGATGGAAAAGTGTGGATGAGGACGTGATCATCACTACCCATCAGAGAGAAAAATCAGCAGGGATTTTTCTCTCTGCATCAGGTTCTTCCCTGGCCTGGAGGGCACCAGGGGACACCCAGGGGGACACAGAAGTGCCTGGAAGCAAAGGCACTTTCACAAGCAGGGAACAAAGACAAAAATCCCTTTGCAAATCCCCACCCAGAGGTGATTCCCATGGGAGGGCTGGCTGCAAAGAAACCAGCAGCTAAGGAGGGGAGATGCTGGGAATTAGAAACTTCCAGAGGGATCCTGCTCAGCAGAGGTGGGGACACAGGACAGGCTGCCCTCCCTGCCTCCAGAGAGAGACAAAAGTGATGGAAGTGGTTAAAATTCAATTTAGATCATTGTAGCAATGAAACCAAACCAGCGAGTCACTTCTGTTTTCCTCCACAGCTCCAAGCAGCCTTCCCTGTGATTAATTTTCCCTTCTGTTGCCTTGGCAAGTTTGGGGAGACACATTGTCAGCAAAATCTGGGAAGAGAACCCCCCCAGGCTGCCATGCAGCACAGATGGAGAGGGCTCTGCAGCACCTCTGTGCCCACCTGCCACCCACACTGCACAAATCACCACGTCCAGATGATCCCAAAAATGGGATTTTTCCTTGTGTATGCTCCCCTGGCCCCTCACAGCATCAGGGAGGGCAACACCTCACTCAAGGCTTTCCTGCACCCCCCTTCCCACGAACGTGCCAAATTCATAATTACTGAAGGGGAGGCAGTGAACCCTCAGGCTGTCAGCACGCTGAGTGTTTGCCCTTCTTTAGGATTAATTTCTAGCAGAAGTAATTTAGAAATAGCAGGAGCAGGGGGGGTGTGCAATTGGGAGCAGTGTGTCACTAAATAACCAGCTCGTCACCAGGTGGGTTCCGATGGATTCACAGCAATTTAACTTGCAAAACACAGGTTGTGGTTCTGGAAGGGAAGGAAAGGAAATGTCTCCTTTTTTCTGGAGCACCACATTTGTGTCTCTCACCAGGAGATGCTGTTGTCTGTCACTCCCATTGCAGAAGGAATTATTATTGCTAAACACTCTCTTTGCTATTTTGGGAAGAAAAACCAGGATTGCCATAGGACTCTGCAGTTGCACCACAGCTCTTCACTGCTTTGTTTAAGAATATCAGCAAACTGGGGCTGGGCTGGACACTGTGGATGTGGTTTGCAGCAGGAAATGCTGCTTAGGGTCTCCAAAAACAAAAATTTTGCATTACAAGGGGCTTGGAAGGGGGAGCAGTGGGAAGGGAGCTGCAGATGCCCCAAAGAGAGATCAAAATACACAGAAGAGAGGTTGAAGGGGTGTTTCCCACCTTTTCCATATTGTTTTCAGGAAAAAAAGGCCAGAAGAAAGAATATACATTAAGCAAGCCCAGAGGAGCACAACACTGAGTGGTCAGCTCTGCCATCCCAAGGAAATCCATCTCAGGGCACTGCTGGAGACAGGAGAAGGGTTTTTCCGGGCAGGAATTCCACAAACACACAGTTCCACCTTTTCTGAATTCCCACCCAGCACAGCTGCACTGCAATATAAAACGGTGGCCAGAATCTAAGGTTCACCCCAAAAGGAGCCCTGGAGCCTCATCTCCTGCCAGGGTGGCACCACCACACACCCCCCACAGGAGCCAGGGGCTGTTCTGCTGCTCAGAGCAGCTCAGGCAGGTTTGGAGCATGCTAATGAGGCATGAGACAGCTGATCTGCATCTCTGCAGCCTTGTTTGGATCAACATAAATTACATACACTGGGTTTATGCTGATGAGTGTGTGCCTGCACCTCCGTGGCTCTGCAGTGCTCTGTCCCCCCTCAGATCCCCTCAGTGCAGCTGGATGTGACACAAAGCCAAGCTCCCCATGACCTCCACAAGTTGCAGAGTCCACTTTGTTAGGGGCTAGGGAAAGCAGGAAAGCAGCTGCCATGGAGATGAGGGACCTCAGAGCCACTTCTTCACCAGGGCCTGGTGTCTTGCTCAGCAGCACACACACACACAGGGTCACAGGGGGAAGATTCCACGGGCTTTCACCTTCCATGGATGCTCACTTCTTCTTGTCTTTTGGAAAGAACGGAAAGGAAAAAAGCAGATAATGGAAAGCAGTTATGGAAAGATTTACTAATCAACATTCCAAGCCAGACACAATGCTGCTATAAAGACTGTACAACACCCCAGAGTAAGAATTCTGTAAACCTTCCTCCTCATTTTCTCTTATTTCTCTCTCCAGGTGGCCAGGTTTAAGGCTGGCATAGTCCAAGCTGCACCTTTTCCCACCTAATGGGAAGAGCTACAAATCCAGAGTGCTCTTTATTGCAGGAGATCCTCTTCAGAGCTAATAAATCCCTTTTGCCTTGACCCCACTGTGAATATTTTACTACCACTTAAATCCTCTCTTCGCCCTGATTCTGCTGCTGGCACGGGGTTTAGGCAGCTTTGGATAATCACCAGGAGGGTGACACGTTCTGTTCTCCCTTTTGCTGGGGAGGCTGCCTGCAGCACTGGAGCAGGGTTGCTGTCATGCCTGGTGCACACAGGTTTCCTACAAGAGCTCTGCCCATCCCTGGGGATCAGGGCAGCTCAGAGCTGAACAGGGCTGGCAGGGTGGGATTCAATCCCTGCCTCCAGGAACCCCTTCCCTGCTAGGCCAGGATGGGGTGGGATAAAACCTTCTGGCTGTGGGGACAGCCACCACCAGAGCCATCTGCCTGCTGCAATCCCTGCTGCTGTGCAGAGCTGGGCACCCTGACCTCACCTCCAACACCCCCTCCTCACCTCTGAGCTCACACTCCACTGCCACAGCCACCTTTCCGCCCAAATATGCCATTACAGCCACCAGGATCGGATGGCAAGGAGGGAAAAAAAAAAAAAAAAAAGATTCAATTCCCCTGAATATTTAATATTAATTGAGGAAGTGGATGGAAAAGTCGGGTACACTCTGCACAAACACTTAATATGCCAGATGGGCTGGAGTAATTCTAAGCAGTGGTTTAGTAAATGTCTTAAGAAGAAAATGAACACAGGCACAGAGCTGCATAAGTGACATCCAATAAATACTTCAATCACTGTGCATTAAAGACCAGAATAAAGGCTATTTACAAAATTTCAGTAGGTAAAAAAAAAAACCCACTATGATTTTAATGAGATACGAGGGCTAATTAGTAACTGGTACTTCACAAGACAGCAACAGCTGATGAAAAAAGTAGAAAGCACCCATTTGAAAGCATCACTTCTGTGCAACTGCATTTTTTTTAGAGCATTTTTCCTGAACAGTTTCCACCAGAAAAACTGGCAGGCAGATGGTGTTTACTAACTGCAGTGGTGGCAAGGAAAATGGCAAAATTTGGGCCTTCCATCCATGCCCTTCCTCAGCATCCTCCTGCCCGGCGAGGACAGGCAGGGACAAAGAGAGAAGTTCCTGCAGCCCCCTGGGCAAACTCATCCTTTCCACAGCAAAAAGCAAACGTGGACTGACATCTCTAATCTAGAGACACATTTCTTCTTCCCCTGGTAGACAACCTGCTTTTCACAGCCTTCACTTCCTTTGAAGCTCAGAGGAAGAAATGTCATGTGTCAGAGGGCTTAAGTGGGTGCTAAGAAACCTGTGTTTCCAGACAAATGGGTTTCTTGCCATTTCACATCACTTTCTACATTCATCTGTGCAAACAACAGTTGTATCCTCATTACTATTTTGAACCATGCTGTTGCCATGCTGAAATGTCACTCCATGGCCGTGGCAGTGCTCCTTGCTAAAGAGAAGCCACCCTTGGCACCAGGAGATGATGCTTATCCTGCTCTTACTTTATAAAAAGCCTCTGAGAGGGAAAAATAATAATTTTTAAACAGTACCATCCATCAGCTTCTCTTTTCCAGGTATTTCCTGAAGCAAACACAGGAGAGTTCTATTTTCAGGGGGTCCTGTCCTCACTGCTGAACAGGGGGCAAAACTCTTCCCTCACTGTGGGTCACCTGAGGCTGCTCCAGCATTGCAGAATAACCACGGAGGTGTCACTGAGAAACCCCCAGGGAAACAGCAGGAGGCAGAATCCCAGAAAAACCCTCTGGGAACAAAACCAGCCGCCTAAATTGGTGGAACAAAACCTGCAAAGCTGTCACTTAGGCAAACCTGTGATCCAACCCCCCTGAGTCACGGCAGCAGAGCCTGGAAAGCAGAGCAGGCTCTGCCTTGGCAGCTCTTCCCTCCTGTCCCATTGACTTCCCAATATCCTGACAAAGCCCCGGGAGATTCACAGCCATCCCTCCCACCCTCCTCCCCAGAAATGGGTCCTGGCAGCAGGCAGGGCGTGTTTTCACAGGGCTGAATCACTACCTGCATCCTTCCCACACGCCCTCTGGTACCCGGCACAGCAGCCAGCCCTCCCCTCGTGCTGTGACATGATGCCAGGGGAGAGACGTTCCCCCAGCAGAGCAGCTGCCCACCCACATCATCCCTCCTGGAGAAATGCAGCTTCCAGCTGACAGATGCCTATTATTAATTATTAATTCCAGCACGCAGCAAAGTTATTCAGTGAGCCCCGTGATTTGTGCTGGCGCCATTAGGAAGAAGTAACAAGGCAGAACTGCAAAGACAAGGGAAAGTTTGAAGGGAGAAAAACACTTGGTTCCAGGGAATGCCCATGGGGTGTCAGCATTTCTGGGAGTTAAGCAGGGTGGAACATAATCCTTCAAGAAAAGGTTAAAATTAACATCCTGATTAAGTTGCAGCTCACAGAAACCAGCTTACAGGAACAGGGCAAACAGGAGGATTTGAGTGTGAAGGACCCCCAGGGAGGGTTTGGGTGTAAGGGTTACACATCACTGATCTTCAGCCTCTTACATGAAAAAAACCACAGCAGCACCCAGCTGACAGCAGTCCTGCATCCCCAGCCAGTTGGCGTCACCCAAACTGGAAATTACAGAGGGGAAAATGCTCTAGAGCAGATGGGAGCAGAGGAACATGTACCATGATGTTACTCCACTTCTGGAGGCTTTGCTCTTCAGAAGCCTTTTACATTTATTTATAATGGGATGATTTTTGAGTCAGGCTCTACACAAATCTGTCCTGGATTGTGTCAGGGTAATACTTTAGGACTGAAAATTCCCTCAAATGGGGACAGTCCTGGCCTTGCTCTGTGCCCATTTGGATCAAAGCATCTCACCTTGCCTGAGAGCAGGGCCCCAAGGGTCAGCTCAAAGCCTTCCTCATCATCATCCCGTGCATCAGCCTGCCTGGCATGTGGGGATGAGCTCAACACAGGATGATGCATCAGTGCCATTAAAGTCTCATCTCCTTGGATTAATTGGCCTCATGAACTTTGGGAGATTTGTAGAAAACAAATATGACTTCAGCGAAATTAAATCACCTCCTTAGGTGGGACATCAATTATGGAAAATGCCATCCCAGAGCCTGCAGGGATCCCTGAGCACAAAGCCCAGCAAGGGACCATGAGGGATTGTGAGCAGGGATCACTCTGGGGTGTGTAACTACTACTGCTTTACAAACACACTACTGCTTTACAAACAATTTACTTGGGATATTCCAGCAAGGAGCCATTCTTCATGGCACTCATGAGCAGAACACAGAATAGGAATGCTGCCCAGGAGGGAGGAGGAGCAGGGGAGGACAGAAGGGAATAAAGAGAAGGAGAAATGCTTCAGAGCTGAGCACAGCGACCTAGGATGGAAGAGTAATTAGCACAGGGTTATGATTATCATAGTGAACACATCAGTGGGATCCTTCCACAAAAGCACTCAAGGGTGCAGAGTGAAATTTAATGGCAAATTGCAGTGTGGAGAAAAAAGCCAGCAAAGCCTATAGGCCAGGGAAGAACTGCTACAGACCCCAGATATGAAATAAGCCTGTGGAAACAGCATGAAGGGCTCTGTGTAGTAAATCCTCCAGCAAAACACACACAGCAAGAATGAAAAATAAGATCAAGAAAGAAAATATCTGTTTCAGTGTACTTTTTCTTGACAAAAAGGAGAGGCATTTGAAAAAAAAGAAAAAGCCAAGTGGGTTTTCTGCATCACCTCAAAGCCTCTGCCACATTTCCCCTTGTCTGGGCAGCAGCACTGTGCATGCAGAGCAGGAGCAGTGCTTCTGGCAGAGAGATCTGACTGGCATTTCCCACCTCTGCAGAGACAGAGCTGGAGGGAGGCTCAGGGTTGGCTGCACAGACACACTCTGCAACCTCTCCAGTGGTTAAAGGAACTTCTGAGGATCTCCAGGTAAAGCCTTCCTCATCCCCATGGTCCTGGCTCTGGCTCTGCCATGGCAAACAGGGAGAGGAACCAGCATCATACCTGGGGAATAACACAAAACATCCCCAAGGGTACTTCTGCCCCCTGCTAGCTGGGCTGCAGAGGTGCCAACAAGAAATCTGGGATGTTAATGGGTCACTTGTGGCTCCCAGAGTTGGCTTGTCCCAAACCACACATCCTCTGAGCCCCAAGTGTCCCTGGCCAGGCCTGAGAGCAGACAGAGCACATCACCACCTCCTCCCAGGGCACTGTGAGTGCATGTCCAACTCCCTTTTCCCAATTTATCCCACTCCTAGCAATCAGAATGAATTTACTCCATCAAGCAGCTTCCACAAAGGAGGTTTCCCCTTCCATTCACTGTTTTTAAGAACAATGAAAGTTGCCATTTATTTGATAGGAAAATAAGTTGGTTTAGCTTCTTCCCCTGTCATTAGTGGGCATCACATTAAGATCACAGCAAATCACCGAGGAGGAGAAGAAACACTTGTGCTAATCAGATTTACAGAGTTGACAGCACAGCCTCAAATCGAGTTAGAGCAGCAACTAACGGATGGCACTCAGTGCCTGGTGGAAAACACCAGCATTCCTCTGGCTGGGCAATTTCCTCACCAGCCAAATGCAAATTCCCCTCAACAGCACGACAAATTCCTGCAGACATCCATGAGATTTTGGGTTAAATAAGAGTTAGCACCCAAGTCTGAGCTGGCAGCAAATGCAGGTCACCCTGGAGGGACAGGAGGGGTCTGCAGTGCTGCCAGGGCTCGTGTCCTACAAACACAGCCAGGAAAGGAGGGCTGGGAGAGCAGGGAGAGAAAACATTTAATGAGGGTCCCATATGGGCTCAAATTCCCCCACAATTTTAGCACTATACCCTCCCCACACCTCAGAATCTGTGCTCCTCATGGCTCCTTGTAATCAGCTGAGCATCACCTCTGATCTCAGCAATGCTCCATCCCTGAGGCTTCACAGCATCTCAGCCACGTTGCTCTGCCCTTGGGAAGCAAAAGACCACTCTGACAGTGAAAGCAGCAGCCTCAATTCCTCCCAGTAACCAAAGACCAGGGATAAATCAAGGCACTGCTCACCCACCCATGTAACACTAACCAGGTGGGGAAAATGCAGATGGAGAAGCAAAGCAGCCTTAACAGAGCCAGAGCTGGCTGAGCCTTTGCACAAATCCAGGATGTTTGCAAAGTCCAGCATCAACCTGATGAACTGAGGAAAGTGAAATAAGGAAAAAGCTCCTGCCCCAGGCCTTTGTTATTTCATTCAGTCCCTTACCATCCATTCCTGCCTGTCCCCTTCCCACAGCAGCTGTGAACCCCAGTTAGGGATCCTCACCCAGTCCATCCAGCCACCTCCCTTCAGTCTCTCTGGGACAGCCCAACAACATCTTTTAATGCAGCAGGGAAAGCCAGAACGAGCCCCTGGCACTGGAAACTGAAGTGAAACAAAGTAGGAGCTAGAAACAAGACAGATTTCAATTGCCAGCGTAATTTCCAAATTTAACAAGGTTTGATAACAAGGGGTTTGCTAACATGTACCAGTCTCGAAGTTAAGACGCAGCATATGCAGGAGCTCAGGCAGAACTGTGGGTTTGCAGAATTGTGGGGAATACTTCACACCTCGTTGGAGGTCGGAGTAAATAACCAAAGTGATCCCTTCCAGCTCCAAAGGCAGCGAGCTCCCCATAGCAACCGAGCCTCTCCGAGCACACAGCTCCATGAAATTAAACCAGAGCAAGGGTTCCCGAACAGCAGCGCTTTAATCTGGTGCAATTTAACACAAACTGCCCTTCCATGTTTATCTGCGGCCTGCACGTGTAGCCCCCGGCGCTGATTTGCCTCCCTTGATAGATCAGTGCGCAGCAGAGGAAGCACAAAGCCCCACACAGCCCACCTTGGCTGGCAGGCTGCACTTAATAAAAGCTAAAAGATGTGGCCAGATGCACCCAGCATCCTGAATAAAGGCAGAGATGCAATATGGGACTGGCTTTCCAACAGGAGAGTCACCAGGAACATAAAGAAGCTCACAAGAGCCCCAGGGCAGCTGGCTGGGAGGGCAGGTTCAGGTGTTTGGCTGATGAAACCCAACCCAGCACCATTCAGAGCTGCCAGAACTTGGAGCACCTTCCAGGGCCTAAAGGGGTTCCAGGAGAGCTGGAAAGGGACCTTGGAGAGACAGGACAAGAGGGAATCCCTTCCCACTGCCAGAGGGCAGGGTTAGATGGGATATTGGGAAGAAATTCTTCTCTGTGAGGGTGGTGATTTGTCCAGTTAATTCTTTATGTATCCTCTCAGTCACTTGTGGACATGAGATTTGCCCAGTCCAGCTCAGTAATATAATTTCCTTTGTTTCCTTTATGCAGGGCCTGCAAGTGCATTTTATACATTAACCTGAAACTTTCAGCAGCACAATTAATTCAGCAGGCCAGGCTATTCATAGGGCAGCTCTTACTGAAAGATTTGCAATATGAGCTAATAAAATAAACAACAACATATGGGATTGCAGGGTGCATCAGCAGAATGTAATTGAGTGGACTGGAAACTGGCCAGGATAGTAAAATTAATTATTCTGTTTTCTTTTGGTGTCCAGGGGTGGTCTGGGCTTTGCATCCAACCAGTTCCAGGTATAAGGTAAAGAACAATCCCCACTGATTCTGGGAGCACAGTGAGCCCAGCTGACAAGGGGAAATGGCATCAAACCTGACAAAGGGCAGGATTAAATGGGACATTAGAGTGAAATGCTTCCTTGTGAGGGTGGTGAGGTGCCCAGAGGGTGCCCTTTGAAGCTGTGGCTGCCCCATCTCTGGAAGTGTCCAAGGCCAGGTTGGATGGGGCTTGGAGCACGCTGGGATAGTGGAAGGTGTCCCTGCCATGGCAGAAGGGTGGAATGAGATGAGATTTAAGGTCTTTTCCAACCCAAACCATTCTGGGATTCTGTGGCTCAGCACGAGCATGAGCCCCACTTTCCCTGCCCCAGAGTGATGCTGGAGTATGCTGCAGCACATTTCCTCCAGCCCTTTCCCCTTCCCTCCATCACCCTGCACAGCCAGCTCTGCCCAGAGCTCCATCCTGACCCAAATCCTCCCCGCTTCTCCCTCCTCTGACCAGCCACAATAATTGCATCAGATTGTCCTGTGAGGAGGGAGGGGGAAGCAAACTGCCCAGGCTGCATCTCAGGAGGCCAAAATGCCCAGAAACTGCTGTTTCTGTGGGAAATAAACAGCTGGGAAGAGCAGTGAGGTCATGATGAAAGACAGAGCCAGGGAAAGCAAAGCTCTCCTTGACTTCTTCTGCCTCTAGAGAGCATTGTTGCATTTTCTTCCCAGCAAGAGACAGGAACAGAGGCATCACCGAGCAGAGGACTTGAAACAGCTGCAGTGGTACATGGCAATCTCACATTAACCCCCTGAATATCTCAGCTGTGAGCTGTGAGGATGAACAAAGCCTTGCAGGGGTGGGCACTGCAGTTTTGGGTGCAGCTCTCCTTCCATCAGGTGCTCTTTGCTGGCTCACAGCACAGCAGCTGAGGAGGGAGGGGGCCACTGTCCTTTTTCAGAGATGTGAAACAGCTCCTCAGCACCCCAGGGCACAGGCAGAGACCCTGGGGAAGCCTCTGCAGTGGCTGGCAGAGGGAGGAGGAGGAGGAAGGAAAACCCTTTCATGTACATGCAATGCTCGCAGAGCTTGCACATCACCAAAAACAGCCCTGGGAGAGACTGATGGTGAGTCCAGTGGTGTTGCTCACCTTCTGCTCATGCCCCAGAGGCTGCCCATGCCCTGCCCGGCCTCATGCACCTTCCACACGACACAAGAGCCAGCTCTCCCTTCCCCTTGCTCTTCCCCACCCAGCCATTCCTCATCCCTCCACTGCCCGCTCCCTGCTAAGCCGAATTCATTATCCAAAATCAATTAAAATATATTTTTGAAGGAGCATCATTGCTGTTATGGAGAGAGAGGTTATTACAGGTCCAATTTGCTGTGGATGGAGCAATTACTCTCTCCCACACAGAGTGAGTCAGGCTGCAGCTCCCAAGGCTCGGACTGCGGAGGCACAGAGGTGTCTGCTGGGAGCTGGAGGGTGATCTGCTTCAGCTGATGGGCTGATAAGAGGGCAGCAGAAATTTGCGGGAACACTCTGTAATGAGCTGGATTCAGTGTTCTGGCAGAGCATTTCTTGCAGCGTTATCTCCTTCACACCCGGAGCGGGTCACAGCTTAGGGGAGGGAGCCGGGGATGGAGCAGGGACAGGGTGGGACCACAGGGACAAGGGCAGGCATGTGAGGAGCAAAGCAAAAACACCACTCTGTACCAGCTCAGCTCCTGCAAAGGCATTTAGGATATTCCATCTGCAGATCCAGCATGTCTAGGGCAGGACAAGAGCTTCAGCTTCTCCAGGTCACAGCCACCTGGGCTGGTCAGAGGGAAGAGGAGCTGAGCCAGGTTTTGCACTCACAGCTGGCTACCTGTGAGCAAATCTGAGCACAAACTGCTCGAGTCTGCACTTAGGGCAGAGTTCAGGAGACCTGCAGCAGCTCTGCTGGATGGGGAATGTCTGTGCTAAGCTTCAGACCTGCTCCCCAAACTGTCCCCCCTGAACGCTGCACCCCAATTGCTTTCACAATGTGTCTCACACATGGCAGCCCCCACTCTCGTTCAATTGCTGTCACTTCAGGGCAGAGATTTGGGGTCACCTCTGCCTCACCCTCTCTCTCTGCCACCCTGCAGGAGAAAGGAGCTGGGATCCTTTGGGTCAAAGAGCATCTCCCTTAGACTTCACTGCTCCAGGCAGCTGGCTGAGCCCAACCTCACACCTTTTCTATAGCACTGGGAGCAACTTTTCCCCCTGAAAGAGATAAGCATCCTCCAAAACCCCTGTGGGGCTCCAGGTGTGGAAATTACTTGGAGCACATCTGACTGACTCCTCTCCTGCAGTTAAATTTCAGAGAGCATCTTCCCAGCTCCTGGAGAGGAGTGACCTGCAGTGAGCAGGTAATGAAAATCGACTCCCCAGGACCTTTGGATACTTGGAAAATGCTCTGCTCAAATTGAGAGCTGCTTTCTCCACACACGGCCCTGCAGCAGGACAGAGAGCTCACACAGAGTTCACGGGGGTCACTCAGTGGCTCCTAAGTGCCTCTCCCTGCTCCTTCCCCTGCTCTCTGCTGAGAGGATTTCTGTCCCAGCTGAGATCTCAATCTCTGTGCAAACCCCAAGCTCGAGGGGGAATCACTGTCCT
Organism: Melospiza georgiana; assembly: GCF_028018845.1. NCBI lineage: Eukaryota > Metazoa > Chordata > Aves > Passeriformes > Passerellidae > Melospiza > Melospiza georgiana. The sequence continues at coordinate 6,388,334 of NC_080446.1, forward strand.
CCTGCCACCACACAGGCACATCTCTCCAGAACAACCAAAGGTTTGCTGCAAGGGCTCTGGGCACAGGAGAAAGGGATCATTCTGAAGGTTTTGCTACTGGCTTTCCTTTATTCTGGGCGTTTATTTTCTCCTCCCCAGAGGTCCACTCTCTACTCTACCCCACTGTTAACACAGACAATCCCTGGTCCCAAAGATGTGGGTTCTGTCATCAGCCTCCCCTTCCACAAATGCAGGGCTCACTCAGGAGCACTCTGCTCATTGCATCACTTCACTCCTCCCCTTCACAATCCTGTTATAATGTGGTAAAGGAGCAAACACCTTTATTTTTGCCCTTCCCTAGCTGCACATTTTTTTCCTCTAAAAAACCCCCATTTTTAGCCTGGTACTGCAAACTGACAGTGCCTTCAAAGGGGTCTGGGACAAGGCTCCTCATGCTCCAAATGTTTTCATTTTTTAATCCACAGAGTGGACTTACCACCTTGGCATCCTCCAAGGTGAGAAGAGGGTGCCCAAGGTGTGCTGCCATCAGAGGGTGTGGGGAGAGCAAACAGCTCTGCCCAGGAGCTGGCCAGACCCACAGGAGGAAAAGAAGCTGGCAGCTAGTTGGGCAGGAGATAGGGCATCAATACCTCTTAGAGGTGGCAGAGTGAATCTCAAAGTGAAGTGTGTGCTTTTCCCAGGCCACAGGAAATTGTGCCATTGAGCACAGTGAGGCTGGAAGGGCTCCAGGGAGCTCCCCTGCTCTTCTCCTGGGGCTCTGGCTGGGAGCTGTCAGTCCATGCAGAAAATGAGCACCCAGGACCCTCTGATGGGTTGGCAGCACCCTGTGCCAGCACACCTGTAAGAATTTCCTGGGGCTTTCCCACCCCACTCACTGTGGGCACTGCACACCCTGCTCATGCCCTGCTCCAGGCAGATCCCAGCAGGCAGCCAAGGGCTCTGGTGTGAACAAAACCACCCAGCCTCTCCCCAGCAGAGCTGGAAACACAGGCAAGCCCCTCCAACACCCTCCAGGAATGACATCAGGGCATTCCTGTGCTCTTCCATGCTGCATCAGGAGCAGGGATGTGGGGCATGGAGGGACAGTGGCCTTGCACAAGCCAGCCCAGGCACACGGCTCTGCCATTCCTGAAGGCATTAACCATTCCTTGCTTCACCCTCAGAGGGAAAGGCATTGCCTCAGCAGCACTGGAAGGGCTCTGGAGAGCCTATAAAGTTGTCAGGCTGTGAGTCAGAGACCTCGCAGGAGGGAGGCAGGGGGATGGACAATGCCAGCAGTGGGACAGAGGTCTGGGAGCCAAGGTCTGGGATGGCAGCGGGCTGACAGCAGCAGGGCAACCCCCAGACCCAAATCCATGGGGATGGTCCCTGCAGGAAACCACCATTTCCCAAAATCCACGCTCACAATGGGCAATCATGCAGAGGCACTTGGCCCTGCAGAACAGCTTTTAAAAATCACCTTTGTTAGGGGGAAGCCATCACCATCCCCTCAGCAGGCAGCCCACAGCAAACACAGGGAGCTGTGTCTGTGCAGGAGCCAGAGCCAGCCCCGGTGATGCAGGGGGAATTTTTTGTATGCTTTATGAATAAAAGAAACCAGAAAATCAGCCTAGACTACAAACCACCTGGCCAGGCAGTAGGAAAAGGCTCTTTTCAGCCAGAAATGGAAGACATTTCCCGTGTTAAATTGCTCTCTGGTCAGTATTCAAAGCGCCTGCGGGCAGAACAGGAGTTGTGGAGCGGAGCCTTTGTCCTGCGGCTTCTTTGGAAGCCGGGCTCAGCGGGACAGCCTTCCCCAGCACTCACAAGGTTTTGGCAGGAGCTCGGTTTTCACACCCACTCAAGCAAAAGTGTATTTTCTAGCAAAGGAAAGTATGTCAGGGCATTGATTTCTTGGGCAACTGCACCACGGAATGGATGGAGCTAAACTCAGCGATGCATTAGGCTGTTGGCTGCAAACCAAACACCTAGTAAAAATGCCTTAAAACCAAATTTTTTTTTGTTGTGTTTTCTAGTGCATTTGGAGAGCAGCCTGCTTGCTCTAAGGCCTTCTCTTTTGTTCTTGACTTCTCCATCCAAATAAGAGGGTGGTGTCACTTGGGCTCTCTCAGCGTCTGCTCATGGAGGGATGCTGCCATTGAAAATAGGAGGAAAAAAAACCCAAAACTACAGGAATCGTTGGAAGAATGGTATTCACAACCAGTGGGAAGGAAGAAGTGATCCCCAGAGGTACATCCAGAGCAGAAAGGACATCAGCATCCCTTCAGTGCAGAGGAAAGGGAGCCTGAGCTGCAGGAATGGGAGGATGCACCAGGACCTCCCCTCCTCCTCCTCCTCCTCCTCCTGCTCTTCCCACCATGGGATGACACTGAGGCATAAATTTTAAGGAATTTAGAGATTTTAGAGGAGCTAAGATTTTAGTTAGAGATAACTAAAATAAATGGGGGGGCCTTGATGAAGTTAAGAGTTAGTAGTTAAATAATAAGTGATTGCTCGTCCACACAATGTTTGGTTCGCTGGGTTTATAATGAAGAATATAGAAACTGATAAAGGCTTTTAGGAGCATCAGACAATTGTAGCCTCCCCTGTTCTGAAACAAATTGAAGACAGGAATGGGAGTTCTACCATGGGTTCATTTGTCATATTTGCATTGAAAAGGTCAGAACAAAGAAGACTTCATTTACTTCCTCATTTTGGGACCCCTCCCCATGAAAGGGACCACCGACCCATTTCAAGGAACAAATCAGGTGTGCTTAATATCTTTTGAACTAATTGCCTTACCGAGCAGGGAATGGGATGTACCAAAGTGATGAATATGTATTTGTATTTTCGGTATTCAATACTTGTATAGATAAAAGGACTCTGAAATCACCTATAAATTGCAGTGTGTATTTGGGAGCTATCCCACTATAAATATACACTTTCTAACTTTAAATTGCTAGAGAGCTTTTGTCCGTCACAGTTGGATATTGGTACTAGATCAATATCCATATTTTAAATAAATCACCCCCGTAGTGGCTCACAGGCCAGTGACCACCAGCCCTTGTCCCCCCGTATCGATGCAAGGCTCCCCGTCAAAGGGGAGAGAGGATGGTAATGAGGACTGCAGCTTATCTGAAGGCTAATTAATTACCTTATTATACTGTACTATGTGCAGTGTATCTAAACTGAATCTGCTGTGCACTCACTTTTGCTCACACTGCACTCATCATCTCCGATTCTCCCGCGACAGTCCAACACACACACACCTGGCCCTGATACGCCAAGGGAAGAAAACATCCTCACTTTGTGTAAGCTGTCTCCATATTGCATTGTACTTTGGCACAATCTCCATATTGCATTCTACTTTGGCACAACACAGGCACAGCAAGCGAGATGAGAATGGTGTTTTCCTTCTTCTCTGCTTGTCCCACAGCTCCTCTCTGTTCAGAGGCCATGTGAATAGCACAGCCACGGGAGCCTGGCAGCCCTTCAGCGCTGCAGAAGGGGGCAGTGGCTGCTGCCACCTTGTCCAGGAGGATTTCCGAGCTCTCAGCAGCAGCTCCATGAATATCCAAAGAGGATAACGTCAGCCCTGGCTCTGGGAAGCTGCGGAGGATCAACAGAAAGGCATCGCATTTAATCACCTGCCCTAATAGCTGTGCATCTGCCAGGGGCAGGGCGTGTAAAGAGCATCCCCGGCAGAAAAGAGCGGCTCCCCCTCTCAGGGGGGACAGTCCTACAAACGACAGCAGTCCTCCCTTCCTTCCGCAGGGACAGCGAGGGCTGAGCAACACCCCGGCCCTCATTTCACACAGAATTTAATTGGCCGTGCAGGGCTGTGCTGTGGCGCCGGGGGAGGAAGATGCTTGGCTGCATCCTGAGCAGGGGCACACCAGGCACAGCAAATGTCTGAAGCCTCCCCCGAATTTTTTTCCTGCTTGTGTTTCCTGTTGCTCATGATGTCCTGAGATTTCAGATGCCTTGATGATGATCCTGGTGAGTTTTTCCTTCTGGCCTCCAAGCCCTCTCAGCTTGGCCAGATGGAGACAGGAGCAAGGATTGGCAGTGCTCCTCCATCCATCCCACTTTGGTCTGGAAATGTTGAAAAACAGGAAACAATTGGCTGGAGAGATCTGGCCACCATGGGCTCCATCTGCAACCAGGGGCACCCAATATGCACCCACACACCCAGGGAAGGAGTGGGCAGCTCCCCCTGAAGCCCCCACACTCAGCTGTCCTGTTCTATAAACCTCCACCCTCAGCTATCCTGCTCTATAAACTCCCATCCTCAGCTATCCCGTTCTATAAACCCAACCCAGCTGCAGCCAGCAGACTGACTGAGCTAAAGGAAGAATTAGATTGTTTAGTAGAGAAAATAGAGAAAATTTCTTCACTCAAAGGGTTGTCCAGGACTGCCCAGGGCTGTGGTGAAGTCACCATCCCTGGAGGCATTTAAAAGATGTGTAGATGTGGCACTTGGGGACGTGGTTTAGTGCTGCCCTTGTCAGTGCTGCTGTGATGGTTGTGCTGAAAAATCTTACAGGGTTTTTCCAGCTTTAAAAATTCTGTGATTCTGTCACAGGTCCTCGAGGATTTGCCCAACTCCAAACTGCATCCCCAAACATCTCAGCCCCCCTCTAACCTCGCAATTAGATGATGGTACCCACGCCTTGCCCATCACTGCCCACCTCCATCTTCTGACCCTCCCCAGCTCCTCTCCCAAAATCCCAGCACAGCCCAACACCTCTGGCTTGCTCACACACACAGAGGGAAACCTTTTTGCTGAAAGGATAAAAGGAAGGTTCTTTAGGCATCACTGGAGAACCTCCCAACAGGGAGCACTGGTATAGATGTTTTAAGACAGCCGTAATTTCTTTAGAGTATTTCTCCATGCACACCTGGATAAATTATTCACAAAGAATAAGAGACTAACCCATCTGGAAAAAAAAAAAAAAAAAAAAAAAAAGAAAAAAAAAGGAGAACAGGCCATTGGGATCAGGCCAGCAGCTTTTTCCTGTAATGCTATTGCCACGTGCAATATTCCTGCTTCCACTGTGAAAAAATATAGCAATTATTTATATTGGTTTAATGGAAAGGGGCTTTGTCACATGAAATAGCACATGAGCAGCTCGTGAAGCAGAGAATAATGAACAGGGAATAATGCTGTACCCCTGGATAAACAGGGCAGTAGGAAGGGGGGAACCCACCCACCATGGCAATAATAAAGAAATCATCATCATCACAGAACCAACCCAGCTAATTTTTACTCCATTTCCATGTTACCACTAAGAACATTTAAATTCTGTTGCCATTTTTAGAGAGGAAAACATATTTCAGTAATGTTTGTTGGAAATATCATTAGGATAACAGTCACCCCCGCAATGTTTTATTGCAGGCAGTTACTTCCATGCTGCCATTCGCAGAGATTACTCCCCAAATTGCTCCTAAACATCCAAATTGCAAAGGGAAGGAGTTAGTCTAGCACTGGGATTGATTGCTGTAGTTTCTCTTGCAAGACTAATAAGAATATATCTATCTCCTCTGCAGTGTTTTGTTTAAAGTGGCTGTGGAGCATTTGGTGAAGGGGTGGAAGTGCTTCTCCATGGCAGCAGAGCTGCCTGCAAAGCTGTGACCCATCACCCTCTCCAGTGGAGCCAAGCACATCAAAGCAAATCAGAAGGACAACTCACTAATCTGCTCTTAAAATCCTATTTCCCGGGCATAACTGTGCTTGGAAGGTGGAAAAAAATCCTAAAATGATAGAATTTCCTGAAGGCAGTTGAAGAGTGCATCTCACAGCAGTGTTAGAAAACAAACACCTGGGATTAAGGCTTCTTTAATCAACATTTACAGCAGGTTTAATAACGTGTGTTAAAAGCAGGCAGGCAAATGGTGTTTGGGAAACGACAGGAAAATAAAGTAGATAAATGTACTAATTGCAGCTTATCTGACAGCTCTGTGTTCTCCTCCACAGCCGAGACTCCAGATCAAGTATTTATACATCAGGCAGGATTGATTCTCTGGGATCAAGCAAGACTCAGGGTAGGGTGACAGCAGCTGATAGATGGGCATGGTGTCTCACCAAATCCTGGCAGATTGCTTTGTCCAGGTACTGCAAATTGAAAAAGGAGGCATTTTACAGCTGACAGCAGCTGGTTGCAGCAGGGGAGACTTGATCTGGCTGCTCACATTTGAGCAGGGCTGTTTTGCAGTCTGAAGCAGCAAGAGGTTTTATGTGTATTTGTGTGTATTTAGGTGGGCTCCATCCCGCTGGGAAGCTCCCTCCCAAACAATCTGTACATGAAAAAGAGGCCGCTAGAAATCTGTACTTTAGCCACGTGCCACGAAAGAGGAAAAGAGCTCAAAATGGAGAATTTCCATGGGGCTGATGGGTCCAGCCCCACGGAGGTCAGGAGGCTCAGCTCTCCCTTGTGAGGACAAATGGCAAAGCCCGCCCAGCTCATCCCAGGAGTGACCCCTGCCCCAGCTCTGGGGACACACACCCCGAGGTTTTAAACTTCCAGTGTCACATCTTCACCCATCCAGAGCTCCCTTTGTCAAGGGTGCAGAGGTCCCATCCCTGCAGCTCAGTTTTTCCATGGCTCCATCAATTCCATCGCTCCTGAGCCAGGAGAGGTCTGACCAAAGCCTGAGATGTCTTTCCCTGTGTCCTTGCGTGCAGCAGCCATGGTGAATTTTGGCTTTCCTGCCCTGTTTCCCACTGAGCAGCACATCTGAAGGGCCTTGCTAAAATCCTCCCTCCCATTTAGTGCTTATGCAAAGAAACAGCCAAATCTGGGGTGGCCTCGACTGGTTTTGCAACTCGAAGGGAAGGCCTTGGGGGGGAGGGCTTGTCCTGAGGCAAATCCCAGGCAGATAGCATCTCCCCCGACCACAGGAACCAGCTCCCCGTTGTTCTGTGCAACCACAGCATCTGCAGCCCCCTGTGCACAGTCATCAATCATGGCAGGCGTGGTGGCAGGGCCCTGGCAGGGACCAGGGTGTCACAGGCCCCCAGCTCACGCATTGCTGCACAGGGCAGGGTTTAACGAGGGGAAAAGCATCCACTGGAATCACCAGCAGCAGCCAAAGAGCTGACCCAGCAACTCAAAGAGAAGCTTTTTTTTTTTTAATTCTTCTTTCTTTCTTTCTTTCTTTCTTTGGGAAAGAAAAGTCTGCGGAAAGAATTGTTCCCAAAGCTCATCACTGACAAGTTTTTCATGGGTGCTTCCATGGGTGCTGATAGGGAGGAGAGAGAAATGCAGGAGTGAAATAAATTTGCTCTTCTGAGCTTTGGGCTGTGCTTGACAGGGGATTTCTTCACTCAGAGGTTAATTCTCTCCCTCTGCTCCTCACAGAGTTGCAGTTGTTACAAACACACCCTCCTGAGCCACCTAAACCCCGGAGAAACCTCAGAACAAGCCAGCCTTTCCTCTGTGAGTGATTTCCCCTCCAACTTGTGCCAACATTTCCAAAAGAAATCCTCCCAGCCAGCTCTGGAGCCGGCTTTGGAGAGAACAGCATCCTTCTGCACTCCTGCTTTCCTTCCTCAGCCTGGAGCAGGGTTCCACCCTCTCCCCTGGGAGCAGCAGCCAGTGGCCCACAGCAGGCTGAGCGCACCGGGCACTGCCAAAGCACTGAGCACATCAGCCCCAGATTTTGGGTATTTCCACTCTCTGAATTAGCCAAAAGAGTTGCTGTTCTCCCCACTGACACTGCTGAGAACCAGGAGCATTGCTGTGCTCCCCACTGACACTGCTGAGAACCAGGAGCATTGCTGTGCTCCCCTCTGGCACTGCTGAGAACCAGGAGCGTTGCTGTGCTCACCACTGACACTGCTGAGAACCAGGAGCATTGCTGTGCTCCCCACTGACACTGCTGAGAACCAGGAGCATTGCTGTGCTCCCCTCTGGCACTGCTGAGAACCAGGAGCATTGCTGTGCTCCCCTCTGACACTGCTGAGAGCCAGGAGCATTGCTGTGCTCCCCTCTGGCACTGCTGAGAACCAGGAGCATTGCTGTGCTCCCCTCTGACACTCAAGAACCAGGAGAGTTGCTGTGCTCCCCACTGACACTGCTGAGAACCAGGAGCATTGCTGTGCTCCCCACTGACACACTCCTCTCCTCCTACAGCCCCAGGGACCCTGCAGAGCCCAGAGGGGCAGTGGGATGTGTCCCCTGGCAGAGCTGGCTGAGGCACCCTGTGCACACATGGGGCTGACCAGAGGCCAAGCACAGCCTCAGAGCTGGCCCAGCTTTGTTGGTTGCTCCTCACTGAGGTGGAACACACAGCGTTTCAGCTCTGCCAGCCCCACAGGCTGCTTCCACCAAGCCACAGAGAGGAGAGCAGGCCCTGCTGGGCTGAGATTCAGCTCTTCCCCTGGGAAACTGCCCCTCGTTTTTAGGACTGCTAATTTCACTGTGTGGGCAAAGCAATGTGACATGTAATTAATCACTGTCCTATGTCCACTCAAGCCTGCAGTGCTGTCGAGGCAGGGATGATCCCAACAGAGCAGACCAAATAGACCCCCCTGGAGCCTTCATGACCTCCCAGGGATTCTCCATGCCCCTGAGGACTGAGGATTCTTCTGGTTTTCAAGCCAAGAAACCCATTCCTGTGACCTGCTGTCACAGCCATGCTAGGGCAAGCAGGGATGGGGCCGTGGGGATGCAGGGATTGTAATTAACAGCCTGGTACCCAAGTGCTCCAGGACCAACAGGCTGAGTGTGTGGATCAAAGCTTCCCAAGAGTGCACCAGGCTCTTCCTTGCAGTCACCTGAGATGCTTTGGGACCCCTCCCTTTACATGTTCTGTTGTTCACCAGGCCGTTTCTGCAGGAAGTGCAGCCTGCTCTGGTGCACAGGGCATTTGAATTCTTTGTGGCACCCCAGCCTCTCTGGCTGCTGCATCCACCCCATGCTCATGGTTTGGATAAAAGCAAAGCTCAGACCTTGCAGGGCTTTGCAGGGAGTCTCCCTTCCCCAGCCACCACCACAGTTCCCAAATTCCATCAGCCAGCCCTGCTCCACATCCCCCCTGCTCCCCAAACCAGATTCCTCTGCTCAGCCACCCGGGCTCTCCAGCCGGGTTCCTGGTGAGAAGAGGAGAAACCCGTTCTCCCAGGCTGTGATTTCCAAGCAGAATGATTTTCATTAGTTCTGTCCCCAAGGCACGGGGGGGGACAGGCCACACAGGCTCTGAGCAGCCCCGAGCTTGTTGGAGGCAGAAGAAAACGAGGCAGAGCTTTGCTTGCAAAGTTAATTTGAACCAAGCGGCGACTGGAGGAGCAGCCAGGAGAGCCTGGCCCTCAGCAAGAGCCAGCATTTTCCAGGGATAGCACTGAGCTGGGATGGGCACAGCAAAGGCAAAATGTTTGGGCACAATTATTCCAAGAGTGCTGCAGGCACACGGAGATGGGCTCTGTGCCCTCGCTCACATGTGCAGCCTGACTCCAGGAGCTGGGGGACACCAGGAGAGCTTCAGGAGTGGTTTTTGGGAAGCTTGAGCCCTCCAGCAGGCACCAGAAAGTGGCATCCAGCACAGGATACTGCAGTTGTACCCCATGTGCATCCTCCTTCCAGCCTGTGCTGCCCTCATTTTATGCCAAATTAATGGAGTTTTATTATTTGCATAATACAATGGCTGCAATAAAGATGCAATTACCCCAGATGGAACTTGCACTCGGGAAAAAAAGTGTATTCAAGACTGGTGAATGGAGTGGGGCTGAAATGCCAGGTGAAAAATGAGCTGGTCAGGCTGATGTCCAGGCTGGGCTCTGTTAGACAGGGCAGATGTGAACAGCACCTGAAGAATGCTCCCAGCTGGGTTAAACAGGCAGGAGAAGATCCCCAGAGCCACACACACAGGGCTGGGAAATCATGAGTATCAACATGGGTTTGATATCATCTCCAGCCCAGGAGGCAGATGGAGGGTTTGGATCTGCCAGGGCACAGCCAAGCAGAGATGCTGGGCATGCAGGCAAGGGGAGGGATGCCTGGGGATGGATCTGGCTGCCAGCAGGATCCACATGGTCAAATGCATCTTTCCAGCATCCCTCCTGCCTTCTTTAGCTCTGTTTCCCTGGCTCTGCTCTTTGGGCAGGAATCCATGCTCACCCCAGGCAGGTAAAACACCTGGCACAATGCTCACGGTGTCCATTCCAGGGCAAGGGAAAGCAGAGCAGCCCATCAGCCACCCCTGCTTGCAGCAGCACCAGGACACAGCCCAAATTACCTGGTTCATTCCAGCTTTTCCCCACAGGCAGCTCCAACATGCCAAGGAAATCCCAGAGGCTGCTGCAACTGGCTCAAAACCACCAGCCCTGTCAGCTGGTTTGAATTTTCCTTGTGTTTGCAAAGGCAGGAAAAAAAAAAGATTAAATGGCCTTTTAATCCTTATTCAGCATGGCTCTGAAGGCTCTTCCAGCTAAACTGAAATGTATCACCGATGCCTTTCTGTTTGCATTAATAGCCCAGGGGGACCTAAAGCTGGCTCAGACTGTGTGTCAAACACCCCAGAGAGCTCAGCAAGGGCAGCCAGGCTCTGAGCACAGCCAGGAGCCCTGCCCTGGTCCCTGCCCATGCCACAGACACTGTGCCCAGCTGCAGAGCCTGTGCCACCCACCCAGCGCCACTCCTGGCCCAGGGATGCTGCCCACACTGATGGTGGAGCTGGAGAGGGTTTGTGACAAGGACAGCGAGTGACAGGATGAGTTATGGCATCAAACTGGCACAGGGCAGGGTTAGGTTCATATAAGGAAGAAATTCTTCCTTGTGAGGGTGGTGAGGGTGCCCAGAGAAGCTGTGGCTGCTCCATCCCTGGAAATGTTCATGGCCAGGTTGGACAGGGCTTGGAGCAACCTGGGATAGTGGAAGGTGTCTCTGGGCATGGCAGGGGGTGGAACAGAGGAGCTTTAAGGTCCCTTCCCACCCAAACCAGTCTGTGAGTCTCTGATAAGGCTCCAGGTGTCAGGACTGCTCCCAGCTCCTGCATTCCTTCAGGAGCATGGCATGGGTACCTGGCAAAGGGCAAAGGGTCTCAAAGTGTTCCTGGATCAGCTGGAGGCTGCAGAGGACGGATCAGCCCCATCTGCATCACGAGGAGGGGGCACAGATCCCCCAGCAGCACAATCCATCCTCCTTCATACCCCATCATCTCAGTGCTGTCAGAAACAGGGCAGAGCATCCCAGTGCCAATTTCCTGCCCAGGAAGGTTTGATGTATCTGTGCAAAGCACAGCATGAACAGAGCTCCTTCTGGCTCCTCTCCTGACCCAGCATCATGGAAGGACCTGTGGCTGGCCCCTGCACCTAGGGACATGCACATCCCTCCTAAACTGCAGCAGGTCAACAGCACTCACCAAACTCAGATTACTCAGCATCTTTATGCCAGCTGGTCTCTGTCTCTGCCCTTTTCCTCTCAGGGTTTGTCAGGTTTAATTAAAATTCCTAAACTCGGCTGGTTTTTCACTCAGGCTATTACCAGCAGTGTGCTCTGCTGCCTGACTCGAGCTCATCTCATCAGGAATCCACCTCTGGGTGAATGGAGCCACATTTAGGAGGCACAACATGACCAGTGCCGGAGTCTGAGTAGCTCTCTTTGACCCATCCCCTTGACAAGACAGATGCCCCAAGGACCTGTTCTCAGTGTTCCTGCTACTCATCTATTTCTAGTGAAATGATGATTTGGTTCCCTGCAGGAAATTACAGCCAGGGAAGAGGAGGAGGTGGAGGTGAGCCTGCCCTGCCCCAGCACTTTTGCTGTCAGGTTGCAGGTCACACTGCCCAGCTCCCCGTGGGGACCCACATGTGTGCCCTGAGCACACCACGAGTGTGGGGCTGGGTTTGCATCATCCTGAAGCCAACAAACACCTGCAGAGCTTCTCCCTCCCTCCCTCCCTCCCTCCCTCCCTGGGAAATCAGGTCTCACATGGAGGTGGCATTGACTCTGCCTTCTCTGGTCTCACACATCAAACCTCACTGGGTTCCTCATGGAAGCAGGACTGGGCATGGTCTGCAGGGGATGACAGAGGAGCCCTCTCGAAGAGAGGGAAATGGAGAAAAAGAGCCACAGAGAGCTTTCAGAGGAACAATCCCTGGAAGGAAAAGCGAACAGGGAGGCTGAGTCAGCTGCCATGGCTGTGGAGCTCTTGCTCCTGGCTCTGTGGGGCAGCACAGCACTGCCATGGGGCTGGGGACAGGCACAAGGTCACCCAGCCTTGCAGCCCACCAGCCCCAGCTCCTGCAGGGCTCAGCAGCTCGTGTGTCTGCTTGGGCACACCCAAAGGGAGCCTTTCTCACAGATCCCAGCTCAACCCCACTGGGTTTTTTCCCCGAGAGTTTTTAGCTCAGCCATGAACAAGGAAACGTGCTCTTCACTCAACTCTGCTCTGCTGAGGAAGAGGTCAAAAAAACCCTCTCAAATGCAGCCTCCATCACTGAGGAGATCTGTATAGGGCTGGCAAAGGCAGGGAGAGATGAACCCAGCAGCAAAGGCACAGGAGCCAAAGCAGAACAGCAAAGCAGCCCTGGAGATGCAGAGCAAAGCCAGGAGAGCCACAGGCATGGGCTTCAAAGGGCTGCTCCTGAGGTCCCACGACACCCCCACCTGCTCTGGGCAATGGGCCAGCACAAAGAGAAGCCTCAGGCCAAGCACTCTGGACATGAAGCACTTTTCAGGCCCTAACTGAAGCTGGAGCCCAGGATTCAGATATGTTCCAGATACAAAGCAGCAAAGAAACACAAGAGCCTTCCTCCTCTTCCTCCTCCACCTCACCATTGTCCTCAGAGGAATGCAGGTTCCAGCAGGCTCCTTTGGTCCCCATCCCACACCCTGAGGCACCCCCAGCCCCACTGAAGCCCCCTCCCCTCCCTCTGCACACATTTCCCACTCCCAGCAGTAGCTGCTCCCTCCTTTCAGCCCTTGGTTCCCATCCTGTACATTCCCTTCCATTTACAGATACTGTCAGCTGAGAATCAGAGCTCAGATGTTTGTTATTTCTAATGCAATCCTGAGCCAAAATAGGAGGCAGGGTGTTTAGTCTTAGCCTGGGCTCCCGGTGCTGGGGATGGCAGCTGAGGCAGCACCCGGCGCTTGCCATCACACCGCGCTCCCCACGGGCAGATGGCAAACCCTCAGCTCTTCCAGCAGCTCCTCCAGCAGCTCCCAGATATTTTTACTGCCTATTTTACTGATATTTTTACTGTCTGTCTGTTGCTTTTTCTCCTCTGTTTATTTTTCAAGCTGAAATAAGTGGAGTGATGGGAAAAAGAAATCTCCTGCTGAGCGTTGCATCAGAGAGCAGATTCCCATAAGGATTAATTTCAGTGGAAACAGCAAGGCCTTCATTTTTTTGGCAGGGTGACACAGCAAGGGCTGAGCCCTGCATCACCCAGCACAGCAAGGCAAAGCTGCTTTCTGGGCTGAGCACCTGTGGACTCTGCTTTGGCTTTTTTAGTAGAGAAAAGGCGAATGTGTCAACCACCACCTTGTTGCTTCAGATAATAACTAAAGATGCTCCAAGCCAAGAAATCTCCATCCAAACTGTTTGGGGCTTGTTGGAGCCAGTTTGGCACTGCTCAGCCAGGGCATCCCAGGGAATTGGGTGATTCCAGGCAGGCAGAACTGACCTGAGGAGCCCTTCAGTGCCTGCCCACACTGTGCTGCCCTGCCCTGCCCAGAGATGGAGCAGATCCACAGCATCCCCCCAGGGCAGCACTGTGGGAGCATTATGGGGATTTGGGAACTTTAGGGGATTTCCCATTCAGTGCTTTTACTGACTTCTGGGCTGGCATCATGTGATCCAAAGTCAAGTTCTTCAAAATTGAGATTGCATCACCGATTTTTGTCTCCCAGCAGCTGTGCTCTCTGCTGCAAAGCAAACTGCCTAGAGCCCAGAAATAGCTTTTAACCCCAGGCAGGCCATGGCCATAGGATGAATTCACAGGAAAAACCAGAACACCTGACACTGCTTTTGTCATGCCATAGATGAAACCCAGTGAAGACATCGCAAAAGTGAAGAAATCCCAGCTGGGAGGATTTGTGGAATGAAGAAAAAGCACAGCTAAGCAGTGGTGAGGCTCTCTTACCATTTCCATCCTTAAATCTTAAAGAAATCAATGAAATCTTCCTGAACAGAACCTTTCCCTGTAAGAAAGGATTACAGCAAGGGGTGTCAGTGTGCCTCCTCTGCAGCCACATTAAAACCATCCCTCATCTTGAGAAGGGCAGCTCTGGTGAGGGCTGCAGAGAGGTCAGGGCATGGCCCGGGGGCTGGGAGGGCTGCAGGATGTCAGAACACAGGGAAGCACATTGGCACCAGCAGGAGGAACCCGGCAATGAGCTGCTTTAGGAAAGCTCCTCACATGTCAGCATAAAACTCCTGTTGACACACACCTGCCCTGCTCCTGGCAGGAGAGAACAAGGAGCTGCTTTCATCCTCCTGCAGGAGCAGAGATGAGGCTGGAGCCCAGCACCAGTAAATTAATGGAAAGCCTTTGCTTTCAAGCAGAGGCACAGCACAGCTTTTCCTGCCTAAATGAAAGTTCAGCCGGCAGGGGAGCTGCAGGTACAGGCTCTGCCAACACCTTTCTGGGGCACAGCGGCAGCTCTGCCCCAATTCTCTGCTTTGCTGGAACAGCCTCCTCTGCCCACCAAGGGCACCAGAGCCAGGAGTGCAGCAAGGTCCTGGCATTCCTTCATGCCTGGCATTCCTCCATGTCCTCTGTGCCAGTGCAGCTGACAGCTCAGACCCTGGGGCAGAATTCATCCTCCCAGTCTCTCCGTGTTCACAGGTGATGGCTCTACCCCTGCTCACTCCCCTGAAGCAGCCTCCCCTTCCCAATCCCTATTTTGGGGCCTGTTTAAGCTTATTTAGCCTCTGGAGTAGCCACATTCCAACAGCTGCAAGAAGAAGGTGAGTCCTGGAGCCAGGGATGTTTATTGGCACCTGAAATGCCATCCCTTGGCTGGCAGGTGCAGCTAACTGTGCTGCTGTGTCCCCCAGCCTGCCCAGCCAGCACCCCAGGGACAGATGACAGCCTTGGAGTCCCTCAGGAGCTCAGCTCTGTCCCCTTTGAAGTGCTTGGGTCTGGTGTCTGATGCTTTGAGGATGAGATGCCTCCCTGACAAGAACCTGGGGAAATCCTTTGTCCATCCAGCGCCCCTGTCCCTGCGCACAAGAGAATTTTCCCATTTGTGCCAGGCAATAGGAGCTTGACTGAAATGCAGCACCTCACTGCCTGGCACTGCTGAGGAGAGCAGCAAAGAAAGCTCCCTGTGAGCCCAAAGCCCACAGTAAGAAATAAAATGAGGAATTAACAGGAGGATACAGCCCTGGCAGGGACATGGCTGGGACCAAGGGGAGGCAGAGGGTGGCTGTGGGCAGGAGGGCAGCCCAGAGGATGAGGGAGGAGAGGCAGGAAAGGTGGGAAGCAAGGCCTGAAACAGCATCCCAGTGGATGCAAGCTGGCCCACAGCGAGTTTGTTGAGGCCAAAAAAGGATATTGCAACAAGTGGAGGGGGATGTGATGAAAGAGAAGGTGAGAGTTTTAGCTTTAGGAGAGGCTTAGCAAGGTTATGCAAGCTGGTGAGGTGCCCAGGATGTGAAGAAATGTGAGGAGGAGGGAGATGAAGGCAGGACTCGGGTTCTGGCAGCAAAGCAGCATCCTGGGCTTGCTGAGCTCAGGGAACCCCTGAGCTGAGAAGGAGAGGTGAAAAGCTCTGGTTTGGCTGTGTCGTGCTTGAAAGAGTGGTGAGACATTCACGAGATGTCAGAGAGCTCCTCTGAGATCTGAATTTGGGCAGGGAGAGGAGAGCCCAGAGAGGGGCTGCATGCCTGAGCCATCACCATAGAGATGGTATTTGAGTGTGGCTGCAATGAGATCACCCAGAGGCACAGCACGGAGCAGGGACAGGGCTCTGTGAGCTCCCAGGGCAAGCCAGGCTCCCCCAGCACCCAGCCCCAGCCACCCAGGGGCAGGTGGTGTCCACAGGTGGGGCAGGCTCCAGGCCAGGCTCAGAGGATGACTGCACCCTCAGAGGGTGACTGTGACCCTACTCCTGAGGGTGCTGTGTGCTGTGTGCTCTGTGGGTTTCTGTGTGCTGTGTGCTCTCCACACAGGAAATCCACCTCCTCAAAGCATCAGACACCAAACTGAAGCACATCACAGGGACAGAGCTGAGCTTCTGAGCCTCACCTCTTCAATAGAGGGGCAACCACAGCAGAGCCACAAGGGCAACTCCACAACAGCAAAGAGCTCTCTGGGGTCAGGGTGAGGGGATGGGGGGGAGAAGCCAAGCCGAAATGTGCTGCTGTGAAGCTCCGAGCTGCGGTCAGTGCCGGGGAGTGTGGCCAGGAGGTGGCAGGCTCAACTCGTCCATGGGTGGCTCCTCTGCAGGAGGGACCGGCCCGGGGGCAGAACCGCTCACAATGCGCTGTCACCATCGGAGGGAAGCCCGAGAACTGCAGAGCTGGAATGCTGGAGGAATAGAGGGGGGAAAGAGACAGTTTGAGCTTTGTGAAAAGCAATCACAGCTTGGGAGAGATGTTTGTGCCCCCAGGGACACGGCGGTGATCAGCACCAGGAGTGGCATGGGGACGATGGCCAGGGCTGTTTGCCTCCTCTCCTGTTACGGATAACACGCAGGAATCAGTGGGCAGGGGGGACAAATCTGCATTTCCAGCTGTCCCTCCCCACCCCCAGCATCCCGGGCCCTGGGAGAGCATTTGAAACATTGCAATCGCTATAATTAGAAGTAACACTCACTTTCCAAGAGGAAACTGTGCAAAAGGTTGATTTCCTCTTTAATGCCATTTCAGATCTGCAGCTCCAGGGGCGAGGGGATTTGCTGAGCAGCAGGCTGGAGCACTAAGAAGAATTAAGAGTTTCCTCCCACTTCCACGGGGATTGCTTGCTCCAGGTGCAGAGGAGACTGTGCCACTCTGTCCAACCCCTCTGCAAAGAGCAGAGCCCACAGGCATTCCCATTACCATCATCTCATCGATATTATGCATTGCCCTCAAGGCTAATTAACGCTGCTGCATCCAGCACTGCCTTGGGAATGTCAAAGGCTCTGGGAGCTTCGTGGCTGGAGCTTTCACCAGAGCTGCAAGCCACAAGCAGGCTCCCTGTGATTCCATACAAGGAAATATTCACAACATACAACAAAAATAGCCTCCATCACTACACATTATAATCACATCAGGGAGTCTCCAATCTCTGCAGCAATAAGTGATGCCCTCCCTCCTCACCCAGAGCACTCTGCATACACCCATTAACCCTCCCAAAACCCAAGAGTGGGCTGCAGAGGCTGAGGCACAGACCTCAGCCAGAAAAATACCATGGCAGGGAGTCAGCAGCAGTGCCTGGACTGTGACAACCTCTTTATCTCCTCGATAATCTCAGTAACACAAGGCGAGTTCAGTTTGCCTTGTCCTTTTCAACTTTCCTGAGACCTTGAGACCAAAAGAAGCTGCTGCATATTCTCCCCCTTCAGAGTTATTTTTGTGCTGAGCCCAGGAACCTGTGCTGGACAAAAGCACCTGCAGAAAGGTCATCAGCCATCGCTCAAAATTATTCAGAGATAAAGAAGCTCCCCCTGGCAAAGCGCTCTGCTGTTTCAATCTCACACTATTGAAAAGGTTTTCCTGGTTTCTCATTTGAACTCATTTGCATTTTGTATCCAGATGTGGATCCTTGCTAAGCCCCATGGAGCTGCCTACTGCTGCTCAACTCAAGCACCACAATCAAATCCCTTTGATAAGCCAAAGGCAAAGGGCACTTTGATCTCTCAGAATGACACCAGAGCAGTTCCTGGAAATGCTCCTTCAGCCGTGAGGAAGGAGCCTTAAGGATTTCTGCAATGAACTTTCTGTCTCAGATGCCCCAGCCCCTCATATAAATTCACCAAATGAACTCAGATTCTCTTTCCAACCACCACTGACACAAAGTCAGCCCCAAAATGGTTTTATGGTTTTCTCAAGACAGAATTAGGCTCAGTCCTTTGACTTCAAAAATAGCTTAAAAATAATATTCCTAAACTTTTTCAGACAAGTAACCATACAACATTTTTTCCACTCTTTAAATCCAGCCTTTGAAGTGAGATGTGCCATCCCTGAGTTGTTTGTCACCTTTACCCTCCTCTGTAGTGCCAGAATTAGATGTGTGTGTGTCAGCCCAAGCTGCTGATCCCTCCTGCCTCCCCAAAAAACCTCTGCAGGGCTCTGAGTGGGTTCTCTGGGAGCTGTGGCTCCCATACAAGGCAGCTGGTCTCTGGCCAATGAAGGGCAGCTGGAAAGGCCTGACCAAGTAAGAGATTGACTTGGCCGAGCATCCTTTAATTCTCTACAGGGGGGACAAAATATACTCAGGCCACCTAAAAAAGTGAAATATCGTGTCTCACTTGATTCCAAAGAGTGATGCAGTTTCTTGTCATGCTTGTTCCCATACAAGCAGAGAAGAAACTGGAGCTGGTGGTGAGTTGGATGCCTTCCTCCTCCTGCCACTGACTCCAGAGGGAAGAATTCCTTGGATGGATAAACTCCCCCACCAAACCTGCACGTACCAGGCTGAACCTCCAACCCAGGCAGGCCCAGGCTGCTCTGCAGCAAGGCTGAGCACCAGAGGAGCTGTGGCTGCCCCATCCCTGGGAATTCCAAGCCCAGGTTGGAGCAACCAGCAACCTGGGATAGTGGAAGGTGTCCATGCCCATGGCAGGGGGTGGGACGAGTTCAACACAAACCAGTGTGTGATTCTGTGATTCCGTGATTCCGTGATCAGCCCATTCCCATTCCCATTCCCATTCCCATTCCCATTCCCATTCCCATTCCCATTCCCTTTACCATTCCCATCCCCATCCCCATTCCCATTCCCATTCCCATCCCCATTCCCATTCCCTTTCCCATTCCCATTCCCATTCCCATTCCCATTCCCATTCCCATTCCCATTCCCTTTACCATTCCCATCCCCATCCCCATTCCCATTCCCATTCCCATTCCCATTCCCTTTCCCATTCCCATTCCCATCCCCATTCTCTTTCCCATTTCCATTCCCATTCTCTTTCCCATTCCCATTCCCAGTCCCATTCCCATTCCCATTCCTATTCCCATTCCCATTCCCATTCCCATTCCCATTCCCATTCCCATTCCCATTCCCATCCCCATTCCCATTCCCATTCCCATTCCCATTCCCATCCCCATTCCCAGGCTGCAGCTGGCAGGCAGTGTGTGTGCAGGACCCTGGGGAAGCTCAGGTCACTCCCCACGTGCCTGTGCAGACCTGGCCTCGTTGTGTTTGGAAAGAGAAAGGCCATGGCACGTGTCAGGCAGATTAGGAGGTGACAAATGGATGGGCAGGCAGGCAGACTGGCTGTCTTTAAATAGCCTTCATATTTTTGCCATAATATCTGTCTGTGAGGGTTTAAATTATGAGCCTCACTTACAGCTTTGAAAAAATTTTAAATGTTTAAATCCTAAACTAACAAAGCTTGGCTGAATACTGCACTTTTAATCCACAATGAAAGCAGTCCATTTGATTTGAAGGGCTGCAGAGCTCTTGTGGAAACACCCTGCAAACACTGAGCTCCAGCTAATGACCAGCCTGCTACAGAAATGGTTTGGTGTCAGATACAGACCCTGGCTGAGTGAGCCCATCAAAACTCCCCCATCCTTCTGAGTGAAGGATCAGATACTGGATGTGCAGTTTGTCCTGGTTTTAGAAACCTCACAAGCAGTAAATGAGATATTGAGGTCCCAGATGTTGGCAGGGATATGGGAGAAATCATCTAGCTGCCTCTCACCCCAGGGAGTGCAGGGAGGGAGCAGCAAGCCCCAGAGTTAAATGATTCCAGCAGGACCAGCTGCTGCAACCCCCAAACCAACCAGCCCCACAGCCTATGAGCTCTGCTCCCCCAGACACAAGGAGGATGTGTCAGGGGATGCCAAACCTTTGGAAAAACCCTTTTGTAGATGATAAAGTCCCAGAGAGCACCTCCAGTTCCTGCTGGTCTTTATTTACCGTCCTCTTTAAGGCAGACAGGCGGGTTAACTTCCACCCTCCCTGCTGATCACACCCCGCTGTTTGCAGAACTGCTCTGCTGGCAGGGAGGCCCCAAACTCCCCAGCTTCGAGCCCACACCTGCAGCACGGCCAGAGCACGAGCAGCCCCCACAGCCCAGCCAGCAGCTGTGACACTGCTGTCACCCTGGGCACCGCCTGCACCCTCTGCTGCCTCTGCCAGAGGAGGCCCCGTCCTGGCTCCTGCACAGCTGCTTGAGGGGGAAATACAGAGATGCCTCTGCCAAGGAGCGTGAAAAAGGGATGGAACCCAGCCCAGAGCAGGATGGCACACAGGAACATCCTCACCATGGGATGGAACCCAGCCCGGAGCAGGGGTGGCACACAGGAACATCCTCACCATGGGATGGAACCCAGCCTGGAGCAGGATGGCGCACAGGAACATCCTCACCATGGGATGGAACCCAGCCTGGAGCAGGATGGCGCACAGGAACATCCTCACCATGGGATGGAACCCAGCCTGGAGCAGGATGGCGCACAGGAACATCCTCACCGTGGAGATTTACCTCTCAGAGCAGGGGTGGCACAGGAACATCCTCACCGTGGGATGGAACCTATCCTGTGGCACACAGGAACATCCTCACCATGGGGAACCCATTCTGTGGCACACAGGAACATCCTCACCATGGAGATTTCCCCCTGGTGCAGGGGTGGCACGGGAACATCCTCATCGTGGGGATTTACCCATCCCGTGGCATGCAGGATCATCCTCACCATGGGATAAACCTACCCTGGAGCAGGGGTGGCTCACAGGAACATCCTTACTGTGGGGAACCCATCCCGTGGCTCACAGGAACATTCTCTCCATAGGGATTTAATTTACCCATCCTGGAGCAGGGGTGGCTCACAGGAACATCCTCACCATGGTATATACCCACCCCAGAGCAGGGGTGGCACACAGGAACATCCTTACCATGGGGAACCCACCTCAGAGCAAGGCTGGCTCACAGGAACATCTTCACCATGGGGATTTACCCATCCTGGAGCAGGGGTGGCACAGGAACATCCTCACCATGGGGAACCCATCCTGTGGCACACAGGAACGTCCTCACCGTGGGGATTTACCCATCCTGGAGCAGGGGTGGCACAGGAACATCCTCACCCTGGGGATTTCCCCCCCAGATGAACACGCTCCCTGCCAGATGTGCTGCCTGCTCCCCATCCAGCCTGCAGCTGGATCTCATTGCCAGGGGAAAAGGGAAAAGCTTCTGTCTCCTGACTATTCTGTTTATTCTGCTAAAGACCATAATCATTCTGCTGTTTGGGTTTGTTTGGGGCGGGTTTTTTTTAGCAGGCTCCTATTTTTGTGAGCTCATGTGCTGCGCTCCCTCTGCTGGCTGGCTCACTTGGGCTGGGGAGAGGCTCCGGGAAGGAATCCTGGGATCTGAGAATCCTGGAATGGTTTGGGTTGGAAGGGACTTCATTCCAAGCCCTTGCCATGGGAAAGGACGCCTTCCACTGGACCAGGTTGCTCCAAGCCCCGTCCAACAAAGCCTTGAAAACCTCCAGGGGTGGGGAGGGGAAAAAACAAAGCTGCTCTCACTGCCTGTGAAAAGCAACATCACAAACCTTTCCCAGGCTCTGACTCATTAGAAGTGAGTACTGAGGCCTGAGAGGGGCATTCGTGTGTCAGCTTTACTCCTCTCTGTGTGTCAGCTTTACTCCTCTTGGCCTGGGCAAGCACAGCGCTGCCAACAAAGAGAAATGGGTGGTTTGATAAAATTCAACTGATCTTTGTCGAGGATGGAGAAACTCTCACACAGCAAAGAGACAGGTTTGTAGTGCTGGTGGTTTAGAGTGGTGTTCAAAGCCCCTCAGCATGAGTAATTACACCCAGCACAAATCGTGAGCAAAAACATGAAAGCAGATCTTGAAAATCTGGATTACAGAAAACCTCCTGAAGGGCAGGAAACTTCTCATGAGTGGAAACAAGGAGATGCCTCCCCAAGAAGCCATCCCAAACCCCTCATGGTTCATTTCTCACATACAGAATAGCTTTTGGGAGCCTTGGAGCCATCCCTCCCTTTCTGGAAAGCTGGTGGATGGGATTAAGCCCAGAGTCCTGCAGCATTCACAGCACTGCTTTCATCATCAGAGGAACAAAAGAATCCTTTGATGGACATCAACCTAAGAGCAGGGAGTTTTCACCAACCCATAGGGTTGATGAAAAGGCAAGACAACCCCCTGTATAGATACTTTCTTACTAAAACTATTAATAAACAGCACACATTGCGTCATTCTCTGAAGGTCAAAGCAATCTTTTTCCCTAGTGGAAGCTCTTAATGGAGGTTTTTGAGCTGCATTTTATGCCTAAATGTGCTTCTTTAATGAGTGCAATTTTACATCTGCCCAGGTAAAGCGCCTTGTTGTGCATTTGCTTTTCTTCATGGTTTTATTACACCTATTTGGCTGATGGTGCCCAGCCAAAAGAAATGAAAGATGCTGGGAAATAAAAACAGACTTTCTGAAAGTGTTGGTCTTCATAATAAATTTAAACAAAAAAACTGAACAAAAACAGGCTTATGAAGCAGATTGCTTGAGTACCCATTTACTGAGATTTCGCTGTACACCTTTTCCTTATATAAAAAGGCATTTAAACACTATAAAAAGGAATTATTCTGCTAGACAAGCTGTGACATGAGAAGAGAAAACAAGATGTCTGTGAATATCTGTGAGCCCTGTGGGCTCCCTGCACTGCCCTGAAGCAATGAAGGGGAGTGAAGATGGAAGAAGAGAGAGAACCCCAACAGAAAATTCCCCTCTGGGCTGGGGCAGCAGGGCCCTGCTCCACCCTGTGCTGGGCTGGGCTGGCCGGGGGTGTTAGTCCTGTGTTCCTTCATCCCTGATTTCTCCCAAGCCTTCCTGGGAAAAAAAAAATAAATTAAAGATCATTTAAAACATCTATATCTATACAAATATATTTAAGGTTTGTTTCTTCAGCATCCATGGGAAATGTGGTGTTTGAACAAATCATCTGCTCCTGGAGTTGTTCTCAGCCTGAGCCAACAGCTGGGGGGTGAGGATCCCTCTGCTGGCTCCAGCAATGTGTTGGTTACAGAGGTTTTCCAGAGAGCTTTGCTGGGTTTTCATTTTTTTTTTTGAGTCTTAGCATGTTTTATTTAGGAGATGTACTTACTATAAAGGATTTGCGAGCTAGAAGGGGCTTTTTGCTGTCAAGAGCAGCATCACAAAGATTGGCTTTCTGCAGCTCTCATACCTTATTCCCTTTGTGCTATTGGTAATTATGTAATGTTAAAAGAACCTTAAGAAGAAGATGTAGGAAGAAATAATCTCTGTTCCCCAAACCTACAGTTCTGAGTTAGAGAAACAACAGTGAGTGGCAGGTGGCAAAAGACAGATGGGGAGAAGGCTAAAAGAGATCTCTAATTCTATCAGTTTAATGAGTTCTTTCCTTATCAGCTCCAGCCCTTGTCCAGGTCTGCTAAGTGGTTTTTCTTAGAGATGGAATCACCATGAATTAGTGTGTGGCAGCTCCTTTTGTTCCACAGCTGAGCAGATTTCCCAGAGTTCGGTC
The DNA here is from genome assembly GCF_028018845.1 of Melospiza georgiana. NCBI lineage: Eukaryota > Metazoa > Chordata > Aves > Passeriformes > Passerellidae > Melospiza > Melospiza georgiana. Next base: position 6,411,924 of record NC_080446.1, read on the forward strand.
TCGGAAGGGCTGAGCTGTTCCCAAAGCCTGGCTGCCAAAGGGAGCGCTCAGAGCAGCTGAGCTCTGCTGAGCATCCTCCCTTGCGCTGGGGGGCCACAGCTCTTCCTCCCAGCCTGGCCACAGCCTCAGGAATTCCCTGCCTGAGACTGCCCTGGGGTGCCTGGGTGAGCCAGGGCAGCCCCAGGAGCTCACACCAAACCAAATGTGTGAGCTGAACCCACACTGGAGCAGCAGCAATGCAGACTGACTGGGAATTACCTTCCTCTAGCCCAGGAAACTGTTCTTTCTGGGGCAACTCCATCTTTCCTTTGTTTGCAGAGGTGTTTTCCAGCTGGGGGTCTCGGGAGTTTTGTTGTTAATTGCAGCCCTGAGATATGTGAAAAGTCTCTGTTTTGGCCTGTGCATTCAAAGAACGAGCTGGAGTCATTCAGTTTTCGGTCTTGAAGTTGTTTATTGCATCTTATCTATAAAATTTTCCTCCTGTCCAGCCGAGGTCAGCTCAGCAGGGCAGCCACAGGCACTCTGACCACCCTCAGGGCAGTGTTGTCTTTTTATACTACAAACTACATATAACATATTTACACTTAATTCCCAATACCCATCACCTGTGTTAGACAGTGCACTTCTATTCTGAACCAATCCCAAAGTGCCAACATCACTGCAGGAGATGGAGGCAGAGAAGAAGAAGAAGAAGAAGAAGAAGAAGAAGAAGAAGAAGAAGAAGAAGAAGAAGAAGAAGAACTGAAGAAGAAGAAGCCCAAGTCCCTCCATCTTGTCCCCAAAACCCCCATTCTAAAAATCCCAAAATCTACCTTTGCACCCGGTGATAATTTTATCATTACATTATTTAAACTTCTGTGACTTTCAGGTCCTCATACAAAGCTGGTAACTTGCTCCAAGGATCATAATCAAATCCACAGGTGCTCTGGGCTGTGTGCCAGGGTCTCTGAGCCCCCCAACAGGGGCCCCAGCAACTCTGGACACCCAGAGGGATGCACTGAGTTCCAGCATGGGAGAGCAGTGACTGCACTGAAGCAATCCTCACTTTTCTGCCCAAGGAAAGCAGTGGGGGAAGCCTCGGCCCCAGGGCTCTCGGATAAACTCTAGAGCAAGGATCTCACTTGTCTCATTTTTCCCATCATGAAAACCTGTGTTGTTTCACCTTGGACCACAGGAATATCAGGAGCTGACTCCACTTGGGAAGCTGGATAAACACTGAACCTCAATGTGCAACCATTTATGGAATTTAATTCTCACAAAGGCCACTTCCAGCAGCAAAGAGAAACCTTGAAACTAAAAGAGCCAAACAGCAGGTGGATCTTTATTAGATAAGGGTACTTCTTTCTCCAGCATATTTTGAATTCAGTTGTGTTTTATAAATGTGACTACATTTATTCCTTCTTGTCTTGTCCAGAATATTTTCTCACTGATGAAAAGCTGTCTCTTGCTTTGCTGCAGAAGACAGGGGTTGAGGCCATGTTCTGCCTGGAAGACAGAGGCACACAGCACATTTCACATTTCACATTTCACATTTCACATTTCACATTTCACATTTCACATTTCACATTTATGAGGGGAGGTAGGACATGTGCCACTGAGGCAGGGACCCTTCGAGCCACACGGATGAGAGCTGGGGTTTTCCTTCTGACCTTCATCCCTCTGGTGCTTGGGTGACAGCAGGAAAATTTATTTCAGTTTTGTAGCAGGAGCTGACAGAACTGATGCATTACTCTGTTAGGAGATTTAATACACACGAACAGGCACTGCTAGATCTGCAGTGGATCTGATTAAATTAAATACTGTGGAGTCAGCCTCCTGAATTTCTGTTCACAAGGAACAAACAGCGTGGAGGTGGGAACCTGCATTTTGTTATAGGCTCACCAATATAACACTGTGATGAACCATTTATGAGCAAGCCTTATGAATAACTATTTTACTGTGGGTTTGGATTTAAGGGCTCTGAGAGAAATTTAAGATTTTTCATCTTCAAGCAGCTACTGACCTGAACTCAACTGCTTAAAAGCCGTGTAGATTAGCTGAAAAGAATCTGAGCTACAGCAGCTACGCAGGAAAAGAAGCACAGACTTAGACTCTGTGCAGAAATACACAGGCACCTTCACTGAAAATATGCCAAATTGATACAGAGATAGATAGATAGATAGATAGATAGATAGATAGATAGATAGATAGATAGATAGATATGGATATATAGATATAGATTAGATATAGATATAGATATATAGCTATAGATCTATAGGTAGATAGATAGATAGATAGATATGGAAATATACACTCACAAAAATTCTGTTGGTGCACCCCTATGTATTATTTTTGTGCACAGTTATTTTTAAGCATATTCAAATCTGTGGCAAATGAGTGTCTAGAACAGAAACTGTTTTCATTTGCAGCAGCACATGTGATGGCAGCAGTCACACGAGGCTGTCTGCTGACAAACCCTCCTGCACGTCCTGGGCAGCAAAGAGCTCTGCTGCTGCCTCTGAACCTGCACCCCGCATCAAGAGGGAGAGGAAAACAACACACCAAGGACCTGGATAAACATGGATTATCTTGTTTGCTGTAATCACCTCAAAATGGCCCAGGCAGGCTGCAGTTCCCCAGGAGTGGAGTGCTTTGCCCTGTTTCTATAATGACACCTCCTCCCCAAAGTGTCCCCACGAGTGTCCCAGGGCTCTCATGAGCTGGGGCCATCCTCAGACACCTCGGGAAGGGTTCATAAATTTCTGTTCCTGAGGTTTTGCCAGAGCCCAGCATCACTCTGGAGCCACAGGGGCTGGGGCTGTTTGGGTTTGGCTCAGGGATGCTCACAGAGCCCCCCAGGCTCTCCATCCCCGCTCAGGGTGGGAGCCACAGGGAGCTCAGGCCTGGAGCCACAGGCTGGGGCTGTTTGGGTTTGGCTCAGGGACGCTCACGGAGCCCCCCAGGCTCTCCATCCCTGCTCAGGCCTGGAGCCACGGGGCTGCGACTGTTTGGGTTTGGCCAGGGTTGCTCACAGAGCCCCCCAGGCTCTCCATCCCTGCTCAGGCCTGGAGCCACAGGGGCTGGGGCTGATTTGGTTTGGCTCAGGGACGCTCACAGAGCCCCCCAAGTTCTCCATCCCCACTCAGGGTGGGACTGGCAGCAGAACAAACCCTCCATGAGAGCCCAGCGTGGCTGGCACGGCTCGGTGTCATCCCCAAAACCACTTCCTTCTCCTCGTCAGCACATCCTGTGTGATTTCCTGTGCTGTTTTGTAAGAGCAGCACAAATTAAAGGATTCCTCGTTTATAGAAAGCCTTTCTCTGTCTTTAGCAGCTTTTCTTTCAAATCTACTTACAAAATCCCTCTCTAAAGCATTTTTTCTACCAGGTTTTCTAGTTTCTTTTCTTCTTTTTTTTTTTCTCCTCTTTTCCCCTGGAATTCAGAGTATTTTCTCCACAGTCAAAATCCTTTTCCTTACTTTTTTTCTGTTTTTTTTTTTTTAATATAATTACTGTTCACATAGAAGCCCCAAGATCCACAATTTCTGTTACAAAACATATTTACAGCACAGCAAAGCTTTTAGGTCATGCACAGGAACCAATTTTTCACTGAAATCACTTACTGGTCACAATAACCACAAACACTGTTGGCTTTATTTCAAATAGAAATTAATTTCCTTTCCATCTTCATCCCAAAATCCACCGTGAAAAGCTAATGTATTCTGAGTCATTTGCAGGCACCATGCACCACTCCCACTGTGGTTGGGATGCCACTCCCTCCCACAGGAACATAAACTGCTGACTCAAAGACCAGCTTTAACACTGCTTTGATGGATCCTAACTTGAGATAAGTTGGAATTTTCTGGCAGAAATTTAACCTCCTATACACTCAATTAGATTACTTTAGTCTCAGTTAAATCACCATCCGCCTTCCATTGTGTGTTATAAACCCTCCGAAACAGCCTAAATTTTCTTTTTTTCTATTAATTCACAAATTGAATCAATTTACCTCCCTGCTAGTCGTGTTCATCAGGGTGCAGCTCTAAGAAGAGCCCAGCTGAGGCAAAGGCAGGCTGTTTACACTCCACAATATTCCTCTGCTCACTACATGTTATTCTTCATGGCTTGTTGGCTTCCCTGCTCAGAGTCAAAGCCATTTACTCAGTCTCTGTTGCTATTAAGAGCATTGCCCATGTAATAATCCCGAGGGTCTGTGCAGCACAGACAAATTCAAGGTTTGTTCACACCACGGGGATCCAACACGTTTGTTCCTCCTGACCAGCAGCGTTTCCTGTGACAATAATAGCTTCTGGTTACCACAGGCTGCCACATATTTACTACAAATTCCAGTTTCTGAGAAGAAAATAAACGTTCCCTTCGTGTGAAACTCGACAGGTTTGGTTCACATGACGTGGCGGAAACGACCCCAGCTCCCAGAGTTCATCTCTGGGTTTGTGTTATTCCCCCTGTGTCTTTCACATCACCACATTTCAGCCATAAATATCTGTGTTTTATCCCCCCTGAGTATAATTTTCACCTTGTTTTAACCTGCAGCCAGTTTTACCCTGAGGGCTGGAAGCAGGAGCTAAACAGCAGGGTTTATTCTGGAACACTGCTGAGACTCCAAGGAACCTGTGTCAGGAGCAACGAGCTAAATTCAACAGCAGCTCCTGTTTTACACAGCCTGTTCCAGAAACTGTTGGCCTCACCCTGCCTGTCTGGGTGTGATGACACCCTGCCTGTGCCTGTGTGACAGTGCTGTGCTCCAGAGCTGTGCTTTCCCATGCTGGGATGGGTTCTGGGCTCCAGAGCTGTGCTTTCCCATGCTGGGATGGGTTCTGGGCTCCAGAGCTGTGCTTTCCCTGTGCTGGGATGGGTTCTGGGCTCCAGAGCTGTGCTTTCCCTGTGCTGGGATGGGTTCTGGGCTCCAGAGCTGTGCTTTCCCTGTGCTGGGATGGGTTCTGGGCTCCAGAGCTGTGCTTTCCCTGTGCTGGGATGGGTTCTGGGCTCCAGAGCTGTGATTTCCTTGTGCTGGGATGGGTTCTGGGCTCCAGAGCTGTGCTTTCCCTGTGCTGGGATGGGTTCTGGGCTCCAGAGCTGTGCTTTCCTTGTGCTGGGATCGATTCTGGGCTCCAGAGCTGTGCTTTCCTTGTGCTGGCATGGATTCTGGGCTCCAGAGCTGTGCTTTCCCTGTGCTGGGATGGGTTCTGGGCTCCAGAGCTGTGTTTTCCCTGTGCTGGGATGGGTTCTGGGCTCCAGAGCTGTGCTTTCCCATGCTGGGATGGGTTCTGGGCTCCAGAGCTGTGCTTTCCCTGTGCTGGGATGGGTTCTGGGCTCCAGAGCTGTGCTTTCCCATGCTGGGATGGGTTCTGGGCTCCAGAGCTGTGCTTTCCCATGCTGGGATGGGTTCTGGGCTCCAGAGCTGTGCTTTCCTTGTGCTGGCATGGGTTCTGGGCTCCAGAGCTGTGCTTTCCCTGTGCTGGCATGGGTTCTGGGCTCCAGAGCTGTGCTTTCCCATGCTGGGATGGGTTCTGGGCTCCAGAGCTGTGCTTTCCTTGTGCTGGCATGGATTCTGTGCTCCAGAGCTGTGCTTTCCCTGTGCTGGGATGGGTTCTAGGCTCCAGAGCTGTGCTTTCCTTGTGCTGGGATGGGTTCTGGGCTCCAGAGCTGTGCTTTCCTTGTGCTGGGATGGGTTCTGGGCTCCAGAGCTGTGCTTTCCCATGCTGGGATGGGTTCTGGGCTCCAGAGCTGTGCTTTCCCTGTGCTGGGATGGGTTCTAGGCTCCAGAGCTGTGCTTTCCTTGTGCTGGGATGGGTTCTGGGCTCCAGAGCTGTGCTTTCCCTGTGCTGGGATGGGTTCTGTGCTCCAGAGCTGTGCTTTCCTTGTGCTGGGATGGGTTCTGTGCTCCAGAGCTGTGCTTTCCCTGTGCTGGGATGGGTTCTGGGCTCCAGAGCTGTGCTTTCCCATGCTGGGATGGGTTCTGGGCTCCAGAGCTGTGCTTTCCCATGCTGGGATGGGTTCTGGGCTCCAGAGCTGTGCTTTCCCATGCTGGGATGGGTTCTGGGCTCCAGAGCTGTGCTTTCCTTGTGCTGGGATGGATTCTGGCTCCAGAGCTGTGCTTTCCCATGCTGGGATGGGTTTTGGGCAGTGCTCCCCAGCTGCTGTCCCTGCTGCAGGTGTGTGCCAGGCATGAGCAGAACTCCCAGGTTTAATGTGGGTGCTGAGTTTGCACTCCTTAGTCAGCTAATTACTATTTGTGGCCTCAGTAAAATGGACATTGAGCTATTTGGAATCTTCCCAGGCCTTTTACAACAAGGCCTTGGTTTACAACCAATCCCTTGGTTAATGTTTGTGGAAGGTTAGAATATGCATGATACTTTTTTAGCATCATCCATGTATAAACATGTATGTGTGTTGCTAAAAAAGCATATATAAGCATATATAAAAATTTATAAATAAATACATAAATAAATAAATATAAATGTAAATATATAAATATATATATATATATAAAGCATATATGTTTGTTTTTTTGTTTTTCTTTTGTTTTTTTTTTTTCTTTTTAGGATCCATCAAAGCACTATTGGGATTTCTTGAGCAACAGGTATGCGGTGGCCTCAGTAAAATGAAGATTGGGCTATCTGGGATCTTCCCAGGCCTTTCACAACGATCCCTTGGTTAATGTTTCTGGAAGATTAGAATATGCATGATGCTTTTTCAGCATCATACATATATAAACATATATGTATGATGCTAAAAAAGCATATATAAGCATAGATAGATAGATAGATAGATAGATAGATAGATAGATAGATAGATAGACAGATAGATAGAGAGATATAATATATACATAAAGCATATATGTTTGGTTGGGTTTTTTTTCTTTTTAGGATCCATCAAAGCAGTATTGGGATTTCTTGAGCAGCAGATATGCAGTGGCTCATACCCTCTCTCTGTTGCTTCCAGCCAGAAGCAAAGCACACACAAGGCAGCATCTCTGTGCTTTTCATACTCGGCAAGACCGTGGCAGCCCCTCATGGCTTTGCCTCATGCCCTCAGCTCACAGTGCAGCTGGGATGGCCACTGGCAGCCTCAGCACTGAGCTGGGATGGAAGCACAGCCCCAGGAATGCTGCCTGGCCCGGCTTCCCCTCTGCTCTGAGCTGGGGAGCTGTGCTGACTTGCCCTGCCCAGCCCCTGCACACCCAGTTCCTTCCCTGGATTTTGGGCTGGTTTCAATCCCTGCCTTGGAAGTGAGGGCTGTGGATATCTCAGGATGCACTCGACAAGTTGACATGGTCTGAGCTAGTCAAACAACCCCAGCCGTGGCAGACTTCCCTTGTGGTCCCTGAACATTCCCAACCTTCTTGCTTCGCTGTGAGTGAAATTGTTCCCTGTTAATTGTGCTCCTGCTGCAGACATTCTGCTTCCACCCAGAGAGAGCTTTTCCCAGAACTTGAAAACATTGTTCTTTCACCAACCAGATTGGACTTTGAATCTCATGAGTGGCAGGGACTAAGTACACTGTGCTGTAATGCCCCATCTGTCTTCCCTGGAGTTGCACAGTGCACAGCCAGAGGACCTTTGGGCTCATGAAACCTGAACTAAAAATAGTAATTACTGGGAAACAAAGGGGACAACCTGACCCCGAAGCTGGCAGCCTCAGTACAACAGCAGTGAGCTGTGATTGCCTGCATATTTCTGAACTACACTGGGGAGCAGCTTCCAGGAACTTCCAAGGAGAGCTCCACACACAGCTCTGACAGATGGTTCCCCTTGCAGGAGAGAGAGCTCCTTAAACTCTCCAATCCCCATCCCAAATACAGGCTAGGCTGTCTGGAATATTGCTGCTCCACTACCAGCAAAATATCCCCAGACCTGACCCTATTCCCTGACAGCAGAGGATTTGAAGAGAACAGTGAAGCTCTAAATTACCCTGATGAAATAGGAGTAAAGCCCTTTGTGGTGGTAGAAATCCCAGTGTAGATCAGGGTCCTGTATTATTTGGCAGTGAATGGATGTCCTGCAGTTCTTGCAGAGAAAATGGGCAGAGCCCAAGAAATGACACAGATTTGAGTTTGTGAGGGCTAAAGGGCAGATCAGCATCAAAGCCACAAGTGTTGTCCATCTTCTGAGCCTGACAGCAACACTTTAATTCACTGGCTGAATTAAAGAAGCTATTGACACCCTAAATTAGCACTGATGTCAGTTAACCTCTTCTATCCACTCCCTTGCCCAGATGACCTTTGTATTTTATCTTGTAATTCTGGTATGAGTTACAAAACCTGTGTCCCCATACACAAATATCATTTTCCATCTTCTTTCTCTGTTTTTCTCCTTTAGGCTGCTTTGTAATGCACAGCTGCAATAAAGATGACTTCAAGACTGAGAAACTCACACACACAGAGGATTATTGCTAAACCAAAAGCATCCCTCTGTCTAACACAACCCAAAACAAGGTATATGATGTTTGCAGAGCCCATTTCTGAGAAAATGAAAACCTTGCTGGCCTCCCACATCTTTGTGGTGGAGAACAGTCACTTCCCAAGTCAAGCCCAGAACAGGTAAAGAGCAAAAGAAAGAGGCTGGGGTTGTCAGGCTGCTCAGAGCTGCAGAAGCCCAAAATCTCCTTGAAAGCTGAGATTCTGCTCTCAGGATCTAAGTTACCCATCAAAGGATCTCTCACCAGGGATCCAGCTGCAGCAGTGAGAGGCAGGGCTAATGAATGCAGTGTATGCATCAGGCTGGTTCAGCCTATCCCAAAAATGTCACTTTTCAGATGTTGTCTGCATGAGCAGGACCGGGAAGAGCAGAAATAAAAAAGACATTTCATTTTTCACAGTGTGCTCAAGTTTATCCACTGCTTCCCATGGGGGGACTCCCTCTAATCCAACCCACTGAGGGAAAACATCCCAATGATTATCCCAGACATCTGCATAGGGCAAAACCTTCTTGCATGGTGTTAGAGAAGAAAAAGAAATTTGAAGTGGAATTTTGAGGGAAAACATCCCAATGATTATCACAGACATCTGCATGGGGCAAAATCCTCTTGCCTGGCGGAGAGGAGAAAATGAAACTTGAAATGGAATTTTGTACCACAGTTCTATGGTCCTTTCTGCCAGGTTTGAGCACGAGTGGATCATTTAGCAGGACAAATTCAATCCAGACCGTGCCTGGGCACACAAGGAGGTTTCTGTTGGACCAGCCAGGGCTCACAGCACGGCGTTTGTGCTGGCTGCGTGCCGGCAGCAGGGAGAAAGACAATATCTAATCTGGCATAAAGCCTACCAATACAGAGCTCCTGTCATAACTTCTTGAACAATTTTGAATGGGATCAGTGCTTTGGGTTGTGTGGTCTAGGATTTTGTGCCCAGGAGCCCTAAAGCCAGGTTTCCTGCTTTATCAAACTATGACCACTTTTTGCCGTGCATAAAATTTTCTCTTGTTATGAAAAACCCTTATCCCATTTGAGTGCTTTCTGTAATTCATGATAGTGCTGTACTCTCTAAAGCATATATTCAGCATGTCCCTCACAACAGCCTTTCCCAGTTGCTCCTGCAGGTCTGTATGTGTGTGTAATTGTGTGTAAATTTTGTAAAACAAACATCCCAGCTGTTTGATCAACTGGGCCAATGGATGCCCACGAGCTGGGACTGCTTTGTGCAGTTCCTCAAATGTGGCAGTGCTGGTCTCTGAATCCATCTCTGCAATTACCATTTCTGAAGGGACCTTCTCTCCACTGCAGAGCTGGGCTGGAAAGGCTGAGCTTGCTCCCATTCCCGGAAGGTGCTGTTTTCTAAGAAAGCTGACAGAGTGCCAGGCTGTCATTCCCTGAGGAACTTGGAGGAATCTGCTCTCTGAGCTGTTTTACCTGCTGACACTTCTCATCCAGTGAGTTTTACCAGAGTAATCCTCCTAATTTACGGCCACAGGCTGGTGTTTGTGTAGTCTTTGGGAGAAAACTTATACTGGAAAAGTTGCTTATTTTAGAACCCACAGCCTCAAGGAAGATATTTTCCCCTAATCCTAAACTAAATGATATCATACTTGGCTAGTGCTGTAACCATGGTACTGCAGTTATTTATGACTCTGAAATTAATGCTATAGTTAGCAACACTGGAACAGGGTTTCTTCTATGCTACTGTCCAAGTGCTTTCCTCCCTCAGCCCAAGGCTGCACTGGAAAGCAAGACAGAATGTCTCCAAAGGGTCTTTAATTTGCAGTAAACAATGTCAGCCTCTGCTGATTTCCAAAACTTGGCAACACACGAGTGGATATGTACAAAGATGCGTCTTCTAAGCAAAACAAAGCACTTGGCTATGTTGTTATTAATCTTGTTTTGTGAGGAGATTTATTTGGGGTTTGTTTGTTTTCAGTTCTTAAAGTAAATGTTAATTTCTGTGAAAGGACCTGGAACTGCAGTGTGCAGAGCCAGGGCTGGCAGGAGGAGGGAGAGCTGGGCTGGACGCTGCTCATCAGCTCCACATCAGGGAATCACCACGAGGGCAAAGAGGAGAGGTCAGCCCTTATCCCTGGGACACTCTGGAAATCACCTCCTGCAAATGGATAGCCTGGGTGCACAAAATATGTGTGTACAAAATATCTGGGGACCAAACCAACATTATTCCAGCCTGATCCCTCTGCAAAGAAATCCCAGAGAAAGTTGGGGAGAATCCAGCAAAGTAGAACAGAGGAAACACAGAAAACCTCCCAATGCTGGATCCCTCCTGGTCAGAGATCAGGCAGTTCCCTGACTCCAGATCCCTGTCAGGAATTCTCAGGGCCATATCCTGAGGGTCAGATGGCAGCCTGGGGACCCAGGCACCTCTCTCTGCTCTTGGAGGGGGACTCGTGCCAGCAGCAGTAGCTCCTGCATGCCTCACACAGTGCATCACCCCTCAGCCAGGGAATGAGGAGAGCCATAAAACAAAACTGCAATAAAAGCACTGAAATAGAAACAGAGAGGGCAAAATGCAAAAGGGAAAAAAAAAAAAAAAAGGGAAAGGAAAAGAAAACAAAGGAAGGAGAGACAGAGCCAAGTGTGAAGACGCGATGGGATTGTGTTGTGCAAAGGCAGCCCATGCTGTGATCCACACCTGGAGGCTGTTGGAGTGAATTTGAGGGAATGGAGCTCAGGTCGCAGTGCCCGTCCTCAGTGCCTATCCTCACTGCCCATCCTCAGTGCCTGCTCTGGGACAGCAGCCTCAGGTGGGGATACAGCACAGCAAGGCTGCTCACCTGTGCCACCACCATTTGATGTAAGGTCTGACTTCGTGTCAGCTCTGCTACCTGGATTAACCTTTCCATGCTGCCTCTGAACAGCAGCTGACAGAGCATTCTGAGTCTGTTTATGCCAAGAATAAGGAGGATCCAAGTCATTACCCCTCAGTTTAGGATTTTCCAGACTCTCTGGCCTTGGGCCCAATCTGATTTACAAGTTGGTGGAAGAAAGTCTCAGAGCCTTCACTGAGAAGCAGATAAGGCATTCTGGGAAAATTTATTGGGTGAGAAAGTAGCATTTATTTGGGGTTTCAGTTTTATTTTGGTTTACAGTCTAAACTTCCAATTCCCAGAGCCACAATTCTCCCATCGCCTTCATGGGATTTATAGTGGAGTCACTTGACCGGGTTTTGCTATGTCTAACATGTTTCTTTATTTTTTCCTTTTTAAATTTTTTCTCCTTTTGACCACAGGCAAAGCAAATAAATCATCTGACATCGTGCCAGCAAACTGCCACAGGCACTTTGAGATTGGAGGAGTTTCTCCTGTCCCAAAAGAGCATTAAAAAAAAAACTGGCTGATAACTTGGACGGGGTTCAGGTATGTTTGTGCACATACCAGCAGTTAAACTTATTTCTTTTACTATCTTATCTGTCCATTTCTGGTTTTAAAGGGGAGGAAGTTTGGCAGGCAAGTTACTCTTGGAATGCACTCAGTAAACCATGGGCAAGAGGAGTGAAGAGCACAAACAGAAATAACCATAGGTACAGCAGCTGGGAGCCTGACTGCTGGCTTCTATTCCTGGCTTTACCCATGACTCAGTTGGTGACCTCAGGCAGCCACTTCACCCCTCCATTCTCCAGCTTTCTCACAGGCAAAATCCCCCAGCCCACAGGTCACCCCAGCCAGAGGGACCCTGTGTCTCCCAAATGGGGGGGTAAAAGCACTGAAAAGGAAAAATTCTTCTTTTTTTTTGCAGGAAAAGCCCCATCCTCCTCCCTCTGCCAGCCCCAGAGCCCTCCACATGCAGGATGAGGACGTGGTGCCTCCCTCCCCGAGGGGAGCTGGCAACTTTACCCGAGCGCATTTTGCGAAGGAAAAGCACTATAACAAAATGCTGCTAATTTTAGCGTGACAGCACACAACACATTCCTGCTCTGGACAGAGCTCTGCTATCAGCCAACTTAATTATCCAGTACCTTTGCCCAGCTCCCTCCTTATTAATTGTGCCCAAAGCGCTCAGCAAGGCCAATTTGCTGCTTGCTCTCCATTTCTCCTTATGCAAGACCAACTCCTTGACAGCCTGGGCCGTGGGACTGCTGTGCTGGGCAGTTCTTGTGCTTTCTTTCCTCCCCAGCAGCTGCAGACAGGGCTCTGCACTTTGTTCCTGCAGCACATTCCTGGGATGTTAATGCCAGGCTCAGTCCTGCTTTGGGATGAGCAGTCCCATGGCTGGGGCAGGATGGAGCTGGGCTGCAAAAACTGAAATAAAATAAAAATAAAATAAAATAAAATATAAAGTAAAATAAAATAAAATAAAATAAAATAAAATAAAATAAAATATAAAATAAAAAGAAAAGAAATTAAAATTTAAAAAATAATTAAAATAAAATAAAATAAAATAAAATAAAATAAAATAAAATAAAATAAAATAAAATAAAATATAAAATAAAAAGAAAAGAAATTAAAATTTAAAAAATAATTAAAATAAAATAAAATAAAATATAAAAAATATAATAAAATATAAAATAAAAATAAAAGAAATTAAAATTTAAAAAATAATTAAAATAAAATAAAATAAAATAAAATAAAATAAAATAAAATAAAATAAAATAAAAAATAAAAATAAAATAAATTAAAATTTAAAAAATAAATAAAATAAAATAAAATAAAATAAAATAAAATAAAATAAAATAAAATAAAATAAAATAAAATAAAATAAAATAAAATAAAATAAAATAGCCCAGAATGCACCCCTGGAAAAGCAGACTCTGGTTTTGTAGGAAAAGTTTTTCCCTGGTGCTTGGGAACCTCCTGCACCATTTGGCCAGAGGGATGGAGGGGCATGGAGGGATGGAGGGGAATGGAGGGATGGAGGGGAATGGAGGGATGGAGGGGAATGGAGGGATGGAGGGGAATGGAGGGATGGAGGGGAAGGGAGGGATGGAGGGGAATGGAGGGATGGAGGGGAATGGAGGGATGGAGGGGAATGGAGGGATGGAGGGGCATGGAGTGATGGAGGGGAATGGAGGGATGGAGGGGAATGGAGGGATGGAGGGGCATGGAGTGATGGAGGGGAATGGAGGGATGGAGGGGAATGGAGGGATGGAGGGGAAGGGAGGGATGGAAGGGAATGGAGGGATGGAGGGGAATGGAGGGATTGAGGGGAATGGAGGGATGGAAGGGAATGGAGGGATGTCCCTCCATCCTCAAACCCGAGGTCTGTTGCAGCCAGGAGGATCTCAAGGACCATCAGGAAAGCTGAAATAACACTCAGAATGCCCACAGACAGGCTCTGTGTGCATCAGGACCAGCAGCCGCACAAAGGCATCCTGGATCTATCGAATTTCTGTATAAAAACATGAAACTGCCCCTCCCTTCGCCAAGGCAGAGGCAGAGCCTCGTGGCTCGCATCTGTCTGACCGAGAAAAGAGGCGGGGGAAGCAGCAAACAGCTCCTTTCCTCCTCCCTTCCTCTCATCCCCGAGCGTGGCAGAAAGAGGATGCATCAGTCAATGTGTTCCTGGGACAAGGAAGTCTGTCCTCAGGACAGGTCCTAGAAAACAGTGAGATTTCAGAGCTCAGACCTCTCCTAACACCCATTTCCAGCAGGGATGTCTCCCCAAAACACCCTGGGAATTTCGGGTGGCTCAAGTTCAGTTTGGGCTTGGGGCAGCTGAACCCCAGTGTCACCTTATCTGAGGGTTGTGGAGGAAATGAATCCTCACACACCAGCCTGCCTGGCCTCCCCTCCTCCTCCTCCAGTCTCACAGCAGGGAAAGCCAAGGCTGAGTCAAGACTGAGCAAAAATAAACCCTTTCCCTTCAGAAACGGTGCTTCCCCCACTGAGCCAGGCTTTGTGTGGCCCGGGGAAGGCTCTCACTTAATTCTACAGAGAAAACGTCTTAAGAGAGCGGGGATGTCAAATAATACCTGGCCTCTGCCCTACATCCACTACAGAAAGAAGAGTGAGAAAATATCTATATTCCTACTGTCATTATTCCCCTGGACTGAGGGAAATTTACTGTCATAACTTGGGAACTCATGTATTTTCTCAGGGCACAGCACCCTGCTCTCCTTCACTCATCATCTCCCCAGGTCATAGTGATGTAAGATGCCAATATAAATCCTGCAGCTCCACTGTTTGCTCTGGCATTGCAGGCAATGCAAATCAGGCTGTAATCAAAGCTTACCCCTTTCAGTGTCAATGAAATCAATGTATGGTGTTAAACCAAAAACCACATTCAAACATCATTGCTCTGCATGTCAAAGTTTTTCTCAGCTTAGCATAAAAGTGAGAAACCTCAAAATCATGATCAGCTTTTCCTGACAATGACTCCTGGATGTTGCTGTGTTCAAAAGGAAATATCAGGGTGATATTTGTTCACACACTCATAACCATCATTTGCTTTTTCTGCTGTCTTGTACTCAGCAGGTCATGAACTCTGTGTACCAAATGATTTAGAGATGAGGAAACAATGGGGAGATGCTCTTCATGCAAGGAGAATAAAAAAGGGAGAATGTAGATTCTTCTGGGGGTAGATTATACAGCTGAGAGTATCTTTATCTTCCCCTTTTGGGCAAAGGATTTTCTTTTCATGATAGACACTTGGCTTCTCAAACCTTCCTCTCAAATACACTCTTCTCATCTCTAAGCTTCACCTTTCCCCTGCAGCCAAAGAGTGGAGGCTTCCCATGGGCTCTCCACACATCCTCAGGAGCTGCTCCACCTGCTTTGGAAATTTCATACAGGGACCAGACCAAACCATGCTCATTTTTACACCTGGAAGAGCTCCAAAGTGTCTCTCAATTCCTGTCTGTTCCAATCTGCTGTGATAGCTCCAAAACATCTGTGACTTTTTCAAATGTGGTCCAGCTTTTCCCGCTGCCCATCTTGTAGTCAAGGAAAGGACACATCTGCCCAAATCTGCCCTGCCTGGCTCAATTTCGGCCAAAAGTAATCAGAGGAGTCCAAACACCTCAGCTTTGTCCTTGTTGTCACCAGTTCCCTCTGACATACCTCATAAAGAGTGTTCAGCCACCTCCCAGACACTGATGGGAGTTTGAGAGAAGGTCTGCAGGTCACTGAGAGGCTCAGGTGACAACTGTGCCCTCTGCCCCACACCCACTACAGAAAGAAGAGGGGAAAGTGAGAAAATATCTACATTCCTACTGTCATTATCCCTCTGGATTGAGGGAAATTTCCTATCATAGGGATTTCAGTGCCCTCCAAGGCCCTATCAGTTTGTGCCACCCAGCAGAAGAGCTGATAACCTGCAGTGACTCCTTCCAGGGCAGCATCTTTACACCAGCACAGGCAGGCTTTGGGAGCTTTATCCCCAACCTGGAGCACCAGCACTGCCCTTTTGGCCAGGATTTCTGCTAAGCTCCTTCTCCCTGCCCAGCCCCTCCCTGCCTGGCACCAGAAAGCAAACAGAGAGCTCTGGGAGCTGCAGGATCTGCAGAGCCTGGCTTTCAGCAGGCTGGAGGCTCTGGGGGCACAGACCTGTGAGGGCACAGACCCCGAGTGAAGCTTTTCCCACGGTTTGGGCATCAATCAAATGTCAGCTCCAGTGGATTCTCCAGTGTCTAATAAGGTCTGACAGCATGTGTTGGTTTTTCTCACAGCTGCAGCCCTGGCAGGGCCATTCTTTGCCCAGCTGTTTGTAATGGCAGGAGCTCAGCTCTAACCACTCTCAGTTTTTACAGAACTGGCCAAAGGGTTAAAAAGATTTTGAAGAGAATAATTTGGAGGAACATGAGTGGGCTGATATACAATGTGCTTGCATAAGCTCTGTTACATTAGGAAATCAAAATAATAGACCCTTTTCCCTCTAAATGGGATAGAATTTAAAGTCCAAATGCTGAGCCTGGTAGTGCAAAATCCTCTTTTAAACTTTGCCCCACGACCTCCAGACACACTCCAGAACTTCAAGTTGCTGCTTTATCTTCCAAGCCTGAGCACAGGAGAGGCAATCTTTGCACTTCAGCTCCCTGTGGAAAAAACGTGGCCCCCACCAGAATGGCTCTTGAGTCAGGCTGTGAGCAGCCCTGGGAGCCACAGAGATATGCAGGTGTGTAGCACACCTGATAGCCAAGGCAGAGTCTGGGACTGGAAACATGTCTCCGACATTCCACAGGAAGCTTTGAGGCCTTCAAAGAGTAAAAAGGCTGTAAAGGGTGCAGAGGTGCTTCTCACAAGGAATAAATTATCTGTGATGAGACTGCACAGCTCAGACCAGGTGTTCTGCAAAAACAGCTCCATAACTGAGATTCACAGGGTGGATTTGTGCCCTGGAGCTGGGCTGGTCCCCAGAGCAGCTCTGCTTCCTGCGGCCTCACGTGCCAGCTCTGTGCACACACAGAAGCAGCATCACCTCAGCGTGTCCCCAGCTGCCCCCAGCACGGGAGCTGCACGTTCAGGGACGGGGTGAGTGTGACCTTTGCAATCGCAGCTCTCACAAGCAGCAGGGTGACAGCACAGAGCTGCTCCTCCTCTGCCTCTCACTTGCGCTGGAGAATATCAGGGACTGTTGCTTCCTCAGAGCCCACTGCCAGGAGCATCTCTTCTGGTCACTCTGTATCTGAACATGCTCTGCTGCTTGGAAAGCTTTAAAAAGCCCAGGTAGCTGGTGAGGGAAAGGCTTTCCTAAAACAAAACATCTCTGAAGCCTTCATCTATCCAGCTGCATCACCTGCCAGCCTCTCAAGGGACACACAAGCTGGGAACACCCTGGAAGGGACCAGACCATCCTGGTGCTGCAGCCAGGCTGACACTGCAGAGCATTTTGGACATGGCATTGAGCAACTTTTGAAGGATTTCTCCAGCAAATTGTACTTTGCAGACCCACTGGGAACCTTGCTGTATCTCAGGCCTGACACAGGCTGGCTCATCTCAGATATTCATCAAAGGAGACCTCCTGCTCCTGAGCATCCTGCCTGGAGTTACTGGAGCTCTCCTTGAAGAGGAACAGCAGCTCTGCAGGTGCTGCTGCTGTGCTGTACTCACAGCTCCCTGCAGCCTATGGCAGAGCTCACCTCTGCTCACCCAGCACCTTCTTAGAATCACAGAATCAGAATGAAACAGAATTGTTTGGGTTGGAAAAGCCCTCTAAGATCATCAAGTCCAACCATTACCCCATGGCTGCCAAGCCCACAAATAAACGATGTCACCAAGTGCCACATCCACAGGGCTTCTAAATCCCTTCAGGGATGGTGACTCCACCACTGCCCAGGGCAGCTTGTCCAATGCTGGACAACCTTTTCTGGTAGAAATTTTCCTTTATATCCAACCAAAACCTCCCATGGTGCAGCTTGAGACTATTTCCTCTTGTCCAGTTGCTTGTCCCCTGGGAGAAGAGATCAATCTCCATCTGGCTACAACCTCCTTTCAGGCAGATGTAGAGAGTGAGAAGATCCTTCCTGAGCCTCCTTCTCTCCACACTGAGCCCCCTCAGCTCCCTCAACAGCTCCTTGTGTTCCAGGCCCTTCCCCAGCTCCATTCCCTTCTGTGGACACCTCCAGCCCCTCAATGTCCCCTTGTCAACCAAACACCGGTTTTGAGGTGTGACCTCAGCAGTTGCCAGCACAGGGAGGGCAGTCGCTGTCCTGGACCTGCTGGCCAGGTCTGAGCCTACTTAGCAACAAAAGAATAAGCAGAAAATTTGGGGAAGCATCGATGGGGTGCCCAGCTCTTGCACACGATGTGTCCGTCGGGTACCGAGGAACCGGCGGCAGCTCCCGGGGATGGTTCGCGGCTGCCCCGCGCTCCTGGGGCGCTGCAGTGGGTGCGCTCCCCGGCCCCCGCTCCCCGCTCCTCGCAGGCTCCTTCTCCCGGCGGTCGGCGGGAGCAGGGAGCAGCCAGAGCCCCGCCGAGCCGCCGGGGATGCCCGGACGGCCGGGACCTGCAGGGCCGCCAGAGCCACCGGGGATGCCCGGACGGCCGGGACCTGCAGGGCCGCCAGAGCCACCGGGGATGCCCGGACCGCCGGGACCTGCAGGGCCGCCAGAGCCACCGGGGATGCCCGGACCGCCGGGACCTGCAGGGCCGCCAGAGCCACCGGGGATGCCCGGACGGCCGGGACCTGCAGGGGATGCCCGGACCGCCGGGACCTGCCTGGCTCCTGGGCCCCCCGAACCGCCGGGACCTGCCGAGCTCCCGGACCCTCGAATCATCGGGACCTGCCGGGCTCCCGGGGATGCCCGAACAGCCGGGACCTGCCGGGCCCCCGAGCCGGCGCTCCCGGCGGAGTCGGGCGGCACCTGCGGGCAGGTCCCGCTACTGCAGCGGCGGCCGCGGGAACGGCACGGCCGGGACGGCTCCGGTGCGGGAACGGCCCCGGGGCTGAGCCCCGGGCAGCGCCTCCGCCCCCGGCTGTCACGGTTCGGCACCGACACGGCTCGACCGAGGATGCCGCTGTCTCCGCCGGTGCCTCTGGGAGCGGCAGGATGCTGCCAGTCCTTCCCCGGGAGCTCTCCAGGCTGGCACGGGGGAAAAGCAGCTTTCCAGAGCCCCGCAGTGTTCCTGGCTATGGATGGCAGCGTTTCCCATTGACAGAAAAGCTGCGAGGCCGAGCTGCAGCCAGGGGTTCACCGCCAGCCCCATGGTGCGGGGGGTTTGGAAGCTCCAAGCGTTTCCTCACAACACACACTTTTTTTAAAAAACGTGATTTCTTATCGTCATCTGAAGGGACAGACTGGATTGAGAATCATAGGAAATCACAAGTCCAAATCATAGAATCCTGGAATGGCATGGATTGGAAGAGACCTTAAGGCTCATCTCATTCCAGCCTCCTGCCATGGACACTTCCAGTAAACCAGTTGCTCCAAGCCCAGTCCAACCCGGCCTTGAACAATTCCAGGGATGGGGCAAATGTTCGTGGAAATATCTAAAAATCCCAAACACACACTACAAAGCAGTTCCTGAAGACGTGGGAGCCTTTATGGGCATTTGTGAGCTTCCAGTTAAATGAATTGCTAAAGAAAATCGTGAGGGCTGGTGGCCCGGTCACACAGCAGGAGGGAGCAGCCTGGCAGTCACAACTCCTCACTGCAGCTGCTCCCAAGATCTGCACAAGTTGCAGGCAGAGGAAGGACCTTGCTTTGTCTGGAGAGGTCCCTGGGTGAGAGCTGTGGAGATCCCACTGTGAGCTGGATAGGTGACAAAGAGGAAAATCCAAAGTGCTGGACAGGTTGAAAATGTGGGAGGCACTTTGGGTCTGTCTGATCCCCCAGTGCAGGGGCAGAGGGATCAGCTCAGAGATGCTGCTCGCATGGGTGGGGGTCAGGGTGGAGTTTTCACTGCAGGAGTCCCATTTGGGGCCTATTTTAAACATGTCCCCCACGTCGCCGAGCGCACGTCTCGAGGATTGAAATAGATGGCGGTTTGATCATTGTCTCTCCCAGGGAAACGGTTTTTAATGAGGTTTTAAATAATAAAGTGGGATAATTTCCCTGGCTGGCAAGATCATGAAATTTTTATGCCTCCTTTCTCTCCCAAAGTTTTATCACCCTTTATTTTTAGTGATGTATAATCCCCGCTTTTGAGGGAAAAAAAAAAAAAAAAAAAAAAAAAAAAAAAAAAAAAAAAAAAACAGAGAAATCACTGACACAGGGAAAGCCACTCCTGAGCAGCGAGCCTTAGGTGGGAAACAATCTGGGAGAAGCTTCACAGACAGCCCTTCCTCATCCCCTGGGGATGGGAGAACACCCCAGAGGAGCAGAGGGGATCCCCAGGGTTGGTGCAGGGTGCCAGTATTGGTGCACAATGCTGATGCTGGGTGTAAGTTTGGGGTGCAGGGTGTCAGTACTGGGAGCCAGTGCTGGGTACGTGATGCTGGTGCTGGGTGCCAATAGTGGGTGCATGGTGCTGGCACTGTACCGGGCGCTGGTGCTGCTTATCAATAGTGGGAGCACAGTGCTTGTCCTGTGTGCCAATATTTGACACTGGGTGCTGGTGCAAGGTGCTGGTACTGGGTAGCAGTGCTGGTATTATGTGCAGGGTGCTGGTACTGGGTGCAGGGTGTTGGTACTGGGTACCAGTGCTGGTATTATGTGCAGGGTGCTGGTACTGGGTGCAGGGTGTTGGTACTGGGTGCAGGGTGCTGGTTCTGGGTACCAGTGCTGGTATTATGTGCAGGGTGCTGGTACTGGGTGCAGGGTGCTGGTACCGGGTGCAGGGTGCTGGTACTGTGTGCAGGGTGTTGGTACTGGGTACCAGTGCTGGTATTATGTGCAGGGTGCTGGTACTGGGTACCAGTGCTGGTTGTGTGATGCTGGTGCCGGGCACAGCCGTGGGTGCCCGGCGCTGGGGGCAGGGGGCCGGGGCGGTGGGTGTTGCGGGTGGGTGTCAGTGTGTGAGTGTGCGTGTGCGCGCCGTGAGGAAGTGCCAGGGCTGCAATCGCTTTCGGAAGTGGCCGGCGGGGCCGGGCCGGAGCCTGCGCAGTGCCGCCGCCGCCGCTCGGCTCCCGCTGCCGCTCCCTCTCCCTCCGGTGCCCAGCCCGGCGGCAGCGCAGCGGCGGCGGCCGGGGGCGGCGGCGGCGGCGCGGATGCCCGGCCCGTGAGTACCCCGCGCCCCGGCCGGGGGCTGCCGCGGCCGGGGGGCACGCGCTCCCCTCGCCCCCTCCCTCGCCCGCTGCCCAGCCCAGCCCCGCTCCCCCGCCGGACCCCGCTTTGCCCACCCGCTCTCCCTCCCCCAGCCCCTCGCACGCTCCCCCTGCATGGACCCCTGCCCCGAGCATCCTCCCTCCTGCACCGCTCCCCCCACACGCGCGGAGGATGGAGAGCCCTGCCCGTGCCTGTCTGTCTGTCCGTGCGTCCGTGTGTCCGGCTGCCGCCTGTCACCGGCCCCGTGTGCGAGCGCTGGGGCGGGGGGATGCTCCGTGGGGACCGGGCGGCGGGGCGGGGGGACCCCGAGCGCGGAGCAGGGAGGGGGAACTCCCCGCCGCATCCCCCCAGGGGAGGGCAGGGCTCCTGCCAGGAGGAGGAGGAGGAGGATGGAGAGGGGGAAGGAGGGGGGCACCCTCCAGCCGCAGGGCCGGCGGCGCCGGGGTTTGCCCAGCCCGGGGCGGGGGTTGCAGGGAGGATCCCCCCCGAGGCCTCCCCGGCTCTCCCGCACCCACAGGTGGGTGCCAGGGCGGTGCCGGAGCATCCCCGCAGCGGCGCGGCCGGGCAGGGCTCCGTGCCCGTGCGGCTCCCCGGGCTCCGTGCGGAGGGTGCCGAGCCTCGCCCGGGCGAGGGGCAGCGCTGAGCCGGGCTCGGGCAGCGCCGGGGCTCGGGGAGGTTGCCTGAGGTCAGGGCAGCCTCGGGCTGCGGTGCCCGCGGGTTCTCCAGCAGAGCACGGCCGAGGGCTGGCTCAGGAACCTGCCTCGGGGGTGTGGAGGACGCGGCTGTCCCCAGAAGGAAGGTGACATGCGAGTGTCGCCCGACACGAGCCCATCATGTGCATGGTGTCGCGGGATGCCGCACTTGGCGCTGGGCTCGGTGGCCCAGGGATGGAGAGGGACAGCGCGGCCACCACGCCCTGAGCGGGTCCCTGTGCCCTGAGCGGGTCCCTGTGCCCTGAGCGGGTCCCTGTGCCCTGTGCGGGTCACCATGCCCTGTGCGGGTCACCGTGCCCTGTGCGGGTCACTGTGCCCTGTGCGGGTCACTGTGCCCTGTGCGGGTCACCATGCCCTGTGCCGGTCACTGCGCCCTGTGTGGGTCCCTGTGCCCTGAGCGGGTCACTGCGCCCTGTGCGGGTCCCTGTGTGGGTCACTGTGCCCTGTGCGGGTCCCTGTGCCCTGTGCCAGTCACTGCACCCTGTGCGGGTCCCTGTGTAGGTCCCTGTGCCCTGTGCCGGTCACTGCGCCCTGTGCCAGTCACTGCACCCTGTGCGGGTCCCTGTGTAGGTCCCTGTGCCCTGTGCGGGTCACCATACCCTGTGCGGGTCACTGCTCATCCCCCAGCACCCAGGGGCTCCCCGGGAAGCTCCCTCTCCCCGCTGCTTCCATGAGGCTGCTCTGGCACGGATCCACGGCCTTATTTAAGAAACTAAACAAAACGTGTGAAGCGAGTGGGAGGGATTCCCCTGCTGCGAGGGGAGTTCATTCCCCTCTGGATGCGTCTCCATCCCCGTCAGTGGAGATGCTCATCCCGTGTCACGCTGGGTGAGCGGAGCTGTGGCATTTGCTGGCCTGGTGCACGGCGTTTTCTTTGGGAAAACGGGTCACCCCAGTGGGCACATACTTCAGAGTATCTCCCAGGGGAGAGCGCCACATCAGACTTCCCTACAAGGATTTTAGCTGCTCCGCGTCAGCCCTTCCCCACAAATGACTCAAGCCACTGATCAAAATACAGTCATGTTCTTCAGCAATTAAACAACCTCCACCTCACAGGATTGTAGTGGAGAAGCAGGAGTTTAGTGACATGAATATATCTCAGTCAGGGTGCAAGCACCCGTTTTGGTATTATTATTTAAGAAAAGAAGGAACTGAAGGCAGATAAATATTTCAAACGAAACCCAGAAAGAGTAAGGGAGAAAAATACCTTGGCAGGGTTGTTGGTTCTGAGTCTGCCCAAGGTGCTGGAGCAGCCCATCTCAGCCATCTCCTGAAGTGCATCCTCTCCCATCTTGGCTGAGCTTTGGTTCTTGTCTTTGCTTTTAGGCTGGGCCTGGGTTTCAGCTGGGCTGATGTGAAGTGAGTGGGTGAGCTCAGTGCTCAGAGCTCTTCCCTGTGAGCAACAGGTCAGGAGTAGCAAACCAGCCACTGTGTCTCTCCTCAACCTCTGCAGAGCATGAGCTTGAGCTGCTGAGGCTTTTCCTCTTTTTTTTTTTTTTCCCAAATTTTTATCCTCTGGATAAAAATAATTTTGGAAAGCTCATGAGGAGGTAAGAGCCACTCTGCCTTTCCCCTCAAGCTCCTCCTGCTCCTCGGATCAGTTCATGCACCAACCCCTGGCCATGCCTGAGCACCCCAAAAAAGAACAGGCAGGGCACAGCAAGGCCAGCAGGCATTCCCCCTGCCATGCCACACTCTCAGGGCTCAGCAGTGGGCTCTTGCCTGAATAACAGCAGTTCTGAGTGATCTGGTGCCCAGGGCCTTCACCCGAGACTTCCTATTGCTCAGTTCCTTATTCATCTGCACATTCCTCTCTGCATTTCCATTACAGAAGCTCTTCAGAGAGGGAGCATCTAAATGCAGCTGGTTTTATACATTATTTCATAGTTGTTACTTATTCAGGGGAGAAGAAAAGATCCTGGACCTCATCAGTGATTTTTTACATCCTCCCATGTGTTACAACCTGGGTTCCACCTGTGGGGAGGGCAGCAGAGGGAAGTGTCCGACATCTTCCGTGGTGTGAGAGGGGAAGGAGCTGAACTCGCAGGACTCCCAACACCCTGTCACAGAGGGGAAGCAGCTCTGTGGTGCCATCACTGCCCCAGCTCTGGCAGCTCAGGGAACGGGCATCCAGCCCCAGCATCTCCCTATCCACTGCCCATCCGGCACCACTCGAGCCTCCTCCAGCTCATTCCCAGCACTGCTGGGCTCAGCCAGCCCTTTTCCTTCCCCAGCTGCCACTCCATGGGTTACCCCATGCAGCACAGGGAGGGTCACCTGCAGAAAATCCTGAATCCTCACTGCCCTGGCCATCCAAAGGGTGTGATGGTAACTCCAGCAACACCGCTGGCCAGCTCTCCTCTCTGCTCCCACGGGTTTCAGGACATCCAGAACTTCTCACAGGGATCAAACATCTTAAATCCAGCTGTGCATGCTCTGCAGGAGCTGTTGGCTGTGCTGCTTCACAAGCCCTGGGGTGAGTTCCCTGTGCAGCTGCCCAGCCATCCTCAGGACCTGGGGACACAGCAGCTGGTGGCTTTGGGGTAAAGCTAGTGAAGGCAGAATCCTGGCTCCATCCAGATCCTGAGCACCGTGTAAGACAAGGCAGCAAC
Source organism: Melospiza georgiana (assembly GCF_028018845.1). Lineage (NCBI taxonomy): Eukaryota > Metazoa > Chordata > Aves > Passeriformes > Passerellidae > Melospiza > Melospiza georgiana. The sequence continues at coordinate 6,436,270 of NC_080446.1, forward strand.
CCCAGAGTTTTGATCAACCTTTCACCCTTCTGCGAAAGCGCTCCCTGGGAGCATGGAGAATTATTTTATTTCTGTTATTTTTGGCTGCAAGTCCACTGGGTTCCTTCTTCAGAGTGGACCAGTAACAGAAACCTCCTGCCTGTGATTTTTCCCCTCTCCAGACACTGTGCAGGGCATGGAGGGTGATGCCTCAGCCCATCCCATCATATTTTCTGGATCCATAGGACCTCAGTCATTGTGGGTGAGTGCACCGGGAGAGGCAGGGAGTGCTCTGCCACTCACCCATCCTGCAAAACCTCCTGCCCTTGGCCATTTCGTGAGAGCAACATTTAACCAGCAGAAGGGTGGAGCAGCAGTGAAAACAACAACAAAGTTCTTTGGGGTTCAGCTTCACCATTCATCTTAGACATGGAAAAAAGGGGTTTTCCTGACAGCAGGAAAATGTGTGGTCGAGTTTTCGAGCAAGCCGCCCTTCAAGTTCTCCGAGCACTTGGAACCAGCCTGGGTTGACCTTTTGAGGGCTCCCTGCTGGGCTTGGGGGCCCAGGTTTGCCACACTCCGCTCTCGCTTGTCGGCACTTGCCCCACTCTGGAGGCAGAAATGCTGCAAAGCCTCCAGGGGAGCAGCGGGATGGGCACGGCAGAGCGGGGTCGCAGCATTCCTGTGCACGGCCGTGGCTCTGGGTGCGCTGGCAGCCCCCTCCCAGTGCTGGAAACACCCCTGCTTCAGCCCAAAGTGGGTCAGCAAAAGGGTTTGGGGTAAGGGTTTGGGTTTTCCAGCTGCTCCCCCTCCTGCAGGTTTAACCCAAGCAGGGCTGCAGCTTCCTCGACAGAAGGCGAATGCCCAAGCAGCGCTGCAGGGCAAAGGGCAGGAGAAGAACAAACAGGTACATATTGGCATTAGTGGGCAGAAAGCTTCAAGCTAGACTGGAAAACACCCACAAAACCCAAGGGAAGATGCTGCCTGAGAGCCTGGTGGGGGTTTCACCAGGAGGAGAGAGCTGGCGAAGCAGATTTGGGGCTGCAGAAATGTATTGCTGTGACAGCAGCTCGTGTGCTCTGATGGGACCTGCACCCTGCAGCATCCTGGGGGCTCAGCAAAGGCCATCACCATGGCCTGTAAATCAGGGTCTCACTGAGATGCCCTGCAAGGCCCACTGCCACCATGTGAGCCCAGAATGCCTGCAATGGGCACCCACCATGGCCAGGGTCCTGCGCCCCAGCCGTGCCTGCCCTGTCTGGCAGCAGGGGGATGAGCAGCTGCACTGCCAGACAGTGTCCCAGGGCATGGGGCCACACAGGGTGACAGTGCTTCCTTCCTCCTCACACTGCCAGCTCCTCCCTGGGTGATGGAGCTGAGCCCTGCCATCAATCTTCCCCTTAGCTTGGGGTTTAAATCACCAGGGCAGCTGGATTTGGGGGACAAGAATTGCTCACCCTGATCCCTTCTGGTGGCTGGGGCAGGGCAGAGCCTCCCTGCTGCCCTGGCACCATGACCACACCTCAGGGGTCACCTGTGACCCTTGGGACTCTCCAGAACTTGGGCAGGGCATTGGGTCAGCAAATCCCCCTTTCCCTGGGTGTTTGCCTGCAGGATGAGGCCTGGGGGATTCATTCCTCAGTCCCTCAGTGTTTTAATGCAGGACCCAAGTCTGATGTGGGAGGAAGTTTTGCTGGCATAAGTGACAGCCCAGCTCTGAAAGCTGTAGTCCAGGCAGGGGACATGTCCCAGCCCTGGTGCATGTCCCCAGCAGCACAAAGTGACATCTGCCTGAAGCCAGGCTCCAAAGGCATCTGTCAGGGCTGGCAGTGTGCAGGCAGCAGCACTCACAGCTGAATAAACCATGGTGGGCAAATGCCCCTGGGTGCAGTGCTTGGGACATGCTCCCCTTGTCCCCAGCTGTCCCCAGCTGCTGGCGTGGCCCTGGCCTGGCTGGTCCCACTGCTGGTTGAGCCAGGCTCTGCCCTGCCCTGACCACATCAATGCCATTGGGGCCGTGCTTTGGGCAGGAAGTGTGGCTGCAGAGCAGGGCCAGACCTGTCCTCAGCGTGGTCACACTCAGCGCCTGCCCGTGCCAGCACAGGCTCCCAAACCTCCTCCTGCACCTCCTGGTGCCTCCCATGCAGGGCTCTGCGTGCAGCCCAGCTTGTGCTGGGGGAAGAATCATCCCTCAGGTGTGCTGGGAGCTCTCAGAGCCGTGCTGAGCCAGCCCTTTGATCCAGCATTGCCCTGTGATGCAGTGTTCTTCCTTTTCATCCCATCCTGCCTTGGTTCTCTGTCTGGTTCCTCATTTCCTTGAAGGATGCCACTCTTCATCCCTCAAATTACCACTGTCCTGTGGTCCCAGGGGCTGGCAGCTTGCTGTGAACAAGGAGCACCCCACCACCCATCCAGCTCAGCTCTCCCCTGGCCATGCCAGTGCCTTATCCTCCTCCCTGTCCTCTGATCTTCCCTCCCATCAACCAGCAGGCTCCTCCATCTGTTTAGCCCCTGCTGGGTATTGATCACTGATCTGTCTTCTCCTCTCCCATGGATCATTACTGAGGTCAGAACAGGCCCCTGCCCTCACACCACAACACCTCTGGTAGTAGAAACACAGTTGTCAGGGCTTGCCTTACTAAACCCCCAGCTGATTGGCATGGGGCTATTTTTGTGCTGTAAAACAATTGACTCTGGTTCAGCGTTTCAGGGTCAGGGCATGGGTGCTGGCAGTGCTGTGCCTGTCCTGCTGCCCAGCAGCCATGGTGCCAGGACAGAGCCATGGGTCTGTTCTCCTCTTCCCAGCAGGTGCTGGATGGGTTCACGTGGTCCTTTTGGGAGGGCTTATGGTGGGATTTAGCTTGGAGGATGCTCAAACAGAAATACACAGGGAGCAGAGGAGGTGGGTGGTCTGGAGAAGGACCCTGGCATTGTCCTCATCCTGGCAGGAGAGGGGCTGTCAGCTCTCGTGGTGTTAAAGACTGGGGAGGTGTTTGGACACACTGAAGCATGTCACAGTTCCCATCAGCAGGATTTGCCTTTCCAGCCTCTGGGAATGGCAGAGGAATCACTGCAGGACAGAGGATCTCCCCAGAGGTACCTGCTGGCCACCGCTGCCTCAGACATGTGTGCGGGCACATCTGTGGTGTTATCAGTGCCATGGGCTCCTTATCAGCGCCATGGGCTCACAGGGCAGCGAGGACACGGCAGGGTGCAGCCACATGGGCACAGCCATGCCTTCATGCCAGCAGAGCCCACCCAGCCCTGCCAGGGATCACTGGCACCTCTGTGCTGGTAGGATTTGGCTCAGCCCAGCCCCATCCCGCAGAGACAGGGGGCTCAAGCCCTCAACCTCTTTAATCTTTTTCTAAAAGATTGCTAAGGGGTGGAGGAGGGGGGGGGGGATTGAAAACCAAGTCTAAAAATAACTCCTAAAACTTCCTGTGCTGCTGGCAGGTGGCTGGGACAGGCTGCGGGGGCGGGAGGCAGCTGTGGGGCTCAGGCCGTGCCTCTGCCCTTACCATGGGGTAACCCTGGCAGAGGGGTCCCGGGGGGTGCCAGCCCCCTGCCACCCACCCCAGCTGCCTGCTGGGCTGCCTCGCCTCTGGTTGCACTCCGTGGCTGGTTCCAGCCAAATTTGGCAGAGATCAGAGGTGCTGGGACCTCCTGGGAGGATGCCAGGGAGGGGGTGGGGAAGCTGCAGGCTGTGCTGAGCCCTTATGAGACGCTGGAGAATCCAGCAGCAGCACGCCAGGGCTGCCAGGCTCTCCTCGTGCTGATCCAGCGGGGCTGGTCTAGCAGGTGGTGGGTGTTTGCTGCTCCTCCAAGGCATGGAGAGGGCTCAGAGCCGGTGCTGCTCCTGGCTGAGGCATCGCTGGGCTGTGACAGGGATTTGGACAGGGATGGTGTCTCCATGCCGCTGGTGGTTTGTTCATTGTGCCCACCTTGCGGGGTCCTGTGATGAGCAGCAAAGCTGCTGTCCCGGTTTTGACCCATAAAATACCAAGGGAAGGTCCTTCCTGGGGTGGAGAGTGACAAGAGGTGACCAGAGAATGGAAATACTCTCAATGCCTGTGAGCTGGGAGTGCTGGAAGCCGTGAGAGCGTGGCTGCATCCTGACAGCCCCAGCTGTCCCCCTGCCTTGTAGCAGCAGAGGGAATCCTGGAACACCCTCTGGGGAATGAATGAGGTTCGGGTGCGCGGAGAAGCGGCGCCCGGCGGAGCCCCCGGAGCGCCGGGGGTGACGGCAGGGGAAGGGGCTGCCCAGGCCGGTGGTGGCTTTGGGTGACAGGAAGGTTTCCATCCGGATGGAGTGGCTGGGGACGGCAGCAGCACAACCGCGTGGGGTTTCGCGTGCCGGGTGTGCGGGCTCGGAGCAGGGGAGGTGATAACTCGTGTCCGGGGAAGGCGGCGCTGGGATGAGCCGATAGCGGGCGCATGGCGCTGCCCCGGGGGAGCGGGGTGGCTGCCGGCGTCCCTCCTCCCTCTTTCTCCCCTTCTGCCCTTTTTCACCTGCGGTGAGACCGTGCCACCGAGGGGCAGCCGCCAGCACAGACCACAAGCCGTGCTGGTCGCTTGTGGGCTGCAGCCTCCTCTGCCCACGGCAGGGCCGAGGGTGAATTTAATCAAGAAAACGGAGATTGGCTGATTCCTCTCTCTCTCTCTCTCTCTCTCTCTCTCTCTTGTGTTTCTATTTTTCCTGAAGAGGAAAAAAATCAAACAACTTTGTTTGTGAGTCACTCTTGGCCGAGGGAGCAGGGCTGCGCTCTGTGTGTGCATCAGGCTGGCACATCCCACCTCGCAGGGACAGGGATGCTGCCGGAGGCACCGCCGGCGGCTCTGACTCAGCCCTTCCCGCACAGCCCTTCCCGCACTGCCCACCTCGCTGCCGGTGTCCGTGCCCTGCGGGCAGTGCTGGCAGCCCGGGCACATCGGGGGCACAGCGTGGCGGAAAGCGCTGTCGCTTTGAAGCGGCCTCGGCTGCGGGGCTGTTCCTGCCTGTCACCCTCGGCAGAGCGGGGTTGTTCCAGCACCAGCGTGCCGGGGCTGCTTCCGAGGAGCTGCCATCAGTGCCAGTCCTGGCTGGGGAGCCCCATCTTGGTGGCCCTCGTGGATCCATCCTTGCATGGATCCAGCCCTCCTGGAGGCAGGAGGCTGACCTGGCTCAGCCCCACTGTGCCCCTCCATGGGGCAGCTGGCCCCGTGATGGAGCAGCAAGGAGAGCGTCTGGGCCGGGCTGGGGCTTTCCCAAAAAAGGCCTGAACTCTTCGGTTGAGTTTGCCACTTCCCTTACCACTCCCTTTCCTGTGAGAGGATGTGTTTGTCCGCTTTTCTTTTCTCTTTCTCTCTTCTTTTCTCCCCCACCTCCCTGCCCGCAGAGCCGGCGGTCCCGGCGATGCCGCGCACCCCCTGAGCCGGGCAGGGTCCCCCTGGCTGGTGCCATGGCCAGGCTGCAGGTATGGACACAGCACAATGGCTGCTCCCACACCCCCCAGTCCTCCCAGCACCCACAGCACAGGTGGGCACGTCAGGGACAGCACAGGTTGTGCTGGGAGTGCCCCTGCACTGAGGTGGGTGCTGATTTGTGCCCTGTGCTGCAGAACCGGGGGAGATTGCTCTGCCCAGGGTGAGCAGGGCACGAGGAGCTTCATATGCAGGTGTGTGGGATGGGGCCAACATCTCAGCAAGGACTGCTGGAAGGGGAGGTTCCCCTTTGAAAGTGATTTTGGGGAGAGCTCATCTTGTCTGGTTGCTTGGAGGGTCCCCGCTCCATTTGGCAAGAGGACAGTGCCAGACATCATGGGGACATCACAGGTGTGTGATGCCACCTGGCACAGCCCAGGGACACCTGGCACACGGGGGACTCTCAGCCTCACAGGGGGCTTGGGGAGCTCAGGGAGGGTGGTTCTGGGCTGTCTCTTCTCTCTGTGGGGAAATGTCCCCTTTTTGTCATCCTTCCTCTTTCTGCAGCCTCGAGCGCACGCCCTCGCCTTCCCTCCGGCACTTCCCTATCCGCCAGCCCCCAGGGAGGCCTGGCACTGGGGCAACTGGTGACAGCCCCACAGCAGCCAGCCCCTGCCAGCTGGGCAGCTGGGGGTGGCAGGGACATGAAAGGGTGCTGGGAAATCATCCCTGCAAATCCAGACCATGATGGCAGTGCCCTTTGGTGTCCATCGGAGTGTCCTGGCATTGCCTTTTGGTGCCAACCCAGACGTGCTGAGCTTGGCTTTTGGTGCCACGCCAGATGTGCTGGCATTGCCTTTTTGTGCCAATCCAGATGTGCTGAGCTTGGCTTTTGGTGCCAAGCCAGATGTGCTGGCATTGCCTTTTGGTGCCAACAAGGATCACACCAGCAGCACCTCTTGCTGCCATCAGACAGTGTCCCTGTGGTCCCTGTGCAGACCCACAGTTCCTTTCTCCCTGTTCCCATGGCACAGCACACTCTTCCAGAATGGCCCTGGGTTGTGTCCCACAGCACCCAGGGTGGGCAGTGGCCTGGTCCTGCTCCTGGCTGGGTGCTGAGCACACCCCTGGCATGGGAAGGGGGTGCTCCTGCCTGGGGATGCTGCTCCCTCCTGCTGCCTCTCTAGGGTGTGTTGGCTCAGCCACTTATGGGTCAGCTCTGGCCAAGGAGCAAAATGAAGGACCTGGATGTCCTCACAGAGCAAAGCCACACACTGTCCCCATATCCCAGTGCTTCAGTCACCCCCAATCCAACCGTTCCATAGCCAGGGCTGTGGCAGAGCCAGGCTGAGCTGGGAGGAAGCTGGGTGTTCCCAATGCTCAGGGTGTCCTGCTCACCCCGTTCCCACAGCCTCAACCCCAGCCCCTGTTGGTGCCACAGCCCCTGGCAGTGCTGGGTGCCATGGGATGGGCAGTGGGATGTGGGTGCTGGGAGTGGAAGATGGTTGGGCCAGGAGAGGCAGAGGAAAGGGAAGAAGTGGGGAGTTAAGTGGACCCGAAGGCAGCACGGTGTGAGGGAGCAGAGCTGCTGCTGAACTGGGTGACAAGATCACAGCCATCCTGCCAGCACTTGGGGCTATAAATAGGGACAATTGGGAGTGAAACACAGACTCTCTCCTTTTTCGTTCCTGTGGAAGCACTGGGACTGTGGGAGGGTTTGGGAGGGCCCAGGAAAGCACTGCTGGGTGATGGCTGTGCTGGGAACAGGGGGGCTCTACCCCAGGGCTCATGGAGGGCTCTGGGGACAGCTGTGTCCCCAGCTGCATCCCACAGCCTTGCTGTGTCCCCTTGCTGAGTGGCAGCAAGACTCAGACGAGGCCTGGGGCTGCTCAAGGTGGGGATGCTGAGGCTGAGATCTCTGGGGGCTCTCCCTGCTGCCTCTGCTCCCATTCCTTCCTTCTGGCAGGGGAAGGACCAGGATTGCTGCCCATCACCCTTGGCAAGGCACAGGGAGGTAGAGCCAGCTGTGGCCTGACATAAACACTGCCCGTGCTGAGCCCAGCATCTCTCCTTCGCAGGAGCATCCCTGCTCCAGGCTGAGCCAGTGGTGTGGGCAGGGACAGGCAGGTGTCCTGGACAGGGTTTGGTTTAGCACCAGGAGCTGTGAAAACTCACCATCACTGCCCTGTTTCCTTCCACTCACATGATGCTGTGTAGCAGCTCTGACTTCCCCAACCCATGCCTGAAGACACCAGGGGTTTCAGCCACTCTTCCTCATGGCACAGGGCATGGCCAGGGGTGTGCAGGGCCAGCACTGAGCCCCTCACCCTGCCAAGCCCCACTGCTGCCTGCAGTGAGCCCCACAGCATCTCCAAAGTGTGGGATGGGATCCCAGGCAAAGCAGGGGGCTGACAGAGCATGTGCCACTGCATTTCCTCTTCTACTTTCCTTCTCACTTCCTTTTCTTGCACTTTCTGCCTGCTGCCCTGCCCTCGCTTGCCACCTGCCCAGGGCATTTCCCTGCACAGAGCTGCCCTGGAGCCGCTCCAGGCCGGGGGTTCTGTGCAGTAACGAGGTCCCACTCCTGCCCTCCCCACAGGCTCCATCCAGGAGGCGGCAGGGACAGTAGCCAGGGGGTCTCAGAGCTCACCCGCGGGCTGGGAGGAGCTGAGAGCGGCAGAACAGCCCCTGAAACACGACCCAGACCCAACGCCGTCCGCCGTGTATGAGGCTGGGACACAGGTGAGGCGTGGCTGGGGTGGCAGGCAGGAGCCAGCACTGAATTACAGCAAGTCACTGCACAGGGGCTGCTCCTTTGTGTGCTAGCACAGATGGGGGTTGGTCACGGCAGCTCCCTGACCCTCTCCCCTCTCAGTACGCAGGACCCGCGTCCACAGAGTCACTCCTTCCGATGTCCCGGCATGAGACCTCTCCGAGCACGGTGCAACCCGCCAGCAACCACCGCCCCAACGCCTGCTGCTTCTGCTGGTGCTGCTGCTGCAGCTGCTCCTGGTACGTCCCCCTGCCCCTGCCCTGGCTCCTGCAGCCTCACCCACTGAGCATCACCCACCCGCCTCGTCAGGGGCAGGGGGTAGAGTGCTGGGTGCACTGTGATTGCTGTTCATGACACAAATCTCTTGGGATGCATAGAGGGACTCCCCCATGCTGCCCTGATGGTCTCCAGGCAAGGATGGCCCCATCCATATGAGCCCTCTGGGAAGCTCTGCCTTGCAGCAGTGGGCACAGAGTCCAGCCCTGCCCTCCCAACACTGCCCAAAGCCAAGGATGGAAGCAGCTGCTTGCCTCCATCTGCATCTCCTGTCCTTACTGAGGATCTCCAGCTCCTTATTCTCTGGATAACCCAGGTTTTGGAGAGCCCATCTGCTCTTCCTCCTCAGCATCTGCTCATTCAGAAATTGCTGATGACTCCAGCTTTGCAGCAGCTTTGGTCTTTACACCCACCAAGAGCAGCGAGCTTGGAGGAGCAAAAACCCTGGAGCTGAGCCCCATGCATCTCCCTCCTAGACACTGTCCTAGGCTTGGTGGCATTCCCTGTGTCTGTCCTTAATTTCTGCAAGAGCCTGTGACAGAGAGGGAGCAGAAATCCCAGAGATGGGACAGCTGTTCCTCCTGTATCCTGTTCCTGGTTGAGTGGGGCTCAGCCCTGGCAGGCAGCGAGCCCTGGGGGTGGCACGGGCAGGGACATGCCCAGAGCTTTGCCCACCCAGCTGCCCATGCTGGGGCAGAGGTTTGCACAGCCAGTCCTGTGTGAGCAGCAGGGACAGTGTCGCAAGCAGGAAGGGCTGCGGTCAGTGCTGGGACCGAAATTCACGGGCCCAGGGGAAGTTGGCTGATGGCTGCTCTCCACTTGTGCCACCAGCACCCCCGGGGACAAGGGGACACAGAGACAGGGAACACTACATCCCCAAACCCCAGCACCTCTATCCCACTATCTGCCTCCAGGCTGGACTGGTGCTGGCACGTCACCAATAAACACTTGTTTATTTCTTGGTGATTGTTCGTGACACAACAGCTCACAATTGTTGTGAACGCATCAGCTCCGCCTTGGGCTGGTCCAGCACTGACCTCTGCCGGCTGCTGTGGCCACTCCAGCTCAGCTCAGTCCTGGCACATGGCCCTGGCACACAGCCTGAATGCTGGAGCAGGACCAGAGCCACAGCAGCCCCCGAGCACAGGGACAGCACAGGGACAAGCTCACATGGTGACAGCATGAGGGAACCAGGGTGCCACCAGGGCAGTGGTGAGAGGAAGGCATGGCTGGGGGGTGCTGGTGCCCACGGAGGAGATTCAGGGGTCAAGGTGGGGTCTGCATGTGTCCCCAATGCCCCTGACTACCTTTCTGTCTCCCCGTTAGGAACGAGGACCGAGAGCGAGCATGGAGGGCATCCCGGGAGACCAAACTGGAGAGCATCCCAAACTGTGAAGCGTGGTGAGTGCAGGGCCAGTGCAGTGGGCTGGGGTCAACCACAGCAGGGCACAGTATGGCACTGTCCCCTCTGCCACCCTCCATGGCAGCCAGGACTGTGTTCTGCCCTTGGGGTACACACCCAGGGCTCAGGGGTTCCTGGTGATGTGTCCATGTGTCCAGCTCCTCCCCAGTTCTCACCAAGAAACAGGGAATCTGGAGCCACAGGCTGAATCCTACTGTGGTTCTGCCCTCAGGCCCATTGCAAAGGGAAACTGAGGCATGGAAGAACCTCAGCAGATTTTGGACCTCATTCTGCCATTTAGACCCACTGCCAAGAGCATCCTGCAGCCACAGGCAGAGGAGGGGACAGGCCATTCCCAGGGGGTCTCAGCGCTGAAGTGGAAGCAGCAGCAGTGTCTACATTCACTCAGGGAGGAGCAGGATGGGCCAGCACCCCACTCCAGGAATGCTGGGCACCAAGCACCCATTCCCTGAGTGACAAGTGTGACACACCCAGCCATGGGGGCTCTGTGCCGTGCCTGGAACAGCTGGGTCAGGGTTAGATGTGCTAATTAGCCATGGATAATGAGTGTACCTGGCCTGCTCAAACAGGTGCTGAGCATTTGCTGGGAAACAGCCTCCCTCCCTCTCCACCCCCTTCTCTCCCTCCCCAGCTGAGAGGGGTGATGGACCTGTGTCAGTCTCTTGGCTCAGAGCTGCCTCTCCACCAAAGGGCTTTTCCTCCTGTTGATATTTGTGCAGAGCCAGCACCAAAATACACCCCAGTTCGGGAAATCCATCCCAAAGCAAGGCTACACTCCAGCTTGGCTGAGCAGAGCCAGGACAGAGCCCAGAAGTGACCTCTGGAAGCTCCACACCACTGGAGCCTGAGCAGGAACATCTCCTCATGGGCACGGGGGATGTGGTTGGGCACAGTTCCTCTGGGTGGGACCAGGGATGAGCAGGAGGGACACAGTGGGATCCCTGGGACACAGGAGGGACACAGTGGATGTCTGTCTGGCTGTAACACCTTCCCCTTGCCTTGCCATGGACCTGTCAGTGCCAAACCCACGCCGGAGGAGGTGCAGGGCTGGGCACAGTCCTTTGACAAGCTGATGAAGAGCCCGGCGGGGCGCAACGTCTTCCGGGAGTTTTTGCGGACTGAGTACAGCGAGGAGAACATGCTCTTCTGGCTGGCGTGTGAGGAGCTCAAAACCGAGTGCAACAAGCACACCATCGACGAGAAGGCCAGGATGATCTACGAGGATTACATCTCCATCCTCTCTCCCAAGGAGGTAGGAGGCAGAGCCTTTGAGGGGAGGGCTCTTAGGGAGAGGGCTCAGTTCCAGCTGCTGCCAGAGCCCTGTGACAGTTTGGGGATGAGCTTGGCAGGGTGACGGCGGTGGGAAGGGGATATCCAGCCCCCCAAAACCCCCGGGCCGCTGCTGGCACTGTGACTGCGGGCCGGGTTGTGCTGCGGGGCCGAGACCTCACGAGGGCACCAGCGGGCCGAGAAAATGCTGCATCCCGGCTTACAGCATCCCTGGAGTGGGGTACCCAGGGCGGGACCACCCCATCCCACCTCCCTATGCCCAGCTGGGGGACACAGAGGGGTCCCAGAGAGATCCCCATTCGATCCTGCAACCCTCCCCAGCCACCGGGCTCCAGTGCCAGTATCTTCTGGGATGGAGCACACTGGTCTCCCCACATCTGGTGCTGCATTGTTACTCAGTTTCCCTTGAGAGGGATGCCGGGATGGGTGCTGGGCCAGGGGCTTGTCCTTGGGTGTCCCCCAGCCCCCACTTTCTCTCCGTGCCCCCCAGGTGAGCCTGGACTCGCGGGTGAGGGAGGTCATCAACCGGAAGATGCAGGAGCCGTCCTCGCACACCTTCGACGACGCACAGCTCCAGATCTACACGCTGATGCACAGAGACTCCTATCCCCGCTTCCTGAACTCTGCCATTTACAAATCGCTGCTCCAGACCGTCTCCCACTCCTCCTCGGAGTCCTAAGGGCATCCACTAGCCGTGGGGACAGCAGTGAGGACACGGTGGCCAGGGACGGTCGGTGCCTCCTCCCCTCTGCCGCCCTCCTTGCCAGACCTCACCGTTTTTAGCTTTTTACCTATGAACTGTCACCCCGGTGTCTGGGCCACACTGCAGGACTGTCCCCAGGACACAGCCTGGGCCAGTCCATACTACTGATTCTCTGCCCTGTCCCCAGTGCTGGCCAGAGCGAGCTGGGGGAGCACAGGACAGCGCCCAGGGCCTGGCTCCCCCCACACCCTGTTTGGAAGAGGTCACTTTATCCCATCTCCACACACCTGGGGACACAGCACGTCCCCATTTTCCACCTGAGACCCAGCTGGGGGTTTTTTGAGGTGGGGGGGAGGTCGACTGTTGTTGGTTTGGGTTTGTTTTTTTAATTTTCAATGCTCCTTTGGTTGGCTTTTACTGGGGGACTTGGGGTGCGGGAGGGGGGTTGACGAGCATCTCTGTACATATAAAAACTTGTCAGGTTTACCTGGTTCCAGCTGTTTGAGGTGGCCCAAAGGGCAGGGGGGTGGTGCTAGAGGCTGTTTGTATTCCTGGTGGGGCAGCGGGCAGAGCTCTGAGGTGCCATAAGGGACCATGGGGATGTGCTAGGGGGTGGGCAGGAGATGTCTTACAGCTGCCTCCCCTGCCAGTCCCCATGACACCACACACTGCCACCCCAAACCCACAGCATCCTCCATCCTTGGTTCATGGACCTCAGGGAGGGGGAAAACACCTGTACAGGTGTTGTCTGCCCTCCTGCAGAACCCACAGGCACCAGGATGCCTGCATGAGAGCTCCCAGCTGGCCCAGGCCTGGGAGAAGCCCAGGGGTCTGCCCTGGTTCCTCCCTGAGCAGGCACCTGGGCTCCATGCAGGATGGAAGTGCCACAGGGAGGATACAGAATTCCCATGTTTCTCCACAGCACAAGGAATGATTTACTGAAGGCTCAGTATGCAGGATTGAAGGCTCAGTATGCAGGATTAAAACGTCTGTCCCTGCCCTTCACACTGAAACAAAGCCAACACAGGGGTTTTGCTGCCAGTCTTTGCTTCTCCTCATCCACCACAGCAGTTTCTTATTTATCCATCCCTTCCCCTCCTCTCTTCAGCCCTTCCAAAAGAAAAAAAATGCTTTTTATTGAACATATTTTTTAAACAAACCAATTCTTTCAGCTTTTTTTTTTTTGTTGTTTTTGTTTCCTTCCTTCCTCATGGCATGACTGTGTGGAAATTCATGTCAGTAAATTTAGTTTTCTTTGCCAAGCTGGAAATACAGTTCAAGAAAATGTATTTTTGAGAGAGACCAGCAATGGTTTATTAGGAATGTCGGTATTGTTATTATTGGCAGGTTTTTCCCCAGTCTGCAACCTTACAGCATCCCCACCCTGCACAGGGCAAGTTTTAGTTCTGGGTTCATTCTGTGAGTAAGGGAAATACTCGCAAATGTGGCCCCAGCCTGAGGGTTGGAGGTTGAACATCCCTGAAGCTGTTCAAGAGCATGGCTGGGGGTCAGAATCCCTCCAAACACCACAGAGGCCTCAGCACAGGGAAGACCCCACTGCCACGAGATAATCTAGTTTTTCTCTTGCTCCCACTCCCTTTTAAACACCTTACAAGCAAATCTTTACTTCTGAAACACCTTTTTATCCAGTGTGCTTCCCCTCCCTGGCTCTCCTGGAAAATGGAGCGGTAAAATGACATGGTAGTTTTCCCAAACTCCTGCTTGGGACTCTTGGTACCTAATTCAGGATTGTCAGAAGGCTGTACACAAGCTCAGCTCTGCTCCTCACAGGAACACAAGAAGAAAGGCAAGAGGCACTGGTGAAGAGCTGGCTCCCTTTCCCAGCACACGAGCCAGTGCTCTGGTCAGCGTGGGTTTTAGATCCTGAAGCTTTTTCAGCAGCACTGCGAGGACACTGCTCCCTCCCAAGCCTGGCTTGAATAATCCCATTCACCACAAGACTCGTGAGGCTTAAAGGAGTTGTCAGCGTCTTTGAATATTTTCCTTCTTGGGAGACTTGGCTGCACCCTGTAAAGTGAAAGCCCTGAGCGAAGGATGCTGGTGGGATCCCTGCCTCCGGAGCAGCACAGCCCTCAAAGGGGCTGGGAGCACGTTTTCCGCTGCTTTCATGTGGCTGCTCACTCCTCTCCAAACATCTCCGAGGTCTCTGCTCAATGTCTGCTGTCTGGCATGCTGGGAAGCCAGTGGAAATACTTGTTTTTCACTCTGGAAGAGGGAAGCAATGCCATGAGATGTGACTGCTCCTGCCCTGCCCGTCAGCACAAGAGCTGGAGGGCACAGCACTGTTCCTTGGCAGCCTCAGACCCACAGAGCTTGCTGGGGTCCCCCAAGTGCTGCATCACCCCAGCTAAAAGCTATGAAAAGGAAAGAGGAAGGATTTTAAGTTTGGCTGAAAGCTGTTGTGAGCTCAGATGGAATTTCCCCACCAGGTTTTAGTTAGCTCCCAGAAGGAGCCTCATTCTGTATCTCTCCTTCACAGGGTCACATCTGCAGATGTGGCACCTGGGGCTGGCTTAGCTACAGGATCCTTTCCTTATCTGACCCCTTCCAAGCACCAGCTCTGAGCTCACTTCAAACCTCCTCCACTTCCACAGCTAAGTGCCAACAGCTCCCACCCATCCCTCTAGCCCTTACCTTGTCCAGATCCAAGCCTCTGGAAAAATTCCTGTATTTGCAGCATTTTCCCTCCTCCTGAGCCTCTCCAGCAAGCCCCTCTGAAACTCCAGGCTGTTTCTCAGCTGTCAAGCTACAAGCAGAGCACAAACAGGAAAGTGCCTGGCACTCACTTTGAACAGTTTGGGGTGGGATTTACTGTGGCTGGTGTCACCCTACTCTCAATCTGTTACAACCTGGGCAGTACATTCTGATCTTTGCAGCAGCCAATGCTGTTGGCATTTAAAGGCTCAAGATGAAAAGGAATCAGTGCAAAATCCAGTGAATGCTGCCAAGATGGAAAGCAACATCTGATCTCTGCCCCAAAAGCTGTTCCGTGTCAATAGTACTGCCCACCCAGCTGCCCCAGGCCGTGGCCCAGTGATTGAGATTCCATGAGGTGACAGAAACAAGCCTTCACACACCAAGGGTGTGCCTGCAAGTCACATCTCACTTTCTGCTGCTCCAGGCTTTATTCAGTCCTCATCCACCTGGACATGGACCGCCTGTCAAGTTCCCATGCTGGAAAAACAAAGTGCTTCACACACAGTTGAAATAAAAGTCAGAAACTGACAAAAATGTTTAATATTAGTTTTGAAGAGAAAGTGACCGTACTCGCTTAGATGAGAAAGTAATGACTGGGTGTGTTTAGTGAGCTCTCCTGCCAACCTGTCAGCCCATGGCTGTGGCTCTCTGCGAGGCCCAGGCCTCCCTGCTGCTGCTCTCAGCGTGTGACAATGCAAACTCACTGGGACACAAAACACAACTGCCATGGGAGCCGGCGTGCGGAGGCTGCGCTCGGGTCTGCGTTTGGCTGCCGCTCTGGGCCTTGGCACGTGTCAGCAGAACTGCAAGAGAAGGGAGTTCAAACCCCATTAGAAACCTCACTGCTAAGAAGGTAAGGATCCAGGTGTGGGCTTGTTTCAGAAGCTGGCAAGGGCTTGGGAGTTCTCAGAAGCAGGGGGGCAAAGGGAGCTCCCATGTGAATCTCTCGCTGTGGCTCTTTGGCACTTTGTAGTGGCATCATTTCTGCTCACCCCTGAGCTCTGTGCACAGCATGAAAGAGCCATTCTGAAATCCTGAACATCATCACCACTACCCTCAGAGGCAGCATGGAAAGCACTGTGAAGCTGGTTATGGAAGAAGGGACATGAGAAGAGAGCAGGGAATGTGGAAATGAGACTTGACCCCAGCTGGTCTGCAGGGATGAACCCAGGAGTTCTTGCCTCTGTGCTGAGAGGGAAGATCACTCTCTAGAGGGTTTGGCAAACACCTCTGAGCAGCAGGCAAGTGCCTGCAGCATGCTGGGAACAGCCCCCACCACCCCTCAGTGCCAGTAATAGCCCTGGTGTGCTACCTTCCAGCGATTCCCACACTCATTGCACACGACGAAGGTGGTCATGGGCTCATCGGAGCTGCGGGTCTGCACCTGCGGGGACAGAAGGGAGGTGAGAGCTGAGCATCACACATGGCCCTGTCCCTCTGGCCTCCAGGGGTTGGTGCTCAGCTCACAAAATCAATGAGAGACCAAGGTTTGGGATGGCAAAAAGAGCTTTCCAGTACAATCAGTCTGGTGGTTGTGTTACACACATACACACATCATGACCACCTTCATCCTGACATTACCTCAGTGACAAGTTTTGGAACAGTGTATTTCCCTCTTCACCCAATCTGCTGTCCATTTCTTGCAGGTGACTCTGGAAGTGGACGTGCACAGCCAATCCCTCCCCTCCCCAAACTGTCCCCCAGGAAGGGATGTTGCCAGCACTGCCTTGACAAACCCCTCTGTCCCAAGCACAAAAGCATTATAAAAGCACTCCAGTCATTTCCATTTACAGAGCAGTCCAACGTCGTGGCCTCACAGCAACACACTCCGGGTTACCAGGTTCTGCACAGTTCCAGTCTGGTTTGTGTTTGAGCCATTAAGGAACTCTGATATTTAACCCAGATGTGATTGCTGCCTCTGACTGGCTCTTGCCAGAAACACATACTTTAGTAAAAACCAGATTTTCGTGGCATTTGAATACCACAAGGCAGATCTAGACTGAAAACACTGGTACTGCCACACCAGTCAGGCAGAACTATGCTGAGGGGTGATTATGGTGATCTATGTGTGTAATTACCCCATGTGCAAGAGTCACAGTATTTGCATGATGCAAATTAACCATTTTTACAAGAATGCTGGATAGCTGAATTCTGTAATTCTCCCCCTTTACTGTCTGCTTCTAACATGTTCATAAATGCCAGTGCATGTACTTGAGACTTACATCCCATCACCCACTAGTGATTTCACTAGGAAACAAAGTACAGATATTGCTGATATTGCTATTTAGGGGACACTGCTGTCTCCTGTTCAAATTCCAGGCACTCAAACTCCAGTCCACTCCAGGTGGAGACAGTGCTGGGAGTGTGCTGGGACAGCCCAGGAATGCTTACTGGGAGCACTGGCAGAGCGAGGCCCCTCGCCTGAGCCAGCCTGTGGGACGTAAGACTGCTGCTGAGCCAAAGGAAACTCCCTGGTCAGACTCCTGGATCTCCTTCTCTTTCCATGTGTTTGTATGTCAAGTCCAAGCAGATGCAGGAGTCTCAGCCGGCACTTGCACACGCAGTTTGTGCGCAGTCACTCAGCAGCAATCTGGTGGCTGCTGGTGCATTTTTGGGTATCTGCACATTCTAAACCACTGACTCACAGCAAAGGCACATTTATCTCCAGATGCCTGGCACAAACATGGGAGCTAAAAAGCACTGGTAATGCACAAGGCTTCCAACAGCTGGCCACGGGGAAGAAAAATCCTCTGTCTGCTCACATCACAGCTTCGTTTATTCCTTTTGTTTCACAAATTTCATGCTATTTGATTTTAAATAAGTTGGGACTCATCCAGCTGCAGGTAATCTATATTCTTAATTTGTACTTTTAATACCATCAACATGTCTGAGTCAGTTTCTGCAGCCTCTCCTCTACACTACCCACTCCTTTCTTGTCTGAATCCCAGCATTCCCAGCACCTGCTTTCAGTGTAGAGCACTGCTGAACTTTTGAAAGCTTCCTCAGTGCTGCACAGCTCCTGCTCTTGTTCAAGTGAGCCAAAATTTACACAAGCTCACAGAAACATGTGCAGAAGTACATTTTAGACAGCCATGAGTGTTTTCTCTCTACCAGTAGCAAAATTTGTGTTGTGCTGCAGGGCCTGTCACAGAGCAGTGCAAGCTCGTGACCATGACAGATCATGGCCTGTGCAGAGGCCAAGACAGGAGCAGGAAAACCAACCTGGGTGTAGGTGCAGTTCTTCTTCTTGCATTTCCCACAGGTGAAGAGGTCAGTCTGTGTCCCTCCTGTCTTGGCCATCTGATGCTCCCGGATTGCTTCTTTTGTCATGGCTTTCCTGATCTCTTTCAGCTCATTACTGGCCATTTCCTTTCAGAAGGAAAAAAAAAAGAAAGAAAAAAGAAAAAAAAGGCAATAAAACCACATCTGCCCAGTTTTACCACCACACCCACTACAGTGGAAACAGCCAACAGGACAAGGCAGCCTGACAGATGGGCATTAACACAGAAAGCCTGTTCCAATTCTGGTTTCTGGTTCATACCCAGGGCCCTGGGATGATGTGAAAACCCAACAAACCACTCTCCACACTGCAAACCCCACTGCAAGCTCACTCCATGCATTCTGACAGCAGCTACTGAGAAAACTGCAACCCTGAAGCAGCCCAGCTAAGCCTCAGGACATCCCCTGTGAGAAGCAAACCCTGGTCCCCAGGCTCCCTCACCTCCGAGGTCATCACAGCGATCTGCTCAGGGGTGATGGCCCCACACAGCACGTTCTTTTTCAGCTCAGGATTTTTGGAGTCCTTCAGGTTGGAGATGCGGCTCCTCACGCGGTTTTTGTATTTCATGTCAGTGTTCTTGACATCCTGGTAGATGCGTGAGGGCAGTCAAGGAGCCTGCAACCAACCCAGAGGCATCAAGCACTTCCCAGCCACCCACGAAGAGCAGGGACTGTCACCCACTGCCAGGATGGAGGTGCTGGGACACAACAGCAGCATCTGCTCTGGGAGGTCAGTGCTGGATTTGAGAGCAGGCTTATACAATCCCAAACTCCAGGGGCTTCCAGCTTGGGCTTTTTCACTGTGCTGGAAATATTCAGCTATGCTCAGGTTCTACAACCTTCCCTTTCTCTCAGCAAGGCAGCCACAAACCCCTCCACTGAGAGAGCCCAGCTGCACCTCCAACCCCACAGTTCCTAAATCAAGCAAACTCCTCACATAAGGCTTATCTCACACCACCATGCAACTTGAACCTCACTGCTCCATCCTTTCCATTGCTTTTGTCTAGATCAGCACACTCTCCTCAACAGGGAGCCCAGGGAAGTTGCATGTATTTGGAAGCAGAATCAAAAGCAGGAAACAACACCCTGATGGGAAGGACAAACAAGGGATTACAGTCTCTGAGCTCCAACTCCACACTGGTAGTTCCTTAGTAGACCCAGACCCCTGACAAGCTGCAGCAGAACATTTATGCACAGAGAGTCCCATTTTTCCTTTGAGCACATGGATTTCTTGCTGGAGGCATGCAGGAAGCACAGTACAGCAAGGATATACTCTTCAATCTGGGCTGCTATGTGCTCGCAGTCGGCACCGATGGCGATGTAGTCGTCTGTAAGACAGCACAAACAGGAGCTCAGAGCCTTCCAAACACACCAGGGCTCCCCAGGCTCACTATTTCTGAGCTACACATCTGGACAGCTTGCTGGTTTGATTCACATGCTCTTCCCATCAAATGGCATCTTGCCCTTTGCTCTTCCTACTCTCTGACCCTTTGGAAAAGGGCAGTGATGAAAATGGATTAATCTAGCCAGTCTGTGCCCTGTCCCTCTCTAGGATATGGACTGCAAGAGACAAAGCTAACAACAGCCTAAGAACTTATTAGTTTTCCAATATATTTTTCATACAATTGAAATCAAATGTATATAGGCAGGGATTGAGTCTCATCAGCTATTCACCTCAGTAAGTAACTCTACTCAGACCAGCCATCTGGGAGGCCTGGAGGTGTGCAGCATTGGGATCAAGCCTTCCTTTCTCATCTCATCTCATCTCAGGACTGTCTACTCCTCCCCTCTTCCCCCACACACCAGTTAAGCAGCATCATACAGAGTGCATAACTGCCATGGATTAGGACAGCCAGTATGATAAATACCATAAAGGAAGGAAGGTAGGGCACAGCTGAGCTTAGGGAAAGGCTCAAAGGAACTCTTTCCCAGATTTCATATGGAAAGGGTTTTTCTAAGAGCTGTGCAAAGCATTTAATGCAGCATACAAAGACATGCATTGGAAGGCTAGAAATAAAGACCTCATGAACTTCTCCATCTGTCATCTACATTCCTTGGCTCCAAATTAATAAGACTCTGCAGTGCTTAGATCCCAATTTTTTAAAGTGATCTGCAATGTGGACACAACCAGATGCTCAAATTTCCAGACATGCTGAGTACCTGCCTCTCACTTGAGATGGTACAGTCTGAATGCAAGAGGGATCTGTTCCACCCCAGATCCAGAGGACCACAATATTTAAGGGGCTCCTGTCTGCAAAGGCAGCAGAGTCTTACAGCAGATGCTGACTGGCATAAGCACCATCCCTACAAAGTCCATGTACTGAGTTATAGCTTCACTTTGTGTCCCAAGGGTGACAGGGAAGACAGCTTCACTTAATAGCAATCAGAAAAGATCTAGAAAGTGAAGCAAATCCCTGCACACCCTGATTAAACTCACAGACCACCCCATGTTGCAACCCTGTGTGACAAACCCTGTGTTCTTAACAGCCATTGCTTTGCACGTTGTCATGCCTCCAGCTCAAGCCTGGTCCCTGTGTAAGAGTCTGAAAAAGCTGCAACAGCAGCCAGTTCATCAAAGGGGTGACCAGTGGCTAGACTGAGCTGCTGGCAATAATCCTCTGACAAGGCTGCTCTAGAACAATATGTCTAAGCTGAGCTGGCACTGAGAGTCTCTGTGAGAATGGTCCAGGAGCTGTGAAGCCCTTGAGGCAATGCAGAGCTTCCCCCAGCACTCACCATCAGCCTGCAGAGCTGCTGTCAGCATCTCCCTGCATTTGTTGCGCACAGCGTCGCACGTGACGGGGGCCGGAGGGAAGGTGGTGATTTTGGGGGTGGTCGGAGTCTTTGGAGGCTCCTGCCTTTTGGTGGAGCTAAAAGAAAAACTTCACCTGTCAGAATGTCTCAGTTTGGGCCACTGAGAGCAGAGAAGGAAGCAGCAGGTATGTGGCCAAGCATCCTGTTAATCACAATACAGAACCAGTCAGAACACAGTGCAAAGTCATTGTCCCAAACCAGCACAGAGCACAGCACGGCAGCCAACGCCCTCAGCCCAGACACAGCTCTCCTGTGGACACTGCTGGCTGCCAGCAGAGGTTTAATCCATGAACAATCTTGTGTTATTCAACACACATCAGCTGCTGCACCACTGGGCATCAAGTGAAAACATCACTGTTGAACACCACCAGTAACCCAAATACACTCAGGACATCTGAGACCATCAGCACTCTCAGTTTGGCAGTGCAGAGCAGATTCATGGTACTTCTTTCCTCTTTAACTTTGCAGGACACCAGGCCTATCACTGCTCTCAGCAGAAAGCAAGCAGAAAGCTCCAGAAGAAGGAGCTGTGCTAAGAAAAACAACAACAAAAAAAGGCTCCTTCAGCTTTGATATTTAAAAAACAACAACAAAGTGTAGCACATAAAAGGTTCTTCCTTTTTCCTGTAATCTGAGCACGACTGATTACTCATCTCACAGAAGAGCAACCCTACACAACCACACACACAGCTCATACAGGGGCCAGGCTAGCACAGGACCAAGAAATACTGCTTTGCTCTCAAAAATAACTCCATTTCTACCTGCAGGCAGTCATGGGCACAGGCAAGGGAATGCAAACACCTGCCTGCTGTGGCTGACTCAGTCAGGTCACCTGCCAGGGGAGCAGGATGGAGACCTGCCTGCACAATCAGCACATGATGTGGGCAGGCTGAGTCACTGCTGCAGGGTCTGCATGCAGAGAAGGAACCTCAATGAGCAGCTCAGCTGGCTGTGCACACAGAAAGCCTAACATCTGCACATGGTGTTAGTCAGCCCTGCAAATACTGCTGGTAAAAGATCTGGGTTAGTATGAATCACAGATGATTTTCTAGAGCTTTGTTCTCCCCCCTAAATCTAGGCAGCAGAACAGCAATTTTTTTTCAGCAGAGATTGCTCTGGCTTTGGTGATTTGGCTGTAAAATGCCTGGTACCATTATTGCACAAAGAGAGGGAAAGGGAAAAAAAGAAACCTCAATACTCCACCCATGGCATGCCAGCAACATCTTCTTGAAGATCCAAGTGGCTTGACAAATTCTGTTAAGCTGGGTCACTACTGCCAGTTCTTTGCCATCAAAAATAAATTTGTTATGAACAAGCACTTCCACTACACTGTCCTGGAAGGGATTAGTCAGCCCACAAAAAAACAGCACTAAGCTGGAAACCTTCTGAATCTGCTGCCACACAAACCGAGCCAGACGACTTTGGGACTTATCCTGTGACTAAGGTCATATCCAGTCTGGCTCAAATCCCACAGATCATCACTGGGGCTACCAGATTTTCTCAGTTCAGAACCTCACCAAGCCCTTTTCAGAAGCATCCATCAGTGAAGCTTCAGCAAATGGTTCACATCAAAACAAAACAGAACTTTGATTTCTTGCTTATATGAATGAGATGATGCACTCTGTGTAAATAAATAAATAAATAAATAAATAAAAAAGAAGAAACAACTTAGCCTGTAAATAATCCATTAGATGATGATTTTCTCCCATCTGGAATGTAGAAACTGCCACCAGGTACTTTTGTGCTTAAGAAGCTACACACAAATCACAGGCACCACTCAAGGGGGTGTATATACCAGAGCATACACTAAGGAATAACCCATAATTCAGGAATAACCCATCTAAAAAATCACAGCTTCTCATGTTACATAAAACAGTTTGGAAAAATTAGACTTCCCAAAGGAAAAAGGCAAAGCATACTTACAGTAAGAGGAAGGACTGAAGGAATATGGGTGGTTTGTGGCAAGAGAAACTTAAAGGAGACAAGTCCTGAAATTCCTTACAAAGGAGGATGGTAGGGAAAAATCAACAGAAGGGTGTAGAAATGAGTTTTGTAAGACTGGTTTTGATTGAGAGCAAGTTTTAAACTTACAAGTTTTAAACTGTAAAGGTGAGTTATGAATTGGAAATACTGCCAAGAGCAGCTGTGACAATGTCTTACCCTAAGGTTTTCTAGGGCTGTCAAAGAGCTTGAACAAAGCCTGTGAGGGACAGCTTGGGCAGAGGTTGTGATGTGCTGAGAAAGGGCTGCAGGAGAAGTTTCCTGAGAGCTCTTCCAGATTTAAATTTTGTATCATTTTTCAATCAACAAACAAAGGCTTCCCAGAGCAAAATGCTGTGTGTGAACTCAGTGACCTCAGTGTGAACTCAGAACATGAACCTTCACTACAATGAGTCCTCAAACACAGGCCTTCAAACCTGTATTTGCAGAGGTAATATCTGATTTTCAGGGAGGTTTTCACTGCAATTGAATATTTAGATATTTATTCCTTGAAAAAAGCTCAACAAGATGCATGGTAGTCCCACCTCTGTTAGCTGATGAGGAAAGATATATTTGCCTGCACACACACACCAACCATGCACTGAGATCAAGAATTAGATGAAACAGACTTCTCAGCCATTCCAAAGACAGAAGATTATTTATTAAGGTTTAGAGGTTAGTTTATAAATAGAATTGTTGGGAAATAGAGTTCAAACACACCTAGAAGACTTATTTCAGGAAATCCTTGTGGTTCACACTGTTCCTGTTAAACATAAGAAAGAGCTTGTAAATCTATCCAGGCAGCAAAAGTTTATACATAAAACAAGGCTGTGCTGGAACAAAATGGTGGCAAAGCAGCAGCCAGGGATTGCAAACAGATCTCAGGGCTGCACTGGAAGAAAATGCCACAGAAGAGCTAAGTTCAGGCCACAGATCCAAAACCTCCTAATAAAGGCAGTTTAGAGAATCCTGGAAAAGGAAAACCTCATGCTGCCAGAGACAGAAACATTAGACACAGCCCATTAAAATGCACTACACTATGGGTCTGAAACTCTGCAGCACAACAGAATATGCTTTGGATTAGAGTAATGCAGCATCTAAATTCACAGGTGCCAGCTCCACACTGGCTGGCTCAGAGCCTTCAGGTCTTGCAGTGATAGCTCCAGTCACTACACAGGGATTTCTACATCTGTGCTCCAGAAAGCAACATGAGTTTCAGGCTAAGAGTTAGTCAAATATTTTTCCCTGACCAAAATTGAAGGCATAGCCAAAATCTAACAGACTAAGAGGCTGAAATATCTGAATACAAACTGATTTCTTTGGTGTCTTGACAGCAGCCTCATCTGAACCAGCTATCACACACTGAGCAACCAGTCTGACTCCACTGCAGTCTCTGCTTCAAAGAAAAGAAACTCTCCTCTGCCAATAAGTTATTATTCTTTTAAGGCAGATTAGTAGTTTATTTTGCAGGACTGGAGAAAAAACATTCCTATCTCTGGAAGAGAGCCTGGCTCAACAGACTAACACCAGGAGCTGGCCCTTGCTCCTGGTCTAGGCTACACTAATCCACTGGCTTCTGCTCATCCTTCAGAGCCGAGGGGATGCTTTGCTAGTCAGAAGATGGAGGTTGAATACATGTAAAAAGCACCAAGGATTAAAAAACCCCATCAAACTGCAGTATCTGCAGCACAAGGGAACATCACCAGCACAAGACAGACAGCTCCACCCCACATAACCCATGATAAGAGACAAAGAAGGGAGGCAGCAAGGAGAGGTTTTGCCCCTGTGTCTACAGCCAAGATCCTCTTCTGAGTGAAATCCCACACAGATACACACAGATCTGGCTCCCACTCTGCACTGCATCACTGAACTCCATCCTGACTGTGAAGTTTTCCAAGTCCTTTCATTGCACTTAGCAAATTCTTTTTTGCCATTTTATGGAAGGAAATAACCAAAGATACCAATCATTTAAAGTCATGGAGCATCAGCAGCCTTCTCTCCATCAGCAGCTCTGGATCGAGCTGCAAAGGCTCACCCTGAAGTGCCAAACCCTGAGAGAGCTGAGCAAAACCAAAGAAGTGACAAGAAAGTGACAAACAAAGGCTGCAAACATGGAAAATCCTGCAAGCCAGCAGGACCACAGCCTGAATACTCTAAATCTTCTGTCAAACTTGGGAAATTGGCTAAATCACTTAAGAGCCAAATCTAGGAAGCACACACCCTTCTGGGATCTGAGGCTGGGAGAAATTTCTAGAAGAAAGCTTTAAATCCCATTTTTCCCCTCCCCTTTGATCACTGTCTGCACTCAACAACTGCAGTCACAGGCAGTGGAAACAGGATGCAGCATCCAAGGCATGGCAAGGAGCAAGCATGCAGCTGACCTGCCAGCTGGGGGACATCAGCCCAGGGAAAAGGGCACTTCTGCTGGCATTTGTCAAGGACAAAGAAATGGAAGTTTTACTTTAGTAATGTACCAATCAATCCCATCCACTGCAAAGGCAAAAAATAATCTTCATTCTAAGGAGTTTAAAGTTAGAAATAAACAAAAATGCATAAAAACGCAACTTTAAAAGAATAGGGGAATGTTCTACTACTAGAAAAAGCAACATATAACCAAGAGTAAAAAACTTTAAATAAAATATGAGTAAAATTTAAAAACTCACTAAAGCCACTGTATTTTTAGATGTGCATTTCTGCATTATAGTTAATTATTAACACCACACAGATCAAGAAGCACTTCCAGCATCTCTGACCAGAAATTTGACTACACAAAATTCCTGACTCAGACACTTAAAAATAAAAATTAAAGTAAAGTAAAACTTATTCTCTAACAGTGACATCTTTGGTAAAAGGGAAGTATTACCTTTGGTCTCTTGAGTTACCAGTCTCCCTGGAGGAAGATGTTGGCAAAGACAGGCTTTTCTTTTTGTCCTCATTTTTTTCCTCAGAAGCATCTATGTTCAAAAAAGGAATAAGTTCAGAACTGGTCTTTATGCTGCAGCCCTGTCTATACTCCTCAGTGTTTTCACACTACCCACTGTTGGCCTGAAGTTACTATTCTCCCAAAAAGAATCAGGAGAAAATGCCTTTATGGCCTTCCTGCTTCCCAACAGACCTTCTCCTTGCCTCCAAGTAGAAACTAATTCAAACAAAAGCTTTCCTCACCAAACTAGAGAGCAATCAGCTTCCCTGCCTGGGAGATAAGCTTCCTCACAAGACAAGTCTCCTCACAAAAGTTTCTTTCAGAAGCTGCTGATCAGGGATTAGATCAAGTTCTCTCAAGCACAACTAAAAGCAGAATTTCCAGCCAACACCAGCTGAAAGGCCAGTATAGGCTGGTCCTTGTGGAACTTCTTCTGATTCCCAAGTGCTGCTGAAAGCCAACAGCACAACCCTGGAAAGGCCCTTCTTGACACTGTAGAACAAGTTTGACCCAGAGGTAAATTGTCTGAGTCTAGCCAATACACACCCAATCTAACAAGGAGGTAACAATCCAGGACAGGAAAAGAGCCCTTTTAACACTCATCCAGCCTGGCAAGAAATGAGAGCCCATAACAGGGAAAGCCTCCCCAGCTGGAAATGGTCCATGTGAGTTTATCTACAAGATGGTGAACTCAGATCCTTTTCCAACTCACCACCCCAAATTCCATTCCAGCATTTCCCTTCCTGAGCTGCTGACAGCACACATAGTGCTAATGCCATGCAGAGCACCAAGTGGGAGCAGAGGGTTCAGAGCACAAATAACATTGCTAATTATTATGTGATGAGGTATAAGTTAATAGTCCTGAAGCTTTCAGTGCTCTTCCAATGATGAGCTGGCTAAACAGGAGCTAAATCTAGAGGGATGCATGATAGGACACAAAACTCGAAAGACAGAGAGGGTGGAATTGTAAAGGCTGATTTGCTAGAATGTTTATTCAGATCAAGAGATAAGCTCTCCCAAAAAACTCAGCCTCCCACTGAAGGCAGCTTGTTCACAAGCTGAATCTGACAGGAACATGCTGATTTCCTTACCTAGAAGTTTCTTCCAAGATTTGATGAGGGATTTGGCAAGTGATATCACTTCTTCATCTGTGCTCTGCTTCCTCAGTGCGTTCACTGACATCCCAATGCGGGTGGACTGCAAGGGAACACCCCGGTGAACCACTCCAGAACACACTCAATATTATTAACTGAAATCTCAAATAACCACAACTAAGTCAAAGCCATAACCAAAACAGGAGTATCCAAAGGCTTGCAGAATGATTCTGTGACCCTTACAATTCTGGAAGAGCAAGGTGCACCCTCCAGCTTGCACAGCTGAAGAGAAAACACAAATCCCCACAAATCCCTTCCCTGCACACTTGTGAGTGACATTCAAGCTTAGAGTGAAAAACTCCAAGATGCATCACAAACTCCAAACTGTAATTCTGCTCACTCCTCCCCAATGTCCTAAATATCAACATTACAAAGAACTTCTCCCACGACTGCCCTCTGTGTTTGCTACTTTAACCCAGTCATTCCTCTTTTTGCAGCCTACAAACAAGATTTGAGCAGTTACACACATGGTGACCCAGAGCTCTTTAACTGCCAATTCAAAACCCAACTTCTGCACTATTTTGTTGGATTTAATGTTTATTTTCATTCTTTGGATGAAACGAGAAGTGTGAGGAAATCTATTAAGTTTATTTAGACAACATTTTTAACTCATCCAGATGTAAACTCAAGCTTTTTACCATAACTGTGCAACTCACCTGCAGTAAATCCAAAGTCATAGGCATACTTTTCAGTTCTTTCAGTAAATCCATTGCACCTTCCTGGAGAGGAAAAGAGAAAGAGAAGGAGTGCCTCAGCTTTTATTAAAGAAATTCAACAGTTTGGGAATAGACACAGAAAGTTGAATTCAAAGGGAAGAACACCAACAAGCATTCCCTGAAACATCAGCAAATGCACTGCTGGGTAATGTTCCACACAGACAGTAGATCCTGCAACCTGAAGGCACCTGAATCGTTGGAATGGGGAAAACAGAAGATGTATCTGTTTCCTAGTTTTCATACTAATACCTCACTCTGCTCAGGAGAAAAGAGAGACCAGGAGCAAAGCCAACCAGCTGTGATGCTGAAGAGTTGGTCACTTGAAACTTGCTCTGTGAAGTCTCCTTACATCATCTCTACATCCCAGAACCCAGGACCAGGAAACATCTGATGAGGAATCTATAGATACCTAAAATTGGCAGTCACTCAGAGAATTGGAAATCACTCTAGCACATCCCAGCCTGGCCTAGGCCTGTCTACATTCAGCTGGCTCTTTCCTCCCAACCCCCTTCCCTCAAACAAGGCTTCCAGTGTTCACATTTAGCAGCTCATTTACAACACCAACCACTCCAAGCCCAGTTGCAGCACAAGGCCTGCACAGCCACCATGGTAGGGGAGCCAGCCCTGTCCTCACATCCCATCCTCTCTATGCAGAAGGACTGCTTCCAACTCATGCCAGGAAGCAATCCAGCTGCAATCCACCCTACAGAACAGATGCTCAAATGAAAGCAGAGTCAAAGCTTTCAGCGTGCATACAATTTATTGTACCCAGAATGACTGACTTGCCCCCCAGGCAGTTCCACACTTTCCTGTTCCTCCAGCCCTGAACACCCAAAGTGACCCAGTCTGACTCCAAATGGAGCCATTTGCCACAATGGCAGCTGAGGAGGATCCACGAAAAAAAAACAGAGCAACAAGCAGGTACTCCAGCAAACTGTCCTGCAGGAAGAGTTCTAAGATTAGCCAACACACAACATGCTGCAATTCATCACTGTCTCAAATGCCAGCCAAGAGGAAATGTTGCATACTCCTCCTGTAGAAGCTGCCTCTTTCCCAATGAAGCTGGAAGCAAATTCTGCTAAGTTGTTCCTTTCCTATTTCAACACTGATGCTGAAAACTTGCCACCAGCAAGAACAGACATCACAGGCTGTGCTTTAGCCCAAACACACTTCCCTGGGCTGTTCCAACAGTGACACAAGTGACAGCACTTGCCCTACCCACAGCTGGCAAGGTCAGTCCAACATCCAAAAGTTCATGTGATAACAGCACCCAGCATCCCACCACACGAGTACCACACTCCTCTAATCCCTCCCACTCCTCAGCCATCATCTCCCACTCCCAGCCCCAAAATCCCTGTCCCCCACCCCAAACACAGATGTACAGCCTACCTCCATCACAAACCCTTGTCAGCTTTCTGCCTTAGCACCCGCATGACACTGTTCCTACAAGCCCTGATATATCCCACTAAGCTGGAAAGCACCGGCTCCTGTCCCCCCAGGCTGTCACACGGGTCACAGCACACCGTGCCAGAGTCCCCAAGTGCAGACAGCAGCTTGGCCAGCCCTGCACACTCCAGAGGCCACGGCAGTGACAGTGACAGTGGTGCCGGTGCGGGATGGAGACGCAGGAAGCAAATCCATCAGCACCGGGGCTTTCCCCGAGGGCAAACCGGACCCCGAGCCGGTGGGGACTCCCCTTCCAAAGGGCTCCCAGCGGGACAGGGGAGCAGGGCTGGGGATGCTCTCCAGGAGGGAACACCGGGCAGGCAGCACAGGGTGAGCCCCGGAGGGCTGAGATGCGGGCTGGGGATGCCGGAGGCCTGGGGTATGGGGACTGGAGAGTGCCTCAGCACCCAAGGGGGCACATAGGGCTGCCCGCCCAATAAGTGGCAGTGGGTGGATCCCACACCTCCGCAAAGGATGGGGACAAGAGAGGGCGACGGGGCCTGCGGGAGGGAACCCCACTTTAAAGGGGGGAGCGTCTGCTGCAGCACGATGTAATGAACAGGGCGGCACTGGAAGAGAGGCTCCCAAAATGGGGTCTGGGGGGGAGGGAGCTCCTGACAACGGGCACCGAGGGAGAGGCAGGGGTCCACCAGCGCGGCAGCGAGGAGGGGATCCTGCGGAAAGGAGGGGGCGCGTCCGCCAGACAAGAGCCCGGGGCAGGGGGCGGCTCCCCACGCCAACCGGGCTGCGGGGGCCCTGCCGCCGCCACTCACCGCGTTCTTCTTGGCCACCATCTTGTCCAGGCGCCTGGCAATGCGCACGATCTCGTCCTCCCCGCCCATCTCGCCGCTCCCCGGGATCGGTGCCGGGGCCGGACGGGGGTCCGGGCGGGGGGAGCTGCGGTCGGTGCCCGGTGCCCACCTCAGCCCCCGGTGCCGCAGTCAGGGCGGGCGCACGCGGGGCACGACGGGAGTTGTAGTCCTCGGGACGCCAGCTCCACCCGCCGCCTGCCGGAGCGCAGCCCACGGGTGGGACTCCATCTCCCAGCGTGCCCCGCGGCCGTCCCGTGCGGTGCCGCCCGGCCGCCGGGGGCGCTGTGGGGGCTGCGGTTCGCCCCGCGCAGGGGGCTCGGAGCGGAGCCGGGGCTGAGGGACCCCCGGTCCCTGTCCCCACCCGCGGGGCTGTGGCACGGCACGGCAGGAACAGCCGTGTCCCAGAGTGCTGCTGCGGCTCCGGAGGAGGCCGCCGAGATGATGAGCACCTCTGCAGTGGAGACAGGCTGAGAGCTGCGGGGTTCAGCCTGGAGAAGAGAAGGCTCCGGGCAGACCTTTAAAGCTCCTTCCCATGCCTAAAGGGGCTCCAAGAGAGATGGAGGGAGGCTTTGGACAAGGGCCTGGAGTAACAGAGCAAGGGGGAACGGCTTCATACTGACTGAGGGCAGGGTCAGGTGGGATATTGGAAATAAATTCTTCCCTGTGAGGGTGGTGAGAGCACTGGACAGGGTGCCCAGAGAAGCTGCCCCTGGATCCCTGGAAGTGTTCATGGCCAGGTTGGATGGCTCTTGGAGCAGCCTGGGATAGTGGAAGGTGTCCCTGCCCGTGAGACGGGGTTGGAACAAGATGAGCTTTACAGGCCCCTTTCACCCCAAACCATTCTGTGACTGTGACTGTTGTCCATGGCTGTGCTGAGCCCTGGGAGCAGTGCTGGATAAACTGCTGGATAAACTGGATAAAAGCTCCCTGGATAAACCGGGGCTCTGCCCCTCACACGGCCTTGGGGTCTGGACAGCAGTTACCAGTGGCGAGGGGATGGATGCTTTGGGGGGCCAGGCTGGACCCCCTGTAGATGGCACTCGCACACTGTGCGAGGGCAGCGCATCCCCCGGGAGCTGCTGCTGAGCGCTGTCGCTCCCTCCAGCTGGTTCCTGGCAGAGGGAGAGCTTCCATGCACAGCCGCCTGCACAGCCCTGGCCAGGCGCTGCTTCAGAGACGGCCCTGACTGTGCTGGTGAGGAGCGGCCGTGTCCTGCCCCGGTGGAGCTGCCGATCATGTGGAAGCACGGGGATATGCTGCTACGTGTGGCCTCGGGATGCACAGGCAGGTCTTGGGAACCAGAATTCCCAGCACTCATCTCCAGCTGCACTCTGTCCTGGGGCAGGCTGAGTCACTGAGGGCATGATCACAGACTCACAGAATTGGTAGGGTTAAAGGGCTTGGAGATCGTCCAGCCTTCCTTCAAAGTCAGAGTCACCTAAAGCAGGTGACACAGGAAGTTGTCTGGATGGGTTTTGAATACCTCCAGAGAAAGAAGTATTGAACAGATCAGTGCTAAAGCTCTGATGGTGCCTGACTCCCAAATCTGCCCACTAGCAAGCTGCCAGCTTGCTGTTCTTTATAGCAATACCATGGAGATATATTACAATACCACAGAGCTCTGGGATCCCCTTGAGCAAGAGCTGCACCCTGGATGTGTGAGACACGTGTCAGTTCATCCCTGAAGCAGCAAAGGTGGTCCCAGACCAAAAGTGAGTCCTGGGCCCTCTCCCTGGCATGACACCTTGAAACTTCCTGGCTTGGCCCGTGTTTGTGAACACAAGTTCCCTCCACCTCACAGTCTGGAGTCTGTGCAGCACCTGGAAATCAAACAGCCCTTGGCAGGGTCTGGCTGTGGAGTCGGGGGTGCCAATTTTGAGAGCCCACCTCTGTTAGGGAGGAGGAAACAAGTCCCAACAAGGGGACCTTGTGGAAATGAGCAGCTGCCTGTCCCGTGTGTGGGCTCGGGTCACGCCGGTCCTTGGCGTCAGAGACACGCTCGAGCGGCACTGCTGCCACTGTCAGTGTGGTTTGTGTCGCTGCAACACAGAGATGGTTCCTGACCACAAGTATGGCCGGGGACGTGTCTGAGATTCC
Source organism: Melospiza georgiana (assembly GCF_028018845.1). Classification (NCBI taxonomy): domain Eukaryota; kingdom Metazoa; phylum Chordata; class Aves; order Passeriformes; family Passerellidae; genus Melospiza; species Melospiza georgiana. The sequence continues at coordinate 6,468,056 of NC_080446.1, forward strand.
AGAGCTCACAGTCACTGATGCCGAGCGCCATCACCCCGGCGCTCCCTGCCTCGAGCAGGAACCATCACTCTGCCAGCGCTGCCCTCCCGCAGTGGCAGCCAGCCTCACCCAGGGCCCACCACTGCCTGCCTGGCACCAGGTCCCCAAGGACAAAATGGCAAAAAATCCTCAAAATCCTATGTGCCTGCTGGGCACATCCCCTGCCCCTGTGTGCCCACGGGCACAGGCCAGCTCTGCAGGCCAACCCTGCCAGCCTGTGTCTCTGCTCTTCCCAAGGGTTAACAGGACACCACAGGCCAGGCGCTTGCAGAGCAGGGAGGGTTTCTGGCTGACCTTGGCTGGGAAGCAGCCGTGGCGTCGCTCAGCCCTGCCCCCCCAAGCATGGAGCCGCTGGCCGGAGCGCTCCCCAAGCCTGGGTGGAGGTAGATCCAGAGGAAACTCCACCTCCGCGGGAGCCAACCTGCTATTGCAGGAATTCCCAGAGAAATTCCCGCTTGGGGTGATCTGTCAACGGATCCATGAACTTTCTTTTACCTCTTGTGAAAGCAGCTACTTGAATGTGCTAAAAACAGAGCAGGGGCGAGCCCGTCAGGGAGAGGCTGGGAGGGGGCTTTTGCTGACCCCTGCACACCAAGAGACTCCCTGAAAGTCTCTGCTCGTGGTGCCTCGCTGGCAGCTGCCCTTGGCAAGCAGATCTGGGAGAGCCAGGAGAAGTTTCCTGCAAAATAAAACCCCACAAAATCTCGCCTGTTTTTTCCACTGGGCTACTGTATTTCCCAAGCAACTCTCAGCAGATTTGAACACAGCAAATGGGCTGGATCAAGTTGCTTGCACTATCCCCAGTTAGTTCAAGTCATTTGGAGATCAGCCATCAAACCCCACCCTTTCTCTGCTCCCAACCACCAGAGGCTTAGTCTGGTCCACTTTTGGAAAAAGCAGAGATGAGAGGCGCTCCTGGGCCTGCCTTGTTCATCCACCCACCATAAAACCCACAGGGCAGCTCTGTCCTGAGACACCCCCTTAACTTCAGGGGTGCCTAGATCTCCAGGACCTCAGCCTTGGAGGACTGGCTGTCCTGGGTGACACACTAGGCTCTGAGCTGGTAATGACTGACCCCATCCAGAAAACAACAGATCAGTAGCTGGGGGATGCTGAGGCAGGAGATGGGAGCAGCTGTTGTAGGCTTTGCCAGAGCACCACTTATTTTGGGGGGGGGTTTTGAGGTAAGGTTCCTTTTCACCCTCATGGTTTTGATGTGTTTCCCCTCGTTTTCACCCTCAGCCTTGGCTGGAGGGCTCCTGGCTGATCCTCTAACCATGTATTTGTGCCAGCCCTGGAATGGAGACAGGGATCTGTCTTTTCTTCCCCTCCTTGCTGCAGATGTCTGATGTCCTTAATCTCCTAGCCCTGGCACTGCGGACATTTGACCCTAGAGCAGACAAATCCTCCATTCAAATACTTAGGAAACCTGGAGAATGTGGCATGAAAGGTGACTTCCATTTCTGTCTTACAGACCATCCTGTTTTCTCCTTTGAGCAGCCAAGGGACCTCTCCACCCCTCCTCTTGTGGCACCAGACACTCCTAACACAACAGAAAGCATCATGGTTCCCAGGAGATATTTTAGGATCCACCCATGCCATTCTGGAAGAGCAGCCCAGAGAGGCTCTGTGTCCTCCACTCCCTACACCCCTCACTGCATCTGTCCTGGAGCTGCAGGTGAGCCCCCGTGCCTGGGGACACTGCCATCTGGACCTCCTGGGACAAGTCCTACACCAGGAAAAGCTGCAGGATTTGGCTACAGTGGGCAGCAGCTGTAAGGGGAACATGGCCAGGACCACCCTGTGTGCTAGCCCAGCCTCTGCCACCCTGAGAAACGGGGAGCATGGAAGGGAGGATGCAGAGGAGATGATGGCTCCCATGGGCCCTGCTCATCGCAAGTGCCAGGGTGGAGTCTGGACCTCCAGCTTTGCAGATGCTCTTCTGAGACATTTTGGATTTTCCCTAAACCTCTTCCTCCTAACGATTTTAATTATACTGGCTGTTGTTCAAAACAATAATGACAGGGAGAGGAATAAATGCTAAGCAGCAGCCTGTCACGCTTGGTGAGATGCCCCCGGGGGACACTGGGCCAGACAAGCAGCCAGCCTAGAGCCATGCCAGCCAAGTGGGTGCAGGCTGCCACCCCACATCAGCCACCAGCAGATGGTGGGTCTGGGCTGGCCTGTGTGAGCGTGAGAGCCTGTGCAGGCACTCAGGTCTCCTTTCTCTCCCCCTCTCTGTCTCCTTTTATTCACCTCCATAAAACATAGGAAGTTCAAGCCATTCATTTTGCTATTTGTGTCTCCTTCCCCACGCCCCGGTTCCCTCCCTTGCCCCCTGCAGCCTCTCCTCTCACTGCCCAGCATCCTTGACCCCGAGAAGTCTGGTGTGTGTGCACTTCCCTTTTGGCCCATGGAAAGCACCGCTCTGAACTGGTGCCTTGATAAGTCTGCTGTGGGAAGGCAGGGGCTCCTGGGCTCCCACACAGGGCTTTCCCATCCAGCATTTCCTACGCTGTCCCTGCTCACCCAGGGACCTCCAGACCCGGGCAGTGGGAAGCTCTCTGGATGGCAGTGCCCCTCCCTGGCAGCAGGTCTGACCTCCTCGGGATCTCTGACTTGCTCTGTGTCAAAATCCACGGTGGAGGCATCCTCCTGAGGAGGAGGAGGAGGAGGAAAATGGTTGACTGCTTAGGGGGTAACATGGCACCTCTCCATTCAGCAAAGAATTGCAAAGGGCTCAAACACCCCAGCCCCTTCCTCCCAGTGCTTTTGCAAGCAAAGCTCTGATATTGTCTCCCACAGAGTTTGGGATCCACGGGAGCTGTGTCTTGTCAGCAAAGGAGCAAGCATGTGGCAGAGCACACAGGATTGGGATGGAGACCTCAGCGGGGCTGGAGACAGGGATTGCCTGGCAGAGAGGGAGGAAGGAGAGGCTCAGCGAGGAGGGCTGGGACCTTTTCCATGAAATAACCTCAGCATTCAGCCGTGGTTTGCCGGAGGGCAAAGGCAGTGCTCCCTGCTCAGTGCCCTCACCGAGCAGGGCCAGGTCACCGCGGCTGTGCCGTGCCCTCTGCTCCCCGCGGCGATGGCAGCGCTGATAAGGACGTTGTCCCGCTTATTGCCCCATCACAGCGGCCCTGCAGCGGCTCCGCTGCCCCAGCGCCGAGCACCGAGCCCTGATCTCATCAGCGCGCCGCACACTTGCAGCTCGAACAATGACCAACACAATTCCCAGAAATGCACAGCCTCCTGCTAAAGCCTCCCTGGGGGAAAGCATGCCAGCCGGCCTGTCGGCACCAGCACAGCCATCGCTGCCAGCCGCTGGCAAACGCGGAGGCACCCCCGAGAAAACAAGGGTGTGCTGGCTGGGGTGGAGGAGAGTCCTTGGGGCCACCCATGAGCTCGCTGTCCTCAGGAGGTCCCTCTCCCTCTTGCTGTTTGTGACCAGGTGTCTCACCCCGTCCCAGCCACCCCGTTTGCAGCCCCTGCCCGCTCTGAATGCCCACTCAGGTCGCAAAGGGGCTGAGATGCAAAACTAAGCCCCAGCTGCCTGGGCTGCGAGGATGCAGGCAGGGCCATGGACATTCCTCAGCTCAGGGGGGATCTGCAGCCTGGAGAGGCTTCTCCACATCTCACAGCTTCCCTAAGTGTCTCAGGCTGACAGAGCTTTTCCTGTCACATTTGAGTAATTGCTGTTTCCACTTCCAGATGGAATATCTGGACACTGAAGCAGGCACGGCTGGATGCTCAAAGCAGATATGTGCCTTGTCTGAGCTGAGTTGGAAGTGGAGAGGGCCAGCAGCTGGCATGGCCACCCTTTCTCCAAGCACTGTTTCTGGAGCTCACCAGCCTGTCTTCTCCCCACACAAGGCCAGATGTGCCAGGGAAGCAGCACAGAGCTGTCACCTCCAGACCTCACAGCGATGCAGCAGACACACCAAATCCCTCTGCAAAAAGTGCAACGCCAGCACCATCCCAGAGCTCACACAAGCTAAGAGCAGCACCTGGAGCAGCACAAAAGTGTTCCCAGTGCAGGAGGATTAACCTTGCAGCGCCCCAAGTGAAGGAGGACCTGCCTGCCAGTGTCCCTGACATGAGGTGCATTGTTCATGGAAACACACGGGGAAGTCCAAGGAGGACAGACTCGCTGGCTGCGTTGGGCTTCCTGCCTCCTGCCCTGGCGGCCGCCTGACATCATCGCTCCCGGTGGGAATGGCCACCCTGGCCCCACTCGGTCCCTGACATTAGCCAACAATTTCCTGACCTCCTGTCCGGCTTTTCAGCCTCCCACGGCCCCCCACGGTGGGGAGGCTTTTGTGCCTGAGATGATAGAAAGATGATAGATAGATAGATAGATAGATAGATAGATAGATAGATAGATAGATTAGACAGATGATAGATGATAGATATATAGATAGATAGATAATAGATAGATAGATAGATAGATAGATAGATAGATAGATAGATAGATAATAGAGAGATGGATGGATGGATGGATGGATGGATGGATAGATAGATAGATAGATAGATAGATAGATAGATAGATAGATAGATGCTTGACTCCTGCCACAATGGCACAACAGCTGGCAAACCTGCATCCTCTGCCTCACTACCATGGCCACAATTGAGATGATGCGGCCCATCACCTCACCATCCTCATCTGAGGGTATGGGAGTGTGTGTTCTCCAAAAGTGCCCTGTTCGAATTCACAGGGGCCGGGAAGGCTGAGGAGAAGGAATGTGGGGGTAAGCAGCACAGGTGTTGGAACTATGTGTGTGAAACATACAGGTGCTGCCTGGCCTCCGTGCACCAGCCCTGTGCAGGCACCCACCCTCTCCCCATCATCCTCAAATCTGCCCAAGTGACAGCAAGGTCTGGATACAGTGTGTGCCACATCACGCATCCACCTTGCAAACACTGGCTTTTCCAAATAAACAAACTTTTGAGTGAAAATGTGGAGGATTGTGCAAGCCTCGGGCTGTTGCTGTACACCCCATCTTGCCCTGCAGCTGTGAGTTTTTCCCTGAGTGACTCCTCACGAGCTGAGCACAACCTTGGGCTGACGTGCTGCAAACCTGCCCTTGTCCAAACCCGCTGCCATCAGCACTTTGCTGCAGCTGCTTCCAGTGCTGCTCTAAGAGTTTTTCCTTGCAGCCTAAACCCCCACCACTGGCTCCATCCTTCTGGCTCCAGCCCACTGGGGATGGAAGGTTTCTCCTTCCCGAATACAAATATAACTGTAATCTCCTAAACCCTGCTGTTGATCCCGGCTGCATCCTCCTGTCCTGAGCTTTCCTACAGTGCCTTTTATACCGGTAATAGCACCAGGCTCCTTCTCCCATCATTGTTGACTCGACAATGAAAACTGTTTGTATTATTGTGTCCCCGAAGCTTTGCCAATAGCACATGTGTCCCGAGCTGATAGCAACAGGCTTTGGCAAGGCTGCAGCTCCATCAGATAAGAGCCTTTAACCTTATTTCTGCAGCTCAAGCGCTCCTCCAAGGGCCATTCTGTCGTGAGCCTTTCCTTATCCTTCCCCTGAGCTTGCAGATCCACGGGCTCCATGGGCCAAGAGGAGGGGTCGCTGGCAGAGGGCAGAGGTGGAGGTGTTCAGGGCAAGCAGCCTGGGAAACAGCCTCAGCTTGGGTGAGGGAAGAGCCCTGGGGGGAGATGGAAAGACAGAGCTGCTTTCCCAGGCAATTTAAGGGCCAAACGCACGGCCGTCCCTTGTCCCCTGCCTTCCTCGGGGACCCGCTCCACCCCGCCGTGCTGCACCTTGGCTCGGCTCCCGCGCACAGCAGGAGCGAAGTGGAGGAGAAACGCTGGAGCCCGGAGGCCCTCGCACGCTCCCGGCTGGCCCGCGAACAAAGCCTTTCCCTTGGAGCCCTTCCCCGCCGCCTCCCCGCTGCCCCGGCCCCCTGCGCTCCGCCAGCCGCGGGGATCCCCCCCCGGCATCGGGGGTCTGCAGCACCCTGCCCATCCCACCCTGCAGCCCTGTGCCAAACCCCTCCGAGGCTGCTCCCAGCGCCCCCGAGCTCCAGCTCTGCTGCTGGGGGATTTTCCAAGCCGCAGCACAAAGGATGCTCTGAAATCAGAAAGCGAAGAAAGCGATGCTGCCTGTGGCAAGCTTTAAAATCTCACTTTTAGGCCAATTTATGGCAGGGATGTCACAGTTCTTGGGGTTTTGAGCTGCAAATGCAGCACATTCCCTTTCCCTTCCCTTAATGTCCCCAGTGAAGCACCTAAAAGCAAAAGTTGTTCCTCTGCTGGCAAGAGGGAATGCTCTCAGGTCCTTCTCTTTATTCTTAGTGTTATTATTCTTGTTATTATTATTGTTGTTGTAATTATTATAATAATTCTCTCTGAGGATAGAAGCACTCTGTCATCCTGCCCTTTGCTGGGGAAATTTTTGTCTCTAAAGGGCCTGAGGAGAGGCTGGGTCACCCCATGCCCTGTACAAGACATGGAGAAACTGAGGCACGGAGCCACAGCAGCATCTACCCCACTCTGAGCCAAAATTCCTCTCCTCCATGTCCCTTTCCCTGTCTGTATGAGGTGAGATTCTCTCAGCAACATCCTCATTCTTTCTGCTGGGCAGCAAAAGCCTTGGTGAAGCACAGAGGTGGCCACAAGATCCTGTGTGCAATGGGGTGGGCTGCAAGCTTTGGCAAAGATTGTCACTTCAGGGATGCTGCAAAGGGCTCCCCTCCTTCCAGGGATGCTGTAGTGCTCCTTTTCCTCCAGGGATGCTGCAAAGGGCTCCTCCTCCTCCAGGCCTGGTTGTGGTGATGCTCAGAAATCAGGCAGCCACCTTTCCTGAACAAAAACCAGCCAGTGCATGGAAACCCCGAGGAGAAAGCACTGGGCTGGGGGCTGCAGGGGAAGTGGAGAGAGAGGGGAGGGGAGAGGAAAGAGGGGAAAGGGAAGAGGAGAACATGGCCCAGGCAGCAGCCATCTGCCATCTGCTGCTGCCCATGGAGGTCATGGTCATGCCTCATGCTAAGTTAAACCATGTCAGGAGCACAGCAGTTCCTGAGAACAGCAAACCTTTCCTAGATGCAGCTGTCCTGTGCTGCTGGATCCATCCCAGCGAGAGAGAGGATGGGTGACCCTTCTTCTGCCAGCCAGGGGGCTCGATGCCCACAGTGGTGCCATCACCCACTGTCTCACGTGGGCACAGAAGTTGGGAATGCACACAGCAGAGCCCTGTGAGAAAGGTGTATTCAAACTGCACTTCTCCTGGGGTCACATCCTCTCCTGGGAGTCCCTAAGGCTAAGGCCATGGAGAGGGACCATGCTGGAGCTGCAGATGGCTGTGGTTCTCATGGCCATGTGTAGCTCCAGGGCCACAGATGGGCAGCTCCAACCTACCTCCCAAAAAACCCAGGCTCAGAAATCATTCTAATTGCAGTTTTCCTTTCCTTAGCACCCAAAAGGAGGTCAGGCATCCCGAGGCAACCAGCCTGGGCATGCAGAGGGAGCAGGATCTCAGTTCTTGGCTGCATCTCCTGCACAGACACCAGCAAGCAGCGTTCTCTGCCAACTGAAGCGATGGAAGCAGCGAATAACCCCGGCATGCCCAGGCTCTGCACAGCCCAACTGTCGGCCAGCTGCCTGTTCCTGGGAGGATGCAGTGCCACAGGCAGGGAGCATTTTCTTGCTATAATCAAGAAAAGAAATTGTGCGGATCGGAGCAGCTGAATGGCAGCCAAATCTGCTTCTCGGCGGCTTTTCTACATTCTGTGTTCATGTATTTGGCATGAGCAGCTCTGCATTGAGGTAATTCATTAATGCTCAACCAAAAATGTGTTTATGGAAGTCTTGAAATAGTTGGTAGAAGTGTAAGACTTTCCTTCCTAAAAGCCTGGGCTCTCTCTGTGATGGGAACTGGGTATTAAAGCAACGAGTGCTGCTGCAATCAGCTGCCAGGGAAGCGACTGCAGGCAGTGTGTGCCCTGCGCATTCCCACATGCTCTGATCCCCTTGTGCTGAAGCTTTTCCTGGCATTTAGTGTCCATAAGCACCATGGGTGGGATTTGCAACAGTTCTGCTCGTGTTTAGCGTGTGAGAACCTCACCCCAGATTTCACAGGGAGCAGCTTAGGGAGCAAACACAGGGTGATGTGGCTGGAAGTGCAGCACTCCAAGCTGATGGTGGGACAGAGAGTCAGCTGTGCCAGAAAGGGCTGTGGCAGAGCAGAAGCGGGGGAAGGGGAGGCAGGACAGCCTTGGGGAGGCCCAAGGTCTCTGGCCATCACCCAGGAGGTGCAGTGGCTGCACCCATGCAGAGCAAAGAGCTTTTTCAGGTTAGCTGGGGGTTTCGCTGCTCACACAATGGATATCGCTGTTGTCGTTCCAGTTATAATCCTGTATAAACAAGGCTGACCTCTGGTTATTGAAAAGAGCTGAAAATAAAGACAACTTTCTCTGCTTCCTCAGATGCAGTGTCTGATTGCCAGGCTTGGCTGACACAGCCCACACTGTGCTCCCAGCTCAGCCCTTGCAGCTGTCGGGGACCTGCAGCACGGTTGGCAGCAGGGCAGAGTGGCAGTGAGCTCCCAGGCAGAGAGCCACTGTGGCCCAGGACACCTTCCCACTGTCCCTGATGCCCTTCACTTGTCAGCTGGCAGCCAAAAAAAAAGAGCACATGAGCAGAACATAGCTGAGCTGGGCATTCCCTGGACTGGGAGTGGCACAGCCTCCCACTTTCCCCGACTTGGGTGGCTGTTTGATCCTGGCTGGGGACACTGGGGATTTGTCACCCTTGTACAGGCACAAGGCTGCAGCCAGGATGCTCCTGACACAGATGCTGAACCTCGCTCGGCACTTTCCAGCTCCACCTGACCCACTGAACTCTTTGTGCCCGAGGAAACCGCAGGCTGAGCTGGGCCCTGGAGCAAGGGAGGCTCCGGTGAACGCAGCATTTCCCAGGGATGACTTCAGCCTCCCAGCAGGGCTCACACACAGCCCCAGCCCTGAGTCCTTTGCTCTGCAGGAAGAGCCTTTCTTTGGGAAGCCTTTGTTCCAGCAAGGCTGGAGCAGCCCCAGGGGAGCCCAGGGGAGCTGTGGCACGGGGCACCTCTCAGGGCACTGGGGGAGCTGCCAGCCTGGGCTCTGCTGCACAGATCCCCAAAACCTGTGTGGGGAACAGCCTATGGCCACCCCAAAGATCCCCATCTCCCTTGGCAGGTGTCAGGTCCACCCCACCTGGCTGCACTGTTCCTAGTAGCCTAATGATAATTATTCACTGTAATTAATGACAAATCTCTCCCTGTGAAATATCTCATTCATCCATGTTGGAGACACAACGGCACAGGCCACACACTGCTGGTAATTGCATGGTGATTAATCAATTAATGGTGTGAACACATCTCGAGGCAAGGCTGGTCTGTGTGAGCAAGGGAGGGCAGTGCTGGGCACCAGAGGAGGGTGCAGCACTTGCACCCAGTCCCAAGGACCCATCCTGCCCCTGCCCCTGAAAAAGGAGGATAAAAGCACCCTGCACCCTCTGAAAAAGGAGGATAAAAAGCAACTTTCCCACTGCAGCTTGGAGCCTGGCCACTGCTGTGCCACAGGATCCTTCCAGCATCCACTTGCCACCTCTGTTACCTGGATGCAAATTCTGGGGACGAATCTCTTGGATTTGTTGCACAGGGGCTCCTGCACCAACCCGCAGTCAGCAGCAGCAGAAACAACCACCAGGCTCAGCTGGCACCAGGCTCTTCCCTTCTTGTCATCCCCACCAGCCCCTCTTTGAGCCCTCAAACGCCTGCCGTCCCTTGGGATCATCCAGGTGGTGCCACGTCTATTTTTAGACGGGTGGGAGCTCGGCTCTGGACCTGGCTGGGAGGAATACCGGGATCGGGCGGGCTGGGGGCGGGCAGGGACAATGCCTTTGTGCTGGGGGGCTGGGGGTGGGCAGGGGCAATGCCTTTGTGCTGGGGGGCCGGGGGTGGGCAGGGACAATGCCTTTGTGCTGGGGGGCCGGGGACGGGCAGGGACAATGCCTTTGTGCTGGGGGGCTGGGGACGGGCAGGGACAATGCAGGGACAATGCCTTTGTGCTGGGGGGCTGGGGGCGGGCAGGGACAATGCAGGGACAATGCCTTTGTGCTGGGGGGCTGGGGGCGGGCAGGGACAATGCCTTTGTGCTGGGGGGCTGGGGACGGGCAGGGACAATGCCTTTGCGCTGGGGAGCAGGGGCGGCCGTCCCGCCGCGCTTCCTCCGCTAGGTGTGGCGCTGCGCTGCGCGGGATGCTCGGCAGGGAAGCCAGGGGCCGGGCTGGGGTCAGCCAGCTGCCAGCTCCGTAAAACTGGGGAGAGAATGAAAAAAAAAAAAAAAGAATTAACAAACGCACAACTCCAGAGGCCGTGTGCTGGACTGGGGTCCAGCTGGCCTGGTTCCAAGCGAGGAGGGCACGGGGAGAGGGCACTGGGCGGGTCACTGGCTCCATCTGGGGATGCCCAGAGCTTCCTCCCTGCCTGCGGTTGCAGGTGTGGCTGGTGAGGAGCCGCTGGGTCAGCAGCACCCCGTGTTCCAGCCCTGTGGGCAGCAGGGAGAAAGGAGGGCTGTATCAAACCCCTCCCAGGAAGGCTGAGCCAGGCACAGACCCTGCAGCTTCACCCCGCACCTGGGGAGGGGCTCTCACTCCTGGAGTGCAGCTCTGTGGTGCTGGCTGTGGGGACACCGAGGGGAACAAAGCAGGGTGGCATTGTCCTTGAGGGCAGGCTCCTCCCGGGATATTTTGGGTGCTTTGCACACAGGCATTTCTGCATCCAGGCATTTTTGTGTGCTTTGTATACTGCTCCATCCCCCTCAGCTCTCCTTCCCCTCTCTCTGTGCTTTTCCTCCTCCAAAACCATGCCACACTCCATGGCTCCTCATCCCATCCCTTTTTTTCCTATTTGTTTCCTTTTTTGCAATTTTTTCCCTTTTTCTTCCTTGATGATTTCCTAATGATGCAGAACCAACAGCAAATGCACTGTAAGACCAGGTTTGCAGACCCAGTGCAAGGCTGGGTCTCATGCAAGCTTGAGGGTCAAAGTGCTTGGCTTTGCTCCATGGTCAGGAGCTCTCAAATGATCCCATTATAACAGGGACAGCAGCACCACCCTGATCTCTGCCCCCTGCAACAGGGAGAGCGTCCTGAGCCCAGGCCTGGAGTGGCTGCACAGAGCAGTGTGGATGACATGAGGCTCTACCTCCACTGGGGAGGGTTTGCCCCAGCTCTTAACACCATTCCAGGGCTAGGAAAATCAGAGCTGCCCCCACTCCAACCCTGCTGCAGCTCATCCCCACCCCATCCCAAATGCCAGCTGGTGCCATCAGGTCCAACCCCAGCTCCAGGGCGGCTCTGAGCCCACCTGGAGGCCAAGGATTGTGCCAGGGCCGTGGAGGAGGCACAGAGACGATGTGATCAGGGAAAGAACCACATGCTTGGCTGAAGCCTGGGAGATGTCCCCATCAGCTGCTGAGACTGATTGCCCCACAGGCTGCTCACTTCACTCCACAGGCTGCCACAGGTCCCAGCTTGAGAGTCCCCAGATCCCCCGGCACCCACCTTGCTCCTCCCAGAGCAGGGACAAAGAGCCAAAGGCTCCAGGGGCTCTGCTCTGGATGGCAGCAGGGACTGCTTCTCCACCAAAGCAGTGCTCCAGCTCCCTCTGCATGGGGGAGAGAGGAGAGGAGACTCCTTGCAGCTGTGTGGGCTCTCCTGTGGACTGGTGCTGATTTGCACTTTCAAAATTTTAATGAGAAGCTCCAGAAACGTGAAGGAAATCTCGCCCGAAACCTCTGTCGCTCCTGGTTGACGATTGAAGAATAAGTGAGACATGATTTTTTATTTTTTTTTTTTTTATTATTTTTTAGAGGCCTTTGTTTTGTTTAGGGTTAACAGCAGATCGGCTTGTCCAAATCACTTCCAGACACACAGAAACCATGGCATGCAATACCCCACGGCTGTGAGAGGCTGGAGCTGGGCTCTTGTGCAACCCAGTGCCCCAAGCCTTCCTGAGGCTGAGGTTCACATTTCAGCCTGGGGTCTGGGGCATGTCCACAGCCAGAGAGGGCCTGGGGGCAGGTACCCGGGGCTGGCACATCTCTCCCAAGTCAGCCCCATCGTCCCGGGGGTTTCAGGGGGCAGGCACAGTGTGCCAGCCAATTGATTGCAAATGGGTCCCGCAGTAACTCCAGCGCTGAGGGCAGGAAGGACCTTCAGACAACCTGGGCTGACCCTTGGCACTGCAAATCCCCTCTGGATGGCAGCCAAAGCCAGCGGAGCAGTGACCTGGTGGCAGGGGACGTGATGCTTTGCTGTGGCTGCCGGTGCTGTGGGCACCCAGCCGTGCCCGAGGCACGCAGCGATGGCACAGCCGTGCCAGCCCCTGCAGGCTGGGCTCAGCCACCATCACCTGGCTGACACTGAACCCCCCGTTCCTCAGCAGTCTCTAGAAAACACAACGCTTTTCGTGTAAAACCCAAGGAGCCGTTTCTGTGCCTGACACTGAAATTCCCACAGAAAACTGCCGCGGTAGAGAGGGCTCACCCCTGCCTTCACCCCAGGGCTGCTCCCAGCCCCGGATGGGGAACGCTGGCCAAAACACACACACCGAGTCAGCCGTAAGAAAAATAAACGCCGAGCCCTGAACATCCCTGGGCTGCTGCACACAGCCTGGCAGGCGAAGCTGAGCTCTTCCCTGTTCCCTGCCTCCCTGTTCCCTGCTTCCCTGATCCCTGCCTCCCTGATCCCTGCCTCCCTGATCCCTGCTTCCCTGATCCCTGCCTCCCTGATCCCTGCCTCCCTGGTCCCTGCTTCCCTGCCTCGGCACCGCTGGTGGCAGGGGGCGAGGGCAGGGCACAGCGAGCAGAAAAGGGGCTCGCAAATAGAAGAGAAAAAAAAAAAACCCACAAAAACATAAAGAAGACATAAATAAAGACCGAGAGAAAGAAAGACAGAAAAACAGAAAGAGAGAGAGAGAGAAAGAAAGAGAGAAAGAGAGAGGAAGAGAGGAGAGAAGGAGAGAGAGAGAGAGAAAGAGAGAAAGAGAGAAAGAGAGAAAGAGAGAAAGAAAGAGAGAAAGAAAGAAAGAGAGAGAGAAAGAGAGAAAGAGAGAAAGAGAGAAAGAGAGAAAGAAAGAAAGAAAGAAAGAAAGAAAGAAAGAAAGAAAGAAAGAAAGAAAGAAAGAAAGAAAGAAAGAAAGAAAGAAAGAAAGAAAGAAAGAAAGAAAGAAAGAAAGAAAGAAAGAAAGAAAGAAAGAAAGAAAGAAAGAAAGAAAGAAAGAAAGAAAGAAAGAAAGAAAGAAAGAAAGAAAGAAAGAAAGAAAGAAAGAAAGAAAGAAAGAAAATTAAAGAAAGAAAATTAAAGAAAGAAAATTAAAGAAAATTTTTAAAAATTAGAAAGAATGAGAGAAAAATGTAACAACCCTTCTCCTTGGACAGAAGGGAACGGGGCAGAAGCTTCCACACCGGTCCCAGCTCGGCCCTCCCCGGGTGGTTCTTCCTGCTGGTGCCTGGGGACGCCCCCCTTCCCTCCTCCGCCTCCCCCTCATCTCCTCCTTCTCCTCCTCCCCCTCATCTCCTCCTCCTCTCCCTCTCCTCCTCCTCCTCCTCCCCTCGCCCCGCTGATTGGTCCAGCCCGGCTATATTTTGCCCCTTCCAGCCCAGCATCATCCCAAAAGTTTTTTTTTGGGGGGAAAGGGGGGAAAAAACCAAAAAAAGATAGGAAAAAAAAAAAAAAGAAAAGAAACCAAAACAAACGCAGGCGAGCCCGAGTCCCCCGAAGGCAGGCGAGGCAAGCGAGCTGCGGGCGGCTGCTCGGCGGTGCTGGACCCGGTGGGACGCGGCAGGAATCCTGATTCTCTCTCTCCGGCACCCGCTCGGGTCGGACACAAAGTGCTGTCTAGCTGGAATGAATATATCTGAGTCTAACTACTGCCGAGAGGAGATATCGCAACCCCGGGGCGACTGTTCATGGGTCACCGCCGCCGTGCCGGCCGCTGAGCCCGGGCTCGCCTTCCCGCGCCCCCCGGGAGCCGCCTCCCCCGCCAGCCGCACGCCCAGCCCCGAGCCCGGCTTCGCCTTCGGCCCCGGCCCCGGCGGCGCGGCCCCCGGCGCGGCCCCCAGCCGCACGCCCAGCCCCGAGCCGGGCTATGGATACAGCCCCCCGGCCGGCCGCCCCGAGGGCAAGGCCGCCGAGGACTCCCGCATCCGCCGGCCCATGAACGCCTTCATGGTCTGGGCGAAGGATGAGCGCAAGCGGCTGGCGCAGCAGAACCCCGACCTGCACAACGCCGTGCTCAGCAAGATGCTGGGTGAGCGGGAGCGGAGCGGGAGGAGGGCTGGGGGCGCGGGGATGCGGGGAGCGGGGCTGGGGATGCGGGAGTGCGGAGCTGGGGAGGCGGGGATGCTGCGTTACGGGGCTGGGGATGCGGGAGTGTGGAGCTAGGGATGCGGGCTGCAAGAGTAAAGGGCTGTGGGATGCGGGTTTACAGAGCCAGGGACACGGGGATGTGGGACTGGGGATCCAGGCTGCAAGGATACAGGGCTGTGGGATGAGGAGGATATCGAGCTGAGAGACAGGGATGTGGGAGTACGGGGCTGGGAATACAGCATTACAGAGATACAGGTCTGGGGATGATGCTGCGAGAGTGCAGGGATGCAGGGGTACAGAGCTCAGAATGTTGGGGTACAGGGCGGGGGGTGTACAGGATAGGCAGGTTTGGTTCTGATAGCCCAAGGCACTGGGATGCAGAGCTACAGAGCTGGAGATGGGAACTGCTGAGGTACAGGGATTCAGGGCTGGGAGTGTGGGATGGAGCACTACAGGGATTTGGGGTGTGTGCTGAGAGCCCAGGGCTGTGGGATGCACACTGCGCAGATACAAGGCAGCAGGGTGTAGGATGCAAGGATATGGGGCTCTGCTAGCCAGGCTCCAAGGGTACAGGACTATGGGATGCAGATTGCAAGGATATGAGGGTACAAGGATGGGGTGCTGTGGGATAGAGCACCTGGGGGATGCAGGGCTATGGGCTGCAAGGGTAAAGAGTTGCAGGACACAGGCTTTAGGGATGTGGGATGAAGGGCTACCAGTTGCAGGTTGCAAGGGTGCAGGGCTGCAGGGATGCGAGCTGTAAGGATGCAGGACTCTTGGATGGGACTCTTGGATGCAGGACTCAGGCTGTGGGATGCGGTGTTACATGATGTGGGACTATGGGGCTGTGGGATATGAGGATGTGAAGATACAGAGCTGTATGTACACAAGATGCAAGGAAACACCTCAGGGAAACAGGGCTGCGGGATGCAGAGATGCAGGGCTGAGCGGTACACAGCTGCAGGGATGCAGGATATGGGAATACAGGCTGCAGGATGCGGGATGCACGACTGTAGGATGCGGGATGTGGGAACACGGGAAGCAGGATATGGGTAAATGGAGTTGCAGGATGCGGGATTACGGGAAGCAGGATATGGCCAGACAGAGCAGCAGGATGCGGAGACACGGGGCTGCCGGGTGTGGGGATGTGGGATCCAGGATATGGTGCTGTGAGTTTTTGGGATGAGTGATTTGCCCTGCAGAGGTGCAGGTTATGGATGCGAGATGCAGGGAAGCAGGGACTGTGGTCTGTACCAAGGGGCAGTGGGAGGCAGAATCCCCAGCTCTGGCAGAGGGGTTCCCATTCCATGCAGCCCCATTCTCCCACAGCACTGAGGTGCTGGGCACTGCTGGATTCTCCTTCTGGGACAAGGGAACAGCCTGGCTTGGGAACCCATTCCCCAGCCCTTCCTGCTGCCAGCAGTGAGGCCCGGCTCAGGTGCCAAGCCGTCTGCAGGAGCCCTTCACCCCTGGGCTGCCTCTCCCTGGGTGCCCCCCTGCCCTGGCCAGTGCCAGGTGACTGAGCCACTCTCACAGAGCTTCTCTTTCCTCTTCCAGGCCAGTCATGGAAAGCACTGAGCGCCAGCGACAAGCGTCCCTTCGTGGAAGAGGCAGAGCGCCTGCGAATCCAGCATCTCCAGGATCACCCCAACTACAAATACCGCCCAAGGAGAAAGAAGCAAGCCAAGAAAATCAAGAGGATGGAACCCAATATCCTCCTGCATAACCTTTCCCAGCCTTGCAGTGACAACTTCAGCATGAGTCACCATGGCGGCAGCCAGCCGGGCCACCCCCAGCCTCCCCCACTTAACCACTTCAGAGAACTCCACTCCATGGGGTCGGATATTGAAAACTATGGCTTGCCAACTCCTGAGATGTCTCCCTTGGATGTCTTGGAACAGACCGAGCCGGCGTTTTTCCCCCCACACATGCAGGATGACTGCAACATGATGGCCTTCCGCGGCTACCACCACCATCACCAGATGGAGTTTCCCCAGGAGAAGTGCATGGGGCGGGACGTGGCCGTGCCCTACACTCAGACCCCCTCACACTTGGCCGACGCCATGAGGACTCCTCATCCCTCCAGCCTTTACTACAACCAGATGTGCTCAGGAACTCAGAACGGGCTTTCCGCCCACCTGGGCCAGCTGTCTCCCCCTCCTGAAGCCCACCACATGGAGAGCGTGGATCACTTGAACCAAACCGAGCTCTGGACAGACGTTGACCGCAATGAGTTTGACCAGTATTTGAACATGAGCAGGACTCGTCCCGAAGCCTCGGGCCTCCCTTACCATGTCTCCCTGTCCAAAGTGACTCCTAGAAGCATCTCCTGTGAGGAGAGCAGTTTGATATCTGCCCTGTCCGATGCCAGCAGTGCTGTTTACTATAGCCCCTGCATCACCGGTTAGGTTGACCCCACCATCCAATGCGTGCACCAGGAGAGCCCCGACTCTCCTCTAAAAAAACGAAAAGCCATCTTTCTTTAACCACGAGCTCCATCATATTTAGAGTATCTCATTAAATGCATCGCTTTCTTGTTTGTTCTTTTTTTATTTTGATTTTTTTAAATTTTTTTTAGAGACAGACCATGCTGAACTCACTGATATACCGTATAACTATATAACACAGATAGACGCCTTTCCCCGCCGTGCTCCCCGCTCCAGCCCTCGGCAGGGCACATCTCCAGCTCCCACCAGCTCCAAGGGCATTTTCAAGTCAATTCCAGTAAATCCTGCCTGAAACAATCACACCAGGATGAGCCAAAGTGTGACCTGTCCCCAGTATTTAACCCAAGGACAGGCAAACTTTTAGGGAGGAAAAAGCTTTTAGAAAGACTTTGCCGGGGCTGTTAAAGAGTCGGCGCCCATTAGGGGTGGGCTTTAGGACAGTTTTTACTGTATTCTCAGCAATATATTTTAATTGGGCAACAAAACTATATTTTTACTAAGCATTTTTATATATAAAATGGTATTTAATGTCTTTTGGGGGTTTTTTTATTAGACTTTTTAAAAAGAAATCAAGGGATATCCATGAGATCTAAAGCATTTATGTAGCAAAGCTGGATTTAAAGAAAAAAAAAAAAAGGAAGGGGGGAAAAAAGGAGATATTTTGTGAAAAGGGAATGCTAATGTAAATATTGAGGAACAACTGACTGGAATTTTGTACAAAAGAAAAATATGACTGCAAACACTTTTATTGTCTAGAACTGTATGGAGAGCAAACTGTTTTATTCTGGTTAATTATTAAAACATCTTCATATAATTGTTCCCATCTTGTGTGCTTGTTGTGTGAACACATATTTTCCGCAAATACATGTTGTCCCAACCATTTCCAGATTTTTGTATCCGTTGATTAATGTTTTGACAACCTGGCAAATGTATTAATTTCCAAGCTGCCGCCCGCCCGCCCCATCAGCCGCCTCGGGCTCCGCGAGCGCGGCTCTGCTCGGCTCGGCACAGGACGGTGGCTTGGGATGGGATGGGATGGGATGGGATGGGATGGGATGGGATGGGATTCTGGCGGCAGCCCCACAGCACCGCGCCGTGCCGCCCTGAGATGCTCCCAGCAGGAAAAGCAGCTGTTCTCAGATTAAAATATAATAAAACATGTGATATCCTCCTCCGAAACGAGCCTTGGTGTGGTCATTGTTTTGGCAGGCTGGCAGCGCACCGATGCCTGGTCCCCATGGCTCACCCTGTTTTCCCATGAAACCCCCCAAAAATAGAGCCAGGCTGCCCCAATGCTTTCTCTCCAGTCCTCGGAGCTGGAAGAAAACTCCGTGTAGCGGAGCCTTTCCTCCTCCTGGCCTTCATTGGCTGCTTCCCGGCTCCAGCAGCAGCGGATCTTGCCGAGCCATCACCATGCCCAGCCGGATCCTGCTCGGAGCTGCTGGTGCTTTGCTGGAGCTTCATCCCCCTCCTGTGAATCACTGTATGATTTACAGGGAGCTTTTTTGTTCAATTTGAAAAGGAGGAACAACAATCTGTTGCTTAAAACCCGGTGGCATCCGTTCCTTGAGCGCCTAGTGATTTAAACCAGGCTGATATCGCCAAAAAAGGCTGTTTAAAAAAAAAAAATTAAAAATTGAATAGAAGAAGAGGTTTTTTGTTGTTGTTGTTGGCAAAGAATTGCCTTTTAGGGGAAATGGATATTTAACAAATGACATTAATTTTCAAGCTTCTCCTAAATTAAATTCACATTAGTGTTAACAGGACTCAATCCTGACTCACTTTTTTTTGTTGTTGTTGAATGTGAAGCGCTAATAAACGGGACCACTCCGGGGGCTGGCGACGCGTTCCCATGGAACGCCACAAAGGCGCTTCATTGTCTTTCCATATACAGTATGTAAAAAGGGGGAATACATGGAAAAATGACCTCACTACCTACACGGGAGAGCTGGCGGGCGCCCGGCGGGTGCCAGAACCCGCGCTGCAGCAAACAAACACAACACCAAATGAGAAGCATCCTGTGCCGCCGATGACTATGAAAGGAAGCAGCCGGCTATGGGCTCCATCCCCGAAGCGGCCCGGGAGGAAGGAGATGAGGGAGGGGGGGAGAAGAAGAAAGCCCAGAGTTATTTTCCAGCTCCCAGCTTCCAGGTACCTTCCAGGCATGGATGCGGTCACTTCCTGCGGTTTGAAGCGGCGGTGAGCAGGCCGATCCTCACCCAGCTGCTCGCCGTGCCGGGGAGAGCCACTGTCCATCACACCGTGGAGAAAACATGAAGTCACTTTTCTGCAGCAGAAATTCCCTTCTGTCCCTGTGGTTCAGCTGTGCCAGCTCACCATGGTTTTTCAATTGAAGGAGGGTCAATTTAGATTAGATATGAGAAGTCATTAGGATGAGGGTGGTAATGCAATGGCACAGGTTCCTGGAGAAGCTGCAGATGCCCCGTTCATGGAAGTGTCCAAGGCCAGGTTGGATTGGGCTTGGAGCAGCCTGGTCTGGTGGAAGGTGTCCCTGCCCATGGCAGAGGGTTAGAACTCGATGACCCTTAAGGTTCTCTCTAACTCAAACCACGCTGTGATTCATGTCCCAGATGCCTCTGTGGGGTTCAGCAGGTGCTGAAAGCTGCAATGGGTGGTCATTCCCATACATAACTGCACCAAGGATACACCACGTTGAAGCCACAGCCACTGTGCAAGCCCCACCTCGCTGGCCAGCCCTACCCCAGGTCACAGGGAAATAAAAGAGAAGGGAAAGGAGAGAGGAAAAAAAACCTCCACCTCTCCATGGTCACAGCTGCAGCCTCATGGTTTAGCCATGGCCAGGACAGGATTTATCCCCCTCCAAATCCAGGGTTTGGTGAGACTGGTGGCACAGGGGCTGATGTGGCTCCATCAGGAAGGCAGAGGATTCAGCTGAACCTGGGAGAGATGCTGGATCCTTGTGAAGGGTGCTGGCACCTTGATGGCTTTTAACTACATCACTTATTTTACTTATTATTTTTACAATTTTATATCTTGTTTCATATCTTATATATTAGTTCTATGTCTATCTATATTATTTTATACACTAGAATTTATTTTATATTTTTTATATTTAATATTTTATTTCTTTTCAACATTTTTATATGTTACTTTTATATATTTTTAACATATATATATTATTTTTATCTTTCCCCTGCCCCTGTCCCTGTACAGCTGCTCTGGGGCCAGGAAACCATCCCCCAGTGTTTTCTTTCACTGCATGCCAATGGCTCAGGTGTGACGTGGGACTGGAAATGGCTGGAGCTGACATAGTTTGAGGATGATTTCACTGCCGTTATGGCTCAGGCTGGGGCTGTTACTGCACAGCCCCTTCCGATTTTTATGACTTAATCTCTCCAAAGCTCAAGGCCGGATGGTTTTGGGCTGGGGAGGAGGAGTGAGGGGCTTTTAGCAGGTCGTTACGGCAGAAATATGGAGAAGGTACTTGACAGGTAAATGGAAAACCTGACAGCCCATCCTGCTGGCTTTCCCAGCATGCAGGGAGAGGGGGAGGCGATGCCAGGTCCTACCTGGGCTTTATGGGCAGATGGCATCTGCTCTGTGTCCCCTGGGGGAGCAGGGCAGTGGATTCTCTCTGTGTGCAACTGTGCAACACATCCCTGTGCAAACCTGCATGTGTGCAAGCATCGGTGTGAATGGGTGTGCAAGCACCCGTGTGTCCCTGCACCACTGCATGCATCCACGCTCACATCCATCCCTGTGTGCATTATCCACGTGTGCAGGCATTTCTCTGTGTGTGTGTGTGTGTGTGTGTGCACACTCCTGGATATCCGTGTGCCTGCATCTGGGTGGGTTGTGTGTGTGTGTGTGCGCAAGTGTGAGCACCCCTGCACATGTGTGCTGCTCCTTTTTGTGCATCTTTCTTGTTGTCCCTTTGTGTGTCTGAGCCTGCATCCAGGTGTTCCTCCATGTGTATCCATGCATGCATCTCTCCATGGATATGTGTGTGCATGCATGTAGGTGCATCCACGTGTGTGTGTGCGCATCTCCATGTGCCTGTGTGTCTGTCCATGTCCATGTGCCTGTCCATGTGTGCACGTGTGTGTGTGTGTGTGTGTGTGTGTTCTGCTGGAGGTTCACAGATCAGCTTTATAGACGTTCTGGATTTTTTACAGCATTACGGAGCTCTCAATGACATCACTCACCCAAATATTAAAACCTCATGTGCCAGCCAGCCCAGCCCGGCAGCGTTCAGCTCCAGGCTCGCTGTTCCCAAGGCTGAGGCTGTGGCACAGCCAGAGGCAAACAGGATGCACAGGGTGGCAAGTGGCAGCTCCAGAGCAGCCCCAGCCATCCCAGCCCAGAGCTCACCGTTGGAGTGGGAACACTGACATAACAGCCCTGATGAAGTCATCCTGGCTGGGATGAACAGGGAATTAGAGGCCTCTTGATCCCTGTATTTTGGGTCTTCAGCATCTCTAGGAAAAGGAACATGCTGCCGATGCTGGTTCCTCACTGTGGCACCAGGCAGCTTCTTTAGAGCAAGTGATGGGATTTATATGTTCCCCCCTCTTCCAGAAAAAAAAAAAAAAAAAAAAAGATTTATCAAAACCAAACCTGTTTGTAGGAAATGGCTCCAAAACATTTCCTGACTCGAGAAAAAGTGCATTGGAAAAAAAAAAAAAAAGTTTCCAGGTTTTTTTAGATGGGAGGCAAAACCTTTGGAGAGGTAACAGCATTCTGTTGTGGGAGGTTAAGCAAAGGGAAAAGGTTGAAATGCAAAGAAAGGTTTCAGATGTTCCCAGAACAACCTTTCCTGGTCAAGCAGAAGGAAAGTTCCCAAGCCTTCCTCAACTTTTTTCTTTGCAGCTCAGTTTGGGAAAGGAAATGTTTGGAAATCTCAGTGCTCCTTGCAGACAGGAAAGGCCCCGTTTCCTCTGCGCCATGCCCAGCGCTGCCGGGCAGCAGGAACACTTGGGTGAGGCTGGGTGCCCGCCCCAGCTCTGCTTCCAGCAGCAGGAATTCTCTGCAGGCAGGGGAGGGCAGCTGCCTGCAGGGAACAGGAGCTGGGATGTCATAAATATTACAGGTTTTGCAAAAGAAAAGAAAAGAAGCCAGCAAGGAGTCTTTAATGTGCCCTGGGAAATCGGTGCAGCCTGAAACCCTTCAGCACTTTTATTGCTGTGAAGTTCATCCTCTGCGTCCCTTGTGGAGCTTGGTTGTCTCCCCCTAGCTCACAACATTGCCCCCACCAGCCCTCACATCCCTTCTCCTGCCTTAGGGCCACCACAAGGCCCTGGACCCTCAGTCCCCTGCCCCACACTAACATCTGATCACCCAGCACCGTGCTGAGGCCCTGTGAGAGGACAGGTCCCTGTGAAGGAGGTAGGTTTGGGCCTCATTGTGTGAGCCATGAGGGACTTTGGGGGCTTCTTTTCCTCACTGGCTCTGAGCCCGACAATATCTGTCAGAACCACTTTGTGCTTGTCTTCTGAGGTGATTCAGCAATGCCGTGAGGTACCAGGAGTCCAAAAGGTCATGGAAAGGTTGGGAGTGTTCTCCA
Organism: Melospiza georgiana; assembly: GCF_028018845.1. Taxonomy (NCBI): domain Eukaryota; kingdom Metazoa; phylum Chordata; class Aves; order Passeriformes; family Passerellidae; genus Melospiza; species Melospiza georgiana. Next base: position 6,490,458 of record NC_080446.1, read on the forward strand.
GAGGTCACCTAGTCCAATCCAATCCAACACAGCACAACCCAGACAGCACGACCTAACCCAACCCACCTGATGCAATACAGCCAAACCCAACCCAGCCTAGCACAACCCATCATAACCCAACCCCAAAGAACCCAAACCAACCCAAACCAACCCAACCAAACTAACCCATTCTAACCAATCTCAACCCAATGTAACCTATTCCAAGGACCCAATCAACCTATCCCAGCGTAACCCAACACAACACAACCAACCCAACTGAGCCTGCCTAACCCAACACAACCCAACTGAGCCTACCTAACCCAACAGGACCCAACCAGCCTAACTCAACTTCCTACACAAGTTCTAAGACAAGTCTCTCCATCGTCTCCCGCTTAGCTGAGCTCAGCCCTTCCGGGATATCGCAGCGGTTTTGGTGGGAGTCTCTCCCTCCTCCTGTGCTCGGCAGCCCAGGGAGGTTGATCCCTTCAGGGAACTGAATCACGTCCCCCCCCACCATCGTGGGAGCGTCACAGAGCGTCTGAAGCTCGTCAGGAGAGTCAGGCCAGGCCGCGCGGGGCCGTTCCGGGAAGCCATCCAGCCATCCGCTGGAGAGAGGAGTCTGCCTAAAAATGCCTTTGCTGGCTCCTCTCCACGCTCCGACCGTCCCATATGGAACAAATGTACATTTTCCATCAATTGTTTGTATTTTGCATTTAAAGAAAGAAGGGGGAGGGAAAGAAAAGCCAGCAAGCGAGCGGGCTATACATATACGCAAAGCGTCGGTGACAGCAGATAGGCCCCATCGCGGAGAGGGAGAAACACTGGCTGGCGTTCAAGAGACTCAAACGTATGGTATGAAACAATAAATTTTAAGTGTGTTTTGACATATTTGGTGGTCTCTGCCTCATGCTTAATGAGCATTGGTCCACGTTGCAGGGGAACTGCACAGCTCGGGTGGTTGGCAGGCTGTGCCGGGCGGGGGGTCGGTGGCCAGCGAGGGCCGGAGGCAGGCGTTGAGGAGGTCCTGGCATGTGTGTCCCAAGGGAATGGGGCACGGGGATGTGACACTCTGGCATGCTCAGAGGAAGGGATGCTGTGGGTAGAGCAGTGCCTTGGGGACAAGCAGTAATGCCAGCTTGCGGGAAGAAGCATCAAGAGGTAGAATTGTGTTAAATTTGGTCAGAAGGGGACACACAAGATGGTGGAGATGTCCCAGAGCAGCATCCCTCACCTCTGCATGGCTTGGGCAACCTGTGCTCTCATCTCCAGGCTGGGTCCCAGCCAGGCAGAGCTGCTTTGCCTGCAGGAAGGGCTCTCACATCTCATCACCACAGCAGAAAGCCCAAAGGGATGGGCAGAGCGGGAGGACAAGGGAGTGCAGCTCTCCCGCATCCCGCGCCTCTGTGCCAGGCTGCCCGGCTCCCCCCGTCTGGCAGGGCTTGATCAGAAAGATGGACATGAAAGTGGAGCTTGGCTCTGGTTTCTCTCTCATTCAGAACATTCAAAAACTATTAACTGTGGTGGGGGTAAGCAGGCAGCTGGTTTTAATATCGTGCTCTTCCAATTGTGTTGGGGATTTTTTTTTTCCCTTGCTTTTCGCGAGCACTTTAAGTGACATGGTTACATGTATTTGATTAAAAAGCTGTAATTCAACGAGTGCATTTTCTTGTACTGTACAAAACGGCTTAAAGACACAGGATTTATTTACGGTGGTCTCCCGGTTTTCCAGCTCTGCCAAAAGACAAGATGACAGTGAATTCACAGGAGGGAGAACAGATAGCAGCAGAGGGGGACATGCAATCTCTCCTGGCTTTCCCACTGTGGGGAACACGACTGGGTCATTTCCTCTGCTGTAAGGTCAGCCCACTGCCACCAGCCTGGCTCTTGGGCCATCCACTGGTCCCAACAGCACAAGTTCCTTTTGGTGTCCCCAGGACTGGGTCTCAGCTTACAGGAGCTGGCAAAGGGGACAGCTAGGAGGGGACAGCTGGGTTTGTCCAAACTGGCCCCTATGCTGCCTGTAGCAAGATGCTGCAGGACACAACTGGAGGCAAGAGGGAGAGATTTTTTCCAACCATGCCCATCCCCTGCCCGTGCAGAGATGCTGCCAGCACTGGGGAGCTCATCCCAATCCAGCAGCTCTATTTCCTAAGGAGGAAAAAGCTTTTATGAGATCCCAGCAAGGAGCCGTGGCCTGATGCTGCCGAGAGCCCTGGATCATCTCCCGTTAACCCAAACATCTCCCGTGGCACAGCCACAGGCTGGAGCCATGCTCACCCAAACCTTTTTGGCTTCTCTGCTTCCAAAGTGATGAATTTCAACCCAAAAAGGCAGACATGGAGATGAATAAAGAGTATAGGGCTGCTCTGCAGTGCCTCAAGCACCAAAATTACCATATCCCCTCAGTCCACTGGCCACCAGGGGCTGTGGCAGGGTCCCTGCTCTCCATCACATCCCTGGGCTTTTTGCATTCCTCTGGCCTGGAAAGGAGGCGTGTGCCTGTGCGTGTGCGTGCAATGCTGACCCCACAAACCCACTCCACCCAGCAGAGCCTCACCTTTCTCACCCAGATGCATAATAAAAATATGTAATAAAAATAAATCCCGAAATGCTTGCACCTCACCTGCCTCAAAGTCCCTGGTGTGCAGCCCCGGGGACACGGACACCGACCCCGGCATCACTCAGGACCACCCTGGGAAATCCCAGCTCCCCCACCCCTGCCTGGGGGGCCGGAGCCTGCCTGGCTGCTGGCCATGCCGAGCCGAGCCGTGTCTCTTCCTCAGCTCGCTCCTGCCCAGGGATCACCTGCAGTTCAGTTGATTTATGAACGGAGAATTTTTCGAGCTCTGTTTCCTTTTCATTGTTGTTTCAGTTGCTGCGCTCGCTTCCGCCTGCCTTTGAATAACTCCTGCCACGCTGTGAGCGGTGAGAAAGGCACCGAGTAAACACTCACACTCAGCCCAGGAGCAGGGGCAGGAGCCTCAAAAACAGGGGGACACAGGGCTGCCCACTGGCTGGTCCTACCTGCAGAGGAGGTTGCTGAGCTCCCAGTGAGCAGAGCCCCAGGATGGATCTCTCTTGTCTCAAAGTTTGGGGGAGCCACATCCTGACCTCCTGCCCCGTGACGCAGCTCCTGGGAGGTGGCAGTCCCATGGGGATGCTGCTCTCCCATGCTGTGGCTGCAGAGGAGAGGGTTGTGGTGGGTGGTTTGACTGCAGGGACCCTAAAATGCGATTTTCGGGAGGGGTATTAATTGCCCCATAGAGGGCAGGGTCCCCCCGCCCAGGGCTGTGCTCCACCCGGCTTCATTCCTGTCCTCATGCCCAGCTGCAGCAGGGGCTCCCACTGCTGTACAGAGACGATGCTCTCTAGGGAGCTTGGATTGATTTATAGCAAAGCCCTAGGGGAAAAAAAAAAAAAAAATCAGGAAAGGGAAGAAACCCCATCCGCAATCTCAGCTCAGCCCAGGACCCACATCCCCGCTGCTGCCACCTGCCATCCGCCACCGAGGAGCCCCCATCCTGGGCCACGGGCAGCTGCCCGTCCGACCTGCGCCCATTGTCCTGCCCTTCCTCCCCGCGCCCCTCGCCCCCCGCCGCCGCCCCGGGGCCGGGGGGAAAACAGGAAGCGCTCCCCAGCACGGTGCTGCGGAAATGAGACAAGCGGGCTGGAGCGGCGGCGAGGACGGCGGGAGGAAGCGGACGGGATATTTGGAACCGACGGCGAATTCTTGGGCTTATCTCTGCGCCGCAGAGGCCCAGGAGTCCTTACAAAACAGCGCCCAGCTGGAGCGAGGCCCGCGGCCGGGGACGCGTCCTCGTCCCCAGCGCCACCGCTGGTGCCCGGCTGGGCGGCGGGGGCTGGTGGCAGGGAGGGGACACGCACCCAGGGGTGGTGGGTGGCACCTGCGTCCCAGCAGGGCTCACAGAAGGGACCTGAGGCCCCGCTGCCGTGCGGGGATGGGCAGCGGCCGGGCTGAGCGGTGCCCAGGTCGGATGTCCCATCCTTCGGCAGGAATTTGGGGATGAGGGCGCTCCCCAGCATCCCTAAAGCCTGTCTAAAAATCCGGCTGTTTTATGATCCCCCAGGCACGAGCTCCCCCTTTCCCATGGGAAACCATTCCCTGTCCTGTCCACAGTCTGCACTGGGGCGCTTTCAGCCCATCACCTTCCCTTCCACACCCGCAGAACCAGCGGCAGGGCTGGGATGTGGATGCTGCTCCCCTGCCTGCCCTGCCCACGAAGGGTTACAGCCAGCCCGGATTGCTCCGATTTCACCCTTCCATCTGCTGCTGGCCTTTTTGGTGGGTTTGAATTATTTTTCATAACAATGCTGTGATACTTTATATTCGGCACACCCCAGCTGGGGAGTAGAAAGCGGGTCCGGGCTGGGAGCACCCGACCCGAAGGCAAAGGTCTCTGCAGTGCTTCCTAAAAGCTGGAAGCTGCCCGCTGGGAGAGGGGCCGGGGTGGTGCCACCATCCCGGGGAGCTGGGGCTGCTGCCAGCACCCAGGGCTCCCCACTTGCGCTTTGGTGGGGTCAGTCCTTGGTTTATTAATTGGTGGTGAAAATTCAACGGGAGACCCGCAGCGGGCAGGGAAGGCAGAGGGAGCACCCCAGAGTGAGCGGCTGGAGGTGGGTGTCACCCTCCTGGAGTGTCCCCAACCCGGTGGGGACCCCGGCCGAGGGCACCCAGCGCCTCCCACTGCAAGGAGGCGCCTTTGGAGCCGGAGAGCGCTGGCGGAGGGCGATGCCTGCGGCCGGGACCCGCCGAGCAGCGCTGCCGAGGCCAGGGCAGCCAAATTTGGGGCTGGGGGGGGGAGGCAGGGTGTGACGGGTCACCCTGGCAGAGGCTGAGACTCCTCCTCTGCGGGGAGGAGGACAAAGGATGGAAGCGGCTGCCCCGTTGCAACACATCCCCGGCGAGCACAATGGAAATGCCATCCTCCGTTCTTGTGAAACAGGAACCTCATATGATCTCGCTGAAGGCTTGGGGACACTCTTGTAGGTCTGAGCGTGACGCTCCCAGGCCCATTTCTCTGCCCGCAGGGGGATAGGGTGAGTGGGGAGTCCCCCAGAGCATCCCTGCCCTGGTGAGGACCCAACTGCCACCACTGTCCCCTGTGGCACGCTGGAGCCGCTGGCAGGAGGCAGGTGATGCCCTGCCACTCACCCTGGGGCCAAAACACGCCCAGCCCCACCAAAACACCGTCCTATGTTTCCCCACAGCCCTGCTGGGCATCCCCCTCCCGCCCTCCTCGAGGACTCCTAAATAAACTTCGTTCTCCCTTTATGTTCTTGACCCCAGATTTAATTAGACCCCCGTTTCCTGCCTATATGAAAAATCACTTCCCCGAGCAGGTGGCTGCGGTACCGCGGGGGCTGTTGTTGTTTTCTTCGGGGCGGGGGTGGGGGGGGGAAGGTGGTAAATGGGGGGAAGAGTTTGTTGTTTATTTTTATATTTACAAAGCGCAGCTTTTTCCTGGTGCCGGGCATCGGAAGAGTGGCAGGATGTGACCTTCATCCATCTCCTCCTCGCTCGCACAATGCGGCCCCGAGCTCGGCCGGCTCTGTCCCCCCCGGGCGGGCTGCGGGCACCTCCCGCGCCGCCCCGCCGGCACCGGCACCGGCACCGCTGCCCCCAGCTGGGCCCCGCCGCTCACACCGCGACAAAAAGGAAAATAGAAAAAAAAATTCGAAAAAAAATATAATAGCAAGGTTGCCGGTTTCCTCTCTGGAAAACAAGCGGGAGCTGAGCGGGACAGCAGCGTGGGAAGGAGGGAGAGAGGGGTCCCCTGGAGCCCCTAGGGAGCCTCCCTCTGTCGGGGAGTGGCCTGGGCACGCTGCGCCTCCTTTGCTCCGTGTGTGGGGCACAGCGGCCTGGGCAAATGAGCCCTGTTCTCCCGTGCAGGGGTCAAACACACCTTGGGCCCCTCCAGATGCAGTCCTGGCATAACCCGGGGAGGAAGGCAAGGAGGGGATGCAGAAAACATCTGGTTCTCTCACCCTGACACCGTGGGGAGCACCCAGCAGGCAAGAGCCCACCCAGACCCCAGCAGAGATCGCGGAACGGGCGCTGCTCTCTGTCCCCATCCCCCGGAGCATCCCGAGCCCTGCAGGCTCCAACATCTGCCGGGATCGCTGCGGGGCTGATCGGCAGAGCCAGCCCAGGTGTGGGGCTGGCACTGCCCGGCCCCCCTGTGCCCGGGGCCCGATGGATGGAGACACAAGGAGTGAGCTCTCCTTGTTTTCCTTCCTCCCAGGAAGCACCTGGGTGTGGGGAGGGACACACTCTGGGCCATTTGTGCAGAGCAGAGCCTGAGGTGACAAAGCTGCAGGGACAAACCTCTGATGTGACCCCAAACCGGTGCTGGCACCCACCGTGGTACTTGCTGGTGGCAAAGGAATTGCTGCAGGATTTTACAGGGACAAGGGGTCTGTCACCCCACACCTTCCCCAGAGGGCTCCTCAGAGCTGCCCAAGAGCCCAGGGCAGCTCTGTGCCAGCTCTGAACGGGGCTGGCACAGCCAATGTGACCCCCAAATACCCTCCAGCACCAGGGTGGCAAAGCTGGACACTGCCAGCTGGCACAGGGCTGGTGTGTGCCAACCCCCTGGTCACAGCCTGGATCCTGGAGCAGGGGTGATGCTAAAGCATGGCATGGCATGGGACAGCATGGGATGGCACAGCATGGAGTGGCACAGCATGGGATGGAACGGCATGGAATGGTGTGGCACAGCTTGGTATGGTATGACAGCACAGAATGGAGTGGTGTAGCACAGCAAGCATGGCACAGGGTAGCACAGTACAGTGTGGCACAGCATGGCACAGCATGGCACAGCATGGCACATCACCAGGGCTGCCCTTGCTTTCACAGAAATGCCACCCAGTGACACCAACACCTCAATCTGACCCTGGCAAGCATCCAGCAGCAGAGAGGGGGGGTCATTAATTTCTCTCTAATTCCCCAGCAGCCCCATCCCATGAGCTGCTCAGTGCCCACCCTGCCCAGGCAGGAGCAGGTGCAGCCCCAGTGGGGTACAGCACCCACCAGCCCAGAACAGAGCACCCCAAAACCCACTGGACCCCCCCAGCACCCAGGGACCCCCCCAGGTGTGCTGGGCAGGAGGTGCCCACCTGGGCACAGGGCTGGGTGTGCTCACACCAGCCCTGGCCAGCACGCTTGGTTATCCTCACATTTGGCATCAGTTGCTTCCATTGGGCTCCATAGGGGAGGGAGAGAGAAAAGGAAAACTCAGCTCAGGGTGATTTAATAAGTTCAGTGTTACGAGCTGGGGAAAAGCTGTGGAACACACAAGTGGTAACGCAGGATTAATCTTTCCTTTAGTCTTGGGAATTATGTTTTCATTAATCCTAATTTTTCCAGATGTTTCACTCCTTATACCATGTTCTTCAAAGCCTCTGTGGCTGCAAATTCTAATGAAGCCATGAGAACATTTTAAAGAGAAAGATTCAAAGCTTAAATTGCTTCCTTTTTTTTTTTTTTTTTTTTTTTGACTTGGGTTTTTCTTTTTTTTTTTTTTTCTTTTTTTTTTCTTTTTTTTTTTTTTTGTTTTCCCCTCCCTCTTTTCCCCCCGGTTGGGCTGTCGGGGAGTGCATGCGTGTGCGGTCCCAGCGCCTCCACATGTTGTGTTACACAATGTGCTAACAAGATGGAGAAGGCAGCTCGGTCCGCGTGATGCCGGGGTGACGTCTGTGGGGCTTTGTGTCCCCCCCACCCGGCAGGACCCGGCTGCGAGGGGCTGCCGAGGGGGGGGCTGGCCCCCTGCCCGCCCCTGTGACAGCGGCACCGGGGTCACGGCTGGCCCGGAGCTCCCAAAGCATTCCCGGTTAAGGCAGCAGGAGGGTGGGTGCTGTAGGAGCCACGGAGGGGATGGAACAGAGTCGGAGCTGCGCAGCTTTGTGACAGGAACAGGGAATTTTGGGGTGCTCCAGGCTGGAGGGAGCTGGGGTTAAAGAGTGATGCCCAGGTCGGGGGTGTTGTCAGCAGTGTTGCAGGGATGAGTTTGGAGCTGGCACCCGGATGCCAGCGCATCACCGCAGTGTGATGGGAGCCCCTCTGCTGGCACTGCAGCATTCCCAAGCTCCCCGTCAGGCTTCTCTCTGCATCCATCCCCAGCCCGGCACAGGGGCAGGATCCGGCTGCCACCGCCCGGTGTCCCCTCCTGGCCGGGAGGGAGCCCTCGTCTGACGCAGGAGGTCAGGCAGGACGATCGTAACAGCCCTGCCGGGCTCCTGCACCCGGGATTCAGATCCATGGACTTATATGGCCTGCAGAACGCGGTGGGAGCATGACCAACGTCTGGAAATCCAGATATGACTAGATCCCTTCATTAGTAATTTCTTGTACATGACTTTCTAGACCATGGGGATTTGTTAAATTTGCAGGAGTGTTTCTCACAGTGCCATGGACTGGCTGCTGCCAGCATATATTGGCTCGGATCTGTCAGATCCTGTTGCCTTATATGACCCTCGGTTAATTCAGCTTTTCTTTGTATCCAGCCCTCAGCGGGGAACTCCTCCAGCAGTCCCAGCGTGGATCCTGCTAAAATGGTTCCCCAGTCCTCCTGCCATAAAACAACTGCCCCCCCCCAGTGAAAGGGGGATGTGGGGGGTGGAATTCAATGCTCCCCTCCCTCCCTGCTGCCCAGGCCCTCGCCAGATGCTTCCTCCATCCCTCCTCGTCCTTCGGTGCCAAGAGAAAACTTGGTGTGCCTGAAAATGTTACTGGAGGGATTGGACCTTCTCCCCACAGGGACCGTGGCATCCCAGCGGTGCACCCTGCACTGTGTGGTTAATCATTCGCTGCCCTCAGGGGTGCTCCAGGGCTCGGGGGGGACTCTCACCTTCCCAGTGACCTCTTGGAATTCTGACCTTCTTTTATGGGTGCCATAAAGGTTATTTTTTAATCTGCAACCTAGCAGGGTTTCCCCCTTCTCAGCTGTGGGGTCTTTGGTCCAGGGAGTACTCAGGCATCACTGCTCTTTGTGCCTCATCTGGTTTGGGAAGTGGAAAGGCTCACAGGATGGCCTTTTCCCAAGGGAGGGGATTGTGGCACCCAACAGCTCATCAAAGGAATGTGGTGTTTGTTGGCCCTGTGGATGTGGCTGAGCTGAAGGTGCTGCTGGTGGGGATGTGAGGTGCTGTGGGTCACAGTGGATCCCAGAAGCCCAGAGAAACATCCCAAATTCCCAAGTCCTGTCAGAACAAGATTTCCAAGTGGAAAAAGATTGTGTGTCCAAGGACATCCTGTAGACCCTGCAATTCCCCAAGCACTGAGTCCCTTCACAGGAGCTTCCCCTGTGTCCCCAGCATCTCCTGACCTGGCAGAGTCCAGGGAGGGACCCCGACCTCCTGGTGCCCTGTGCCTCTGTCCCTTGCCAGAGATGATGGCCAGATCCACGAGAGCATTTACATCCCAAACTTCCCAATGTGCTCTTTGTCCCCTCCAGCAGATCTGGCAGTGCTGGGATGCTCCAGAAGCATGCATCCCTCTGGCATCTTCCTCCTCCTCCTTGCAGGAGGCACTGAGCCATAACCTTGGAGTCTTTCAAGCACTGTGTTTCATAAAAGACCTGATCAAAGCTTTTCCTTTTAGCATTTGATTTAACCACACCTTTAAAAAGCTGCATACCAAAGCAGGAAGAGGAAGGCTGAGATGCTGTGGGGAGCAGGAGAGGAGCAAGAGGGCAGCACCCACCTCTAGCCACAGTGAGAGAGCCCAACCCCTGCTGAGCCAGAGCCAAAATGCTTCCTCAGCTCTGTGAGAGCAGCCCAGCTCCTCCATCACAGGAGCACAACCTGCTCCAAGCATCTCCCTGGGCTTGTATCTCACCCACAGTGAACCAAAGAGGTTTCACTGTACCAGGCAGGCTCCTTGAGAATCTCCTTGATGGGCTGGTGTGATGTGTAAAGGGACACAGGTGAGGCGTTGGGGGCTGAAATCCCCTTTGTTTGACTTTTGTATACCAGCAACCAGGGCTGGCCTTTCCTGCACCCTTTGTCCTTCATGCCCTGACTGGTGGAGCTGGCAGCTGCCAGCAGCCATGGGAGCTGAGTCAGGCTGTGCCCCTGTGCAGGCAGAGGCAGGAGCAATGGGAGAATCCCATCCCATCCCATCCCATCCCATCCCATCCCAGCAACCTCAGGGACAGCAAAGATCCGAATGGCACCACGAAGACCCCAGCCCCACATTTCCTTGGGTGAGGGATCCCCATGGGAGCATCCACTGCTGTTAGCACCTCCAGCCATGCAGCAGGGATGTGTTAGGGGCACACAAAGCATCCCAACTCCCATCCCAAAACACCCAGAGCTCCCACCACCCCTCTGTTGCTGTTGGCCACGGCTTGGGCACAACAGAGCCCCATCTCACCCGTCAAAGGCACTGCCTTCAAAGCACCACCTCCTCCTCTCTGTTGCCCCCATTTCCAGCATCTTTGGGTTGAAAAATGGCCGGGGAGGGTTTGGCAGAGGAGCCTCGTGCAGATTATTCAACAATTGTTTCCCATTTTGCGCCCTCGCCTGCCTCATCCTCCAGTAACAATGACGAAGAGCGGCGCGGAGCCAGCGCCCGCGGCAGGGGTGTTGAGATCAGGGACAGCACAAAAATATCTCCTCTCTGGAACAAATATTTACCAACCCTTCTGCCTTTTGTTCTTGTGGTTCTCATATATTTTTTTTTAATTTCTTTTTTTCCAGACATTCACTGGCAAAATGTCACACTAAGCAGCAACCCAGAAACTTCGGGGTAGCTGCTTGGCTGCTCTGGGCTTTGTTTTTCTCGCGCGCTAATTGTTAATGAATATCCAGCCATTTAAGCCAATGCAAACCTGTGAGAAAACGATCTTTTCAGCCCTGGCTTTGGGGCTTTATGGGGCTTTGCAAAATCCAAGTGGTGGATAAGGAAAATGTGCATCATCCTGCAGAATGAGGTGCAGGAGCCAACCTGGAGTGGAACGTGGCAGAGCCAGAGCGGGAGCTGGCATTGTCTGAGCTGCCAGCACCACTCCAGGGCTGCAGCAGGGAGGTCCCCATTCCTGGATGGGGATAAGTTCAATGGGGGTGAGTGCCATGGTACCCCCATCCCTGGCCAGCTCCTCACCACACTCCTTCTCCCTCATCTGCACCACCACAGGTTTTTCTTGTTTCCCTTCAAAATCATAATGCCCCTCATGTCCACTTTTATGGCAGCCAAACAAGAACATGTGGTTATTTTATGGGTGTTGTGTTTAAAGAAGGGAGGGACAAACCCCTCCTCTTCTGGAACATAAACTCAGATCTTTGGTTAATAATTAGCCATGGCCATAAAACCCTTGATGTAGGAGCAAGTGGATCTCCTGCCAGAAGCACTGCTGGGCTGTCATCTCACCCCAGTGCCCTGCTGACCACCCTCCACCATCCCCTCCTGTCCCCTCCAGGATGGCTATGCCACCCTCCACCTATCCCCGTCGCCTCCTGCCCCTCTTCCTGGGGCTGTTCCAGGGCGCCCTGCTCCTCTTCTTCGCCCTCTTTGTCACCTATGATGAGCCCTCAGCGCAGGATACCAGCTTGGTGGCCAACCAGGTCTACAGCACCTTCCCCTTCTTCCAGGACATCCAGGTGATGCTGGTGGTGGGGCTGGGACTCCTGCTGACCTTCCTGCCCCGCTACGGGTTCAGCGCCCTCACCCACAACTTCCTCCTGCTCAACTTCTCCATGCAGTGGGCGCTGGTGCTGCAGGGCCTGCTGCACCACTTCCACCATGGCCAGATCCACCTGGACCTGCACAAACTCCTCCTGTCTGTGTTCGCTGCTGTGACAGTGCTCATCTCCGTGGGGGCCATCCTGGGGAGGGCCAGCCCCTGCCAGCTGCTCGTCATGGCCACCTGTGAGATCCCCCTGTACCTGGCCAGCGAGTGGGTCATTGTCACCTGCCTGGGCGTTCAGGATGTGGGTGGCACCATCACCATCCACATCTTCTCCTGCTATTTTGGCCTTGGCGTGTCCAAGGCTCTGTTCAGGGCAACACAGCAGTCCCTGCACCCCAAGGAGACCCCAACAACCAGCTCTGACCTCATGTCCGTGGTGGGGACACTCATCCTCTGGGTTTTCTGGCCCAGCTTCGTGGCTGTCCTCTGCCAGCCGGGTGATGCCCAGCACCGTGCCATCCTAAACACCCTCCTGGCCATGAGTGCCAGCGCCATAACCACCGTGGTGGCCTCCGGCCTGCTGGACAGGGACGGCAAGCTCAGCCCCGGCCACGTGCAGAACGGCAGCCTGGCCGGCGGGGTGGCCATCGGCGTGCTGGCCGACATGGCCGTGCCCCCCGCGGCCGCCCTGGCCCTGGGCAGCCTCTCGGCCGTGCTCTGTGTCCTCGGCTTCAGGTTCCTCACCCCGCTCCTGGCGAGGAAACTCACGCTCCACGACCAGTGCGGCATCCACAACCTGCACGGCTTGCCCGGCATCCTCGGGGCCGCAGCCAGCGTCGTGGCCGTGCTGGTGGCACCCAAGGACACTGCCGGGTCCCACCCCTCTCAGCTGTCCCCCGCTGGGGGCAATGCCAGCGAGGCGGTGCTGGAGGGGCAGTGGGGGTCCCGAGGGGCGGGCGGGCGGGCGCTGTGCCAGGCGGCAGGGCTGGCCGTGGCCGTGGCTGCCTCGCTGCTGGCCGGGCTGCTCACCGGGAGCGCCCTCCGGCTGCCCGGCCTGGCCCGGCCGCCCGAGCGCCTCTGCTTCGAGGATTCGCTGTATTTTAAGATCCACGATCAGGCTGAGAGCCCGGGGCCAGACTGCAGCGCTGAGGAAGGAGCCCTGGCTCTGAAGGAGCAAGTTTAGGCAGTGGTGTGCGTGCAGCAGCAGGGAGGGCCAGAGAATGTTACCGGCAGGATCTATCTCCTGCCTGCTCTCACTCCTGCCCCACGCCTGGAGCCAGCTGTGGAGGATGCCGGCACAGCTGGGTCAGCACCGCAGCACAGATCGCCTCTCTGTCCTCCTACCCTGCAGCTGCAATCCCCCTCCCGTGTCCCAGTGGCTCCCAGCGTCCATTCATTCCCAGCAGCAGCCAGAGAAGCGACCTGCTCAGGATTGTCTCTCCCAGGATGGTCAATAGCCCCCAAGGAGCCCAGACAGCCACTCTCCAGGGCATTGGCCTCGGCTGCTTCACTCCCAGCAAGCGGCATCACCCTCAGTGCTCACCCCGACCCTCAGCTCCAGATTCCCCTGCCCACGACGGGCAGCACCTGGAGGAGGCTGCCAGCTCAGGCCACAGCTACAGGAAAGGAACTCAGCGTCCACTGCCCGGAATGTGGAACTGCAGCAGCAGGGAGATGGCCCCAGGCAAAGGACTTTACAGGGATCTGATAACCTGAGCTGGGCAATTCACCCTCCAGGAGAGTTTGCAAAGGGAAGCGTCAACCCTTTTTACCACTGGTGCGGCAATGAGGACGCGGCCCAAGCACGGCGAGGAGCCTCGGAGAGAGAGCCAGGATGCAGGAGGCCCCCGCAGCCCGCAGCACCCTCATCCCACCCCGAAGCCGGAGCTGGGAAAGCTGCGCCAGCATCCCAGGAAGAGCAGCGGCCCCATCCCATCCCAGCACGGGCAGCGAGCCGCTTCCACCCTGCGGAGGACAAAGGCTGCGGTCCACGGCTGGCATGCGGCAAGCTGGGAGCGCGGGGCCGCATCCTGCCCGGGGAGCGAGGGCTGTGATTCACATCCCCCCGCCGTGAATCGCCGCTGCCCCTGCGCCCCCTCCGATCCCTGCCGAGACAATGCGGGCCGTGCTCCCGAGGGGGTCGAGGCCACCGAGCCCCCAGCGCTGGGGCAGGACTGGGGGGCTGCCGGCGAGGTTGGGGGTCCCCAACCCCGGGCGGGTGGGAGAGGGGCTGGATCCGGTGCAGCCCCAGGCGGAGCCAACACCAAGAGGGAGAGAGGCTGGGGAATTCGTCCTCCAATAATCACAAACAGGCCTGGGGGGCCGGGCGTGTTTGGTTAATTGTTAGAATAAAATATTGCCGAGCTCTGACAAAGAAATCCTGCCCCGCAGCCCGGCGCGGCCGAACAATGGGCCCCGGCGCAGGATGCTGCGGGCTGAGCGCTGGGGCCAGGGGCCTTGGGGGCGGGAGGCAGCTCCGTTCCCCCTTCCCCAAACGAGCCCCAGAAGCCCCTCATCTTCTTGGCAGCTCGGTGTGGATGTGCCCCATGACAGTGGAGCCATCGGAGCGGGGACCGGCCCTGCCCGTCAATGCCTGGATCCCGCTGGGTGCTGAGAGCCGCCGGGACCGGGGAGCCGCGATCCCACCGGGGCCTAACGGGCAGCACCAGGCCCCGGGAGAGCCCCGCAGCCCAGGCTGCCCCGTGCCGGGGCCTGCCGGGTCAGATGGCAGCTCCGATGGCACGGGAAGAGGGACACGGGGACAGCGGCACCGGGGCTCAGACACCCGTTCGGGGAGGTGGAGGGGAGCCACATGCACAGGCGTTTACACACCTGTAATCACACACACGTGTGTGCACAGCCCTGCACTCACAACACTCACAGCAGCCCAGGCCTGTGCCCAGACACACATGCACACACCTGCATGGGATGCATGAGCACACAGGCACACGCACACACACATGTACACTCACATGTGTACACACACACGTGTACACACCTGCATGTGATGCACACACACATATACACACATTTGTGCACACACACACATGCACACACTTGCATGTGATACACAGACACACATGAACCCACACACATGCACACACACATGCACACACACACACATGCTCACACCTGCATGTGATGCACACACACACATGCATGCACACACCTGTGCACACACATGCACACACCCACACATGTGCACACACACCCAGCACCCGCTCACACCCACACGCCCCGAGGCTGTGAACATCTCTTGCTGTCGCGGACAGCGGAGCAGCCGCTTTCCAGCATCTCCCGGCCCTTCCCGGCGAGGATGAGGCTGCAGCTCCCGCCGAGCAGCCCGCGGCAGCCAGCGGGGGAGCGAGCAGCGAGGGGAGCACACCCGGAGCCGGGCTGGGCACACCCCGCCTCCCGGCTGGCATGTCCTGGCACGGGCACCCCGGCACGCCGCGGCACAATCTGGTCGGCAGATGCTCCAAAAACCAGCAAGAGGCCCAAGAAATGATGGGGGGAGGGGGGGGTCAGCGCTTTCCCACTGCCCACAGAGGCTCAGGCAGCCGGTGACCCAGGGCCAGGACCCACCTGGGTCACGGCACGGCTCCATCAGTCCCGGCCATCCCTCCTCCCTGAGACCCACTGTGCTGCTCTGCCTCTGGGTGTGCTGCCCAGAGCTCCCCGCTCCTCCAAACCAGCCTCTCTCCAAAGGATGGAGCAGTCAGATATTTTGCAGAGCCTCCAGCGTTTATCACACTGTAAATCTGGGCTTTCAGCAGCTTCACGAAGCTGCAGGGAGATGGGAGAGAACAAAACGCTGCTCTGCTCCATCATCAGACACAGCCTGCGTGTGCCAGGGCTGCCAGGGGCTGGGCCCCCAGCCCTGCTGCAGAGGGACTGAGCATTGAAGCAGAGGGTTTATGTGGGCAAGGGCCCCCAGAGCCAAGAGGGGCTGCTGGCACCCCAAGATGGTGTCGGCTTGGGGACAGCAGCGTTTCGGTGGGGCAGTGGTGGTGAGGAGGGCTGAAATGTGCCTCTGTGGAACCACAGCAGCCCCTCTGCCCCAGGCATGCTCCTCCAGTGAGGCAAAGCTCCCCACGCACAGCTCCTGGGCACGGTACCCCGGTGTGGACCCACAGCACAGCAGCTGGGCATTGCAGCCCTGTATGGGCCCAGGGCACGGTGCCCCACTCTGCTCCCCCAGAGCAGTGCCCCCCTCACTGGGCTCTGCTGCTGCCTCTGAGCCCAGCTCCGAGCTGGGTTGGGATGCAGCCCAGGGGTCCTGGCAGGGAGCACCAGCCCCCATGCTCGCCCCCATCCCCGTCCCCGCAGCCACTCCACCAACCCCCATCTCCCAGGGGACCCTGCTGTGATTGCAAAACAGGCAGGGAGGGGAGGAAGCCGGGGCTGTGCTGCGCACACAGTGCGGGGATGCAGCTGGCAGAGTGAGCCGGGCACAGGGCACAGGGCAGGGCTGTGGGCACGGCCAGGAGCCCCCAGGCCCTGAGCGCCCTCGGCTCCAGCACCCTGTGCAGCCCCTGCCACAGCCCTGAGGGCACACGGGGGCACACAGGGACCCCGGGTGAGGCAGGGGCTGGCTGGGCCCTGAGCTGCTGCCCAGTGCCTGGCACAGCACGGGGGGACTGGGGGGCCGTGGCAGCGGCTGGAGCCACATCAGAGCGGCCCCCCCAGAGCCGCTGGGAGCACACAGAGCTGCCCTCGAAGGAAATGCGCTCACTCCCATGTGCTGCACACTTGGGTTCGCATCGCTGCTATTTTTATTTGACTTTTCAGGGCCTGTTTCCTTTTTCCGGCTGTTTTTGCTGTGATTCCACCATCACAACGACCTCATTTTTCCCCCTCCCTCCCTGTTGCTTCTTCCTTCACTCTTTCCTTCCTTTCCATGCACTCATTCCCACTGCCACACCAGGCTCCCAGCAGCAGCTGCCTGCGAGGGAAGGGGCAGTAAAGGGAGGTGGTTTTTGCTCTGGTTTATCTGGGAAGGTGCTGACAGGTCACTGAAGGGGGGACTTTGCTCCAGCCTTGATAAAGAGAAAGGCTGGGAGTCACCCTGTCCCAAGCCAGTGTCCCCATGCTGTTGGTGCCTGAGCTGTCAGGTCCTGCCGTGGCCCCCAGCCTCATCCATGGGATATCCAGTGTCAGTAGGGCTATTTTGGGATGCTGGTGGTTTGTGGAGGGACCCTGGTTGGGATAAGGGAGAAGGAATAAGAAAAAAACCCTAGGAACTGAACCAGTGCCAAACCTCCTGTGGGGGGGGAGCAGAAAGGGCAGCGCCGGCTCCCGAGGAGGAGGAGGAGGATGGAGCTGAGAGGAAGGAGCGCAGGCATTGTGGGGCCAGCCGGGGAGGAGCACGGCTCCAGGAGGGCTCTGGCATTGGGATGAGCTGAGCTGTGGCTCCGTGGATGGCCCCTGGTGCCAGCCTGCCCCGTGCCAGGCACACAGCATCTTCAGGGACCCACAAGAGCAGCATTCCCAGGCTGCACCCCCTGCTCTGACCCCAAACCAGGGTCCCTGTCCCGCCCCATCAAATCCACCCATCCTGCCTGCACTCTGTACACCCCAGAGACTCTGCTGTGCCCAGGGCAGGGAGGGCTCTCACCCACCCACCCCTGCTCATGGAGCCCTTCCAGTTCCTCCCAGCCCAATTTCCAGAGGGAATTGCAGGGGGTGGGCAAGGACCCCTGAGCACCCCTTGCCTTTCCTTTCCCGAATCCCCCCTTCCCGGTTTGAACCCCCAGAAACGCCCAGGGAAAGCTTCCCCCCACCTCCCCCAGGGCATGGGGGGTACCCCGCTCCCTGCAGCGCTCAGTGAACCCCTGGCACGGCCCTGCCCGGCCCGGGCTCGGTGGGGACGGGGGCCGGCGATGCTGGCGCGGCCGTGGGAACAGCCGGCGTGGGCAGTGCCCGGCTCTGCTCAGCACACGCAGCCCGCTGCTGCCATCTCGTGTCCTCCGCAGCCCCTCGGGGCGGGGACAGCGGCACACGGCCGAGAGTGGCTGGGGAAACTGAGGCACGGGCACGCTGGGGTGGGGAAACTGAGGCACGGGCACGCTGGGGTGGGGAAACTGAGGCAGACCCTCCAGGCTGTTGCTCCAGAGGAAATGTCCTTACAAAACAGCAGTTCGTTGTTTCCATTGCCCCATCCCAGGGATGCAGATAGAGTGAGCAGAGGCAGGAGGTCACGGTGCCCTCCCCTGCTGTGGGCTTCTGCCTGGGTTCCATGGCCAGAGCCAGCACTGTGCCAGCTCCATTCACAGCATAAGAGCCCCTGGATCACCAGATGAAGCATCCAAAGCACTTCCAGGGAAGGAGAGGTTTTATTTCTGGCTTCCCAGAAGCTGTTTGCTGCCCAACAATGCAGTGGAGGCCACAGGCAGGCTGCTGGCAGAGCAGAGTGGCAAAGGAGGATGCCCTTCAGCCCACACCCCACCATCCCTCCCTGCTGGGGCACCCACAGTGCCAAGCACTCAGTTCCCTCCACAGTGCTGCCTGTCACCGAGGCTCAGCCTTGCCCTCAAGCCCCCTCACTGCCTGGCATTTTAGGGTATCAGAGCCCCCCAGGCTTCCCCAGTGATGCACCTTTATTTCCCTGCCCACTGAGGGTGCCCGGCTGCTCTGCACACCCCAGCAGTGCCTCAGGGACACTGTCCCCATGCACAGCCCTGGTAACCTCAGAGCCTTGCCGATCACTGTGGCCTCAGCTCCAGCAGAGCCCCCAGAGCAGAGCCATGGCCCCACATGTCCTCTTCCTGCCCCAAAACACATCCATTGTCCTCAAGAGAGCAGCAGGTGCTGCAGGGTCGGGAGCAGCTGAGAATCCACGCCTCACCTTCTCCTTTTGGTTCTTTCCCTTCTTCTCCCCAGTGTTTCTAATGCTCCAGGAGTCAGCCACAGCCATCCCACAGCAGCCCAAGCAGGAGTGGTGGATCGGGTGCCTGGCACGGCTTGGAGCAGGAGGATGAATCCAGCCCTCAGGGCTGAGTCTGTCCCAGCTTCCCAAAGCAGCCCCGGGGCTGGAGCAGCGCATCCATCCCCCGGTGGGAGGCCAGGCCGTTCCTACGAGTCCCAGGAGGTTTGGCGGGGAGCGTGCAGGGCGTTGAGCTTCTCCCAGCAGGTCTGCAGCCTCTCCGCCTTCCTGCCGAGGTCCCGCAGCCGCTGCTGCCTCCTGCGGGCCGGCTGCCGCCGCGGGGCCGGGCCGGGCTGCGCGGGGCTCTGCGGTCCGTGCGCCCGGGAGGGGACAGAAACCCCCCCCCCGCACCACAGAGATATTAGTCAGGGGACAAAAGGCACCACGCACATGGCTGAGGCGGCCAAACTGCCTATGGTCATGGTGTCAGGTCCCCAAGATCCCCCCAAAGGTGGCTGTCCCTGTCTGAGCTGGCAGTGTGCACCCCACAGCCCAGCCACGGACACCAGAGCAGATCTCCAGAGCAGCAGCAGCTCCATCCACACCAGCAGACCCCAGGCAGGGCTGTGCCCAGCCAATGTCCCTGGCAGTGGCAGGGAGGGCAGTCCCAGCCCTGTGCCAGGGTCAGGCAGAGCTGGGAGCTGGCATCCACTGCCCTTGGTTTTCCCTGCTGGCTGATGAACTGCTGGTGCTGCCATAGGGATCTCCTGGATGGGGATTGCCCAGCAGACCCTCAGGGATGCCAGAGGAACCCAGACCAGCCCACAGGGGAGAAATCCCAATTCTTGCCTATGAGCACTCAGGAGCAAGAGCAGGACAGGGTGAATGCACCCACAGGGTGAGAAATCCCACCAGGACAAAGGCCCTGTGTTTCCCTCAGCCGTGGCATCGTGGCACATGTGGAAAAACCCACTTGGGAGCCCGTGGTAAAACCCCACCAGCCTGGTCCACACTGCCACAATTGAATCTCCCTCCCCTGGCTATTCTGAAGCTCCCAGGGGTGGATGTGCCATCAGCATTCCCCAGCTCCCAGAGTGAAGCAGGCAGAGCCTGGAGACTCCTCACAGGCAGCCAGGAGAGCACAAACAAGGCAAGCTCTGCCCACAGCCCTGGGGACTGGGAGCCACTGCCATGGCTGAGAAGCAGAGGGCCTCCTACCTTGCTGATTCTCCTGCAGTTCTCCCGGAGCACCGTGTGGGTGTTCCTGGCCACCCTCCAGACCACCAGCTCCTCGGGGCCCTGCAGGGTGTCCCCCGCCTCCCGCAGGGACATGCTGATGTTGTAGATGGACAGCAGGATCCTCTGGTCCTGCAGGGAAGCACAGGGCAGGGAGGGAGGCTCCATGGCTCCCTGGGGGCTCAGCCCAGCCATGCCCCAGCCCCAGGTGTCTCTGTGCTCACCTTGTCTGAACGACAAGCGGGCCCAGCCCTCCCGCTCCTGTACACTGACCCAGTCAGGTTCCTCTGCAGAAATAGAGCAAAAACATCCAGCAGCTCACAGATCAGTGCCTCCCACCTGGAGCGAGGATCCCCCATTTAAACACAACCACAATCCCCCCGTTTAAACAACAAACCCCAACCCTGCTGGCAAAGCAGCCAGCTCCACATTGAGTTCCCTCCTCAGGGCTGCATCCAGCCCAGCAGCACCCCCAGGCCAGGGCTGGCCCCAGGCAGAGCGAGCCCTGCTCGGCTCACCAGGTTCTGGAGCTCATGGAAGATGACGGCACGGTACTGCCGCAGGATCCTGGCGATGCTGCACCTCCTGCCTCTGCTCAGCACGGCCACCAGCAGGAGCAGCAGAACAGCACAGGACAGCACCCGCGGGAAAATCTGCCAGGGAAGGGCTCACAGTCAGCTGGGGATTAAGGGATGTCCTGGGCTCTGCCTTCAACCCCTAGGCAGAAGCTCCATGGGACCTGTACCTGAAGATGCAACATGTGATGGACGAGTCTCAATGTCTTCTCTCCCAGAGAACAGAACATCCTCCCAGATGAGCCATCTCCCCCTGGGGCAAAGCCCTTGGGAAACTGCTCCAGCCTGAGCCCAGCCCAGCAGCGCTGCCCATGGCACACACAGAGCTCTCTCTGATGCCAGCAGGTGGGTTCTTGGCACAGAGCTGTGCTGGGGCCTCTGTCAGTCTGTGGGGCTCATCCCTGAGCTCTCTGCCCCAGCATGATCCCCACTTTGTGCCATTTCAAGGCCAGAGAATCTCAAGTGCCAAAAAACCCAAGGGGAGCAGAGACCTGAGCTCCTTGGAGAGGAGCTGGAGGCAGGAGCTGCCTGGTCCCCACCAGCAACATCCACAGCTCAGCTCAAACAGATCCAAACACCTTCAAAGGGATGCTCCCACACCTCTGCAATACAGCTTTTTCCAGCTTCCTTGCAGCTCAG
The DNA here is from genome assembly GCF_028018845.1 of Melospiza georgiana. Lineage (NCBI taxonomy): Eukaryota > Metazoa > Chordata > Aves > Passeriformes > Passerellidae > Melospiza > Melospiza georgiana. The sequence goes on from NC_080446.1 coordinate 6,511,400, forward strand.
GCTCATCCCAGGCTTGGGGCCCCTCACCACAAGCAGCACAAGCTCTCACCAGCACATCCCAGATGCCTCTGAGCTCCTGGCTCCAAACCTCCGAGAGCCGCGTGCTGTGCAGAGCGGGGAACCCCAAGGGCTGACACCTGAGCTGGCACAGGGGCACAGGGAGGGGTGCATGGACCCTCCGAGGCAGGGATGAACCCACAGCTTTGAAGAAAAGCCAGCACAAGCTCAGGTGACCAGGGCTGGGGATATTTGAGCAGCCCAGCAGCAGCAGAGTGAGGATGGGGAGCTCAGAATTTGTTCCAGGAAAGGAACCCAACAGCTCAACACGTCTCCACATTCTGAGCAAGGGCACAGCCCTGGGGCCCCATCCTGGCATTTCTATAATTTCATATTTTCAGGAAAAGTCCCCCCCAAACACAACCCCCTCCCAAACAACCCTCATGCTGCAGGTGTCAGGTCTGGGCAGGCAGAAAGCAGCTCAGCTCCTTCCAACTATGCAACCCCTGTGCTGCAGCCAAAGCGAGGGGGAAGGGGCCACAGCTCTGCCTGCAGCTCTGCCTGCTGCTCCCCACCTCAGCTCCGGGGTCACTGCCTTCCCCAGCACCTCTGCACTTGCCCTTCTGCTCCAAGAAGCCGGAAGGAAGAATTTCCCTCACTGAATTCCAAGCCCAGGCACACTCCATCTGTCCTCTTTGGTGAGAGCCTAGGGGGTTTTGTTTGTAAAATCCACACCTGCTCTGCGCTCCCTACTCAATCCTGGGCTGGACCTGGCCCCAAAAGGGTGAGGAAACCTTTTCCCATCCTCTTGCAGCTCAATGGGAGTGATAGAGGCTCAACATGAGGCAAAATTCAACACAGCACAGTTCTGGGAACACGTGGACACAACCGTCACCTTGGAGCACATGCAAAGAGAGCAGCAAACCCAGGTATAACCTGTAGAAACCCAACTGGGCTCTTGAACATCCCTAATCACCACACACCTTCCAGCAGAGCTGTGCTGAGCTCTATCTGGGAGCTGGGAAGGGCAGGGAAAAGCCTCCTTGTGCTGCTGGCTTTGCTCCCTGCAAACCACTGAGAGATCTTGCCCCAGAGGTGATTAAGCAGAGAGCTGAGGGTATAATCAAAGGAGAGCACTGCTTCCACAAGGACACTCTGACCAAAGTCTAAGGGTTGCTCTCCAGAGGTCTCCTCTGCCAGGAAGGCAAGGCTGTGCAATTTTACCAAGAAAAGGGGAATTACTTCCCTGAAGTGGTGTATTAAACAACTGGGAGCCAGTTTTAGGAGAAAGCACACCATTTCCAGCATTCCATGAGAGCCAAGGCTGGGCTCAGTGCTCAGCCCAGAAGGAAGTGCAGAGTAGTCCAGGGAACAGCCAGGGCAGGAGGGCAGCAGGTGCTGTAGGTGCTTCCCCCCACCATGGAAAGCAGGAAAGCAGCAGTGAGAAGAGAGGGATGCAGGGAGATTGAGGTGGCAAATCCTGCTCCCTTCAGGATGGAGGAGAACAAGTTCAGCAGCTGATTCAGGGTTATTCCTTGTGCCCTCAGCCCCATCCCACAGCAGCAAGCTACAGGCAGGTGGCACATCCCTTCCTAGGGCAGAGCTGGCAGTGAAGGAGCTGCCTTGGGAAGCACGGGTGCAGGACAGGCATGGCTAATCTCATCCTCACTCTAATCCTCCAGCAAATACAAGGAGATAAGGGGAATCACCATTGTTGATAGAGCAGCTCCTGCTGGCACTCCTGCCAGCAAAGCAGCAAGGGGCAATTCCTGCTGCCAGCCTGGGAACCCCACCAGGTCCTTCCAGCCAGCCAGACTCTGTCCCCAAATCCCTCCTACCCAAAGGGACTCTGTCACCTCCCAGAGCCCCAAGGCAGGGACAGACCCTCCAAGGACAGACCCTCTCTACCTCAGGACCAGCCAGATCCAAGCCCCATCGAGGTGCTGATGATCTCAGCCCCATCCCAGACCCAGCAGCCTGATCCCAGCTGGACCAGCTTCCCCGGGCAGACCCCAGCCCCTTCCTCACGGACCCCAGGCTCGGATCCTTAGAGGGGTCACGATGGAACAAAGTCCCACTTGGACCCAGCCCAGCCCCATTCCAACTGCTCCAATCCCTTTCCCAAGTGCTCTGGCCCCATCCCTACCAGTCCGAGCCCCATTCCAGAAGAACCAGTCACCTCCCGACAGGTCCCAAGCCCCACCGCGGGTGCTGCAATCCCAGCCCGGCCGAGCCGAGCCCATCCCGGCAGCGCGGAGAGCTCCGGTCCGTCAGAGGCCTCCAGGGAGGGGTGTCCGGAGAAGGGGAAGGGGGTGCCGGGGATAAGGGGGTGTCCCGGAGAAGAGGAGGGGACAAGGAGGGGTGCCAGGGACAAGGGGTGTCCCGGCGCACTCACCATGGAGCCCCGCGGGTCCCGGGGAGCCCGGTCCGGCCCCGTCCCGCTGCGCCGGGGCCCGCGGTTTGAACTTGGCTCCACGGTGGGAGGGGAGGGGACGGGCCCGGCGGCCGCGGGGGGGACGGGACACGGCACCGGCGCCGGCCCAGCCCCGGAGCCCGCCCGGCCCCCCCGGCCGCAGGAGCAGCGGCCGTGCCCGGGGTGCCACACGGTCCCAAGGGCCGGAGGGGCCGGAGGGGCAGCAGCCCCTGCTCGCAGCCACCCGGGGGTTCCAACCCACGCGTGTCCCCAGCCCGGAGCTGCACGCTCGGCTGCAAACCCCCGCAGTTTCGATTTCTGTTGGCGTGGGGCGATTCTTTCACTCTGCGTTCAGGGTGAACATTGACAACGGCACCGAGGGATGAGACCCCCACAATATCAACACGAGGAGTGTTCTCATGCTTCCAATTCTCTCCTCCTCCTTCCCCTCTGCATTTTGTACCTCACCCCCAGCCCAGGCACAGAAATTGCCCTGACTCAATTTGTATCAATTTTGGGAAAAACTGAAGTGACTGAAACAAGGCTCCGCTGAGGAGCTGAATGTGGGTGATTGAGTAAGAAATAGAACAAATGGTGAATAATCCAGCTCTGCTCAGCTTGGTGAGAATGTCCCTCCCCAGGAAGTGGGACCCACAGCACACTGCAGCATTCCACTGGGACAGGACCCATATAACTTCTTTATTGAGCTCTATATATAGCTAAAATTCATGGGTACCATAATCCATTTAAAAACCACCAAGACATCTACAAACATTAAAAGGCTCTAAGATTGATGGTTCCTATTAAGTAAAAAAAAATAATCTCCAAGTTAAGGAATGCAGCCCAAAGGAAAGGGAAGCTGCAGGTACCAGGACCAGGTGGCCAAGGGAGCCTGATGTTGTGAGGTGCCACAGTGCCCAGCAAAGGGCCCCTTCCTTGGAGCTTCCACATCCCAAAAATCCCTTGCAAGATGTGGTGGTGCCACCTAAGCAAGGGGCAGGGGTAGCATGGGGATGACATCAGTGGGTTGCACCTGTGTTACCTGGCTCAAGGGAAATGCTCCCAACACAAGTCAGGAATCTCGCCAGCAGGAAAAGCCACACCACTGCAATTCCTACTTCCCTTCCCCATCCCAATTCTGCAGCCACTAACTGGGCAGAGGGATTTATGCACCACAGGCACCCAGCTTTCCCCAGCACATCACTACACCAGGAATCAGAATGCCACATTCCTTGCCCAGAAAAGCAGGATAAAGCCCCCATGGGAGCACAAGAGGCTGAAGGACAGCACACATTGAAAACTTTTAAACTTGTTTTCATCCTGCACTTTCTGCCTCAGTCTTGAATCCTTGTCCAACCCTTGCCATGTCTACCCTCTCCTTTGAACATCATCTCCATTCCCCTTCCCAAACTCTTCCCCTCTCTTCCAGCAATGGCACAAAATCCCTAAGCAAGAGCTTCTCAACTCCCAATGCCTCTCACTCACCTTTGGGAAACTACAATTCCATGGGACATCCGTGAGCTACACCCTTTCATCAGCTATTCCAGAGAATGCACAAGTTTCCATTATGAGCCCAAAGAAACAAAGGCTTTTGCTTCCAGACCAACCTGCAAGCAAAAGCCTTTCTGCTCCAGCATTAAAAGATCCGTTTTTGGCTTCTCACCCGTTTTGGCAAGAGGCTGTAGCCCAGCTTGGTGCAGCGAGCACTGGCAGGCACCTTCCCAGAGTGCTAGGAGCCTGATAAGTCCAAAGGTTTCTGCTATCAGACCCCCTTTTCCCAGTCAGAATCAAAGGACAAGACTACACTCAAAGACAACAGAAGGAAACAAAAAAAAAAGCAGCTGTATTTTATACATATTCTCCAACAAATAATAAGGGAGTTTCTCCTCCAACTAAATACATGGGATAATGCATATCCACAGACCTGGATACAGCTGCTATAGCCTCAGGTGTAAGATAGTACAGCTTCTCATTCTATGACCACAAGAAAGTCAGAAGGTTGGGGTAAAAATAGTACACACCACAAGTGTAGAAAATTGAAGACAGTGTACAAAGGGTCCCAAACACAAAGCTTTCCCTCTCTTGAGTTTGCTTTTATCTATTTGCACTTTCAGGGAGCCATCCCAAACCTCCCAGCCACAGGCAGTCACAGCTGTGTAACAGCACAGTCTCCCAACAACTCTAAATAAACGTTCTTCCTTCAAAAGGGCTTTCAGGGATTGCTGAGTTTTGCCTTGTTAGTTCAAACCACCACTGTGCTTAATGAACTCAGATACCTAAAAGAATAACCTTTACTATATACATTTAAAAATTGAGGAAAAGTTCTCTAAAAATATGCTTTTGAATTTGACAAAATGCTCCAGCTGCTAAGGTTGGAGGAAGACCTCCAAGCTGTGCAGCAGCTTGTTAGCAGAGACCAAACTAAAGCACCTAAAGAAGAGGAACCAGCCCAGAGCTTTCCCTGTGCTGCTGGGCTGCTCACAAAACTCCACCCATCTCCTTCAAGGACACTCTGTGTGTTCCAACAGCAACAACCCAGACAAGGAACCAACATCAGATGGGCCAAACACTAAAGGGGGACAGGGAACACATGCCAGGGCCAAGAACAGAGGGACTGCCACATGTCAGAACCCATACAAGCGCTAATCAAAGCTTTTGTTTGCAGGGGGAATCAGGAATCAACATGGAAATGCCAACAGAGCCTCACAGGACTGCTCCTGTCTCCTGTGTGACACCAGCTCCAATGTTCCCATGTGCTGCAGAAGCTGATGGCCATGCTGGGGAAAGAAGGAAGCAGCTTTTCCTTTTGGGAGAAAGCTCCTTCCTGTCATCATCCATGTCCTGTCCTTCCAAATCTGTGCCACTGAAAGGGCACCACGAGCAGGTTGAGTCCTACAGGGACCTCTGAGGCAGCTGAGGCCAGCACACTCTAGAAGGTATTTTTCAGCTTGGCTGCCACAAGCACGAGAATCTCTCCAATCTTTTTTTGCCAGTTCTCTATGTCCTTGGAGACATCACACCAGAGCTCTCCGTGGCGAGGTTCAGCATTCTCACAGCGCTTCCTCACCTCTTCTTGTTGCTCCTACAGGGAAGAGAAATGACAGTTTGACCTGCTTTGTTCCAGAACACAGCCAAAAACTGAACTCTCCCCAATTCAAAAACTCTTCCAAAGATGATGGTGGGGTTTGGGGTCTGTTATTTCCAAAGGAAGTCCAAGTCAAAATTCAGAAGCAGCAAGTCTCCTGCCTGGCTGAGCTGCAGGTAAGCAAGTTTTGGCTATTGCAAAGAAACTGCAACAGAAACTTCCTGTGCATTACCACCTGCAGGATGCTGTGTCAAGGGAAAGGTCTCTCTGAAGTCAGAAGATAAACACCCCCATAATTTCAGCAGTAAAAACTGCTGTAAGAGATTAGAGTTGGCTGTTCCTCTGGCTGTGTTCACATGACACCTGTACTCAACACTTGGGAAGAAACAGCCCCAGTTACACAAACCCAGCACCACAATTCCAGCACAATCCCCTCTGAGCAAGCCTGAGTTTTACAAGAGGAAGATTCATTTCAGAGATTTTTGCATGAACCAGCAGAACTGTAGACAGCAAAGCAGCCTGAAACACAGCTCAGCTAATGACAGCACCTTTGAAAAGCCACCACACAGGCCTGTTCATGCTCATTCATGACCAGGCGTGACACCCAGCCTCCCCCTGTGACCACACAGGCAGGAGCAGTGGCAGCGTGCTCAGCCCTGCACTGCAGCAATCCCAGGACTGGGCAACCCCTGGCAGCCAGGGATTGCTGCTGCCTCCCCTGTTCCCAGGCCCACACTCACCTCTGTGCCATGCTGGAGCTCAAATTTGTAGAAGAAGGCCCAGGCATCCCCCAGGTCAGAGTCGATCTTCACCGTGCGGTGGAACCACTCCCTGGCCTTGGTTATTTTCCGCTCGCTCCAGAACAGCCTGGTGGGAAGAGCAGAGGGGAGCTGACAAACAGCCTCACTTCAGGGGAAGAGGGCAACCCACAGGAGCTCCCAACTAAAAGGCTCTGCAGGTGTTCCAGTTCTCTGCTCTCCCAGGAAATAAACAGCAGATTTTTAGGTAACTTGCAGACCATCCTGCCTCTGGAAAGGGAAGGGAGTGAGAGGACTGAAAAGAACACCCAGCACTTCCTATTCACTGCCCCACACTGAGGCAGGACAACTTAGAGGATAACTCAGCCCCAGGCACAGACAGGCTCTGCTGAGAGGGGAAGCATTACAGAGCTCAACCTTTGCTGTTTAATTGCTTCAATTTTGCTGTTCTAGATTTGGTGTTGAAGAGACAGGATTACATGCCCACACCTATTCCCAATCCTTCAATTTCTTTACATTTCAAGTCAATTTTAGCATCTAATAATAAAATAACTTATAAAAGCTGGTAACTGACTGCTGTATGGTCACATGCTCACATTTACAAAGCCTGCTGGGGTGGAGTGGAGCAGACCTGCCTTATCAGCCCCATTTTCCAAGGAAAAACAAGTATGGAAGCTTCTGCACTCAAATCCCAGCCTGGCACAGCCCCTCTGCTGCCATTTCATCCAGGCACTGGTCAATGCTGAAATTTCTCCCCAGTACAGAACAAGCTGAGTCAAGAGTCTCTTGGTTTCACTCCTTTGCATTAAAGAGTTCATTTGAGCTATAAGGTCTTTATCAAATCAGCCACCCCTCATAAAGAGCTTAGCCTGTCATAAAATCATACAGCTTATGTGATTGTTTTTAAGCCCTATAATACTCTTGATTGTTCTCTGTTAAATAAACTGTGATTTACAAGAGCATGAACAATGATAGCAGAGGTTTAACACCTGCAAGCAGTGGCCATTTTCAGGAACGTATTTTACAAAAGTTTGTCACAGATGTGTGACACATTGTACCTACAGAGGCAAGTCCTGATGGGTGGTGGAAGCTGTTTATGTTGGGATTAGCTGTTAAACAGCCTGAGGTTGCACCAGAAGGGGCCTGGGAGCAGTTGCCATAAAGCAAAAGTTAACATTTTTCTCACTTGCTGCTAAAGCTGAACAAGTCAGCTGTCAGGGTCTGGCAGAACCCCGTGTTGCAGTCACTGGAGTGTATCCTACAGTTTTCTTTGGCTTATAAAGTAGAGTTGTGAAAGAATTGGGCAACTTCGAGCAAAATGTCTCCTGCATTAACCTCTTCTGCTATTCACAGAGGGAGAAAAGTAAGTTTGTTTCCATCACAGCTGCTGTAAGGCTGCTCACACATCAGAGCAGGATATGGCACACATCAATTCCAACAGTGGGTTTTAATCACTGAAATTCTTACAATTCAACCTGGACAAGAAAACAATTCCTAGCAGATTATCTTCCCATTTCAGAGAAGCAAACTACAGAATGGCTGGTGGTTTGCATTCTGGCAGAGGGCACAGCTGAAGAACACTGACATATGGGACATTCAGGAGAAGAATATCTAGCTCAGAATTTAAAAAGACACCTGACAGAATCTAGGACAGAGAGGAAAGATGAAAACTACAGTCAGCCACATAAAACTTGAAAAATAACTTTAAAAAAAGTCCCTATGTTCACAGATACTTAAAACATACCCTGAACCACTTAAGCCTAGTTCACCTGACAGTGAAACCCTCTTCAAGGGACAGAAAGAAAACTGGCAAAGGGCTCTGTGTGAGTGTATTGCTGCCTATGCCAGTCTCAGACCCACCAGAACAGCTCGAGGGCAGGCTGACATTCCCCACTTGGAATCAAGGGAGAGATCTGCACAGTTCCTAGGAGACAGCTGGAGAGCTGCTCCTTGCTTTGGGACTTATTAGAGCTGCTGCAGCCAGAAACACACGGCTGTGCTGGAGTGCAGTGCTCCATCCTGGAAGCAGCCACACACTGACGTGGATATTTTTACTGCATCAAGCACAGAAACTCACTTGGCCACAGCCAGCAGGACATGTGGGTCATGTTCACACTTCTTGAGAGCATCCACACTCTTGGTCTTTCGTTGCGGTCGCGCTTCAAGGAAAATTGCTTCTGACCACAGGATTCCTTAATCAAATCAAGTAGGAAGATTGTTTAGTGTTATTTTGAGGCTAACCCTCCCCACCCTGGCATCAGGCTGGTGCTGTGCATCACAAGCAGCAGTTCAGGCCCCACCCTGGTGGTTATTCATCCCCAACCTCATCCCAGACCACTCTTCCCACACAGATACTTCATTCAGTACTCTGAATTTTTAGCTACTGTGTGAACCACACTGGACTTTCAGCTCTGGGAGTTTCTGTACCACATGCTGCAGCTCCAGCACTGCCTAACTCAGGCTTTTCAGATGACACACTGCAAACTCTGGGACAGAGAGAGAAAATCAGTGTTTCCAAAGGGAAAGGTATCTGTCTGTTTGAATAGGCAGTGGCAGAAGTCTCAAAAAGTGCAAAGTACAGTCTGGGAGCAGTTTCAAGGGTGCTGGAGAGCACCACAGTCTTATTGATGCTGGCTCCACACACACTGATGAAGGACAGAGTAGATCCAGGAAAGCTGGGTTTAATCCCTAGCTCCTCTCACTGCCAAAAGCAAGGAAGGAAATATGCTCAGGGGAGCATGAAATCTGCAGTTTCTCATGTCAGCCAGGCACACCTGATCACTTCAAAGCAAAGCCTGAGAGCTGGTGTCTGCCAGGACTCCATCAAAGCACTCTGGCTTCTCATAAATGGCACCACGGGAACACACACAAGCTTTGATAACTGCAGTGACGGACAGGAGAGAGACTCTCTTCTTCTTCTTGCTCTTTACATATAGGATCACAAACACCATAATATTTCTATTTTATTCTTTGTGCAGCCTGCCACCCATCAGGAATCAATTCTGCAATCAATGGACCCAAACCTCTGGTTTACATGACTGCAGGTGGCCAACCAGCCAAGTCCTGCAGGCTTTGATTATGGTTTGTTGAGGTCTAAGATAAAGTTGGAAGCAATTGTTTAAACAAAAACTGAGATCCTGCTGCCCATTTCCATAGCAACAGGCAGATCTGTAAAACAGCCGTGATGACAAACACTCATTAGGTCATTCACAAAAACAAAGCAGGATTTTGGGTGGTGCTGCTTTGGTGACCCACTTGCATGGAGAGTACCTTGCAATGAGTTTATCATGTCATAGAAGTCTCTTAATTCCCAATTATTTTACTGAGACTTAAGCAGCCACCAATTAAAAACCCTTCAAAACCTAGCCTGAAGGCAAGCCAAGTCTTGCCCTGAAGTTACTACAATTTGTAGTTATGTGACATCTTCTCCCCAAAGACATCAACATGTTTAAATAATTAAGGTCTCATGCAATTCTGCCCCAAAATAGGGATGTGATAGGCACTTCATCCTCCCATCCCAAGAGGCAAATGTTTCCACTGCTGGTTAGAACTAACTGACTTACATCATATGACCTCTTAGCCTTTTCTTACATGAGCTAAAATAATCAAAAACCAGGACTGAACATTTATGGTTCATGATCCTCTAATCATGACTCTGGTGGAAATTCACTGCCAGCACAAGTTATTAAACTCACAGTGCTGCAACCAGTGCAGGCAAACCAGCAACTGGGAATCTCCTGAGGCCAGCTGTACTCCAGAGGGACAGAGAAAGCACCATTCTTTTTTCACTGAACTTCCTAACTACAAATACTTCTTTCATTTTAAACTTTGGCAGACTTCTACCAGCTTCTGAGAAAAGCCCACCCATATCCAAGATGCTTTTGCAGGAAGCCTGGGCACAAACTGTGGACCATGGATTCCATAATATACTGGGTACTGCAGAAAAATTGAACAACACTAACCCATGATCCCTCAGGTGTGAGAGAGCACAAAGCAACTTGGATTGTTCTCAAAGACCCTCAACATTTCCTCTGCAGAAGGATGGCTGTCGCCTCTCCAAAACACCATATTCTGAGACCTGGCCAGAAAGGATATCTTGGGGAAAAAAATGTGCTTCTATCAACTGGGCAAAACAATTGTGTTTAAGGTAGAACTGAGACCCAGCTCACCTGAATTGGGGCACTCTTGCAGTGCCTTGGCCATCAGGGTGTTTGCAATGTTCTTCAGCCCAGCTCGGTACTCCAAGCGCACAGACTCCAACCTGGTAGGGAAGAGACTCTGATGATATTTATGCCAACATTCACCAGGCTGAAACAAACACTGGTGAAGGTCACTGGAAACTGAAAACATCTGCCCATATGCTGAATATGTGTAGGTGACTGACATCTTCCCATTCCTCTCCATCTAAAAATAAATGTGACTTTTATTCCATAATGGCCAAGATAAAAAACAATCTGAAACCAGCAGTAACAGCATGGAAAGAGCTCTGTGCATGCTGCATGCTCTGTGCACTCCAACTATCAGTAAAGAAACAACTGCTTCCCAGATCCTTACAGTAGCTAGCCAGGACCACCAAAGCTTTTCTGCTATTCAGAGAAGTTATTAGTCCAGAAGAAACTCCAGGATGGGCATGGTCTTAAGTCCCAGGCTCCAATGGCTGAGATGATGTGAAATAGCTGTCCTGAAGAGCAGACTGAATTTGTAGCTCAAATTCAGTTCAACTCCACACAACTCACCAGAGATCTGGATTCTTTGGATTCTTCAGGCGAGATTTTTCCAAGATGGCTCTTGCTCTAGTCAGCTGCCCAACTTTCTCCTCCAGCCTGGACAGCAAAAGCCACAGGGGTATGGAATGGGGGCACTTCTTTAACTGTTTAAAAAAAAAAAAAAAGAATGCTCATAAGTAAATTTTGAAAAAAATCTTCTAATTCCTATAGAAAACAACTTCCCTCCCTATATCCTCCTGGAGAGTTTAGCAGAAGAAAGACCAAGCTGATTATGTCTCTCAAATTTCTCCAGTTAAACTTATAGCACAAAAGTGAAATTTCTCCTGTTCCCATAACAGTCAGGTACATCAGGTATGGCTGAGCTATCCCAGCAGTAAGAAAAAGAGCACACCTCTCTTAACAGAGCTACAATTTGTGCTCTTTCTGCAGATGGAGGCTCTCACACATCCCCGAACCACAGCACAGTGTGCAGGGAGTCATTAGGATATGGACCCTGGCAGAAACCTGTGCCCAAATGACTTTGATGGCTGTGGACTTTGAGCATTGATACCCAAGGACACCAATTACCATTTAAAAGAGATAGTGCTCTGTAGGCCACCTCCTTTCACAGTGTGCATCTAAGAGCTGCTGAGGAAGATTTTCTTTTAAGAGTTCTGGTTTTAGTCTTTACAGGTCTTAGAGAATTACTGTGCAAAGCCTTTTTTCCTGCCTGTGAGGAGTCAGGCACACAGAGAACTCTCTCAAGCAAGAAAGTCAATCCTGCATATGGGTAATGTGTAAAAGAAATTCTTGCTTATTTCTTTTTTTTTCTTTTGCTGTCTTAACCAATGACAGAAATCATATCCTTGGCTATCCATTCTGATTCAAAGACAGACATCTCTCCATGCCAGCAGCACAAAGCAAACCTGCAGCAACATCCATCTTACCCCTTGATTATAAGCCTCCCGTGCTTTCTCTACCAGCTCTTTTTGTTCCTCAATTTGTCCTTTCATCATCCATAATTTGGGGAAGTCCTCATAGTGCTTCAGGGCTTCCTCACAGAGCTCCTGGGCTGCAGCAATGTTCCCAAGCACCCACTCCAACTTCACAGACTTCATGAAGACCTGGGAACAAAGCAGAGCTGTTTACTACCAGCAGCCATTAGAAAACCATTTATCTGCCAAAGCAGCAGGTTCCACTTTCATGTATCCTTTCAGGTATTCATGTATCATATTAGAGTGTTATTGATTAGCTACAGTTTGAAGTAAAATAAAAGCGAAAATATCAGTGGTAAATAATAGCAGGAACAAGTAACAATAAGAAAGGTAAATGCAAATACTAAAGGAGTTAGAACAGTGTGGTCTCACCTATTTACATAATTAATAACATAGATCTGGCATTTGCATCATCACAGAATCATAGAATGGCTTGCATTGGAAAAGTAGTATTTGCATAAAGAGCACAGCTTTAACAGCTCAACCAATTAACAAACCTGAGCCTCCTTCACCAGCTCAATCTGATCTCCTCAGATCCAAGCTACCAAGACAACCTTTTCTTACTTATGGTTTCAGGCTCTGTTGTCCTGCTCATTAGAAACTGGTACATGTAACTATTCTGTCCCCCAAATCCTTCCTTCTGGTTATGTAGGATAGTCACAGCTATGAGAAATACACTACAAACCAAAGGCTCTCTCACTGCTCTCTGATCCCCATCCTCCCCATTCCCAAACTCCCCCAGCTGTGACCTCACAAGAGAGGCACCAAGTCTGAGAGCAGAGCTTCAGCCCCAGCTGCAGAAGCTCCCTGACTCAGGGAGGAAGAGAACAGTTAAAAAGATGTAGGATGTAACAACAACTGAGGGGGAGGAACAGAGGACAGAGATCAAACTAACTTTTCATTTACTTGGACAAGTTAAAATGCTTTTGTATGAAGAGCTGAAAATGGACAGTTTATCATACCAGCGGTAACTGGAGATAAACACAGGAGTGTGACTTTAAGCACCAAACCACCCCAGAGCTGTCTTTAGTAGAAGCATAAGTGAGTCTTCTGTGAAAGCATTTTCTCTTTTTTCCAAGACGTGCTTTTATGCAAAACAAACATTACACAAACAGCTGTAAACTGGGAAATTCCTGACTTTTGCCATTTATGTAAAAAACCAATTGAAACCCTTCACTTGATCCTGGCCTTTTTTTTCCCATCATGCCACGACTTCGTGTCGCAATTCCAAGCGCTCGCACGGCGGCCCCATGCCCCGGAAGGCAATGGCAGGGAGCCACAGGGTCAATCCCCACGGCCACAGAACTGAAGGAACTCCTCCTTCCGTCCCAAATCCCCCGTGGCCAAGGGGCCTGAGCCTCTCCTCACCCTCCCCACGTCCTCACCCTTGCTGTGGGGGCACTGCTGCGAGCCTTTGCCAGCAGCCTCCTCGCTCTTTCATACTCATTGTTCTCCGACTCGAGCTTCACGGCAGCCAGCCAGATCTCCTCGCTGTTGGGGTTGGCCTGCAAGAACACAAAGTGACAGACAAATGCACACAGTGAATCAACAGCAGATTTAATCCTCTGTTTGATCCAGATTAAAATTGAAATCAGAGCTTTGTCAATCCACAGTAGGATTTTTTTTTTCAGTGCAAGCTCCTCCCAGTCTTCTTTGACCTTTGAAGTTTATAGAAATCCTCCAAAACAGATGGGCAACACAGATATATGCCAGTTTAGAAGTTGGATGCTTCTCAATTGTTGAAAAGCAGTAATGCTTGATCTTCTGAACTTCCAGTTTAAATACTGAAAACATCACAGGGTCTGCCACAATGAGACCCTCATTTTATTACCCTCAAGCAAAAAAGCTGCAGCTTTAATTCCCCACTGAGGTCTGTGAAAACTCTTCCAATAAAAGTCATTTCAGTCAAGAACTTTTCAGCCTAGTAACAAAGAGCACTGAGAACAGATTAAGGAAGTATCTTTTACCTTCCATTTCAGGACCTGTCTTTTTTTTTTTTTTTTCTTACTTAGCTTTTAAGCCTAATTCCCAGTGTTAGAAGCACTCTGCCTATCTTTGCTACAGCATCCAGCAGGCAATTCCCTTCATTAGTGGGACTGAGCCAAGACATAAGCAATGCAGTGACCTCATTAGGGCAGACCACAATCCTTCCCTTGAGGTGACCCAAAACAGGATTTTGATCCGTGACTGGAATTGGTGGGAGTCATGCTAGTCAGACTGATGGTTTGCAAACTCATAGAATCACAGGCTGTGTTGGAAGGGACATTACAGATCATCTCATACCAATCCCATGGGTAGGGAGGGATGCCATGCACCAGACCAGGCTGCTCAGAGCCCCATCCAACCTGGCTTTCAACACCTCTAGGGATGGGACAGCCACAACCTCTCTGGACAACCTCTTCCAGCTCAGGACCTGGTGCAGAACTACTAAAAGAGCAGGACCACAGCCTTGCTTCCAGCTTGCTGCTATTTTACAGAACATTTTGTCACACAAAGCAACCAAAGAACAGCGGAAGTCTCCATCACTCTGAAAGGCAGCAGGAATCTGGTGTTGACAGAAAAAGCCTGCTCTGTATTCTTTACCTGTCACATTTAACACCCTCTGACAAGTGTAACAGACCCACCTGGAAAGCCAGGGCCAAGATGCTTCTGGCTGCTGGCACATCTCCTGCCAGCCACTTGGATTTGGCTCCCATGAGCCACAGCACCTCTGCTTTGGGACAGTGAGCAACAGCTCTCTGCAAAAGAGCCTCCAAGGATTCTCTGAGGACAAGAAACAGCAAGTTACAATCCCTCCAGGTACTGCCAAGGGCCAGCTCTCTCACACCATTTCCACTATCACTCAGTGTTATAAATATTGTTGCAAAGTCCAATGTTGTAAACCTTGATAAGTTGTTTCATAACAAGGAAAGGGTGGGGTCTTTTTTCACAAGGGTTCTGAAATCAGCATTCCACAACCGGCTCATTGTTCAGACACCTTTGATAGCCTCTGTGGAAAGAGCCCTCACACAAACAGCTCCTTTCTCTTGGAAAGAGTCATTCTGCTTAACAAACCTTTCTAGAAGCTGAGACAGGAAGGTTCTCAGAATTATTAGATGAGGTTGGCTTGATCTTATGCAATTTATTTTTTTCTCCTCTGGTAAATACACTTTTCAGGTAGAACATGGGGCTTAAAAGCCAGCCACCACTGGGAAACATGGGAAAACAACATCAAAGGAGAAGGTATATTTGTTCCCAACAACAAAAAAAAAAAAAGGCTTGAATGAGGAAGAACTCAGCATCTGCAGTCACTTCCACAACATAGCCTTGTTGGCCTTAATAAGGATGATTCCACGTGTATAAGTGGCCTACTGCAGAGATTGTTTGCTTTAGTCTAAGCTGTGGGCAGAAAGTTTCTGACATGTAAAGCTTTGTGAATAAACTTTAAAAAGAGCCTGAGGTCTAACAGTATAACACCAATCTTAATTCAGAATATGATACACATTCACAGTGTTTAATCAGAACATACCAGAGATGCTTGGACACATTCAGCTATGAAGTAGTTTATCTATGAAAACTAAATAAAACACATTTTAGGTGATTTGCAGCCCTATATTTTTCCAGAGGTGCCTTCTCAAAGACAATTGTTCCTACCTTGTCTCTTCATAGCTATTTTTACCACATAACCCCTATTGCCAAGAACCATTTTATGACTTCATAAAACTTAAGGATGTTCTGAGCACAACAATAACAAAGAAGGTCAGACCTGCAAAACACAGCAGTGAGTTTCATCCAGCTGCACTAACTCTGCACTTGCACCACACCAGGGACCATATTGTAGCTTTCCTTCATCCCCAGCCTGTCCCCATGTCACAGGGATTGTGCAGCACTCATACCTGGTTCCATGGTTCTTTTCAAAGTAGGCTGCTCTCAGCCACACACTCTTCTTGCTCGGGAAGACTTGCAAGGCATAGGCATAAATGGCTCGGGCACACTCCAGGGCATTATGAGCAACACACTGAGGGAAGACAGATCAGGACTAAGTCAGCTTAAGGGAGCAGTGGAATCGAGAGCAAGCAGGAATTACACATGCACAATTCAACCCAGAACTCAGTAACTTGGTGTAATCCATGAATTGAGGCATTAATAGAGAACAGAACACTTACAATCAGCTTTTTAAAAGGAAGCAGGGAAGGAATTTCCAAGTATCCCTCTACAGAGCACAAGAATCCCTGGCCTTTCAATGGGACTGACACTCACAGGCCAGCTTGAAACATCAGCAAGGCATTGGAAAGGATCTCATGTTAGCACTTCATTTTGTTATTTCACAGGCAAAACCCTAAGCACCACAGCATGTGCCCCCCACTGCTCTGAGCCCAATTTAAGGCCAGTGAAGTTGGACATTTCTCATGCTGAAACATGATTTAGTTCTTAGCACATGTTCAAACTATTCCCCTAAAGCAAAGAAAGCCTGGTAAAACTTTTACCCACTCCATTGTCCAGTCTTACATTAACTCCTGAGCTACAATGGTTATGCCTTGAAACTCAACTCCCAGCTCCTTTACTCATAACTCAATCTCTGTTGATATCTCACACTCACCAAAAACAAAAAATCCACACCAAGTTAGCACACAAACTATATCAATATCAACTTTTTGTTTAGTAAAAACTCAAATCTGAATAAAGCTCTATAATAACCCCCTGAGGCAGAGAGTGGCCAAAGGCAGGCAGGTGGTGTGGGAATCACATCCACTTTCACTGACAAAGCCATTTCCCAGGCACCAGTGCAATTTCCTCAAATGAAAAAACACAATCCCACAATAAAACAAAACCACCAAAAAGCGGCATCCAGCTGGACATACACTGTCTGCATCCTCCATCCAGGTGTGTTTCCGATCCTCTTCCTCGATCCCGATCCCGATCACAGCTCTCATGATCGCCTGGCACGTGGCCACACTTCCAGCTTTATCACATTCCTCAGCATCCTAGGAACAACAGGAAAGCTCTGTTCACTCTGGGAGCTCAGCACAAGAGGTTAAAGTCTGCAATGGCAGCTCCTCATGCACAAACACAGAGACGTTGTGGTCGCTGCTACAGCACAAACATCTCATTGCTCCAACACACCCTGACACTGAGCAGGAGCCTGCAGCCACCAGGAAGGTGCTGCAGCTCTACACAGAATCATTCAAGCTGCTTAAGAAACAGATAACATCAATTCCATCCACTGAAAAGGTGACAATGTGTGATCTTTCCAGACCCAGAAGTCTTTTCCTACAGCTCCACAACCCTGGGCTGACCCAAGCAGGGACCTGGGCAATAAAAAAAAAAAAAAATTCACATGGAAGAACTGTAACATCAAAACTACTGACCTTCTTTCAGCTTTGAGATTATTAAGTCTCAATAAGGGCTTGACAATAACTAAATTTAAGAGTATCCCATCAAGCAGTGTAAAGTCAAAGGTGCAAAGACTCTCTCACCAGACCATGTATGGAAAAGTGGAGTTTCCTGACACCCAAAGCTTTCAGAAAGCCAAGCATGTCTTGCTTAAACTTGTTGAAAAGCCCTCTGATCAGATAACAGAAATGGAGCAGTTCTAGTCCTGAGAAGGAACTCGAGAACACAATGATGCAGAGGCTGTGCTCGTGGATTTTTTTAAAGAGAAGTTGAAATTAACCTTTAATTGGTTTACTGCTGTAAAGAAAGTCAGAATTCTTTTAGATGTTAACAAGGATATCTATTTAATATTAAATACTTCATGCTTTTAAGCAGTAAAAGATTTTGCTGCCTTGACCCACTGTAAATTATTTCAGTAGGAAACTGCTTTAAAGACTTATGATCAAACAAAGCACAGAACATATTCAGGAGGAAAGAGCTTCAGTACAGGACTAAAAGAATATTTCCTACATGCTGCAAATGCAGTATTTGTATTGATTTCTCATAATGCCATTTGACAAAGACTTGTGGGGCAAACAAATACCTGTCAAGTCAAAAGAGACATATGCAAAAAATACATAAATCCTTCACTGAAGGCTTTAAGCCTCCATCCTACTTAAGGCAGCAGCTGCTTCAATTTGAAGCTATTATCTTCCATGACAGAAGCAAACCAGACATTTCTCAGCAAAACACATGTGATGTTACCCCAGGGTATCACTTATGGCCTTGACCCTACTCAGCTTTTTAGTCTCATCTCTTGCCTCTTCACAGGGACCTCCACTGACCAGGCAGGTGCAAAATGATTCTGTAGCAGCCTTCAGACCAGAACCTGTAGAGTCTCCCTGGACCTTCAAGACCGAGCACATACCTGTATCCACTGCTCCCTGTTGATTTCCACCCCGTTAGCCCTGAGAGATGTAATGGCTCTGTCAATGATTTTCTCCACCATCTGGGTGTTTCCATTGGCTTCCTCCAGTTTGGCAGCAGTGATCCAGATGTGCCGGTCCGTGGGGATGTTCTCGCGCGCTTTGTTCAGGACTTTACGAGCGTTCTCGTATGTCTCCAGCCTCGCCAGCGCCAGCCACAGCTGCAGAGCAACAAAAGATGGGTTGGAGATGAGAACAAGGAGATGACAAGGCTGCTGTATGGCAGTGTCAGCCCACAGAGATAAGCAGCTTCACGCTGCTTGCTACTGGTTGGCAACAGTCCTCAAGCACTGCAAGGAGGCTGTGGAATACCAATGGAGGAGAGGAGAAACAGGCTGCTACTGCCCTGATCATCTCTGGCTATCATCCCCATCTGCTGGGCTCTTATACTCCTATTTTCTGTTCACATCTCCTCTCAAACAGCTGAAGTGAACACTCTGGTTTGGTGTTTCAGAAATGAGTAACTTTTCGATTCACCAGGTTAAACGTTCACTCGTTTCCCCAGCTGTCAAGGCACCACATATGGACACAAACATGGCTCAGTGCCTGCAGCAGACACAGCTGTGCACTGCCATGACTAACCTAACAATTACACAGCAAAATGAGGCATGTAATGACCACCAGACAATTAACTCCAAAGGAAAAAAACCACATTCCACTACACATCATATCCTTCCCACTGTGGGAGAAAACCTTGTGTGGAGAAACACTGCTCACCCTGCCTTTTGCCTGGAAAGCACTACTGCCAGCCTGAAGTGGGGTGTAGGGGTGTTTTTATTACACTTTTTTTTTTATAAACTCACTTCAACACTGGTTGGACAGCACTCCACAGCCCTGCTCAGCATGATCCTGGCATCCTCAGGTTCCTCCAGCTCCACGGCTGCTTTCCACAAACGCACTGAGTTTGGAACATGCTCAAGGGCTAGAGAGGCAAAACAATTATGTCAATAATGATAAAATAGTTTACCTATGAGATCTGTATTTTCTAAACATGAGATAATAAAGGATTTGTGCTATTACAAGGAAATGTCCTGAAGGAGGGAAAGTAGGGAATTTACCTATTTGGGCTCTTGCTTCAACAATGAGAATTTAAGATCAGAAAATAAAACACTTAATCATTTTAATTGGAAACAGCTTTTGGAGAGCCAAGGGCTTTTTTGCTGTACATGCTGTAATTGCATCCTCCTCAGTAAAACACCTGGCTGAACAAAGCCTTCAGTCTCAGCAAATGAGCAGATAAAGATCTTCAACACTGGGCAGCTTAAATCCCACTAGGTCTGCCTTTATAGAAAAGGAGCATCTTCAACAATAACTAACAATACAGCCTTACATGTTGAATAATACAGTTCCTTATATGTTGAAACTGTCCCTTCACAATTCAGTTTTCCTGTAAGCCTCTCCAGACAGCTCAATGGACCCCAGCTTCACTTCCCAAAAAGCTGTTGTCCTGCCATGCAAATATAAAATAGGGAGGCATAAAAACTTAAAGGTCTCGCTGACACTAAGCCATGAGCACCAAGAGTGCTTCCAGCAATCCAATATGGACTCCATCTAATTAGGATTCTTCAAGGCTTCCTTAATCTTGTCCCAGAGTTAGCTGCATTCTCTGCAGCCTGTCCTACATGTGCTGTCTGAAGCATTAAATGCTAAACAACAACTTTCCTCAGCCCATCTCATTAAGAGAGATTGAGAAACCAAAGGGGTTTTTTAGCCTTTTGTCACTCCAATTTGCACCCCAGACTGCTGAAATCAGCTGCATTGCAGCATTACTTCCACTGCTTCCATGGTGACTGTACACAAATGTGCCATAGTTACAGAGGACTGAGTACATCCCTCTTCAATAAAGCAAGCACAATCACAGGGACACAAAAATGAGTGGGAAAAGGCATCTAAAACCACTTTGGAACTAGCTGGCCTTCCAGGCAATGCTGTTCTTTGAGGCATTGCTGCGGAGATACAGGGCTGAGCCTCAACTCACACAGAGATTTACAACAAGCATTAACCATTTGTCTCCAAGTCTACAGCTGCAGGAGATTTTCCTGAAGAATTTAAGTGAGTAATGTCAGCCTCCAAGATCTGAAAGCATCACTCTGCAGGACAGAAAATGTTTTCATAAACACAGAATTTGATTTTTAGACCTCAAGCTGTATTTCAGCCACTCAGCTTGCTGAGTCTCCAGTCAGACTGAGGCTTTAAAAACTCCAGAGGTTCTGCTGGATGGTAGGAATGCACACAGAGAGGAGAAATGCATTAAGGAAGGTCACACTTCAGTGACATTACCTGGCACTCAGGCTTTTTTATTTTGGAGAAATAATGGGTTATGCTGCCACTTAAGGCTCCAAGCTCCATATTACTGATGCTCCCTAGGCAGCAGAGGAGCACTGTGAAGCTGTTAACAGGCAGAAACTGGGAAGAGCATGATAAATCCAGTTCCATTCCACTAACAGCTTTGTTAGTGTTACCTAACCATGAGATTAGGTAGGTGGTTCCAAAAACTGAATGTTTTTCTCTTCATAAATACAGTGTTTGAAGCAAAGCTCAATATTAGTGGGCAAGTCACTGCTCCCACACACGACCCTCTCGTACCTGAGCTGGGCTCACAGATCTATTTCTGCTTCTTTAGAAGTGTTTTTCTGTTCAACATCTGTGACTGTTCCTGAGAAGGACACACAGTGTCACAGGAGCAGCACTTCACACCATGCTGCACTGCAGAGCCAATGGAAATTTAAAAAGCTAATGAATAGTTAATATCTCAACTCTTTAGAACTTCAAATCCAACAACTTTGAGATGCCTTTCATCCAGATGTAGTAAGAGGTCATCGCACTAGAGATCTGCAATTTTACATGCAAGAGGTAAGAGGTGGGAGGCAATGAATTCCTTTGAACCTAAACCACTCAATGCTGCAGACTGCTTCACAATGATTCAGTAAATGTATTAAATCTAGACTCTTTTCCTTGTCTAGATTAAAGGCATGAGATGTAACTAATACAATTCAGTAGTCATGAAGGAACTAATCTCTACTGATACAGGCCCAGCTACTTAAACTAATCAAAGAATTCATATTTTGAACTTCTGAGGAAGACCTGGGCTCAGGACAATACAACAAACTGCTGTTGAAGAGATCATTGTTTGGAACAGACAGTAATTCCGTGAAAGAGGAAAACCTCCAAGTGCAATCAATCCAAGGAAATGTAAGGTTTCAGGTAAGCACCACAAAGAAAGGCTTTTTGTCCTTTTGTCAAGGACAAAACTTGCTACACTATAGCAAATCCTGCAGCTCCACAAGCTGAATGATATGAGAACCCCAAGACCTCTAAAGCTCCTCCAGCAGTAGCCACTGTGGCATCTAAAGGGCTACAAGCAAGTAGGAACAATCAATTCCAGTATCTTTTCCAAAAAGTATCACAAGGTGACATCTAGAACATCTTTTTATCCTCAGAACATCATTTTCTAATTGCTTCCATCTACTTATCTAATTGTGATCAAGCTGGAACTGGCTTAGGTAAGTGAAATACCATTTTGAAATTGTTCAGTACCTTCAGCAGCTTTCTGCTGAAGGATGTTTTACAAACACTTCAACACTTTTGTTCTTTGGTTTAAGAGCAGCAAGTTCCACCACTAGTACACAAATTGTAATTTCAACAAGGAAGCAAAAAAAGCAGTTGAACTTATGGCCACACCTTGAACAACTCAGAACACAATGAGTGCTATGCCTTCATTCCCTGAGCCCCTAGGAGCTCTCACCTTTCCTAAGGACACGTTTCTTGGCCCGGATGTCAGTCTCCAGCTCTGCTGCTCTGATGTAGATCCGCACCGACTGCGGCAGGTGCCGCACAGCCTGGGCCACCACTGCCTTGGCTGTATCTCCAGGCTGCAGCCGGGCAGCTTCCAACCAAACATCTTCACTCTGTCAGGAAAAACAACCCAGCTTCCTTTACGTCACAACAAGAATGTAAAATCACAGCTCCTGCCTAAGCAGGTGTTTTGTAATACAGTAAACAGTGAAGGTGTATTGGGCAGAGCCTCAATCAAGCTTAACAGAGATCGTGCTGCTCATGAACCACAACTCTTTCCTACTATCCCACAAGGATCAGCAAAGCAAAGGAGTTCTGACCTTAGGGCACATCTCTGTTCCTTTCATGATGAGGTTTCGAGCCACCTGGAGTTTGCCAGTGACCTCCTCCAGGCGGGCTGATGCTATCCAGGCTGGGGGATGATGAGGATTGGTCTCTCGGACGGATTTCAGCAGCAAACGGGCTTTTTTAATATCACTGAAGGAGGAGGGAAAAACAGGAAGGAAAATTTTCAGCACATTGGGAAACAATTCTCCTGAACCAGGATGTGCTCAGATCCACAGTAACTGTGACCTCAAATTTTTCCATATTGAAGACACAAAACTTTCTACCAAAACAAGCTCACATATACACACCAACACAGCCAGATCACAGTGAAAGCCAGTTAAATATTTAAGCAAGATTTTTGGGAATTACAGCTGGGCACTTGCAGCCAGAAGCTTATAAGCCCAAGCACTGATGTAAATCAAGAATTAGCATCAATATTTGTACATGCTGCTCTGATTTAAAGAGCCAGTCTTTATGAAACACATGTCATGCTCCAGGCTAAAGAGGTTTTCAGAGGTCGTCAATCAAGCCTAAATTAGCAGCACAAAAGTACAATTAACCAGGTTATTTCCTGGCTGGCAGGCAGCCACACACTGCCATCATTCTGGCATGGAAATAGGGATGGAATGGAAACAATCTCCACAATTGATGCATCCAGGTCAGATGCTAATACCTCAGCTGAAAGACTAGACCAGATCTCATGTTAAAAGAATTCATCCTCAAAAACTCACCTGGTATTTCTTACAAACTAAATGCCAGCTGAAAGCAGCCACTCAGACAGATTTCCATTTACATGTAGGCTCAGTGCCATTGCTAAGAGGATAAATCTGTTAATCCTTCTTAAACTTACTTGATATCTCCTCCATGTGTGGGAATCATGGAATTCAAGTCTGTCAAATATCCTTTTGGATCCACTACAGTCTGGCCACTCACAGAGTCTGACACCTGGGAAAGTCAAGTCACAGCTGCTGAAATGACCACTCACAGCCCCTGAACACCTAAAAACACACTGTGGCTCCATAAAAATCCTAAATATTCATCTGTTCCCAAAAGCAAGAAAGGAGGAAAACACAAAGCCTTGCTTATCAGCTTTTTTCTATTTCTAAAATATACAATTTTAACATTAAAATCCAGACAAGAAGCAGGCTGGTGATAAGCAGTCACCCAAAGGTTGTCTTGCAGCCCTGCCAGCTAAAGGCATTCTTTTTAGAATAACCAGATTTAGATGAGAAAATCAATGATGAAGAAGGCACAAATCAGTATTTTTCAGCAGTTTGTCCTGCGTCCCTACATAGGACAGAAGAGATGCTTCCACTGGTAGCATCCTGTGTTGTTTGCCTCAAGGGCACCTCTGCTATAACCAGGCAGTCTGTTCTCCCATAATGACCAAGAATTCCAGGGACAAACCAGTATTTCTCAGGAAATTCTATTCTTTTTGAGGGCATAAAATTTGAGGAGAGGGACAACAAAATTATTTCATAGCTCAGCTGTTCTTGGATCTTCTAACACCCAAGAGAATTTAACACTTTTCTAAAACCAGTGACAGATCCTGCCTTCCCACATCCTTACCTGGCTTAGCCTCATATCCATCAAGGTGTTCCTGGCTTGGCCAATCTTCCTCATATCCAATTCACCTGTCCCAGGTGTCATCAAGCCTGGTGTCATTCCTCCTGGGTATGGAGTATTCAAACCCCCTGGATATGGAGTATTCAGTCCACCAAATTGCTAAAAAAAAAAAAAAAAAAAGGGAAAAAAGTGAGAAAGTCATTCCTAAAACCTCTTCTGAGATTTCAAAAATAATTCAGACTATTGGCTGATTTGCACTTCCCCAGAAGCTGCAGGACACAGATGCCCAACCCCAACAAGTACTTCTGATATGGCTTCCCTGGATCCCAAAGCATTTCTCACACAGGATGTATAAATCTATAGGTAATTACTAAAGTTGAGTCAAGTCAGTGAAATAAGCAACGAGAAGGTGAAAAATTCAAGCACAGGCATCTGAACTTGGCACATTTAAATAAGAATATCTGTAAAGAAGTCCCATGGACACCTGGAGCCAGTCTAAGGCCAGTCAGCTGCTCCTGTAATTCTATGACCACAGAAGACTCTGGCCACAGAGCAGCAAGCTAAATTACCTCATTTTTAGTTGACTGAAAGGCAAACTATTTTTAACACAATTGCCCCAGAATCAGGCAAACCATTAAGTGAAAGGAAACTTTATTTTCTGTTCCCTTTTTGCAAGACATTATTGTAACAGAAATGGTTTTGCTCACCAAAACTACCACCACCCTGCATTCAGCAAATAGGAAAAGAAACACTTTCTTCCATCTTTAAAACAGGAAGCAGGTTTTCCCTGCTTATCCCCACATTTTCTCTGGTAATGGCTGTGCACTGAAAGTCTCCAGCAAGCACACAAGTTTAACATCCAGAATTCCTTTGGCAGACTCACAAACCACACCAAGTTTTTTGGTCAAATCCCAGTTTAACACTCTTCTCTAACCCAGTCTGGCCACAGCTTGCCCAGTTTGCTGTGTACTCACTGTTTGGCGTGGATCCACTGAAGTGTGGTTCTCCCCTGACTGCAAATGCTTTGCAAAGAAGCTGTCAGGGACAGGAGTCAGCTTCTCATAGCGAGGATTCCTCTGCCGCTTGTTCCTGGCATCCCCCACCTCAGGAATACTCAGCCACTCCTCCTCAGTCACCTCTGCTAATTTCCGCTGTTCAGACAGGAGTTGTCATCAGTATTTGCTGCAGAAATGGCTTTTGAAGTGCTCTAACTCCTTAATAGATTTATTTTCTTGAAATAATTCGAGATCAATTAAACATTTAGGGGTCGGACTTTTTTCCTAATCCAATGTACAAAAGAATTAGATTCATTTAATTGGAATTTGGTTTTAGTCCAGACTGAGATTCCAAATCAATTTTGTTATTAGATTCAGTGCTGCAAACATTCAGATTAATCCTAGTGCCTGGAGCATTGAGTGGTTTATTACTAATCATTAGACAACAGTTTAAACAATACATTTTACTTAAAAGAAGATTTAGAGTCAGGAGATTCTGCTCAGCTACTCCTGCAATGCTAACAAGTTATCAGTTTCCCTCAAAGACAGAAGTGTAGCACCTTCCACAAAGCACAAAACAAAAATTACCAATATCAAAATTTGCAGAAATTTCACTGCCTTGGGTACCCACATGAACAGTGTTTATTCTTCCAACAGAAAGTAATTCTGATCTGGAGAATATCGAAGTACTCCTTTGCCAATACACAAAATCAGAGCAAAGAAACAAACACACACAAAAGAATACACAGCCACCTCTTGTATCTCATAAAAAGTCACATTTCAGACATTTTTTTCCTTACTTTCAAATCTGAGAACTGCTGCTGGATTTTGGGTCGTTCCATACGGTATTTTTCTATTTCCTCTTTTTCTCGTTGTTCCCTAAGGAAAAGGAATACTGAGTTATGCTCAAAGTAACACTGGAAAGTCTTTGATTAAAGTGCCAACATACCAGAAAAATGCGTTTGATAAGAGTTAGGGCAGAAAAAAGGGCATTTTTCCAAGCTTAGATTATCAACATTATAACAAGAGATCCTTTATCAAATAAGAGAGTATTATAGTGTAAAAACAGACATCTCCAAGTGAACTTCAGTCTCTGACCTCCTCCTAATGAGAAGTGACTTTAACAAGTATCACATACTGTTTACAAGCAGGAGGTGACTTCCCTAACAACTTCCAGTCTACTGTGCAGTCTGTGATGCATCAATATCAGTTGCTCAGCATCTCCCCACACCATCTTAATGAACTACAGCGACTCTTAATTAACTACAGTGAAGTAATTTAACCACATCCACTATCAAAGCAAGTGGTGCAAAATACCTGTCATCCTCAATTACCCAGAAAACACCCCCTGCCAGTGCTGCAGCTTATCCTACCTCCTCTCCTTCCTGCGTTCATCCATCCTTTTATCCAAAGCTGCATAAATAGCATCTGCTTCTTCATCATCTTTTTCATAGGGGCCACTTGAGAACAGGCTCCCAGCATAGCCATTGAACTGGGAAATTGGAGAGAGAGGAAAAAAAAAAGAGGAAAAAAAGGAATTTTTTTTAAAGTTCTTGTTATATTCCTGCAGCAGCCAACAATCACTTGAAAATGTATTAACAGGCTGCTTCTGACAACAATGCAGCAGACCAACACATCCCTAAATAAAAACATCCTTCTTCTACCACCCCACAGTGGTGTTTCGTCTCCCACACCATTTGAAGGAAAATTGCTACAAAATTGCTTCTTTCAAAATTGCTTCTCTCTCTGAACCACTTCTATTCAGCAATGAATGAGATCCCAGAACAGAAAAGCCTTTCTCTTCCATTAACCACTTTCTCTTCTTACACCAGTGAAAGCAAGCAGAAAGAATATCACAACATTCAACCAACCAAAGTGGGACTTAAACACAAGAGACTACACAGGCCACTTAAAGACAATATGTGGCACAGAATCACAGAGTCATTTAGTTTGGAAAAGACCTCCAAGATCATCAAGTCCCATCTTGTCAAAGCACACAAGCTTTCATTTGATTAAAAAAAAATACAGAAAAATAAATATATAACCCCTAAAATGCTTAAACTGATTTTTATTTATAGATATTTTCCCAAGATTCTCAGGGCTCTGTATCAGTAATTAAACCACAATCACAAAGCAAGGCCACAACAGAAATCTGTAAGCACCATGCCATTGTGCATACTGAAATCTCAACCAATAAATAAAAAAGGAAATGCTGCCTGCAAAATACAGGAAATTCTGAGTTTGAAGCCCCAGCTAAGAGTGGGGCTCTTACTGACAGAACCAGAGGACACAGTCTCAAGCTGCATCAAGGGAAATATAGGTTGGATATTAGGAAGTTTTTTATAGGAAGGGTGATAAAATTATGGAATAGTCTGCCCAGGGAGGTGGTGGAGTCACCATCCCTGGGTGTGTTTAACAAAGCCTGGATGTGGCACTCAGTGCCATGGCTTAGTTGAGGTGCTGGGGCTGGGTTGGACTCGATGACCTTGAAGGTCTCTTCCAACCTGGTCACTCTGTGAATTCTGTGAGTTTGTAGCAGGAAAGGACTCCTGTTCCAACTGAGAAAAAACATCTGCAGGATGATGAAAACCCCCTCACCTCATCGTAGTTGGTGTCGTTCAAATCCTCATCATCATCATCTGCAGTCTGGTTCTTCTTCATCTGGTCGCCCACGGTTCTCTTGCCGGGCGGCGCGTGCCGGTCGTCCACGGGGTCGTTGGCATCGCGAGCAGGGCCGATGTCGGAGCGCGTGGTGAAGCCCGTGGCCCTGCAGGGACAAACCAGGGGCTGCTCAGCTCACTGCGCCCCAGCCTGCCACTGTCACTGCTCAGGACAGGCAGGGGAAATATCATTGGGCGTCAGGCACTCTCCATGACCAGCATTTGTAAAGCCAGGGGGTGAAATAGCCTTGGAATCATGGAACGGTTTGGGTTGGGAGGGACCTCTGGGCTCACCCCATTGCAGCCTCCTACCACCATCCCAGGTTGCTCCAAGCCCCATCCAACCTGGCCTCAGACATTACCAGGGATGGGGCAGCCACAGCTTCTCTGGGCACCCTTTTACAGGGAGAACTTTTCCCACAAACACAATGCAACCACCCAGCTCATGACTCTGCCACCTATCCCGTGCATGGCCTCCTTCCTAAACTCTGTCTCTGGGGCTCTCAGCTGACCCTGCAGGCTGTGGGACACCACGAGCTGGGGGTCTGGGCAAAGGGATGGGGCAGCTGGAGCTGTTCTGAACCCCCACACTCGCCTGGCAGCACCTCGAGGGGCACAGCCAGCGGGATCTCCCCAGGGAACCAGTGGGGAACGAACACAATTCACACCCAGCAAAAACACCCTAAAAAATGGTCCCAGCTGCCACCAAACCCTTTCACTGTTCCCTCAACAAATGCCCTCAAGTTTGATCATTTTTCAGACGGTCCCATGCACACACAATTACAAGATCAGGAGGGACACAATCCCGGTCTGAAGCACCCGGGAACTCATCCTCGGAGCCAGGCTCGCTTTTAAACACAAACCCGCCCAGCCAGAGAGCGAACGAGAACGATTCAGGAAGGGACAACATTGAAAAGCCTCGGGGGCACCCCGAGGGGACAGGGATGAGTGGGGCAGGGAGGTGGGAGCCAGCCGGGCAGCGAAAGGGCTCGGGAGAGCGCCGGGGCCCGGCGGAGCGACCGGGCCGGGAAGGGACCGGGGTGGGGGGGCCAGGCCTGGCCTGGCAGCGTCTCACCCGCGGCCCAGCCCCGGCACGTAGCCCAGGGGCGCGGGCATGCCCAGGAACGGCTTCTTCTTCTTGTTCATGATGGCGCTGGCGGCGAAGCGACACCGAGGCGAGACCGAAGAGGGACCAGAGCAGAGCCGGGAGAGGCGGCCGGGAAAGCGGCGGCGGCGGCGGAAGCGGCGGCGGGAGCAGGCGGGGCTGCCCGCGAGGGGAGAGCGGCGCTTCCGATCCCCCGGGGAGAGCGCGCCCCCTGGCGGGGCGGAGGACCTGAGGCGAGGGGAGGAGAACGGGGATGATGAGGATGGTGGGGATGAAGGTCATAGGGATGGGAAAAGTGGGAATGAGGATGGTGGTGATGGAGATGGGAAAATGGGAATGAGGATGGTGGGGATGAAGGTCATAGGGATGGGAAAAGCAGGAATGAGGATGCTGGTGGTGGGGATGGGAAAATGGGAATGAGGATGGTGGGGATGAAGGTCGCGGGGATGAGGATGGGAAAAGGGGGAATGAGGATGTTGGTGATGAAGGTCATGGGGATGAGAATGAGGATGGTGGGGATGAAGATCATGGTGATGTTGAGCTGTGCAGTCATGGAGTTTAACATTTATAGCAATTTATTCTTTTTAATGTGATAGGAAACAAGCAACAGCTAAGGGACATCCCAGGCAGCGAGCAGCCCTGCAAGGAGCAAAGCTGATAGTTTTGAGCTGTGTTTAACAAACCCTGGGCAGAATGGGGTAGAAAAGGGGGGAAAAGAGCCAGGATCATCCCAGGAGGATCTGGAGCTGGACAAAGCCCCCGTGCTGCTCACCCTTGTGTCCCCCAGCCTTTGCTTGCAGGGCTGTGAGCTGCAAGCCTCGCTTCCCCCCTTCCCTCCTGGTAAAAATTTCCAAGCCAAATTCTCTCTGGGAGCAGAAGATTTCTACTCATTTCACCTCATGAACAGCTTTTCTACTCATTCCTTCTGAGGGGTCTCACTTCCAATTCTGCTGTGTCCCGATGGGGACAGGGCTGGGAGGGGATGGGGCTGATGGGGACAGGGCTGCCAGGGAATGGGGCTGTCCCCATGGTCCCGAAGGGGACAGTGCCATCTCACAGCCCCCTGCCAGCAGCAGCAGGCTCCCTGCCAGCTCTGGGAGCAGAACCCAGCTGCTGGGAAGATAAATAGCCCCATTTTGCATGCTAATGGCATCCCAACCCCCAGCCGCTTCCCATCAATCTATTTTTGGTTTTTCGCTGGAGAAAAAAAAAATTAAAAAATTAAAAAATAAAATCCCTTTTGCCAAACGGTTGGGTTGGCAGAGAGGGAGGGAGGCTGCAGAGTCCCAGCTCTGCTGTCCACCCTGGAGTGAGGGCAGAGCATCCTCAGCACCAGGGAGAGGTGTGGGACGCCCTGACTCCCAGCCTGAGATCAGATCCCTCTGAACACCCAGAGCTGCACATCCAACGTCGTGGAGCACCAGTGGGTCCTCCCGGTGGGCTGGTTGTGGTAAATTTGGGGGGTTTGGAGGTAAATTGAGTTCTCCCATCCTGCCAGAAGATGAAGGATTAAGGGGAGCCCATCAGGAGCCTTCCTGAGCCATGGATGGATGGGGACAGCAGGGAAGTGCCCAACCTCTGCTGAGGCTCTGAAAGCTGCAGGAATTTCACTTTTGGGACGATCTCCTAAAAAGCAGAGCTGAGGTGAGGGATGGCAGCAGGGTCACCCCAGAATGGGGCTGGTGTTAGGCTTCTAAACCTTCTCTCTTTACACGGCAACCCTTCCACAACAAGAAAACTCAGAGTAATTTATAGGTTAAGTAAAATCAACCATGAATGAGCTTTAATTGTCTCTGGGGGTGGTTGGTTTGTCCTGGTAGGTGCAGGGCTGTGTGTCCCACCAAGCCTGGGCAGCAGGGGCATTGTCAGCTCTGGGCTGGACGTAGCAGGGATGAGCTGGTCAGGATCCAGCCCTCAGGCATCCTCTCCAGCCCAGCTCGACTCTTTGGGCACTCCAGGGGTTTCTCCTTGGGTTTCATTTTGCTACCCTGGGCTGCTGCAGGAACGTAGCCAAAAGCTCGATGGGGCAATTAATTAGCAATTATTCTGATTAATGCAACTGAGGGGTGGTGGGGCGGGAAGTGAGGTGGGGAGAAATCCCTGAGCTGCTCCTGAGATCATCAGGATCAGGATGTGGCTCATCCCCACGGTGGGAAGGAGTGAGGCATCTGCACTGTGCACTGCTCTGTCCTCCCAAAACACCTTAAAGCAGGGTGTGAAGCAGGAGGAAAAAATGTTTTCTGCCTGGTGCAACAAAATCTGAAGGGGTGAAGGGGCAGCACCCCTGTTAAAGTTGCAAATATGCTGCACTTTAACCTGCAGGGAGCTGCTGCTGGGTCTGCATGTTGGCACAGTGCTTCTCACCAACCTCAGTAGCGTTTTTGGGAAAGGAATTAAACCCCAGAGGGACGAGACCACCCACAGCAGGTCCCTCCTCTCTCCTGGGTGCACAGAGTCATCCCAATTCTGCTCTGGGACTCCCCAAGCTCAGTTTGTGTGTGTGTGTGGCTGAGCAAAGCGAGGTGGGAGGGGATGCTGGGCACATCAACGCTCAGAATCGCTCACAAAGGTTTGAAACTGGAAAAAAATCACTGGGATGAGCTCGAAGACAAGCTCCCCAAGGCAGATGCTGCCAGGGGCCGGGATCGGGGTCAGCCCAAAGCCCAGCCAGGAGCAGCCCGGCCCGGGGCAGGGGCGCCGCGGCCCCTCGGTCGCACAAAGCCGCCTCTGTGTCCCCGGGGAGAGCAGGGCAGGCGGCGGCTTCTCCCGGGACAACGGGACAACAAACCCCGGGGCTCTCCCGAGGCTGGCAATCCGTGTTTTAAACATCGCACAGCGCTGCAGGAATGCATCCGCAGGGCAGGAGCAGCGACGGGACTCTTCCCAAGTGCTGCTGCCTGCTGCCTGCCTCTGGCAATCAGAGACGGGGAAACGGCTTTGAACTAAAAGAGGAGATTTAGGTTAAATATAAGGAAAACGTTATTACAACAGGGGTGGTAAAACACTGGTTCAGGGAGCTGAAGTGTTCAAGATTAGGCTAGACAGGGTTTGGATCAACCTGGTCTCATGGAAGGTGCTTCTGCAAAAGCCGAGATGGGATGGACTTTAAAGGTTCATTCCAACCCAAATTGTTCCACAATTCTATAAAAATCCCTGTTGCAAAACACGTGCCTGCAAGTCCTGAGCAGAAATGCAGCCCCTTCCTTGTGTGTGTGCCAGTGCCAGGCACAGGGACAGGGACAGGACATCCCAGAGGTGCCAGGAAGGGCTGGGGCAGTGTGAGCTCCTCAGCTGAGCCCTGAGAGGGCAAAGAGCCCAAATTTGGCCACTGAAGCCCCACATTTGAACCCTCAGCCAGTGTGGTGCTTGCTGGGTGGTGGTGCCGTTGCTTTGCACTCCCAAATGGGATGATTACTTGGATTTCAGATGTGGAAGTGCGAGAGGAACAAAACAGGGCTTATTTTTAATCCCTGTTGTCTCAGTTCCTAAATTAACACTTTTGGAGCCTGTTCTCACTTGATTATCACCCGATGCCGTGAAATCCTCTGAAGGCAGGATGTCCTACTTAACGAATCAACTCCCTATTAGGTAAATATACATTCTGAAGTTTTAATTAGTCCCATGCTACGACACAGAGGTGCCCTGAGGACTCATCTGCAGCACCTGCCCCCCTCTGCACCCCAAGCTGAGCTCTGGTGTGGGGTGGGGATTTTGCCAGAGCCAGCAGCAGCAGGTGCCAAGATCCCACAGCAGCTGGGAGGGAGTGAGGGGCCTTTGAGAGTCACCTCCAAGCCATTGGAGGTCTCAGGGACAATTAGCAGAGATTCCTGAAGGGTCGTCAGCACAAGGCTCACACTCTCAGCAATCCAGAGAGCGGAGCTGGCACCAGCCACGGGTTTGCTGGGAAGAATCCCCACGTGGGAGAGAGCTCAAGGGCACAGTGTCTTGTCAGGAGAATGTTAATGATGCTGCCCAAATGGGATTCCTTAAAATTGTCTTTTCATCTGGGAATGGCCAGAGTCAAGAGCTCTGGCAGATGGACAAATGTTTCCCAAGGTGTTCTGTGATTTGGGCAGCTGGATGAGCTGGAGAAGGAGGGTCCCTGTGCCAAGGGCAGCATGTCCATGGTCCTGCTCTTCAAACCACTGCTCCAGGTTCATCTCCCACAGCTGAGCCATCAGCAAAGCCTCCGCTCATCACTGCCCCAGAGTAACAGGCTTGGGTCTGGGGGATTTTCACTCGTTCCTGCCACCCAAGGTAGTGCAGCTCCCACCATGGGCAGGGTGAGGAGTGAAGGTGAAGGCAAAAATGAAGGTGAAGGTAATGATGATGGTGAAGGTGACGATGAAAGTGAAGATGACGATGAAAATAAAGGTGAAGTGGTGATGAATCCCTCAACTGCTAAATCCCCCAATATACCAGATCACCCATTTGCTTCCCAATTCTGTTGTTCCCTATCCTTTCTGCTCTCTCCATCTGTCCTGCGCTCCCACCCATGGCTCCTTCCTAAAAACCAGTGTCACCTGCCCTCTCCAATTCCCAAACCTTTCTACTTCAGTAAGGGGTGCCATTGAAATCATCTGATCTCTGCAGCACGGGGGTGACAACCCTTGAGGGACACCAGTTAATCGATCCCACCGCCCCCACTGGGACCAGCACCCCCTGCATCCTGAGAGAGATGAGAAAGATGAGAGCAGAACACAGAGCACTGGGCAGTTTGAACTCTGGCATTCCCCAACTTCTGATTTTGCAGCCTGGCTGTGTGAGCAGCCAGCTCCCAGATCCCAGAGCAGCGTGCAGTGGCAATCAGAGCACAGCAAATCAATTCATGCCAGGCTGTACCTTGCAATGTAAATAATAAATCGGATTCAGCAGCAATTGAATGCAGCCCAGAGCCCTGAAATCGGGCTTGGAGAAAATAAGAACTTGAGGCTGTTAAGATGCAGCAGGGTGGTGTATGGTCATTAGCTGTGAGATGCTGGAAAACTCTGCTTGGATAATGGTTTTCATTTGTGCTCATTCTGGGCACTGGAATAACAAGTGCAGCACTGGGATGGTGGCAGTGCCCAACCTGGGGAGAGCCCTGGTGAGGATGGGAGGATCTGCTCAAGCTTCAGTTCCCTAATGGAGAGCAGATGGAGCTGGATGGAATTATTTTGGCCCCAAAAAATTACAACACATGTAAAAATAAAAGCCTGTAATTAGTGGGAATTTCATCAGGTTTCAGCTGGGACAGAAAAAGCCAGAAAGTAGCATTCAGCTGCTGCAGAGTTGCAGCTGGACACGAGGCAGTCTCAGCACAGGGTGGGCTGAGCTACTGCAGGACCAGCAAAACCTCCCCACTCCATCAAGTACCCATGATCATCTTAAAACACTTTCTTTTCTTTTTTTTAATACAAAAAAAAAAATTAAAACATTATTCTTATGTGTTTTGCCCTTGCTGGGAATCGATTAGGAGCCTGGCAGAGGTGGATCCTGCTGTCCTGCCATGTCCTTGCAGAGTTACATTGTGTGTGTCCTCTGATTGGATTAAGTTGCAAATTCACAATTTCACTTGGGGAAACAATATTAAAAAGGAAAAAGCCAGTCCTCTGTTCTGAGGGAGAGGAGGCGATCAGGCTCTCAAATAATTACAGAGTGCCTTGAAAATAACCGTGACATGCCAAAATCCAATTAGAAATATATCTATATAAACCTCCACACGGGAGAGTTTTCGTTGTTTCAACCCCTCTCTGTGTGCCAGACAGCAGCAAAGAGGGAGCAATGCCTTGGATGCCCTCTGCCAGTAAATCAGGAACCTTGGGAAGGTGCAGATGTCACACTGTGAGTGACAAGAGGGTCACCTGCCCAGCCAGGGGCCAGAGGACAGCACAAGTTCCTCCTGGTCTGTGTAAGCCAGAGCCTGATGTGACCTGCAGCATCCCCACCCTCCAGCGCTGAGCTTTGGTTCTTTTATTATCAGCATGAAAATAAATTCTTTTCAGGGAGAGATTTTCATAACACTAAACATTTCCATGCCTGGTTGAGATAAGCGCCATCCATCAGCCCGCACCAGGCAGGAGGCTTCAGCACGAAGCTGTTCTCGATTCTATCTCCCTGCAAGTGCCTCAACAAATTCATTTTGAAGTCTTTGCACAAAAAATTGAGGGCGGGGGGCAGGTAGGGGAAGGGTGTTGGGATTTAGGAAAACCAATCCATGGTGTTTAGCTTGGGAGTGTCTGCTCCCAACCCATGGGGCTGCAGTGAGGAGGGGTCCCCAATACCCAGGTGCATTCACAGCCCCCAGGCCTGTGGTTGGGTGCCATGGGGGGCTTTGTGGAGGTGACATCCCAACAGAGCAGCGTGTCCCAAGGCCACCAAGACATCCACACTGATGGATGTGTGATTCTGGTTCCTTCCCCTCGCTGGGTGCTCCCTTTTCCTGCTGATGAGCGGTTTTCATTAACGAGCAGACAAGCAAAGCACCAGAGAAATTAGCCACTTTTCTCCTTGGACAAATAACTTCCGTCTGAAGGCTTTTCATCTCCTCCCTCTCATCCTCGCGGGGCGCGGCGGGAGGAAAGCTGATGTTTAATTACTTCCTTTATTCTCTGAAAAAACGAACGTGCTGAATCATCCCAGCCTCACCCCCTCTGCAGAGCCGGGGGCTGGGGAGGGGTGGCACCCACGGGAGCACTGGAGCTCTCCATACCCAAATCCATGTGCAGGGGAAGCCTGTTGGTCTAGAGCTTACTGCAGCCACTGTCCCCACCTTGTCCCCTTCCCACACCATCACTGCCTTGGGAAAAGGAGCCCTGGTTCACGCTGTGAGTGTCCCAAGCTGTGTCTTGATTTAGGACTTTCCCTAAAAAAATCTTTAACTCCTGCTGTTTAACTCCTGTTTGAATGTGGAAAGTCCTTAACCAGGCATTAAAAGACCAAAAATCAGACCAAAACCCAAGACAAAGTTGCTGGGGCTGTTTAAAATATGCTTCAGGGTGGGAGGGATTGAATGAGCCCAAGAGTGACGCTGGATGCTGTAAAACCAAGGATGGCTGGAGCATGGAGCAGGTGTGGGGACCACACCACCAACCCTCCCCAGCCTCAAGGCTTCTCTGAAAATCCTTTGGAATTTCAGATGGATGAGCAATCTGAACTTGCCCAGGCACCCACACCCCACCACACTATCCCCAGGCATTGGGATACTGGGCTGGCACCAGGCTCATTTGCAGATGAGGAGGAAACAAATTCCATGCCCTGGACACGTGAACCCTTTACTGGAGAAGTGCAATTGCTACCAGAAAAATCACAGAAAGCAAAGGCTGGAAGCAGCACAGCACTTATTTTTAATAACAGCACATTTTTAATAATCTGCACACATTTCTCAAGCGACATCAGCCTTTTCCTGCCAAGGCCCCTCTTTAACCATATTTCTCTTGGAAATTTTCTGCCATGGCTCAAAAGCTCTGTGTGCAGACAAAGGCTGAGGGAGAAATGGGAAATTCAAAGTGATGGAGAACACGTTCTTTCTTTATCTGCCTGCAACAAGCAGCACTGCCCTGCCCGCTCTCTTGAAGCCAGAGGAGGAATGCCAGCTCCTCCCAGGAATTCTCAAAGGATTTTTGCAGGCTACAGGCAGGGTTTGGGGCCTGATGTCCCCACTACACGCATGGTTTGTGACTCGATGTCCCTGCTCCCTGCCTGGCAGCACGGTTGGCTGGCTGAGTGTGTCAGCCCTGGCCAGCTCCCAGCGCAGAGCTGAGCCAGCATCCAGCCTTGACAGGGGCTTGAGCCTCATCCAGAGCAGCTCCTGATTGAGCATCCAAAATTTTGGAAAGCTCCTATTGATTTGGGGAGCTGAATTTAGTTTTGGCAAAGCGCTCCGCTCTCACACACACAGCTGCACAGCCCAGATCCAAGAGGATTTTATGGTGTAGCTGTGCAAGGCTGATGAGCAGGCACACAAACCCTACCCCAGGCTGTGCAAGGCCACTGCCACCTGCTGCACCTTCCCAGCCCACAGGGAAGGTGGGCATGTGTCACACAATGTGTTTAAGCTGAGTGTTCTTCCTCTTCAAACAAGGGTGGGGATGCTGCTCTGTGCTGCAGTGGCTCTGTGACAGGGAGCCCTTGGGAAGGTGGAGTATCACAGCCCAGGCACCTGCTTGTCCTTGTTCTGGGCAGCCAGAGGTGCCCCCAGCCCTCTCCCAGCCCGGGGCAGGATGAGCACAGGGTGCACAGCCAGACCCCTGTCCCTCGGTGGCTGCAGGGGCTGGCAGTGACGCTCCCTGGCTGGGTCAGGTGTGACAGCTGAATGCAGGCACCTAAAAAATACCTGTGGGATTGTCACTGGGGATAGTGACAGGTTCTGGTGACACCATTTAGCTCCACGCTGGTGTGCCAAGCCCCAGTGAGGTTTGGGGATACCCACTCATGCAGCACCCCGGGGTGAGCCCCTTCCTCTGCCTCCCCCATCCAGGGAGCTGGAGATCGGGGACACCAGAGATATTTGCGGTGGAGGAACAAGCAGGTGTTTTCCATTCTATACCCACTGCAAACATGACAAAAACCTGTCCATGGTGCCTCTGCACCCTGCTATCCCCAGGGACCCGTTCCGGCAGCTGGAGAGCGGCAGGGGGATGATGCCCGGGGCAGGGCTGGGGGGGTTGCAGGAGCGGGGGATGCTCGGGGATGCTCGGCGATGCTCGGGGATGCTGGCGGCGGGCGGCAGCGCGGGGCCGGCGGCGGGCGGAGCCCCCGGGGGTGGCGGGAGGCGGGTGGCGGCGCCGCCCCCGGCGCGGACACCGGGGCGGGGCGGGGCGGGCGGGAGCGCCCGGTGCCGCCGGCGGCGCGGGGGGCGCGGGGCTCCGTCCCCGCCCGAGCGCGGCGCCGCTGCCGGAGGATGAGCTGCGGCCGGCCCAAGGACATGGAAGGTACCGGGCGCGGGCGGGGGGGCTCAGGTGCGCGGCGGGACGCGCTTCCCTCAGCCGCCAACGCGGCGGGCACGGACCTGGCGAGCCACCCCATGCCAGGGGCCGCCCTCCATCTCCCCCCGGTGCTGTCCCCTCCATCGTGGGGGTCTGTCCGTCCTCCATCCCCCGGTGCTGCCCCCTCCATGCCGGGGGTCTGTTCTTTATCCCAGCCCGGTGCTGCCCCCTCCATCGCCGGGGTCTGCCTGCCCTCCGTCCCCAGCGCTGTCCTCTCCATCCCGGGAGTCAGTCCCTCCACATTCCCCTTTACTGCCCCGTTCCGGGGAGAGGCTGTTCCCCTGCCCTACCCTTGGGATTGTGGTGTACCAATGAAACGGGCTGGAAAATTTGGCTAGAGCAAAGGGATGCAGGTGTGAGGACAGGGCAGGCAGGCCTGGGGGTGCCGGGGCAGGGCAGGACCCCCGGGAAGAGCATGTCAGGGTGGAAGGGGGCGCACTGCAGGCAGTGTCTGTGCCTGTGGGCTCCCACACCTGCCAGGAGAACCTGCCCACAGCAACCTGGAGTCCTGCTCACTGCCCTCACCCCACACTCTCACACTGTCCAACCCAAGTCCTCATGGGGTGCTCAGAGACCTTTTGGCAGTACCCCGGGCAGTCTCAGGAGCACAGATATCCCAAAGGCATGGACATCCCCCCAGACACTGTGCCCATTCCCTCAGCGTGTGCCCAGGGCACCCATCGTGCTGCACAGGGAGGACAGAAAGGACATTTGCCTTTTGTTCCCTTCCTCTGTCCTCGGGAGGCACCAGCAGTGGGCAGCCACCAGCCTGAGCTCTGGCCGGGGCTCTTATCTCATCTCTGCAAGCCGAGAATGCAGAGGGAAGCGCTGGGGTGACACTCACCACACCCAGGGCCTGAGCCAAGTACACTCCAGGGGAAGCTGGAGAGGCTGGAGGGGGTGTCAGTCCTCTTTGGGTCTGGTTTCATCTTCCTCAGATCTTTGGGAATAGCTCAGGACAGGACCTGATCCATCCTACAGGCACAGCTTCAAAGATGGGATGAGTGGAGATCATCCCTGGAGGCTCCACCAGCTCCTGCACCAGGGTGAAGCCACATGGAAGGGGCAGAGGGGACCAGGGCAATGGCAATGCCAGCTGAGCTCATGGCTCATGCCACTAAAAGCAGGATGAGTTCTTCACAAAGCTGCTCCCTGAATTGAGCAAATTCCCCAGGTCCTCAGAGAGTCCTGGGAGTCCTCAGAGACTTCTGCTCCCATCCACCCTTCACCTGCCTGCAGGAACACAAGAGAGATGACCAGCTCCCCAAATCCACCTCCAATTATAAACAAATCCCTAATTTTATTCGGTGCTAAACATCTCTTTCCCTCCCAAATGCCGTGTGAGGACCCACCCTTAAGGGTCATCACACACAGGCAGCCAGGCAAGCCAAGAGAGTGATTTCATTCCTTGTGGGGCTTGTCTCAAGCATCTCCCCTTAATCCCGGGAATCCGTCTGACCCGGGAGGCCTGGCTGCCCCCACCGCAGCTGCCTGCAGGCACGGCCCCATCTGGAGGGCAGGTCTGTGGGACAGCCACGATGGCATCAGAGACACGGGGATGCTCCTGAGGCCGCGGTGAGAAGTGGTGGCAGAGGACAGAGCAGGAGTCTTTGCCTGCCCAGGCTCCCTGTGCCCCTGCCCGCTCCTCCTGCAGCTCGGCTGTGTGCCACCGTGTCCCCTGGGCAGCTCCTGGTCACCTGCGAGCAGGGAGCGCCGGCGGGAAGTGCCCTGGCAGCCGGTTTGCTGGTGGTGATCATTTCGGGGAAACTGGCACCCACACGGAAATGCTTTAGCCGGGGAATGCTGCCGCATCCTGCCCCGAGGTGCCCAGCCCCGGGAGGATTCCCGTCCCTGTCCCCACCAGCAGCTGCTGCTGCTCTGAGCCTCTCCGGCGCTCACGTTTCACCAGCCATAAAAGTGTCTGGGAGGGAATGGCAGCGGGAGCAGCGCCGGGGACGGGAGCGGACGGGAGGGAGCAGCGGCTGTCCCTGTCCCACCGCTGCCGGTCCCCCTGCGGTGACCCGGACCTGGCCTCCCCCTCCTGCCAGGCTGGAGAGGTGCCCAAAATGGATCAAAGAGCCATGGAAACAAGCCGGCAGCGATTCCCCCGGCGAGCAGGCAGTGGGTGTCACTCACGGGGACAGGCAGAGGGGCACAGGGAGCCGAGACCAGCTGGCAGGGACTCGGAATAGTGGGGTCACAGTGGCTGTTTGGGGAGCTGAGCTGAGCTCTCCCCTGCCCACTCCAGCTCAGGCTCAGCCAGCCTGGAGGTTCTGCATTCCCGTGTCAGGGTCCAGCACAGCCTCTGCTCTGTGGGACCCCCACTTCTGCCGGGACCCCAACACGACCATGGCCATGAGAGCTCTGTCAGGAGCAGGTGCAGCACACACCGAGCCCTATGGCCCCTTCTCCTTAAGGCTGTTCCTCACCACGCTCCTTCTCTTTCCTCCTTCACCCGGCCGCCCTAAGCCAGCGGTGCTCCGGCGCTGCCACACTCGTGCCATGGCTCGCTTGTGCCCTTTGATGCGCGGGGGGCTCAGTGTCCCCTGCAGCGGCCCCCCAGGCTCCCTGCCCACCCCAGTGCCAGCTGGCCCTGCCGCGGGATTAGACGGGAGCAGGAGAGGAAAGCACCGAGCATCCCCCGGCTCAGACGCCCCCGGGGCAGCGGGGAGGAGGTGCCGGTGTCATTCACCCCCTGTCCGTGTGCGAGCGGCTCTGGCCGCCCGGAGCGGGGCTGAGCGTGCAGCCGGGGCTCAGAGCAGCGGGAGGGAGGCGCTCGGGGGAATCAGTCAGGTGTGGACGAGGTATGAGGGGAGGCAGGGATGGAGCCGCACTCGTGACAGCGGTGCCGAGCGCTCACGCGCATCCCTCCTCCCGCCGAGATGCAGCAGGGCCGGCCATCCCTCTGCTGCGTCTCCACCATCCGCAGCTCGCAGGGACCACCCGAGCCAGGTGAGGGCTCTTCAGGGCATGGCCGGGGGCTGTGGGGCCGGCGGGCCTGGGGGGAGATGCTGCATGAGCGTTCCTGGCCGGAGGGCACAGCCGCAGGCTTGGCGGAGAGGGGCGGAGGGGATGGAGGGCGGCTGGTTGCTCCTGGGGATGCTGTGGCTGCTCCCTGTGCAGGGCATGGAAAGGAGAGCCCGTGCTGGATGTCACCCCCTCGTCCCTGCATGGAGCCAGCCCAGGGCTGTCCTGACACGGGGCTCCTCTGTCCCCATCCTTTCCTTGCTCCAAAACGCTCCCGCATGCCCTGCTCACCATCCCTACCGTCCCATGTCGGGCGCTGCCAGTTGATTGGAAAGTTGGGATGCAAGGGCTGGGCTGGGGAAACTGAGACTGTGGAGGAGCTGCTGGAGCCAGGGCCTCTGGGCTGCAGGGCAGCCACTGCCTGCTCCCATGCACAGCCATGCCCCCAGAGCTCCCAGAGCTGCCTTTCTTCCTGGTTCGTTTTTCCTTCCCACTTTCACCCCTCTTTCCCATCTGCTCCCACTCCTGGGGTTGCCTCCAGCAGAGTTTGCTGCAGGAGCAGAGATGCCCATGTCCTGCTGCTGGAGGCAGCTGCTCCATGGCTCCCTATGGATTTGGGTCCTGCTGATGGCCAGATCCTCCTTCCCTCCGCTCCCTGTAGCAAGCCCTGGCAGAGCTGAAGGACACAATTCAGGCAGCAACCCCTCCAGACCTGCCAGGTTTATATCTGCCACAGCACCCAGTGGGATGGGCAGGTTCCAGCTCAGAGGTGTCCCAGCACAGCTGCAGTGCTCAGGGTGACAGGGACAGCACAGTGGCACCTCAGACATCCCTGGCTGGAGGGAGCACAGCCCGCTCTGGTCCTCACCCGACAGGCCCAGGGTGTCTGAGACTGCTGGAAGTCACCCAGGACAGGCACAGAGACCACCCCTGCCAGTCCTGCCTCTGTTCCCCACTGAGCCTCTCCATGGATCTCCCTCCACCTTGTTTTCTCTAAAATCACTTCCCCAGCCATCAGACAGGTCCCCTGCCTCAGCTTCCCCATGGCAATGCTTCCTGCTGGGTGTGTTTAAGAAACAGCACTGTGTGATGTGGTCTGGGTATCCTGGGACAACCCTTTTTTGCTCTATTTTGACTTTTTTTTGGTCAGTTGTTCTCCTATTGCACAAAGGTGTACTTGAATGGGCTCTTTGAAACCTCTTCCCTCGTAAAACCTGCTAATTAAGAAAATGAGCTGCATCAGGATTTCTCCAGCCCTTCTGCTCTCCCAGAGTGGTTTGTCCTGGAAATGGGTCTCCTTTGGGTGCTGCTCTGCTCTTAGGGGTGGTTCATGACTTGCCTGGCTCCCCGTGGTGGGAGCAGGTGAGCTGGGGGATGCTCCAGTCTTTGCCTCTGCAGATCAGAGCTGCTTATGTCAAGCCGTCTGGCTTTTATCCGGAGCAGCCAGAGCGTGAGCCCCTAATACCCACTCACCCTCCTCCTGTGCCAGCTGGGGCCCTTCAGCCCCCCTCAAAGGAAAGCTTTGCAACCTCATTGTAACCCCAACACCCCCAGCTTGTTAAAACACAAGGAATTGGATTTTAATGACCTTTCTGGGTCCCGTCCAAATCAGGATATCCTATGTTTCT
The DNA here is from genome assembly GCF_028018845.1 of Melospiza georgiana. Classification (NCBI taxonomy): domain Eukaryota; kingdom Metazoa; phylum Chordata; class Aves; order Passeriformes; family Passerellidae; genus Melospiza; species Melospiza georgiana. The sequence goes on from NC_080446.1 coordinate 6,553,701, forward strand.
ATGAATAAGGGACAAAAAGCACTTGTTGTGGGTAAATGTCTGTTTGTGGTCGTTATTGAAGGGCTGGTGTGTGTTTGGCCATGTAGCTGTCCCTAGGTACACATGGCCTGTGCTGGGGGAACTGCCTGCATTCTCTGCTCCCCTTCCCTCGGTGGTGGCTGTTTGCTGCCAGCCTGGGCCATGGGATGCAGCTGCCCTGGGCCTCCTCCTGGTCCCTGTCCCGGCAGGGTGGCAGTGACAAGCAGGAGGTTCTCACCACGTGTTGGGGATCAGCTGCAGGTCCTGTGTCTGCTCGGCTGGCGGGTGTCAAAACAAGCGTCGCTCGTGAGGGGTTTGTGTGGGCAAACATCTCGTCGGGCGCCTGCTGGATCCCAGCGCCAGCTGGCGTTCCTGGGCTGGTGGATTTTCTTCTTGGCAATGGGGAAGGAAGGCAGGAACGGGGAGTTTTTGGAGAGAAGGGCCCACAGCCCGAGTAGAAAAAGGGTAGAAAAGGCACTTTTGGGTGCCCCGGAGTGGGATGGACGGGCACCACGGCCATCTCTCACCCCCCTTCCCTCTGCAGCCGCCGCTGCCGCCTCTGCTCACTTCAGCTTCTGCCGCAGCCTCCTGGAGCACACGGTGTCGGCCGAGAACCTGAGCTACCGCCTGCAGCGCGCCGCGGGCAGCAGCCTCACCTGGCACGACGGCCGCAGCCAGCGCCCCGACGGCCCCGGGCGCACCGTCAAACTCCTGCGGCAGCCGGGCACCGAGGGCTCGCAGGTACCCACACACACCCCGGGTGTGCCCAGGGAACACAGCTCCTTGTGTCTGCCAGACCCCTGCAGGTACCCACACACACCCCGGGTGTGCCCAGGGAACACGGTGTGTGCCAGACCCCTGCAGGTACCCACACACACCCCGGGTGTGCCCAGGGAATACAGTGTGTGCCAGACCCCGTGCAGGAGTATCCCCTGTCCCTGCAGGATCAGGCCTTCAGATGGTGCTTTGCTGGAAGTCCTCGTGATTGCTGGGTGTTTAGTTATAGTGACATGTAAACATCATCATGTGTTTTCACCAGGCCTCGTGCTGTGCTGGGGTGAGCTCTCTGTGTCACCTCCCCTCTGTGCATCACCTGCCCTCCCACCTGCAGATGGGACTTAAAACCATTTTGCATTAAGTATGCCAGGACCAAAATCCTTATAATGCCTTAAAATCACTTGCGTGTGTCTCTTAGCCAGGTTTGGACCATCGTCTTCCTGAAATTTGACAATTTTATTTTATTGTACTAAGGATTTTGTTGTACTATGACAATTTGATTTTATCGTACTATGGAGGCTGTGAGCCAAAGATTTCCCTCCCTTCACTGCTGCACAGACCCAGGAAGGAATATCATCCCTGCAGGTGGCTCCTGCTGCTTCCCAGCCCCTCCTTAACACCCTGGGAATCAGGTTCAGAGTGGCACATCCAGACTGTGAATGCTGGAAAGAAAAGAGGGGAAATCCAAATCCAAATCGAGCTGCCAGCATGGAGATGCTTTTGTATCACAGGGCCTCCTGTCTGGTTTGGCTTCAGAAGGGAGCAGGGACCCCGCAGGGATGGGTATGGTCGTGATGCTCTCAGGAGCAGCAGCTCCAGGGCAGACAATGTCCCATGTGCTGGTGGCACTGTCCCATCACCTCCAGGTGGCTCCTGAATGGGGACACACCAGCCACCCTCCAGCTGCCAGCTGCGGCTTTTCATGGTTCTCCCTCCTCCACCTCTATGTGCTGCCCAGGAGGATTTAATGAAAGGCTCTTAATTTGCCATAAGCAAAGAAAAATGCCAGAGCGAAGGGAGGAGATACAAGTTGCTCCTTGCAGTGCCCCCGGTTCCCCCAGCCACTCCTGCCTTCCTGCCAGAGCAGCCTCCCAGCCTTCCTGCCTGCTCTCCTCCACACCGGCGCTCGATATTCACGGCTGAGAGTTCATCAGAGAGACAGCGCGGCTCAGCCGGCTGGAAAACAAACCCACGATCCCTTTACACCTCCCCTGCCCCTCCGGGCTCACTTGGGGACCCTCCATGGGGAGGGGGGATGCACGCCGAGCAGGCAGCGCGGGCTTTGGGGATGCTGGGACGGTCCCCGGTGCAGGCGGGGTGTGATGAGCGATGTGCGTGCAGCCGTGTGCGTGCCCAGGGAAATTGCCGCTTGTTTGTCCCCTCTTCCCCCGTGCCTCGGAGGGTTAGTTGGATAATAGCTGTGGGAAGCCCGCGGGAAGATGGTTGTTATTCCCCCCAGCCCCTCCGCTTCTCATCATCGCTCGTTAGTGAATGCAGAGCAAATCGCCGCCTCCTCCTCCTCCTCCTCCTCCTCGTCCCCACGGCACACTCGGGCGCGCTCAGCCGAGTGTGAAGGAGCCGCAGCCGGCGTGGGCTGGGGCTGCTCCCGCAGGCAGGGATGTGTCTGCTGGAGCCGGGTTGTCCCCCAAAGGTGAGGGTCTGGTTCAGAAACTGAATCCTGGGTATTGTCTATTGGATTTTCCATCATTTGGAGACGGACTCCTCGCTTATTAACGCACAGCCTCCCAACTTTGCCTTCTTCCCTCTTGCTTGGATGTTCCCAACGAGCTCTGCTTGAGGAGCAGTTCCTTTCCAAGCTCAAAGGCTCCCCTGGGCACAGGCAGCAGCCCCAGCAGGCTGGCCATGCTCCGTGGCAACGCCTGGCACGGGGCAGGGAGCACATCCAGCCCAGCTGCCCTCCACTGCCTCCTCTGCAGCATCCCTCAGGAATGTGCCAGTAGTTTCAGTGACTGCGGGATGTCTGGAGTCCCTCTTACACTAATTATCCCGCTCCTCTATTAGACGTGCTTAATTAGCCAGCGTTCACAGGCAGAGGTCGGTGTTGGCACACCGTGGGCCACACGCTGCCGACCTTTCCCGTGCATCAGCTGCTATTCCTGCCCTGTCCCCGCCGTGCCTGGGCCATGGGTGAGCCCTGGCAGTCCAATTCCCTTCTGTTGTGGGAAGCAGGGATGCCTTTTCCACCCCAATTTGCTGTGATCCAGCCCAGGACAGTCCCAGCATCTTGGGCACAAGTGAATGCTTTGGAGCAGCAATGTTTGCTGGTGCTGCTCAAGGATGGAGTCTCAGCATCAGCAGCAGTGGAGAGCTCACCAATCTCTCCTGGGTGCTAAAAGCAGAGAAAGGGAACTTCCTGCATCCTCCAGCCCCATTTCCCAGCCAGCCTGGAAGATGCCCTAGGAGAAGCAGGCTTGCTCCCCGTGCAGCCACAGCTCAAGATATGTGATTTGCTGTGTATAAGTCCAGGCTGCAACAACCTTGTGAGGCCAGAGTAGCTGTGATGGGGGGGAGAAAATGGAGCTGCCAAGTGGCTCAGGGTGAGACTGGGTGGCTCAGAATGAGACTGGCCAGTGCAGCAGACAGCTGGAGGGAGGGAAGGTGGGGTGGAGGGATGCTGCCAGAGAAGCCCCCTCTCCCTGTGGGCATAGCTTGGTACTGTGCTTGGCACAGCTCAGCAGGTGCTGGAGGTGGCCAGGGCACACTGGGGTGCTGGGGACTGTGGCCCTGCTTTATCCTGGGTGTCTCTGAGCACAGCAGCACCCCAGGAACAGCTGTAGGATTCAGAGGTGGCCTTGGACACCTGCAAGGCTGCAGGACCTTGTTGTGACCAGTCAGCTGAGGGTTGAGGGGGTTGAGAGGGAGAGAAAGGGAGAGTCCTTCCTACTCCAGGGCACAGGCTGGCTGCTGGCTGCTTTCCTGGGGAATTCTGGTGGGGATGAGTTTGCACCAGCACCAACATCTGGTGGGGATGTCTTTGCACCAGTTCCTACTCTCCTCCAGGATCTCACTGGCTTCATCCCCACTGAGAGCTTCCAGCAAATGCCCATCTCTGCCTGGTGAGATGGGGACCCTGAGGACCCCAGGACATCTCCTGAGCCTGTGCAATGTTCTGCTGGGCTGGGTGATATGTAGGGGAGGGGAGTTGGGTCCTGCAGCAGGAGGCCTGGGAAGTTTAAGGTGTTGGGTCTATATATGGCAGGACAATCAACTTGACCTCCCATCCCCACTCTCTGTGCCTCCCTTACTGGTTCCTCTGGTTTCAGGGTGAGCCCAGAGACTCCAGAGGGTGTGGAGCCAAAGCCCTCCAGTGTCACCACAATCCTATGCAGCCAGCCAGCATCTCCCCCATCCCCATGCACTGATTTCTGTTTTCCTCCTCCCAGGACTGAGTCCCACTAACCCTGTCCCCTCCCACTCCCTCAGGTCCGTGGCTGTGACCACTATGGCATCTACCACACCAGCCCCACGCTGGGCAGCCTGGTCAAGCCAGTGGTGCTGTGGACCCAGCAGGATGTGTGCAAATGGCTGAAGAAGCACTGTCCACACAATTATCTCATCTACGTCGAGGCGTTCTCCCACCACGCCATCACAGGTACAGAGTGCCCTCTAGACCATGTGCTCCTGGGAATGGCTGTTTGGACATTGAGGGTTCAGAAGATGGACATGCCCCCCATTTCTGTCCCCTCTCCCCATGAGATGCAGCCAGGGTGAGAGCAGGGGACACAGTGACACTGACCCAGGCTGGGCAGGAGGCATCTGCCACCAGGGTGAGCTCCAGGACAGGCTGGAGATTCTTTATTAAATTGGTTTATAAGACAGGGAAGAGTCTTCTCATCACCTAGTTAATACAATAATAGTATTATTAAATTTTTTAAATACTGAAACATTTTTGCAGAAGAGAAAAATCTCTGCCCAGTTGGAGTCCAAGTTTCAAAGGTCTTTGTCGAGGTCCAAATCCAACTCCCAATCAAGCAGACTCACCTCTAGGATCTGCTCCCTCCCCTTTGCTCCCTGGGGACAGTGGCTTTGACCTCTGTGTAAGAGCATCATTCCAGCCCAACTTCAATATGTGCAAGGCCAGACTGAGCTCTGCCAGGGCCAGGGGACGGTGGCAGGGAAGTGAGGGCAGGAGCTGCCTGGGGGAGATGAGAAATCCTAATGCAAAAGCTCAGCCAGCCCTTGCTCAGGCAACAAAGGCAGAATTAGTGAGTGTATGCTGTAAAGCAAGGACAAAAGCTGGTTTAAAATCCCTCCTGTAATGGCCCCAGACTGGAGGGAAGTGGCTTGGTGGGGACTGGAGCACTAATGCATTGTGATGGGCACCCCTATTCATTGCCCCAGGACCAGCAGCCCTGTGTGGGAACCCTGTGTTCAGAAAACATCTCCTCATCTGGGAGGTGGAGCAGAGAATAAAAAGCTGCTGCCTGCGGGGATGGGTTACAGGATTGTGCTGCTGATACCTGGCAGAGGCTGGGGACACGAGCTGCCACCCGGCGCTCTCTGAAAGGGAGGTCACAAACCAGAACGGAAGGGACCTGAAAGCTCATCTCGTTCCCCACCCTTGCCATGGGCAGGGACACCTTCTGCTAGAACAGGTTTCTCTAAGCCTTCTCCAGCCTGGTCTTGGACACCTCCAGGGATGGGGCAACCACAGCTTCTCTGGGTAACCTGTGCCAGGGCCTCACCACCCTCACAGGGATGAATTTCCCAACATCCAGTTTAACCCTATCCCCTGCCAGTCCTTCCCCTCCATCCTGTCCCTCCGCGCACTATGCAGGCAGTGAGAGAGCACTCCCTCCTCAGTCCTCCATGCTGATGGGTTCTCCTTTGTGCTGCCCTTTCCTGGGATCATCCCCCCCTCTTTGGGCTGGTGGGGCACTGAGCCACTCGGTGTTTGCAGGCCGGGCGCTGCTGCGGCTGAACGGGGAGAAGCTGCAGCGCATGGGGATCGCGCTGGAGGCGCAGCGCCAGGAGCTCCTGCAGCAGGTCCTGCAGCTCCAGGTGCGCGAGGAGGTGCGGAACCTGCAGCTGCTCAGCCAAGGTAGGGCCTATAGGGTAGCCCAGAGCTGGCTGTGGCACAGGGATGGGTTGTGGGGCCACTCGGGGAGCACAGGGGGAGTTGGGACGCTCAGGGCCAGGCTGCCACACGCAGCCCAAAATCCGTCAGTGGCCCTCTGCATGGAAGGGAAGAGATTCTCTGGGGATGGTGGCGGGTGAGCTGTGACGTGCCACCCTGCAGGCTGTTTATTCCTTCCTCTCCCACCTTGTTCCAGCTTCTTTTGGAAATGTCTCCTAGCTGATCCGTCTGTTTGGCAGATTGCACCAACACTGTGAACCGAGCTCCGCTGGGATGGGCTGTGCATCGCCGATACGAGACCTGAGCCACACGCTTGGAATAAGAAGAGACAGCTTCCCAGACACTCCAGGGCTCCTCTCCTGCTTCTTCCTTCTCTTTCTTTTAAAGGAACACATTCCTGTGCAGGGGTGGAAGGTTTCTTCCAGCAGACATGGCTCTTGGCTGGAGGAAAATCAGCAAACCAGCTGCTGGGACAGATGATGAACTTCCATCCACCTGAGCCTGACGGTTCACAGGGAAAGAGATGGAAAAAAGGAGATGGCAAAAGGCAGGGCTCAGCACTGTGGAGAAAGGGAATGCAGTGATTCCGGGGACAGCTCGGAGCCATGTGCAGGACACTGAAGCATTATGCACTTGGGCAACATCCCAGCACCCAGCAAATCGTGTCCATGCCTTGGAGCTTATTTAGGGAGCTTTGGTTTCCTCATCACACTGGGCTGCCTTCCAGCGGCCGGGGAGGTGACGTTATCGGTAGCAAATAAGATGATACAACCAGCCAAAAAATTCACAGCGGGGCCAAGACCCCAGCACCCAGCTCCACTTGGTGAGTTAAAAAGGGAGCTGAGTCATCAGAGCTGGAAAATCTGCAAGTGAAAGCAGGCTGGATGCACCAGGAGGGTGCCACGGCTGGGAGGAAGCTGTGCCAAGAGCTCATCCTTCATCAGCAGGCAGAGGGAGAGCCCATGCAGGGCTGGGGGCAGCAGGCTGGGGTGCTGCTGGGTGGTTGTGGGGCTGGGGGAACACTGGGTGCCCCAGCTCCCATCCTGGTCCTGCTCTGCTCCATGGTCCCACCAGCTCTCAGAGCTGTGCTTATCCAGGCATTGGCAGGTTCCTGTCCTGACCTCCTGCCAAGGGCTGGTGATGGTGCCACCAAAGCCAGGCACCTTCCTGATGACCTTCACCATCATTACAGTCAAAGTGTTTGCTGTCAGGTCCCCATCTCCCAAACTCTCCCATACAGAGCTACAGATTGCCCTTGTGGGTAGATATGGAAAATCCATGTGTAAATCAGGATTTTGGGCCAGGGTGGATGTTGTCACCTCCCCACATTCCACCTCAAGTGATGAGGGTAGGGCTGTGGGTCATGGGGGTCCAAAAACAGCAGCCCCAAACCCCCTGGGGCACTGGGATGTGGAGGCAGGTCACGGTGCTCCCTGGCTGGGCATCCTCCTGCCTGCTTCTCTGCTGGTAATAAATTAGAGACTATTATTTTAACTCACTGCTCTTCTGACTCTTCCCATACCTGAACCTGCCCTGTGAGTTTGGTCCTTCCAGTCCTTCCTGGGGATTCCCAGGAGATGTCTACAGCCCTAAATCCCTCCATGCAAGGCTGAACATCTTCCCTCTCTGCCTGTGGGTCAGGGGTCTGTGACCCTCAGCTCTGTCTGCAGGGAAGCAGCTCCAGGGCTTTGCTGTGTGTAACCCAGAACACAGGAATTAGAATTTCCTCCTCATTCCATACTGACTTTTTCTAATATGCAGCAAAATTTGCTCTTCTCACCTCACCGGAGACTCGCGAGCAACAGAGCTGGGAGAATTTACTGAGTTTAAAGACAAGGAAAAAGAAGCCAGGAAAAAGCCCATCTTGCCCTGATGGGGTTTGTTTGTGTCCTGGTGGGACAGTGGGAGCTGTGGGGTGATGAGGGGCCAGAAGCCCAAAGAGCAGAGCACTGCAGGTGTGTGCACATCGTTAGAGGGAGACGCTGAGCTTCTCTCCAGAGCCTGGGAGCTGCACGGGGGAAATGCCTTCTCCAGGCTCCAGCTGGGCTCATGCAGTGAGCTGGTGGAGATCTGGCCTGGAATGCAGCTGGGGTGCACAGAACAGTGCTGGGGCTGCCCTGGACCCTCTGGAAAAGGAAGGGTTTTCCCCAGATCCTGCCCCAAAGCCTGGCTGCCCCTTGTTGTGCTCCTGAGGATGGTCTGGCTCTCTCCAGCTCCTCAGCATGGAAGAAAGGAGGCACAGAAGAAAGCAGAAACCTGACCTATTGCACTCAGCCAAAGCCCCAGACATGATCCCTGTTTGGGTATCTTTCTGAGACCCACCAGCACAGGATAAGGTGGAGGAGCAGTGTGAAAAAATGTTCCCAGGGCTGGCAGGACGATGCTGTCCTGCCCCCAGTCCCCTGCTCTGTGTCTTTGTTCTGATGAGGGTGGTGATAGTGAGAGCAGAGCATCTTGGCAGGCTGGCTCTGAACTACTGCTCTGGCAGTGTCTGGTGCCACCTAATGCCCACGGCTTGTCCAAGGGACACCCAGGACTCTGCCCAAGGCAGCAGGAATGCATCCAGGACAGCCCTGACAGGGTTTTGACTTCTGTAGCTCTGGGCATACAGCAAAATGCATCTGCATGGTGGATCAAAGGAAGGACAGTCCTCCTCATGAGTGAGAATTTGGGGTGGTGAGTATTGCACCAGGACCCTGGGAACTGGGGGCAGATGCTGCTCAGGATCCTCTCAGACTGAGACACAGCTTGGTCACTCCTCATCTTTGGCCGAGCAAGAAAAATACCTTCTATTTGTCCAGCACTTATCTGCCAGTGATATTCCAGGCACTGCCCCAAAACAAACAGGGCCGACAATGAAACACAGATGAATCAATTCATGCAATATTAAAACCAGACAACAATTAAAGTAAACAGAAAACACCAGCAAGCATCAGTCAGTCCCCTGCAGCAGGCAGGAGGATACAGGCAGCACCACTGGGGCACAGGGGCAGGCAATGACCACACAACTCCTGGCTCTGATAGATTTTTTTGCCATTTTATTTGGTGGAAAATCTTTTGAATAAGAGAGCTAATGTGTCACCAGCATCAGGAGTTATGTTCAGCACCTTCTTAGAAAGGAACAATCCAGCAACTCCCTCCCAGTGGCAGAGGCAGTTTGCAGATTCCAGCAAGGTTTTCAAGCAGAAAATAAAAAAGCCAGCAGAAATGCCCATAGAAAATGCATGCAAATTTGTCTGAGTAATTACTGAGCTTGATGATGTAAACACCTCCCGCTCTGAAGCGCTGCTGATTGTGGCTCTGATGCAGGGAATGCTCCCCTTCCCTCCAACCCTGAAATTCACAGTGGGTGCTGAAATTCACAGTGCGTGCTGGAATTCACAACCTGTGCTGTCCCTGGCTGAGCGGGGTGGGAGGACACGGAGTGCTGGGCACAGAGGTGACAGTGCCTGCCCCTGGCTCTGCTGAGGTGCAGCTGGTTTAAATTGGAATGTCTGTCCCCAGAGGTTTGCATTCTCCATCTAATTAGGACCCATCATCCCACCAGGGCACAGGGAGGATTACAAACCACCCCAAGGCATTGGGGCAGCTTGACATGAGCAACAAGTGCTGGCAGCCCAGTGAGCCAACCCTGCCCTGGGCTGCATCCCCAGCACCATGGCAGCAGGGAGAGGGGTTTGTCCTTCCCTTCTCTGCTCAGGAGGGACCCCACATGCAGCACTGCCTCGAGTTCTGGGGATGCCAACATCAGAAGGTTGTGGAGCTGCTGGAGTGAGTCCAGAATATGAACCCAAAGGTGGTCCAAGGGCTGGAGCACTGCTGCAATGAAGACAGGCTGAGAAATCTGGGGTTGATAAACCTGGAAAAGAGAAGGTTCTGGTCAGATCTTAGAGCCACTTTCAGTGCCTAAATGAGCTGAATTACTTTGAACAAGAGCCTGAAGTGACAGGACAAGGGGGAATGGCTTTAAACCAGCAGAAGCCAGGGTTAGGTTGGATATTAGGAAGAAATTCTTCCCTGTGAGAGTGGTGAGGCACTGGCACAGGCTGCCCAGAGTAGCTGTGGCTGCCCCATCCCTGGAAGGGCTGCCTGGGTGCTGCCCCAAGTCAGAGCATCCCAGAGAAGAGTGAAGTGCCAGCATGTGGCAGGGGCACAGTGAAACAGCCACTCCTGGGATGCTCCAACAGCCACATCCCAGCTCTGGCACAGCTCCCTCTGCCTCATCCACAGCCCTGCTCCCCATCCCACTGCCTGGTGCTGGAGGACACGACAGGGCTTGGGAACACACACACAGAGTCCTGCAGCAATGGCAGCAGAAGTCTTCTGCTCCGGTATGTTCTTGCTGCGCATCCAGGACTAATCAATCTTGATTTATTGCTAATGAACTTGAAAACAGTGTTGGGATGGATCAGGTGCCACTCAGGGTGAGATGGATAATATAATTAAGATTTCCTCAAAGGTCCCGTTTTTCTTACCTTGTTAATTAAGCTGATGTGGTGCCCTCCATGCAGAATACGTAATGAGAGGCTGCCAAGACAGAGCTGGCTGTTAATGGGAGGTGATGCAGGAGGGAATGCTGGCTTGGCAGGGCTGGAGATATTTGGGCAGCTCTTTGGTGGCTTGGTCCCCCAGAGCAGCCAGGAGCTGATCTCTGCTGAGAACTCAGCACATGCTTTGCACAAATCCATTTGGAGCCCACAGGGCAGAGCGTGCAGTCACAGGTGGAGATGGATGGGTTAATCCTGTTTGGGATAGGCTGAGCATCATCGCAGAGCACACCAAAGCACAGCCCCGGGTGTGGGACAGGACATGTCCTGCAGGAATCCGTGAGCAGCCCCAAGCAGCAGCTCTCCCTCAGGGCTGCAGCCTGGGGTGCAGGGAGGAGGGGAAGCTGCTCACTCCCCATGGCCCAGGCACGTTTTTGGTACTTGCACTGGTGGTGACTTATGACAATGAATTAATGGCCTCTTAATAAGGGTGACACTTTCCTTAATTAGAAAGTATCAGAGCAGGGATAATTGCTTCATTTCATTTTGTTCCCCTGTATTACTTCCTTCATTTTTGGTCCTCATTCTCGGCTGCTGGATGCCCTCTGAATGCTCTGCTTCCCCAGAGCCAGGAACACTGCCAGGGACTGTGGGCATGGCACAGAGGCAGGAAGGATAGAGAGAAGCGGGTGTGGGTATGGCTGTGGAGCTTTCACTGGGACAAGGATGGAGAGGGATGGGTGCAGATGCAGCTACAGTGCTGCTGCTTCCACCGGGGGGGTCCCAGGTTTGCAGCAGTGCCAGGTGCAGGGTTGGTGGCACATGGGACCATCTGGCAAAGCTGGAGTAATGGAGAGGCAGCATCCCCAGGCTGGAAGCCACCAGAGGGAAGGCAGCAAGTGTTGGGAGTTGGGCAGCCCAGGGAAGGCAGCAGGACTGAGATAAAGAATTGATCCAAAACAATTGTCATTTGGGTTGACCAGGGCTGTTCCCCCACCAGGGCTCTTCCCTGGATGCAGTAGGTTTGCTGCAAAGCCAAGCTGAACATCGACAGCATTTCACTTGGGCCTTTTTTGGAAAGGCAGGTTTGGGGTTTGGTTTTGGCACAACATTCCCAAGCAGAACATTTGCACAGGCTGTTACTGGGGCCTCCAGGAAAATCCTTCACACCCCCACAGAAAATTAGCCTCTTCACTTCCCATCAGAGGAGGCACTTTCTAAAACTGGGAAGGATTTGATGAAGCCACATAACTTCATCACCAGCTGCATCCCCACAGCTCCCACTGCGTCTATGGGGCTGATGGATCCCCATGGGACATGCCCCCTATGTCACCACAACCCTGTAAATTATAAAAAGCAGTCTTAGGGCTGCTGGCAGCTTTACAGCTCCAGCTCCTCCTTGAGGCAGGAGCTTTTCCCCCTTAGCCTTCCCTCTTTGCACTGCAACCATTTTGCTTTGTCGCCATATCTAAAATTGAATCTGTTTGGATTTTCTCTCGCTCTTCTTTTTCTATTTTTTTTCCCCTTTTGCTTATATTTGCTGAGTGCATTCAAGCACAGGGAGGGGGAGAAAAATAATAAAAAATCCATCAGCATAATTCCTGGCTGTGGGAGTGATGGCAGGCTCGGGTTTCCAATCAGCGGCCCGGGCTGGGAGGAGGCTGGGGCTGCCCCGGATGCTGCAGCACAAACCAGCTGCAAATCCCTCTTTGTTCAGGAATCACTCTCTTTCAGCTTCTGCACAGCCTGTCCCGAGGATGTGTGAGCATGTGGCTGCTCCAAGGGGCTTTGTCCCCCTGCCACTCCAAGGATAAAGGGGATGCAGCAGCCGGCTGGGATCCTTTATCCCAGGATAAAGCCTTGGGAGACAGAGAATGCAGAGTCTCCCATCCTGGGTCTGGGCATCAGTCATGGCCTTTCCCTCATCTGTCTCTGTGCCTGGTGCACAAGGCTCAGCAGATGTGGGCTCCCAGTGCTCCCAGTGCTCCCAGTTCCATTAAGCATCTCACCATCCCACCAGTGGAGATGCTGGCCCTGCACAGCCATTAGTGGAAGTTTTTGGGATGTCTCCAGAGCAGTGACATGGAAAAGAGGCTCTGCAGACTCAGCATATGTTTCATTCTAACAGACCTGAGGGTCTGAAGGGTGCTGCTGCAGCCCCTGGATCAGACATTGGCACAGGCTGCCCAGAGAAGCTGTGGCTGCCCCATCCCTGGAAGTGTTCCAGGCCAGGCTGGACGGGGCTTGGAGCAGCCTGGTGTAGTGGAAGGTGTCTACTTGTGATTCTAAAATGAGCTTTTAAGTTACTTTTTAAAGTGCAAATGCCTCATCAGTCAGGCTCATTCTGGGCAAGGGGCATTTTCCTGCCTCTAGATCCCATCCAGAAAACCAGATTTCCTGCGTTTCCTTAAAGGGTTTTTTTTACATTTATGGAGTTTTAAACTCTTGGCCGGGTATCTTTACAAGCCAGAACTGACCCTTGTAGGGGATACCCAAATTGCTGCTGGGTTTGGGTGGAGGTCGCTGTGCTGGCTGCATCTGGCAGGCACAGGACAGCTCCAGGGAGATCTGCTCAGCACCAGCACGAGAGGCTGGAGAAGCAATGTCAGGACTGCATGGAGGGTGGCAGCACCTCGCTGATACAGGCTATGTAATTGTTTTTTCCCTCATCACCTCTTCCTGGGGGCCGTATCAATTTAATTTCCATGCTCAACGGCTTGGGCTGTTTCATCCCTGCTGCCAAGCACCTTCTCCAGCATCCACAGCTGCAGCGTGTGCCTGGCTGCTGCTCCTTGGCCTCCTCCTGCCTCGGGTGGTGGGAACAGTGGGGACAGTGGGAGCAGCGACCAGGCGGCTAGAGCACTGGGGAATAACGACGTGCACCCCTCCACAGCATCGTGCTGGTCTGCAAGGATGAGCTCTGATCCACAATCCACCTCTGCAGGAAAGCTACCGTGCAAGAGGGGATGTGATGGTTTCCTGTGAGCACATGGAGGAAGGCAGCACCACTGCCCCTGTTGCTCTTCCTCCTCCTCCTCCTCCTCCTGCCTTTCCCAGCACAGCTCTGCCTGTGAAACAAAGCCCTCCTCAGCATCTGCTTAACATTTGCTGCTCTTTTCAAGTCCATCCCTTGGCCCGCTCTGCTCAGCAGAGCCTGAAAATAACAACAGTGGGTGCCTTTCTATTGCATAATTTCAGGGGTTTGTTCCTCACCCAGCCAGTAGCTGCCTGCTCTCCTTGCCCCTGTCTAACCCAGCATGGCCAAACTCCCTATCTCCCCTCATCTTCATCCCCTCCTGGAGATGCAAATCTGCCCTTTGTGGGTGCAGAAAATGGACATGGTGGCACCTTTGCACACACAGAACAGCTCCCAGGATGAGCGATGGGCAATGTTTACAGCGAGGAGGGGACCTCGAAGGTGCTGAAGGCGCTGCCTGGTCTCAGCGAGCACGTGGAGCTGCCCGAGAGCCCCCCCAGCTCTCCCGGAGGCAGCTCCCTGCCTGGGAAGCGAGCCCGCCTCGGATATGCCTCATTTTATACAAAGAAGGTGGGCTGTGCCCGTCCCTCCCACCCTGCTGAGCACCCTCCGCTCCACCGATAATCATACCTAGCAATTACACCGAGCTTTCCCCGCTCTCTGCAGACGTTAATTAAGCTCTTTTCCCCGCAATGGAGACAAAGAGGGGAAAACCGCGGGGAAACTCCCGGCTTGGGTTGGGCTTTTTTTTTTTTTTTTGCACAACTGTGCCACAGGGCCTCCCAGCGCCCGGCAGGATCACGCACTGGTAATGGCAGGCAGGGTGGCCCTGACAGTGATTGTTCTCGGTTCTGCTCTCACCTGGCAAAATTAATATGATTTTCCCTAATTTCTGGGCTACTGCTGGATGCTGGTGTGGCTATGCATTCCTGCAGCCGGTAACCAAGGCTGGCTGTGCCCTGCAGCCCCTCCCCAGGTGCCACAGGCTCTGCAGAGGTGACATCCCAAGCCTGGAAGCTGGGAAATTGCCCCATGGACATTGCAACAGGCTCGCACGCAGCCACATTCCCAGGGGCTGGGGTGGCTTTACAAGGGGACCTGGAGCACCCTGGGTTTTGATGTGTTGATGGATGGGGAGGGCATCCTACCCGCACCTTTGCAGGCAGGATGATGAACAGGACACCCTAGAGAGAGCAATGACATACAGGACACTGCCAACACCTTGGGAGGTGGTAAGATGGGCAGGACACCCTAGAGGAAAGGATAACGAGCAGGGCACCTTGCCGGGCAGAACGACAAGCAGGTCATCCTGTCTGCATCTTGGAGAATAGAGTAAAGGGAAAGGTGTCCTGCCTCCGACCTGGAGGGCAAGATGACAGGCAGGACACTCAACGCCTGCACCCTGGAGGGCAGGACAGGACGGCGGGCAGGACACGGTGCCCGCACCCCGGGGTGTGACAGAGGCCAGACAGCCCGGAGGTGCGGAGGGCAGCTCGGCACCCTGCCCGCATCCCGCATCCCGCGGAGGCAGCGCAGCGCAGCGCAGCCCTGCCCGCACCGGGCTCCGGCCGCACCTGCCCAGGTCAGCCCGGTGCGGGGGGCGCTGCCCCGTCCCGCCCTCCCGGGGCGGCGCCCCCGCCCGTCCTCCCGGTGCCGATCCCGGTGCCGGTCCCGGAACCAGGCGAGGCCGGAGCGGCCCGGTGGCGGCGGTGAGGGGCGCGGGGCGGGCCGGGCCGGGCCGGGCGGGGCGGGGAGCGCGCATGAGCCGCGGCGGCGGCGGCGGCGGCGGCGGCGGCGAGGGGCGGGCGGGAGCGTGGCAGCGGAGCGCGGCGCCGCCGCGGGTGTGGGCGCGCCGGGAGCCCCGCACGGCGGCCCGGGGGCGGCGGGCGGCACCGCCTGGCCGGCCGGGGGGTGCCGGCCCTGCGCGCCCCGCACCGCGGCCCGGCCCGCCGAGGTAAGCACCGAGCGGCCCCCGGCCCGCCCGGCCCCGCGGCGGGGACCCCCGCGCCCCGCTCCGCTCCGCTCCGCCCGCCGCCGCGTCGCCATTTTGCCGCTCGCTCTTCCCCTCCCGGAGCGCGGCCGGGCCGGGCCGGGCCCTCCGTCCCCTTGCTGCCGGGCCCGGCCCGCGGGGAAGCCCCGGCCGCCTCCCGGGGATGGGGCGCGGGCCCGCGGGGTGACAGGCCCGGGCGGCGCTGCCCGCGGGGTGACAGCGGGGAGGGGCAGCGAGGGGACGCGGGCGGCTCGGCCGGGCCGGGAGGTGACAGGACAGAGGTTCCCCTGCCCGGGAGGTGACAGCGGCAGCGGGCAGGGCAGAGCTCCCCGCGTCCCGGAGGTGACAGCGGCAGCGGGCAGAGCTCCCCGCACCCGCTGACCCCCGGGACAGGGGGCACCCCAGTGCCCGCGGCTCGGTGCGGGCTCATTGTCTGCCAGGCATGTGCGGGCGCTTCTCCCTTCTTCATGTCAGTGCCCGGGGACGGAGAGGGGAGGGACGGGATAACGCGCCTCGAACAGAAACTTTACACCCTCAAAAGCCTCGTCTGCGCCTGGCCAGAGCCATGTGCGGCAGGAGCGGGGTGTGCGGCCTCTGCTGAGGCTCTCCCTCGGTGGGTGTCACTCGGTTTGGATGACAGCGGCGGGACGCGCCGTGTCCCTCCGGGGCTGCCCGGCTGCCTGCCGTGCCCAGGGAGGCAGCGGCTCGCAGGGCTTCATCCGCCACGTGCTTCCCTCTCGGGGAAACCTCCAGCGAGGGTGATTCTTCGAGAGGAAGCCTCTCCCTCCGCTGCCTTGTCTTTATTCACTGCAAGTTTTTCCCAGCATCTCCGGTTCTGCCAGGAGTTCATGGGAGGGAGCACATCTACTCTGACAGCGACAGGGATGGCAGTGCCCTTTGGCATCCATCATCTGTGCTGGCACACGGCTTGTCCTGGGACAGGCAGCTCCCTTGGCTTTTGGTGTTCGGTGCCTCTGTTGGTAAATTATTGATGATAGGTGGAGAAGATTGACAGGTGACCAGGCAGTTGTCGTGCAGCAGAGTCCATCCATAGGGATGGGACTGAGGTGGGAATCCCGGCAGGAAAACTTGTGGTCATGGCCAGCGGGTGACTTTCTGCTGGTAAGGACGTTGTGAGAGGGTTGCAGCCATCCCTGGCTGCATACATGCTCCTTCAGGCCTTATCCAAATTAATGAGCAGGCATTTCTGCATAGAATTATTTCCCCTTTCCCATTCTATGCCAAATTTCCTGCTGCACAGGCCTGCCAGTGGCTTGGGAACAGTGCCTTTCATTCCCAAATGTCACTTTCCCCTTCCCACAGCCATGAGTTTCCTCCTTCCCTTTGCTCCCAGCAATACCAGCTTGGCCTTCACTCATCACGTTTCGGTGCCTGCATTCACAGGAGCTTTTTTCCCCCGGGAGCTGGAGTGAGATGTTTCAAAAATGTTGCCACAAAGTTCTAAAAAGTTACCTGGAAAGAGCTGGAGACCTCTTAAGATGTTCCCCGGCCCAGCCTTCCCACACCGCATCCCACCCTGGCTCATGACCAGAACCTGTGGATGCCTTCTTTTCCCATTACCAGTTGCAAAAGAGTTTTCAACAAAACCTTAAGGAAAGTGTGGAAGAGCACAGGCTGTTGCCTATTTTCAGTGTGTGTTACTCAAAAATGAGCGAGAAGTTTGAACATTACCAGAAACCCCCACAGTGGGCTGATTTTTGCCCTGTGGCTCCTGGACAATTCCTCTGTGATCCCTGGTGTTGTTTCAGTGGCCAAGGAGTGGATTTTGGCTCTTGCTGACAGGTTTATGAGATTTTTATTTTTCATTTGGTTAAAAAATAATGGGAAAAATGCAAAGGAGTGTTTGGTGTCGAAAAACAGAAGATTCAGAACCTCTTAAGCTGGGCAGAGAGGATTCCTTTGAGGGGACAGATGTGTTCAGGGGGATGAGAGGTGTCCAGCTGCTGGAGCAGGGCTGAGCTGGGCACTTTGGATGTTTTGGGAAGGGAGAGTTGGGAGGGTGCTCACTGGTGTGCCATGTCATGAGGTGCAGGAGGAGAGCACCAGAGATGTCAACAGGGTCTGTCCTGGCTGTCACTCTTTGCGTGTCACCTCGAGCTGGCCAGCGAGGCAGGCAGGGAGGTTCTGTGCTCCATCCCCCATGGCATTTTGGCACTAGCCCTGGCTGGATAGAGGTGTCAGTTGTGTGGATTTCCCCTCGGTTTTCACCCCATTGTAAGCACAGAAATCTTGTCTTCAGCTTTCACTTCACTGGTTTTTCGTGAGTTTTTTTTCCCCCTTTTTCCTTTGAGCAGCTTGAGTGAGGGTTGCTCAGAGGTGCCAGGACCCAGCATGGGAAGGAAGGGGACTGGCACTTTTGTCCCTGGAGGACTGGGGACAGTGGCAGTGCCCACACTGATGGGAGTGGAGCAGCGATTTGGGAAGGAACCACAGGGACCCCTCTATGTGCCTGCTCCAGAAAGGAGCTGCTGTCAGGCAGGCTACAAACTCCTACCCAGCTCTCCCACCAAAAGAGCCCAAATTAGTTGAATCAGCGATCCCCATGTTCAGCACCAAATGCCACAGAACCAGTTGCCAAGCTGGAATTTCTCACTTGATCCGATTAACCTTTGTGCCCATGCAAACAACCACCACATATGTGTCACCAGCCAAGCACATGCTGGAAGCTTTTGCCAGCTCTTGGAGCATGTGGGCTGCATCCCACATGGAAAGTCCCTGATCCTACACGGAAAGTCCCTGGGGACACCTCAGAAAGAACAGCTGGACCCTCCTGTCCCATATGTTGGTGGCGTGGCTGGCAATCTGGCCACACAGGAGATGCTCCTCCATCCTCTGGGCATGAGAACAGACAGGATGAGTGTGGATGCTTTTTGGAATCAGCTCCTTCGAGTTGAATGATGCTAAACATGTGGGAGGAATTGCAGGTGATGAGTCAAATCCGTGTTTTAAAAAACGCATGGGTGAACATCAGCATCCCGTCCCAGCCAAGATCTCAAGGCCATGGTGGTCCAAAGAATCTCTTCCCAAGGGCCTGATGTTCTCATTGTGGAGGCATGGAGGACTTCTTTTTCCCAAATCCATATATGGATCTCCATATCCATCTCCCAGAGCAGCCCCCATCCTCAGATGTGCCTTTGCTTGTGCTGTCGGGAGGCGAAGAAGGAACTTGAAGCCGGAGGCAGAGCCAGTCATGCCGTGGGCTTCCTCTTGGCACTGCTGAATGGAGGGGTGTCCTAGTGCCCACTTCCATCAGGAGTGAGAGTGGGCCTTGTGCGATAATTCCTGACGTTCATTATTTATAGAGAAGCCAAATTGAATTATTAATACGAAAAATTCAGATAACATTAACAATTCTCAGTTTATAACAGTTTCCCATTAATAAGGAAAATTGGAAATTTATCATTACATCTGTTCATTAAAACTCACTATTTTTTTTTTTTTTTTGCTTTTGGTGTCTTAAATGAAAGCGGAGAAATAAACGAAGAGGAAAAGCCATTTATTCACTCCTTCTCTGGGCAAAGCCAGCCCATAATTTTTAATAAAGTCTTTGCCATTGTATGTGAAGGGGAAGCCAGGCTGTAATGAAAGCAGCTTTCCAGCCATGTCTGTGGCGCTCCTCAACTGTAGAACAAATACTCGGAAGCACGTCCCGTTTCTTCTCTTTGTGGGAATCTTGAGGCTGCGTGATGGTTTTCTCATTTCCCTCCCTCCCTCCCCAGCAGCTCTCCTTGCTCTCACCATGTGTTGTTCCCAGCTCCGAGGAGTGAATTTTAACGCCTCCCCTGCTTCTTTCAGAGATGGCGGATTCCTATACCTGTAAAGGTGGAAGGAAAACTGCAGGCTCTAACAAACCCACTGCCAGCAAAGAAAGCAGGACAGAGACAAGGATAAACCCACCGGCAGAGCTGCCCAAGCTGGGTAAGGAGCTGATTTGTCCTTTCAGTGGAGGTGGATGGGGCAGAGAGGATGAGCCCAGAGGCAGGAGCTGAGGGGTGGCTGCCAAAACAAGTGCCTGGGTCTCGATGTGCCTGCTCCTCACTTTGACTCACCAGTGAGGGCTGTGCTGGCCAAAAAGCCCCAGCTCTGAGAGCTGGTTGCTGGGAGCAGGAGGGGAGGGATGGAGATGGTCTCTCCCTTCGGAGAGGCGTGTGTCTGGCTTAACGAGATGGGTGTCTCGCCGCCCATTTATCGTGTTGGTAGCTAAGTGCTACATCAAAGGATGGAAAGGCTTAAATGAGTTCAGGCCATCTGCTGCCTCCCGTGTCGCGGCCCCCGGGATGGAGGCTTGCTGGCGTACAAGCCCCAGGGGACCCTCACACTAAGGGCTGTCACGCTGATGGATGGCTGATTTCTCTATCCAGGAATCTCCAGGCCCAAGGAGATTTTTCCTCCTGTCTCTTTATGCTGGGCAGATCCCCTCTATGAGAGAGGGTCCCACTGCCTTTACCTTGCTACCTGCACCCCTGGGGAGGGTTGGACCCCAGCGATGCAGCTCAGATGGGGCTTCCAAAATCAGTGGCTTTGTGGGGAAATGCGTGTGCCCTAAATGTTTCCCAGATGCCACTGTTACCTTGAGGGGATTAAAGTCATAATTGCAAACAGAGGAGGATAAGTTATTGCTAAAGGGAATGAACTCCAGCTGTCTGCAATATGAACACGCCTGTGTTCAGGAGACTGCTTTTCCCTATGTCACGTCTTATCAGCACCTCATTTGCAGGGGAGCTGGCATTGCCTTCCAGAGGGGCATCTCCAGCCTTGCTAGGACAGACAATGGCTAGCCTAGAGCTGAGGGTGCAAGGCAGGGAGCAGGGAGCTGGGGCTGGGCAGCAGAATTATTGGGACAGTGGCTCCTCTGGCACAGCTGGTGATTGTGCTGTGTCTGTTTGCAGGAAATGCAACCAGTGACAAAACTGAAGGCAGGAAGAAAGGAAGACCCAAGGCTGAGAACCAGGCGCTGAAAGACATCCCTGTAAGACCTCACACACTCCATTCCCTGAGCCCTCCCTGCTTCACTCCATCTGACATGCCCTGCACTGTACACTCCAGCCAGCCCTATTCCACTGTGGTTTAATCTTCAGAACAGCCTTGTCTTGGGCTGAGCAAGATCTTGGTCCCTCAACACCTACATGCAGGCACCCATTACTTTCCAAAGCCCTGGTTAAGGAGCTGTACCCCTTTCCAGCCTTGCTTTCCCAGGGCCATGTCCAGATGACTGGATCCTGTCACAGCCATGTCAGGCTTGGCTAATGAGCCAGCAGCAATGGCAAGGGGGTGATTTATTCCCTGCAGAGTTATGCAGTTTAATTCCTGCCTGGTAGCATGGACAACACATGAAGCAGTTTGTCATGAGAGCAGGGGCATGGGGTGATTTACGGACTAGATGAAATGTGGGGTGATTAAATCAGCCAGGTGACTTCAGGCCTGATTTATTCCCCAGCCTGGTAGGGAGTGTGTGTGTGCTCTGGGAAGCACGGCAAGGTAAAGCCTCAGCAGGAACCATTAGCCTGTGGAGCCTGCAGCATGTGTCCCAGCAGCTCTCACTGGAGTGAGCACTGATACACTGAAACACATCCCTGGGGTCCTCTTCATGACTGGTGGTGGAAGGTGGAAAGGATGGATAGCAATGATCAGAGGTCCCATGTGTCCTCCCAGCTCCTTTGGGATGCATCAGCACACACACAGGCACAGGGTGCTCTTCACTCTGCTAGCTCTTGTTTCTCCTGTTCCCAGCTCCCCCTGATGAACCAGTGGAAGGACGAATTCAAAGCCCACTCCAGGGTGAAATGTCCCAATTCAGGCTGCTGGCTGGAGTTCCCCAGCATTTATGGCTTGAAGTACCACTATCAGCGCTGCCAGGGGGTAAGGAGACTGCAGAACTGTCTGTCCTTTCCAGTGGCTGGCTCTTCCATTACCATCTGCAGGGTAAAGCTGCTCTCAGGCCTTAAACACCAGGAAAAACATGAGATTAAAACGAGGAAATGGGAGGGCAGAGTTGGGCCAGGAGCAGTTTATGAGGTGAGTGTGTGAGAGGAACTGAGATCTCTGCAGCTCAATGTGAGGTCTGGCCCAGAGGGATCATGGACTCTGGGTAATCATTTGGAAGGGCAGAAGGGTATTACACATGGTTTATGTTCATGCCTGTGTCAGAAAAAGCCTCTCTTTTGTGATCTAACATCTGTGCTCACCTGTCTCTCCCTGCTCCTCTCAGGGTGCAATCTCAGAGAAGCTGACATACTCATGCTCGTACTGCGAAGCTGCCTTCACCTCCAAAACCCAGCTGGAAAAGCATCGGCTCTGGAATCACTTGGACCGGCCAGTGCCAACCAGCAAAGCAGAAAACAAAGTGCCCAAGGCCATTGGGAAGAGCAGTGGAAAGAAAAGGTACCAGGCTGTGGCTGGGCTGCATGGCAGTGGCACGGGGATGGTTGGGAGAAGGGGAACATGCCTGCCTCCATTCCTACAACCTGGGCTGGCGAGGGGGGAGAGGTGTCAGGACACTTGTCTAACAAGCCCTCTTTAAACAAGCCCTCTGTGCTTTGCCCTAGACCTGCTGAGAGTTCAGCTTGCCCCACCATCCATCCCAAACAGGCAAAGATGGAAAAAGCCGTGGCCCAGGAGCACGCGGAGAACGGCGAGTGCCTGGCGGAGAGCCGGGAGAGCAAGGAGTTCCAGATTGCAGCAGCTGAGGCCATGGCAGCTGCCACCCCCACGGCCAAGTCCTCCAGTGGCAAGGATGTCGGGCAGCAGCGGGGCAGCCAGGCCTCCCTGCAGGAGGAAGACCCCGAGAGGATGAAGCACAGTAAGATTAGAGCCCAGGGCTACGCTGGTTCAGAAGGTGTCCCACAGGAAGGGGATCTGCTGCAGCCAACACTGCTGAGAGTGTCTCTGATTCCAAGGGGTGGCCAAGCCTTGTTTCCAGACCTTGATAACTTGCCCTGCTCTCCAGTTTCTTGCAGCTTCACTGGGAGTTAAAACCCCATTGTAGCTCTGGTGGAAATATTTCTAAAGGACCTGTGTGATGGTTGGATTCAATGATCTTAGAGATCTTTCCAACCTTAACAATCCTATGATAGGATTGGAAATGGGTGGAATTCCTGGCAGCACAGCAAGCTGCTGTGTCAGCCTGTCTGTCCTGAGTGTTTGAGGTTAAACCAGGATGGTTCTGGCAAACCCATCTTCCTGAAGGATTGGGACAGGGTGAGGAGTCTCTATCTGTCCATGGCCACTGCTGAGCTGCTGTAGGGCAGTGGTTGTCCCCACTATGGTTTCCACTGCTTGCAACACCAAAGCAAACCACCACAGCCACATAGCCACATGTGGGAGCTGCTTAGCTTTTGCACTCGACAGAGCCACCACTTTCACTCATTGAATTAATCCTGAATAACAGATTTATCCTGGTTTTGTGGAGTGGGAAGCAGCAGTCTGTTGGTGTTTAGTGGGTGGGCGCTTCATCTGACAGCCTTTGACCCAGTCCTAACATGGAGTATGTGCCCACCCTATGCCCCAGGACTGATGAATCCCCCTGGCAGTACAGTTATTTGACCAAATCTCTCTCTCTGTTTCTCTCTTTTGAGTCAGGAAGGAAACAGAAAACTCCTAAGAAGTTTACGGGGGAGCAGCCATCCATCTCGGGGACATTTGGACTGAAAGGTAATACAGGACAGCTCTGGGCAGCTGTAGGTTGTACCTTCTCCCCGGGGCATTGCAGGGAAGTCCCTTCCCCAAGGGAGGGGCTACTTGTGATGGAGCCAAAGCCTGAGGATCTCACACTAGAGGAGCTGGCACCTTTTACCATGAGAGAGCCATGAAGGGTGTGATGGTGGTCACAAGGGTTTTCGGGATGAGAGAGAGACAAGAATGTTGATTCTATGATCAGAAGGCTTGATTTATTACTTTGTGATATATATATTACATTATGACTATACTAAAAAGAAATAGAAGGAAAAGTTCTTTGAAGGCTAGCTAAGCTAAGAATAGAAAAGAAAGAATGAATAACAAAGATCTGTCTCTCAGCAGAGAGTGAGAGCAGCTCCGCCGGTAGTGGTTAGTAAAATCTAAACATCTACAAGAGACTAATCACAGATCTACCTGTTGCATTCCACAGCAGCAGATAACCCTTGTTTACACTTTGTTGCTTAAACTTCTCAGCTTTAGCAGGAAAAATCCTAATGAAAGGATTTTAATGAAAAGATGTCTGCGACAAAGGGAGTGAAAAGCAGCAGCAGAGCTGGGACTGATTAACCCTGTCTGCTCTGCTCTGGATCTTGGCATTGGGAAATGAGGGGACAGCGGAAAGGATCTGGGTATGTTCATGTGTAACACAAGAGTAACGAGCTGCTGACACCAGTGAGATATGAGAAACATCATCTCACCAGCATCCCACCATGCTGCGTGCCGCAGCGCTTCCAGCGGCGTCGGAAGGAACTCGGCTGCGTAGAGCGGCTCGTGACGCACCCATCCCTCAGCCTCCCTCTCCTGGGCTGGTCGCCCACGTTCAGGAGAATGAATCCAAGGCAGAGGAGACATGTTGCCGGGATGTTTGCTGAGAGGAGGCCCAGGAATTGGCTGCTTCAGCCTGACAAAGCAAGAGCAAGTGGGACTTTGGTCATGCTCCATAAATACACCCAAATGGGCTTGGGAAGGAGGGGGAAATCCTGGAGCATCCCTGGAATGAGAGCAACTGGATTCAGGCTGACTATGAGATATGTTCAGCCAGAGAAATAGGAGGCAGATTTCCAGGCACTGCAGGAGGCAGCACCTTCCAGTATGAGGCACTCGGGGGAGAGGCACTAATGGCTTTGAAGGAATTGAACACTGACAAGCAGGCTGGATGTGGTCTCTGTGATTTCCTTTCCTCTGGCTCCTGGGAAGTCTGGGCTTGTTTCCCTTATCCTCCCCACAGAGGTGCTGCTGGAGGCTGAACCATCTGCTGTTGGTTCCTGGAGAACAAGGTGTCCCCATGACCCAGTGCCTCAGATGGGAGGTGAAGATGGGGCAGGGGTCTGCCTGTGCTCCCCAAGCTCCACGTGGCAGTCACTGCCCAAAGACAAGGGTGCCCCAGCACGTCATGGGGTGCTGTCTCCATTCAGACCCTGGGTCTGCAAGAGTCACAGACCCCAGGTTTAGGGGGATGTGGATCTGACCCTGGTAGTCACCTCATTGCCTCCAGCACCTTCTGTGGAAGCTCAGGCATGGGGCTGAGCTGCAGAAGGATTTGGGGATCCAGGGGAGTTAAACAGCCTTTCCAGTGCAGGAACATCAGCAGGAACATCCCTTTTACACACTGAACTTGCTGTTCCAATTCCCTCCTTCAGTTTCTTGCAAAACACCCTATTCCCTTCACCCCAGCCTGTCTGCCTGGCTGGAGGCATCCTACCTCACTTTGCCACAGAGTTTCCATAGTTCATAAACTTGTGTTGGGGAAAATGATGCTGTTTGTAAAACACCACAAGCTGTTAGAATATTGCTTGTCATAATTATGGACCTGAGCCTACATGTACAGCCTTGGCAGACATGCAGCCAGCTCAGTGTCCCTGGCTTAGAGGGAGAGATTTTTTTACCTGTTAAATGTGAATTGCTCTGAAGGCATTAAAGTAAGTAGTGAACGAAAATCCTCTTTCTTTACAGGTCTTGTCAAAGCAGAGGACAAAGCAAAAGCTCATCGAGCCAAGAAGCTGGAGGGAAATGCCAACATGGAGGAACTGAAAAAGAAACCTCCAGGAGTTGGTGTGAAGAAGGAAACACCTGTGCATCATCCACCAGCAGGTGAGGCTGGTGGGGGCAAAGCACAGGCAACAGCTCTGTGTGCAGTTTAGCTCCTTTTCTGTGCACTGCCCCAAGCCTGAATGGTCCCTACCTTCATGCCTCCATCCCCACCTTCACCTGCAGCTTGTGGTCCCCACACCCTCTTGGCCCAGCAAGTTGTTTGCTGAGTGAATTTTCTGTCAGGTTTGTCAGGAGAACCAGCACAAAGTCAGAGGTAGGAGCACACAACTCCTGCCCTTTTGAGCTATAACACAGATGAGGAAACAGCCACTGCTGCTAAAATATTGGTGCTGCCACAACTGACGTCCTGAGGAGCACCTTACCTTCAGTTCACTGCCAGGTCAATGTGATGAAAGTGCTGGGAGTTAAGAGCCAAGTTCCACCTGGCTTCACTGTGAGTCAGCATGCGACCCGTGTGATGATGGCATTTTTCTAACATCATTCCCATGAATGACACCAGTGCATAACTGTGAGCATAATTATTCCTTGCCTGAGCCTCGAGGTGCAGCCTACACCCAGCACAGGTTGCTTGCTTTCCCTGAGAGCTCTGACAGCAGGAGGAACGCAGGATGTGCAAGATAAACACAGCTGCAGTGCCTTGCACTGCTTTCAAATTCAAATAAACGACTCTCTGATCTCACAGCCATGCAAGAGCATCCAAATAAATAGACTTGGTGGATTTTATTCAGCCCAGGCTTCCCTTGCTGGAAGGCCAGCGCTGCTCTGCTGAGAACACAGTGTGAACTCTGGGCCTGGGAGCTGCTTTTGGCCCCACATATCTCTTATTTTGGGTTTTTTTAGGACCAGTCACAGCCATTCAAATAAACAGATGCCTGGAAGCCAGCAGTCCCCAGCTTCCTCCGTGTCTGTCAGAGGAGGAGTGCCAGGGAAGCTTTCCAGGCACACGTCCGGATGGAGCTGAGACGCTCACCTTTGTTTCACTCCCGCTAATTGTTTCACTTGGCAGGGGGAAGTTATTCCAAGCAGGGCAGCATCAGGTGGCTGGGGGCATCATCATCTTTTTATAACTCCCAGTGTGCAGGATACCAGAGTGGTTGGAAGGACCTGGGTCTTTCCCCAGGTCACCAGGTCTGGTAACTCCACATAAAATTGACCCAGTGACCCAGTTTACTTGGGCAGCTGCAGGAGAGTGGGAGAGGCAGTGCTGCATGGTTCATGTCCAGTTTTGGCTTTGCCTGGGAGAGCCTCTCTTTTTTTAATATCAGGAACTTTCCCACTTCACTGCTTTTCAACTTATCAAATCAAGCAGCTGAGGCAGGTTGGATGTAACACCTCTTTCTCTCCCTCATCAGCAAACCCCGAGGACCAGTGGCAGCGGGAGATCAGTGAGAAAGGGGAAGTTTGCTGTCCAACCTGCAGTGTTATAACCAGGAAAACAATTGTGGGACTCAAGAAACACATGGATGTCTGCCAGAAAGTAAGGCCTTGCTTTATTCAATCAAACACATGGATTTTGGGGAGGAATGGATGTGTATGTGTGCCTCTCATAAATGTGTAGTGATGCTTCTAAAACCTTTCTCAGCTGTGTTTGATAGAACACTTGTTGGTCCTCTTCAGCTTGCTGGCTGGCTTGCATTGACCCAGAGGGATTTGGACACTGATTCTCAGCAATTCTGAATCCCTTTGCCCCAGTGTCTCAACAGAGTCAGGTATTTCTAGTAGCTAAAGGAATAGTTTTAAGGCTGGAGAGATTGTTGGGGCTGTCTCTAATCTGGCCTCCCCTGGAGCCCTGGCTGTGGGGTTTCACTGTGTGCTGTATCAGACCAGATAAACTGGTTGCATGAGAGCGTGTCTCAGGGAGACTCTGAGCCTGGATGTGCTCAGGCAGGCTGTCAGGATGCAGGAGTTCAGTAATGGTGCAGTGAAAAATTGTCTCTGTGCCACTCCACCATCCATCAGAGCACAGGATTACATCTTCATCCGTCACCTGGTGGAGCCGTCACCACAGAAAGCCAACGTGGGATCGATGCCTCCTGCTTTGAAAATATGTGGCTGGGCTTTGATTCCACATTCATTTGCTGTAAATGCTTCCCCAGCCATTGCCTTGCTGTTGATACAGCAGTGGGAGGCTGCTCTCCCTCCCAAACCCTACAGCAGTCCTACAGAATCCTGCCGCCTCCAGTATCCTCCTGGCCTCAGTGGAGCAGGGATCCTGGCCATCACTGGTCATATTTCCTCCACTTTGGAGCATCTCCCAGGCCAGGCTGGCTGTGTGCAGGCTGCACAGCCAGATGACCTGCTGAGCAGGGCTCTGCTGGAGCAGTCAGCGGTGTCTTCCCTGCTGGAAATATGCCAGCCCTATATTCAGCTGAAGATTTCGGGCTCCAGCCCTTGGACTCTTCCTGAGAGGGAGAGTCCTTGCCAGAGCTGGCTGTGCTGCTCTGGGAGCTGGGATGCTTCATGGAAACCAGACAGGACAGTCCCTAAGCTCCAGGTGTGTGACCAGAGGTCCAGCTCTCAGCATTCCATCTCTGAGATGAACCTGTGGCACAACCTGAGTGAGACCCTGCTGCTACAGCCACGTGGGATCCCTATCAGAGCCAGCCTGGGGTTGAGGCACCCCCTCTTTTTAATGACTGATATATTCCTTAGCTGGACAATGGGAAAAGGATGTGCAGGCTCCCAAAACTCTTATTAAGAAAAAGGAGCAGTCTGCACTAAGCAGTCTGCTTAGGGACTTGTTTCCTTTGGTTTTGGAAAGGAAATAAGGGATGAAGAGGGTTGCAACGTGCTTGGGCCTGAAGGAGGCAAGGGCAGTTATATACTCCTGGTATCCCAGGTGGGAGGGCTTGTTGGAATGTGGACATGGTATGTTTTTAAGTGTTGACCAGAGGAGTAAATCCCAGGTTAGCTGCTAGTGGCATATAATGGGTCAAGGAGCTGTTAGCATCCACCTTGTTAGGATGAAGTGCTTGGGTCTGGGACAAGATTAACTGATGGGAGTGCAGGTGCCATGAGTCACTCCCAATTGACTGCAGTGAGTCTATTCTTCATTTTCCCGGAGTTCCATAATGAGGAGAGATTTGCAGATCCATCTTCATTGCCTCTTCAGCTTTTAGTTCAGTCTTGCTTCTCCTTCACCACTCTCCCTTCAATCATCTGGCAGGAGAAGCAGGAATGACCACGGCTGGCCGGGCACTGGCTCCCTGTCGAGATACTCTGTCTCCTGATGCCCAGAGCATGAACCTCCTGAACCAGTAAATTCTGGTCCCTGCCTCAGTAAAAGCCAAGATCTGTTCACCCACTGTGCAAGTGCCTCTTGTACCTTGGGGTGTGCAGTTAATGCATCTCCCCACACACTCAGGAGGTCGAGTTGGGTCAAACAGCAGGGCAATGAGAGGTAGAAAATATCCTCCTGTGATTGTGTCCTTAATTTCACACAGCCCAGGCACCCAGAAATTGCACTGTATGCCAGGATCTGCCTTACTTAACAGGACTGCAGAGCACAGTCCACTGGCATTGGTAGATCAAAGCTTCTTCTCTCTCTAACCCTTTAACCGGAAGAGTAAGACGCCAGATCCAGATGTTTTCAGCCAGTGAGGCTTTAAATCTAAATCCAAAATGGAATGTTTTCCAAAAATTGGGGCATGTGGATTTGATAATAGTATCCTGGACAACAGAGAGAAAACTCTGAGCTGCAGGCAGGGCCTGGGATGGGAAACAGGGGTGCTGTGTTGCCTGCTGGGTCCCACCACTGGGGTACAGCTCCAGCAACAGCCACCCATGGGGTTATTGACCAGCAGCAGCCCTTGGGAGGATGTGGCCTGTCTGGTGACTTGCCTTTAATTCCTTCAGCTGCAGGATGCCTTGAAGTGTCAGCACTGCAAAAAGCAGTTCAAGTCCAAAGCTGGGCTGAATTACCACACCATGGCTGAACACGTCAGCAAGGTAAGGGAGCTGGGCTGTGCTCGTCTTGTGCCTCCTTTATCCGTGCAGGTGAGGAAGCCATCCATCAGAAGTCCTCTCTCCATGATCTTTGTAAAGGAGGGATCCACCTTTGGAGCATTTCACACACTGCTCAGCCTGGATGGTGGCCTTCCCCCTTCCTCCTCTGGTAGTGAGTTAGGCTCCTGTTGATCCTGATAAGTAGAGCAGAGGACTGAAAAAATAAAACAGGGTTTCAGATCCCAGCATGGGGAAGATCTGGTGAGTATGATGAGGTGGATTTTGAGTGGCAAAGCTCTGCCTCCAAAACTGTGCCTGCAAATCTGGGACTGATGGGTTCTGCCTTGCACAAATCTCAAAATCTGATCTTTAGCTCTTCAATGTGCATGGGAGAAGCAGCCACAAAATTTATCATGAATAAATTTTGTACATTTCTGAGATACCAGGGCAAGGCATAACTACATTTCTATATGTCCCATGCTTACCAGTTGTGACTTGTCTTTTACCTGTGCCTTAACCTCCTGCTCTTCAGTCTTGCTGGTGAATCCTCTGTGCAGGAACTGCTCCTGGGTTTCTCAGCTGGCCCTTTGGGTGTGATCACAAGAAAGGCCTGAGCAGATCCAGCACATACCAACGAAGCAGTGGGAGATCCGGCTCTCCTAGTGAGAGGTTCCCTCCAGCCCAGGGCAGCTCCCTGCAAGGCAGGGCTTTACCATCCACTCCTGGCACAGAGGACATGAGTAAATGGTTGACTCTGTCGCTTCTGTTACTTCCTTGTTTCCAGCCTGTTCCTGTGGAAACCGCTGGACTTGGTGAACAGGAAGAGCGGGAAAGGCTGAGGAAAGTGCTAAAGCAGATGGGAAAACTGAAATGCCCCAATGAGGTACGAGAACAATTCTTGTTTCTCGTTCTGTGAAAAAGTGGAAGGAGAGAGTCCCATGCAGAAGGGGACATGTACTCTGCAGGCATCCCTTGGCATGTGCTCAACGTTTCCACCTTAGCTCAGCCATCCCAATCCCTGTCCCAGTGGCTCTGTGCACTCCAGCAATGGGACAGCCCTGCAGGAGGGTGGGCACAGGGCAGACTGAGGAGCGCTGGAGGGCAGGTTCTGCCTCCTGAGCTCAGGAAGGAGCACAGCCTGTCCTGGGCACAGCATAAAACCAAACCACACCAAAAGCAGAGCCAGCGGGTTGCAGACAAGTCACGAACAGGTAAGGGAGGCGTGTGGCAGAGGTTTGTCCCGCGGGTGTGCTTTGCTCTCCGTTCAGGCAGCGCCTCCCCAGTGCCTTCCCCTCCCGCTGCCTGCTGTGTGTCTGTGCAGAGAGCTCTGTCCGTGTGTTGGGGCAGGGAGTGCCGGGGCGGGGACAGCTCCTCCCATCCCTCCAGGGCATTGTCTGTTGTGCTTGTGCCTGGCTCTTTGGGAACTGTCGAATTCCCCAGCACTTGGACAGGATGGGTTGGCAGATCTGCTCTCCAGAGTGGGCTCCTCGGGAATGTTCCTCCCTGGAGAAACGGCACCCCAACCTTTTGGCCACGTGAAACCCCAACCCTGCTCAACCTTCCCCTTCTCCCCATCTCCATAGGGCTGCGTGGCCAACTTCTCCAGCCTGATGGGCTACCAGTACCACCAGAAGCGGTGTGGCAAGCAGCTTGCCGAGGCCGACAAGCCCGTGTTCAGCTGCCCACACTGCGGCAAGAAGTACAAATCCAAGGCTGGCCACGACTATCACGTGCGGTCAGAGCACACGGCCTCGGTGAGCCCCCCGGAGGCCCCCGCGGCCCGAGGAGCGGGGCCATCCCCCCCCGGGGGGGACTGCAGAGCTGCGGAGCCCGTGGGCAGGACCGAGCCGGGCAGGGCCGGGCCGGGCAAGGCAGGTGCAGCCGTCGGGCCGGTGTTGTTTTCTCCCTCAAATCACCATGCACGTGTGTTGTACCATGCAGTGCTGGGGGGAACAGGGTGCACCCTCCTCCACCCCTCCAAAAATGCTGTTTTATGGGAGTGGTCAGCAGCATTGCCTTTCCCCAGTGCCCACAGGGCTTTGCTGCAGCCCACCCTGCATCTATGCTGTGCAGGAATAAAAAACCAGACCTCAGGCCGCTCCCTCACAAGCGCCGGCTGCTTGCCAGTGCTGGGGTGGCAGGCTCTATCCCTGGGGAGCATCCCTTTCTGTTGTGTTGATCCCTACTGACAGTGCATCCAACGTTAATCACTCCCTAAATCTAATAACTGGAGACATTTATACACGTGGGAGCACGGAGGGACACAGCCTATGGCTGCTGCTGGGCTCAGGGAGGCGGGTGCTCCCCTTGCTCCCATGCTCCAGGGCAGAGGCACAAAGCAAGCCTGGAAACACACAGCCCAAATCCCAGCATCCCCATCCTGGGCCGGAGAGCTCACTTGTTCTCTTGTCATGCCCTCCCTGACTCTGTCTCTCTTGCAGCCTCCAGAGGAGCCAGAGGTGAAGCCAGAGCCTGCTCCTGTAGAGGATTTTGAGAGGACCCCGAGCGGCCGCATCCGCCGGACGTCGGCCCAAGTCGCCGTCTTCCACCTCCAGGAGATAGCAGAGGATGAGCTGGCCAGGGATTGGACCAAAAGGAGGATGAAGGATGACCTCGTGCCTGAAACAAAGCGGGTGAGCAGCTTTTAGTTCTGCTTTTGGTTTTGCACTAGCTGTACACAGAGATCCCAGGATTCTAGCCTGGCTCCAGCTGCACACGGAGATTCCAGGATTCCAGCCTGGCCCCAGCTGGTTGAGGGTTCACATGTCTCACTTGCTGTGCCTTAAATTAATTAGCTGTGATGGCAGATTTATTGCTGAAGAGCCCACCCAGCGCAGGCTGAGCCGCTGTGGTCTGGAGGCTCCCAGCACAGGCAGCTGTGCCCTTTGAGGAAGAGGTGCACTGGGAAGAGATCAAGGTCTGGCCCCGAGAGTGTTGGGGTGGGAGGTCATTTCTGGTCCATGCTGAGCAGGGAAGTAGAGGCTGGCAGCCAAGAGGAGCACGTGAAGAGAGCAGATCAGCTCTGAAACCATCTCCCTTGTGCTGTCACAGAGCAAAGATGCCCCAGGCAGAATTCCCTCCCTTCCACGTCTTTTCTTTAATTTCTGGGAGATGCTTTCCTGGAGGTAAAAGGCCTGCAGCATCCCAGAGCAGTGCTGCTGGGAGCAGAGGCAGTGAGTGGAGACAGAACTGAGCCCCCCGAGCTCAGCAGCAGTGCTGTGGGGTTTGCACAGGACCCCAAAGGCTTGAGCTTTTTGTAAGGCATTGGAGTGAGTACACATTAAACCAAACCTCCCTTCTGCCTGTGGGAGGGCTTGATTATTCCTGGGGGTGTACTAAAGCTGAAATTCCCTCAGGTATGCTCCTTCTGGACTGTAAAAGGAATGAAACAGCAGTAAAACATAAACCATTTCAGTGTAAAGGGAAAAAAGAGAGGGAATAGTTCTTTTTGTTTGCCAGGACTCAATGCAGAGTCTGTGCATGAGGTGCAGCCTGTTTCCTGAGCAGGTGACTCTGCAGGTAGGGGCCAGGCCTCTTCCCTGCTCTGAAGAGTTGGGCATCTCTTGTCCAGTGCTCTGAAATTCACTCTGTCAAGATATTGGGCGCATTGCAAAGATGAAAGTGAGGATCAGAGGGCAGCAGGACAGTGTGAACAGGCCCAGCCCAGAGAACCTACCCCAAGCCATGAGAACAGCCCAAGTCTCAGAGCCAGCTTGGAGAAGTGATGGTGGTCACCAGGAAAAGGGGTGGCAGGAGAGCAGAGCTTGCACCAAAATGCCTTCCTGTTCCCATAGCCTGTCCCATGCTGTCCTGGCACCTGTGTGTGCTCAGCAGAAGTGCCACCATGGTCCTGCAGAGACCCAGAGAAGCTAAGCCTGGCTCACCTCTGGTCTGCATGTGGTGGACAGCTGGAAAACCAGCACAGAAACAAACCAGCAGTTTCTTTACCCCCATTGGCACCCCAGTGAGGCACTGGCACAGAAGGGGATCCAGCTGCACCTCTGCTATCCACCTTGGGGCAGAGCTGGGCATTTCAGGGCCAGAACTGCTTGCAAACATTTTATTTCCCCAGTGCTTGGTGTTGCCATTGTTGGTTTCCAGATTACTTCAGCTGCTATGCATTAATAACTTTAAAAACTGAGCCCAAAGTAGCTGTTTCATTTCAGATACTGTGGGAGAAGAGGTGTGCTGCTCTCTTTTCCCCTCTCCTGCCTCAGCTCTTGCATTCTTCTCTTTCCACTTGGAATTGTTCCCTTTACTCATGATTTTGGGTATTTTCTTTTTGAATTGAGGGAGCAGCCAGGACCCCAGGCCTGGAGCAGGGGCACATGCTCAGGCTGACAAAGGCATCGTAAAGGTCCCAGCACTGGTGTAACTGCTCCATGAAGTGCTGGTGGGCTTTTTTAATGAGACATTTCTTGTGTTCAGAGCCTGATTGTTTAAGTTTAACCGAGCCCCATCTCAGTGCTAAAAAGCAAAGAATTGCTGTGAGGCTGGCAGAAGCAGTTTTGCATTAAAGATGGGAAAGGGGGGAATTAGATCAGCTCCCAGATGGCAAAACAAGGCTCTTGAGTTGGAGGATCAAGAGACCTCAGGCCCTGCATGAAATCCCACATGGATTTTGGAGGAAGTCAGTGTAGTGGGTGAATCCGTACAGAGCCGTGCGTGTGCCTCTGGGTACGTCTTGCAGTGACTGTCACGTTCCCTTGACAACACTTTATAATCTGTTCAGTCTATGACATTTTTTCTCGATGAGCGATGCTGGGAGGAGGTTGGAGGCAGGTTCTGCCCAGGCAGGCTGGTGGGAGCTTGCTGACTTCAGCAGGCTCTGAGCTGCTCTGCTCAGCCACGGTTTGCATTGCTCCGGATTGCTTTGCATTTACAAGTTGGTTCAGTTCAGGGGGTAGAAAGAAACCTCCCAGCAAGTGCCCAGTTTGACCTCATTATGGCCCCAAAACAGAACTGCCTGTGGGACAGCTTTGTGCCACATGGAAGGCTCAGAGCAGCCAGCAGTGTCCCCATGTCCCCGTGCCACCACCCCATCACATGTGTGTGGTGGCCCTCCCTGAGGGAGCTGACAGCCCAGAGCCACTGGAGCAGCAGGAGGATGATAAACACCAGTCCACCTTGACCATGGGACTGGTGGGAACTGATGGAATTCCCAGAAAAGCCACCACACCACCACCATCACCTCTTCTTCCCCCTGAGTCGTGCCCAGCCATTGGGAACACACTGCTGGGCCTGCAGAGCCTGTACTGGACACGGAGAGAAGTGGGATGTCAGGGATGTCAGCAGATTGCAGCTGCTCCTTCACTTTTCAGCAAGCCCTAGGGATTTCCAGGATTCCAGAGCTACAAATGCTTCCCAGCTCAGGTCTGTAGCCAGAGGTGGACGGATACACCCAAACTCCCTGCAACACAGGACAAGGTCCATCCCTGAACTCTCTGATTCCCCACCATGGTCCCAGCAGTCAGTGCTGATTTCAAGGAAGCTGATGAAGAAAGCCACCGCTCTCCATCCCTTTTCCAGGCAGCAAAACCTTTTCCCAGGGAAAGGCACAAGCCCATGGGACACAGGGGTTCTCAGCCCCACTGCAGCCCCTGCTCTGGGGCCACGTGGCAGCCGGTCCCAGCCGGGGACAGGGACAGAGGGATGCTGGCTCTGGATGCCGTTGGTGGCCTGTGGTGGGATGCGTTCGCCTTTCCCCGGGAGGATGGATTCCTTCACACCAAAGCAATGGCAGCAGAATAAACGATTGCTGCTCCATCCCAGGCCCTGCGCTGCCTTCGGTCTCTGCTAACCAAATCCAGCATTTCTAAATATACACTGGAGTCTTATTTTCTCGCTCCGATCTTTATTTGCCTCCAGATAAGCTGAAACAGATGGGGTGTTTCACAACAGCCGCTTGCTGGGGATGTCAGATGGGGAAGGGCACACCCCTGCTGCTTTTCTGGGAAAAATCCCCTCTGCAGAAGCTCTGTGAAGATGATGCCGACCCTCCTCTGGCCTTTGCTGGGGCTGTAGCCTGCCATGAGCAGCCTTGAGGCTGCAGGTTCCCAGCTCATGGCAGTGGGCTCTGGGATGTAGTGGGGCATGAGAAACAACCTCCTAGAGCAGAGAGAAGAGGCATCTAAAAGGCAGAAGGGGAGAAAATGCTGTGGATATTCCACTGTTTCAGTGTGACACTTTCTTGGTGGAGCTTGAGGTGAGGTTCCTTGCTTCAAGGTGCTGGAGGTTGTGATGGGCTCCTGCAGCCCAGGCAGGAGCTGTGCCACACAGGGATAGATGCACAGCTCCTCTCTGGGATACATGGACATTCCATTTGCCTCCCCACAGCTTGGGGTCTCAGTGTCAGTAGGGGCAGCCATTGAGTCTGCGCGTCCCTGTGGAGTTTGGTGTCGTGGGGTGCCAGGGATCTGGAGCAAGGGGCAGCCGTAGGCCAGTCATAAAGCTAAAGGGGAAAAGTCATCTCCAGGCTTGAGGTTTTATACTGGAACCAGGATAAATTCCAGAGCAGAAGAGGCTGGCTTGGGTTTGTCCCCCAAAACAATGGCCCTGCAATGCAGGCAGGAGCCAGGCCGAGCCCTGCAGACTCGTGGCACTGGGGGCCAAACCGGATCCCAGCTCCAGCTGTGGGGCCGAGTCCATCCTTCCTCCCTTGCTCTGCAGACCCTCCAGTGGGACCTGGCTGCTGCCCAGCACCCCGGGTGCATTTTGCCTTCACATCATCACCCACAACTTCCACAGGATGGAGAGCTGTACCTTGTGCTGGGGACCTGGTGAGGCTTCAGGGGTGCTTGTCAGCTGAGACGTCCTGCATGGTTCTCATTTAGTGTGATATATTTTGGGGAAGGGGAGAGCTGTCTAGGGAGCAGAAAGGATTGAAATATGAAAGTTAATTAAATAAAACCATCAGTCAGAGGAAACAAACCTTCCCAGCCCAGCATCCTTCGACTGTTCACAAGAGATGGGCTGTAGCCAAAACCAGTTGTAGTCGTTTAATGATTTGGCCATGAAAATTTTCACTTACAGGCTGTTTGAGGAAAATAAATGGAAAAGAAAAAAAAATATAAAATATTCCATGCCTGGGGCTTCCTCTTAATAGAGACATAAAGATGACTTTGACATTCCCAGAACCGCAGCGCCCTGGGAAGACATGGGATTTGCATGTTATTGTGCAGGACTGTTGGAGGAGAGCAGGGAGGGATTTTTCTCTGGAGTGGGAAAGCAGAGCAGCAGAGTCCACATCTCTGAACATCCCCCCTCGCCTCCTCCCCGGGGACAGGCAGAGGGAGAGGTTGTTGCTGGGGCTGTGTGCGGTTACCGTTAATGTTTGCTCATTCATGGGATTGATTGGGTTTTAATTATGGAGGCTGTTTGGCATCCTGGCTCTCAGTATCAATGGCAAAAAGGGACTCCTGTGTTCTACCCTGGAGGTGGCATTGCCTTCCCTGGGCTGGGGACCAAGCTTTTGGTAGATGCACCATCCCAGAGCTTCAAAGAGCTCTGCTGGCATCTCCCCCAGCCGCGAAGCACGACAGAATTGCAGCACTGGGGCTCGGGGGAGTTTTCCACATCCACATCCGTCCTTAGCACTGTTCACAGAGCTGTTTCACAAGGCCCTGTGCCCCTGCCCCTCACATGGAGCCCAGTGCTCCCTGACCCAGCTGTGCCCTGCCACGTGCCATGGGGAGGGCTGCAGGGGCACACGGATCACTTCAGTTTGAGCGGAAAGGAGGGGCTGGCATCTGAGCCTTCAACATCCCCAGCTTCCCTTTGCAGGGAGGTTTGGGAGCAGCTGGGGTGAGCTGGCCAAATGCAGCTTTATCAGCACGTTCAGGAAAAGTCACAGCTGGAAAAGAAATCCAGCCAGCCTCCTTTTGCCTCCAAACCACCAGCTCCAGGACCTCGGGGAATGTTTGGCCTGGTTTGCACCTCTGCAAGCACTTTGTGGCTGTGCATCCTCTCATCCAGCATGGATGCAGGGATGCAGTTGGGTCCAGTGCTCGGAGGTGCCCATGGAGAGTGGCAGGTGCTCAGGTACCCACACCTGCACCATGCATTGCTCCCACTCAGAAGGTTTGTGGCTCAGAACTGAAGCAGCACCCACTGTGAGCTCTAGCAGAGCTCAGCAGGCTGGGCTGGCAGTTGTGCTGGGGTGGCTGTGCAGCCCAGTGTCCCCTGCAGACCTTGGCACAGGGCTTAGGGTCAGGCTGGGAGCAGCCCTGCAGGTAGGGCCAGGCACAGTGGCTGGGAGGCCTGGAGGTGCCTGGAGCTGCCACAGCTGCCTTGGCTTGTGCTGAACAGGCAGAACTGGAGTTGGGAAGGCCAGCCTGCTATGCTAACCCTCAAAGTCGCTAATAAAGCGCTAATTAAAAGCACTTGGAAGGAGCAGCCCTGCCAGAAGGAGAGGCAGAGACACAAGAGCCTTTCATTGTTTAACGGGTTGTGCCCATTCATCCATGGAAGGCAGCCATGGAGGCCCCTCTGGCCAGTGTGCAGGGTTGTTTATTCCCCTGCTTATAAAACATGGCAGAAGGGCTGTGCACCAAAAGGCTGGGTCCAGTCCTGGCCCTGTGGGCATGCACCCGGGAGCAGGAGCCTCCTCTCCTGTTTGCCAGGGACTCCTCGCTGGTGGCAGGGCACTGGGCAGAGCCACCTCCCTGCTCTGCAGTGCCCAGGGGGAGAATGGCATCTCAGGAAGCCTCCCAAGTAGTTTTCAGCTCCTATTCCCTTCAGAGCAGTGCAAGACCCATGTGAAGAGGCAGGGCCATGGACTGGGCTGGGGTGTGCAGCTCTGCTAATCAACTGCTATTGTTCACAGCTCAATTACACCCGGCCAGGGCTCCCAAAGCTCAATCCCAGGCTGCTGGAAAACTGGAAGAATGAAGTGAAGGAGAAGGGCCGCATCAACTGTCCTAACAACGTAAGGATTGTCTGTTCTTCTGTGGGGTGGCTGGTCTCCATCTGCAGGAGGAAGGGGGAAATTTGGGGGCAGAAACCCACTAAGAATGGTTCTCATTGGGCCCCTGATCACAGTGATGCTCAGACACTCATTTCACCTTCTTTCCCTGAGCTTGCTGCTGTGTCTGGTTAAAGCATGTCCCACCTTTGTGATCCTCCTTGTGTGCTGATGCCACCGGGCTTGGGGACAGGGCCACCCTTGGGCTGACGATGCAGCATTGCCCAGTTTGAGCTCTGGAGCTGCCTTTGGGAAGCTCCTAAGATCCTGACAGGGTGAAGGCTGCACATCCTGCACAGCCTTTTGATGCAGAAAACCTGCTTTTCCCAGAGTTAAGCGAAAATAGATTTAAACCAAGCTTTTTAAAGCCCTGAGACAAGCACTGGCTTCAGGCATGATGCGTGTGCCTCATCTCCCTGTGAAACACAGCCTTGGCCCGAGCTGACAGAGAGGTGAACCCCACCCTGGTGCTGAGCCTGGATTTATCTTCCCAAACAAAGCCTTGCTAATGGGAGTTCTGAAGGAGGCAGTTCCCACAAGGCCAGGGGAGCCGGGCTGCCTAATTAATGTCATACACAGGCACTTGGAAAAGACGTTGCTCAGAAACTGGTCATGCTGCTGCCTGGGTGATTTCTCCTCTCTGTTAAGCCTCTGCTGCGGCTCCAAGAGCTCCTGTAGCCCAGCAGGACCTCCCGACAGCTCACAAATGTAGGTTTTTCCACGGAGACATTGAGGGGAGACGTTTCTCAGCCCTTTGCAGAGGGATGTGGCCACATGACTCCCATTAGCGTTAATGGGAAACGTGTGACCAGAGCCCCGGGCGCCTCGCAGAGCATTAACCTCACACTGCTCAGCCGGGGCCCGTGGCCGTGGTGCCTCAGCAGGCTCCTGGCCACAGCTCAGAGGAAGGCAGGGGATGAGGGGGATCGTGTCTAACCTTGCTTTGTTTTTTCCTGCAGTGCTGTGAAGCCATTTACTCCAGTGTCTCGGGGCTGAAAGCTCACCTGGCCAACTGCAACAAGGTAGGTCCTGCCTTTTACACCCTTTTCTCAGAGGTGGCTTTGGTGTTGGGTTTTCTCTTCCCCTCCCGCCCCCAGCTGGTTTGGAAGGAGCAAGGCAAGGGACAGTGGCACAGGTTAAAGCATGGTGGTGCTGGAGGTCTGGCTGGCAGTGCTGCTCCAAGTGAGTTGTCACCAGGCAGATGGAGGCAGAGAGGCTTGAGCTGAGTAGGTGGGATAGAGGGGATGTAGCTGCTATTCAGTTGAAGAGAAATGGTCCCACAATACAGGCTTCTCGCCCAAGCCCAGACCTCTGACACACAAAGTATCATGGGGAACTCCAGACACACTTGGACCCACAGCAGTCCTGCCTTATGTCCTCCTGTCCCACAGCAGCCCCTGCCCAGCTGGTCCCTGCAGCCCCCAGATCACTCACATGCCCTTGGCTAAGCATGGCCAGCATGTCACACAACCACACACAGCCACAGCAGCTCAGAGCCAAGGAGCTCAGTGCTGCAAACTGAATGTTTCCTGAGGCAGGTGGGAATCAGGAGTCTTCTTCCATCAATTTGGGCAGCCCTACAGCCCCTCTGGAAGCCCAGCTGGAGGGATGCTGGTGTGGTGCCTCCTGGGATAAGCTGGGTCTGGAACCTGGTCCGTGCAGAGAGCAGTGCCCTCCCACTGGATGGATGGAGCAGCCCTGAGCTCCAGTGCCCTGCAGCTGCCCCAGGGGAGGGATCAGGAGCTCTGTGTAGGTCCCTCAAATTGGAACCAAGTAAGAGCTGCTAAAGCTTTATACCCTGAAACATTTCCAGCTGCAGCTTCCATTGAATGGAGCTTCCAGGAGGCAGCTCCAGTACATACCCTGTGGTTATTAAAAACACCAACTCCTGCACTCCTCCAGTGCTAGCTGGAACAGCAGCCCTTAATGAGATCATTTAGAAAATGGGCTGCAGAGATCCGGCAGGAGAAGCTGGATTTATGCAGAATAAAAGAGCAAACACACAAGACTAGGACAGCTCCTTCTCAGAGATAAAATGGAGCTGGTTTCTGGTTGGTTCCATGCACAGGAAGCAGCCAGGATTTGCATGAACATTTCCATGAAGCACAGAGCTGCACCCTCTCGATCTGGCATAGCTGGGGCCAGGTATTGGGAGTCAGCAACGGGGAATTGCTCTGTGACCCCCACACTGCCATCAGCAGAATTCTTCCCCTTAGGGTGAAGGATTTACTTTGAAAGCATGTGCCAACAAATTTGGCATAAATAAATCAATCACAGCCCCTCCAGAACTGGTCTGTGATTCCCACTCTAAAATCCTGCAGAACTGGTTGCAATACACAGAGCCCGAGCAAGAGCAGAGGCTGCTCCCAGGCAGCACCCCATGCTCAGTGGGGATTGATGCACCAGCATGATTTTGCACGAGGATTCCTGAAGCCAGGCCTGGCCTCTCCTGAAATGAGAGACCTGTCTGACTCAAGATTTACAGCTGTGGAGAAATTCCCAGGGAGGAAATATATGGCCCAGAGGGGCCCATCCATAACCCCCTCATCAATAGAGAGCCCATTATCTCCCACGTGCCATGACCTACAGCAGAGCTAGGAGATCTGTCATCCCACCAGGGCGCTGGTGACAGGAATCCAGTGCTCACCCTGGCTCTTTGACAATGTAACAGGAAAATGAGGTGAGTGTTGGACATAAATCTGATGGTGGCTCAGTCCCAGGGGATCACAGATCTGCTGATAGCGAGGACAGGGGGCAGTGGCCCCATCACCTGATGTTGGGGACACACAGACAGCAGCACGAGTGGCATGCACTGAAACTCAGAAAGAGGATGTGGCTGTGAGCTCCTGACCCAGCACTGAGGCTGTCAGAGATCTGGTGGTTCAGTCATGAGTGTCTGAACCACCTGTGTCTGTTTGTTTTGTGTCGCTTTGAGGTCATGGGAGGGCCAGGGCCAGGAGAGGGCCACCCCTTGGGGTGCTTTGGGCTCTGCAGGAGCTGCTGTGTCTTGCAGGGGGAGCACTCAGTGGGCAAGTACCGCTGCCTCCTGTGCCAGAAGGAGTTCAGCTCCGAGAGCGGCGTCAAGTACCACATCATCAAGGCTCACTCGGAGGTAAGGAAACAGCTGGAGCTGGGCTGGGCTGGTCCCTGCTCTGACACACACATCCTTGGGCTGTCTCCATCCATCCATCCATCCATCCATCCATCCATCCATCCATCCATCCATCCATCCATCCATCCATCCATCCATGTCTGTTAAGAGCAGAGCTGACTAACAGCCTGGGGGCTTCTTCCCTGTCCCCCTTGGTGGCCCTGACACCCCCAGGCTCATTGCAGCAGCTCAGCCTGAGCAGTTTGACCTCAGAGAGGTGATGCCAGTGGGGTGAGGGGTGGGCCAGGCTCGGGGTGGGTGTGCTGGTGCTCCAGTGCCTGCCCCCAGGACTGTCACTAACCCCCGTGTCACCCCACGGACACAGAACTGGTTCCGAACCTCCTCAGAGGCCAGCCGGAAAAAGAAAAACAGGGAACAGCTTTCTTCCAGCAAAGAGGAGAAAAAGAAAAGCACAAACGGGAAGAAAAGG
Organism: Melospiza georgiana; assembly: GCF_028018845.1. Lineage (NCBI taxonomy): Eukaryota > Metazoa > Chordata > Aves > Passeriformes > Passerellidae > Melospiza > Melospiza georgiana. Next base: position 6,595,283 of record NC_080446.1, read on the forward strand.
GGGAGAAAACCCAAGGAGAGGCCTCCAGAAATGTCCCCGAAGGGCAGAGAGAGCGTGGCAGCAAAGACTAATCACAAGAAAAGCCTCGAGCACTGGGAAGGCTCCCGGGGCAGCCCCGAGGGGGACGAGCTCGGCCTGAAGCCCCCGAGCCAGCGGAAGGGAGGAGCCAGCAAGATGCCCGAGAAATGAGCAGCTCAGAGACTCGTCTCCGAGGATTCGTTTACAGCCCAGGGTAACAGGGTGGGGGTCTCTCCCAGTTTTATGTCCCCTCCTCCCCATCCCACCTCCTCTCGCCCCACCCTCCTCTCACCCTCTTTTTACAAAAAGAAAAAAAAAAAAGACAGAAAAAAAAAAAAAAGACAGAAAATACCAGTTAACCACTTTAAACAAATCACGGACCTTGTTTCACACTGGAAAACAAAGAGGATCAAGGAAGCTGGAACGTTCTCCACCCCCTGCCCATGTACATAGCCCTCGGTGGGGCCCCGCTGCCTCCCCCGGCCCGTGGTTCCCCTCCCCTGCGCCAACCTGGTGACGCTTGAGCGAAAGAGAAGTGCAATAGCAGCGGGGTCCCGTGGGCAGGGACCCTCCCCAGCGGCTCCAGGGGGAGCTGCCAGGCTGCCCAGCGGCCTCCCAGCTCCAGGTGGTGTTTCCAAAGATGTTTGAGCCGGCCGGGAGGGGATGCTGCGGTGCGGGAGGGTTGGCAGCGCTTCCCCTGCAGCCGCGGCTCCGGGGGAAGGTGCTGGGCAGGGAGCGGCTCTGAGGGCTCGGCAGGGTTGGTTTGTTTGTCTGCAAGGCACGGGCAGAGCAGGGAGCAGGGGGAGGGATGTGCACTGGCGGTGTGAGCAGGAGAAGGGGTGCTCTGCAGCTGGTCAGGCTATAGAGGGTTTAATGGGAAGTAGTGGGAATGCTGTGGGCACCGTGAGAGTGGCAGCGCAGCCGTGGAGGGGGTGCAGTGAGGGAGCTGTGCCTCGGTGCTGGGGTTGTGTGTGCCGGGCCTGGAGTGCTGTGATGGCAGAGACACGATGGCAGTGCCAGGGTCAGGGGGAGATGGCAGCCAAGGAGCTGCCCCCCAGCCTGGAGGCATCCAAGGGTGATTCCGGGTCCCACTGTGCTCCATCCTGACGGTGCCATCATCCAGGAGGGAGGAATGGAGTCTCAGTTCCCCAGCTGTGGCCACAGGGATGGGGCAGCATCGAGAGACAATCATGGGTCCTGCTGTAGGATGAGCCCAGTTGCTGCCCAGCCACCTCACACTCCCCTTGTCCTTTCGGGCTGGGACCGACCATAGGAGGAGTCTCTGCTTCCAAAGATGCATCTGAGCCCCTGACCACCCTCCTCAGGGTGGCAGGTCCCTGGGGTGCCATCCCTGCTTGTGCTCTTCCCTGGAGCTCTCCTTTGCTGACCCTGTCATCACACCTTGCTCCAGCCCGGGGGAGCCATCCCTGGACCGGGGTGTGCCCGTCTCCAGACAAAACCAGGCTACCTCGGTCCTTGGGAAATGGGCACGTTTCCTCTCAGTAGCACAACAGAAAACCTTAAATTGATTTTTCCCCTATGCAGAGCCAGGAAAGAGGCATCAGAGGGGGAGCTTCTGCTTTTGCTTTTATCAATTCAAACCTCAGTCCTCGCTTTCCTTCACTGCTCCTTGTTGCCCACCAGAGGCTCGGTATCATTGCCTGCTGTGAGCAGCAGCTCAGTCACAATTAACATCCTCCACTGGCAGGTTATTCCAGCCAGGGAGGGAGGACAGGGGTGGCTGAAGCCAGGGTGGCTTCTCAGGGTCCAGGGCCCCTGCTCTGTCCACAGCTCTGGCACCTGGATCCACCCTCTGCATTGCTCAGTGAGCCGGGCACGTGCCTGTGGCTGAGGGAACTGCCTGAGCATTGCTGGCTGTGCTGGGCCTCGAGGCAATTAGTGAGAAAGCTTAATTAGTCACTGCAGCTCAGCCTGGTCGCTCCTGCACTTCATCAGATCATGTTTGGATGGTGTCACTGGGGTAGATCCTGCCTCCCTGGGGAGCAGGGAGAGCTTTGGGAGCTGTAGGACAGCTTGGAACGGCTCACAGGCAGCAGCAGCAAGGGGAGCACAGGCAGAGCTCTAGGTCTGGCACTGAAATCTCTGTGAGGGTGCAGAGGGAGCCTCTGGATCCCAAAATCATGTCCTGCCATGGAGGGAAGCCCCCAGGAGAGCTCCATGTCCTGGCCTAGGGAAGGGAGATCTGGGTAGCCGGGGCTGCTGGCTTGGATGGTCACCACACAATCCTCAGTGTCTCCCCTTGGGCATGGCCTGGGACTGTGCTCTCATTAACATGCAATTAATTGGCTTCTCATTGATTAAATTAACTGGCAGCACTGTGCTCCACAGGCAGGAAGCCCTGGGAGCTTCTCAGGGCAGGGTAGACATGGGAAAGGGCCAGTTCAGGGGGTCATTGTGAGGTCCAGATCAAAATCCACCCCTGCTTCCATGATGAGTGTCTGGCAGGAGCAGGGACAGCTGCAGTGGCCTCACAGAGTGACACCAGCCTGGAGGGGACCCAGGGACCATCTGGGGTCTCAGGGCAGGCAGTGGGAGCAGCAGTGCTGGGGCTGTCCCTGTCACCCTCAGAGCACTCACAGCCCCAGTGAGGGCAGCACCATGGTCAGGAGGGAATTCCTATGAGAAAGTGAAATCTTCAGGGTTTTTTCCCCACTAGTCATCACTCAGAGAGGAACATGTTTCCCCCACCACACTTTCTCCATGAGGCATCCTTTACTCTCCTGCTTGTCCAGGGAAGGTTCCAGAGCAATGCTGGGATCCCCAGCACCTGCCAGTGCCACGACAGGTGAGCTGGCAGGGCCAGGTGACACCACAGTGTCACTGCTGGGGCCAGCAGGTTGTGCCCCTTCACGTGCTCCCAGCGAGGCAGTGCCAGAGGGGAATCCACCTTGATCCACAGGGACAGGCAGAGGCTGTGGGACCACGTGGGGAATGAGTTGTCCTGTCCCCTTCCATCCCATCACCCATGGGATCTGGGGATTTTGTCACCCTGGGCACTGTGACACTGTGCTCCTGCACCTCCACTTTTGGGTAAACCCACCATCCCATCACCCATGTCCCCAAGGAAAGGGTTAACCCTCCATGGGAGCAGGCATGGGCTGCAAGCCTGTGGGAAGTCATGGAAAGCTTGGATTATGGGGAAGTGGGGAACCTCAGCTCCAACACCTGCCCTGGTGAGGTTGGCTGTGTCACAGCAGTGGATGGAGCTGCCTGAGCCTGGAGCATCTCCCACCCCCAGGAACCTTGAGAGCATTTTGTTCTTTTCTTTCTCTCCTTGTGACACCCATCCCACGGCATATCCGAATGTTTCTCGTCGATGCCAGTTATTAGTGCATAAGTGTATTTTGGGGAAAAAATTAAAACAGAAAAAAAAAAACACAAAAAAAGGAAAAAAAATTTTCAATTTATCACTTGTAACCATATATATAAATATATAAATATATATATTAAAAAAGTGTTTATTTGCAAAAAATAAAATTGTTTTAACGGTAAACTATCTTATAATAAACTCCCGATTTGTGATGATCTGTTCTTTTGTTAATCATTGACAAATCCTCAGTTGGAGAGTACTGTCCGAGCAGCTCCGAGCGGCGCCGAGGCGCTCCCTGTACTGTATGTATGAAACAGCTGTATCGAATAAATGGTTATTGATTTTTTATTAGCACTGTCAGCGCCGTTATTGGGCACTTGGGTGGGATTGTTGGACAAGGGATCCGGGGGGTTTGGGTTTGTCCTTCCTGGCAGTGGCTGGGAGCATGGAGCATGTGGTCACCAGCCTAGGGGTGCCCCAAAACTGGGATGGGAAGGTGAGGGCTGGTGGTGCCAGGGGGATCCCAATGCCCACAGCCCCCCACTCCATGGTAGAAATCCCCCTAAAGCTGTTTCCAATCCACCCATCAGCAGCATCCAGCGTGCCCTGGCCACATCCAGCCCAGGGCTTCTCCACCCTGGGGAGCTCTGCGGGACCCGGGGCCACCCCCCGGCTCTCCCAGCGTGGGAATAAATCCTCTTCTGCTCCCTAATGGCTTTTTTGGCACGGAACCCAAGGCAGGGACAGATTTAGACGGATTTCTCTGCTGGCTGAGAGCACAACCCTTCCCCACGGCGCTCTCGGCTCCCCAGGGACGGGAGGGGACCCCGGGAGCGCTGCTCGCCCCCAGCCCCGAACATGCGGTACCGCAACAAACCCCAGCCCCGGGATGATGCTGAGTAAAACCAGACCCCAGCCAGCGCCCCGGGACCCCCACGGGGCCGGGGTCCTCCCAGCTGTCCCCAGTGCCCAGCGACATTGTCAGAGCCCGGCTCACCCAAACCGCGCTTCCCCCCAGCTGCAGGATGGTGGGGGGCGCTCTGTGCTGCGTCCCTCAGCGCCTTGGGCAGGGATGCTGCTGCGGAGCCCCCCATAGGTACCCACAGCATCACTCTGAGCCCCACAGCACCCAGCCGTGCCCAAAACACCCAGCTATACCCCAAACACCCACCCGCACCCCACAACGCACCCCTGTGCCCCACAGCACCCAGCCGTGCCCATATAGACCCATCTCCCCGCACGGCTCTTACCCACGAGCACAGCGCCCCTCCGTGCCCCCCAGCGCCCCCATGGGTGCCCAAGCCCCCCAAAGCCCTCCCTCCCATCCCGCACTACAAGTCCCGGGGATCCCCGCGGCAGCGCCGCCCCCGCCGCTCCGGCCCGCTCCGCCTCTCCCCGCAGCACCATGGCCGCGGCCCCGGTGCCCGAGGGGGCTCCGGTGGAGCCGCACGACAGGTAGGACCCCGCTGGCTTTTCCCCGGGATGATCGCTCCGGGACGGGACCGGCCCCGCGGCGCCCCGGGGCCCTCGGTTCGGGTTCGCCGCCGGTTCGGGGCTTGCGGTGCCGGTGCCGTCCCCCCCGGTGCCACTTCCGCGAGTGGGGCCTCCCCGAGCCCATCGCTCCATGGAACCCCTGAGCTTTTCCCACCAGCCATTTCTTCCCACCCCCGCTTTATCCCTTGTTTATTTTCATCCTTTCCCCCCCCCCCTCCCTTTCGTGTTGTTGCCTTTTCCCTTATTTACCCTATTTTATGGTTTTTGCCCTTAATTTCCCAGCTGATAAACCACAGCCTCCCATGTTCCAAGCTTGCTCGCACATGCATCCTCTCCATCAAGATGAAGAGTGGGACAACCTAAACTTTTTCACCCCAAACCCCCATACAGGGTGATTGCCTTCAGCCCCTCCACCCCCAACACTCATGTTTCCCCTCGATTTTCCACCCCCTTTTCCAGCACAAACCTCAGGGGACTGACTGCTCCCAAACATCAATTATCTGGGAATTGCATTTGGAGCATCAGTGCTGCTTTGGGGATGTGGCAAAGCTTACAAGGATGGAGCATCCCTGTATCCCTGCTTGTAGGGTACCAACACCCCACCAACCCTGGAGTCAGTGCCAGAGCATCCCTCCTGTTCCCATCCCTCCTGTTCCCATCCCTCCTGTTCCCGTCCCTCCTGTTCCCATCCCTCCTGTTCCCGTCCCTCCTGTTCCCATCCCTCCTGTTCCCATCCCTCCTGTTCCCGTCCCTCCTGTTCCCATCCCTCCTGTTCCCATCCCTCCTGTTCCAGCAGCTAAGCTCATTGCTGGCAGCTGCCTGTGCCCTTCCTGTGAGTCAGTGGTGGATAGTGGGGAGGATGAGGATGAGAGGAAGGAGTCTCCCTGAGTTGTGCTGGTCGAGTGAGGGATGAGTAACTGGGTTGTGTAACAGAGCCCCTCCACCGTGGCTCCCACTTGGTATAAATAGCAACGGATAATTGGGTTTGCAGAGGGAAATGTTTGTCCTTTTGTGGTGAGGGAGCAGAGACCATAACAGAGCTGGAAGCTCTGAGCGTGGAGCTGCTGAGATGAACCATCAGCTCCAGGGGCTCCGGCCAGGACAGAGCTTGGTACAAGGCTGGGTAAACTGGGAATGACGTTCTGTGGGTTCCAGGATTGGCATGGGTCTGACATGTGACAGAGGGATGGCAGCCAGGTCCCTCCATCCCTTGTGTGGGTTCCTGCATCCCTCAGGCAGGTTTCTTCATTCCTCAAGCAGGTTCATCCATCCCATGGGGAGGTTCCTTGATCCCTTGGACATGTTCCTCCATTCCTTGGCTCTGTTCCCTCATCCCTTGGGATGGTTTCCTTGACAGGGAAGGCCCGGCCAAGAGCTGGCACACATGGATCCAGCCCAACTCAGCAATGGAGGAAACAAGTTTCACCTCCACGCTCCTGTGGTGCTGCCCCCAGGATGGGATCAGGGAGCAGAACCCTCTCCTGGGAGCAGGCATCCTTCCACTGGGGGCTTGGTGTGCCTGCAGCACTGACACCAATCCAGTGACAGTACTTGTGACCAAATGAGGAAAATCCACACGCAGTCCAGCTTCCATCCTTAAATCCCAGGGGAAACCCACCCAGCAGCTGCCAGCACCAGAAGGAAAAGGGGATCCTGGCCTTTGTGCCTGCTTTCCTCTTTTGCCATATTTTAAGTCTGCCATTAGAGGAGGGATTTGCTTAAAAATCACCAGGAAAACCCCGGAATTTCAACTTGTGCAAGAGCTCAGAAGCTGGGAAGGGGCTTGGGAAGCAGAGATTTGTGCCAGCAGGAAGGCTCAGTCCCAGCTGGTCTTTGGAGCCAGGGTGTCCCACCTGGGAGCCCAGTGGGAATGGTGGGTGGGATGCTGGGAGAGTTGCTCCTGTGGCCTGGACATTTAACAAAGGCAGGAAAAGTGGCAGCAGGAGCAGGAGATAAGGAACAATGTCCCTGGGCGAGGGCTCCTCGCCCGTGTCCCGTGTCCCTTTGCTTTTCTGCTTCTTTAATGAGAAGGAGCAGAAGTGGCTCCGGAAGAGAATTTTATTTTTAAACTTCTGAGAGAGCTTTTACAGCGAGAGGGGAGTCCAGGCAGAGACCAGGGATGGAAAAGTTCCTTTGATCATCGCTCCCTTCCCTGACTTTGGGGCAGCAGCTACGGCTCATTTGGGACAGGTTACCCCAAAACCCTCCTGTCCCTGTCCCCTGCCTCAGGACCAGCCCCTCATTTCTGGTTCCCATCAGGTTTCCATCTTTTGAGATGATGCTCTGCAGGTCCCATTGGTGAGCAGGAGCAGGAGGGGTGTCCTGATAATCTGGGAGGCAGTGTGTCTGCCCTGCCTCTGGAATAACCTTGATGCCTTGAGGAGGAGGAAAGGGTCTTTTTCCATGTCTGGCCCCATCTCCAGGTGTTGGTACTAAGCAGGAGGGAGCTCCCTCCCTGGAACCCCTCTGCAGTGGGTGTGCAGGGGCCAAGCTCCTGTCTCACCATGCTGGCGTCTCACTCGGTGGCCATGGGACTTTGTCTGGGTGCTCTGTGCCCCTGGCAGAGCCTGGCTGCCCTCCAGTGTGCCCTGTGCCACCTCCTCCCTTCCTTGGCAGCCAGAGGCTGTATGCTGAGAGCTGCTCTGCCCCAGTCTGCTCCACGGCTGGCCTGGACCCCCCTGCCATGGTGCCAGCATCTCCCACCCTTGGCACATGTCCCACCCCTGAGCAGCCTCCTGGCTCCCTGGGCTTCCTGCAGCTTGCCCAGGCTGCCTGCCCTCCCTGGGGAGGCCGCTGCTGGAAGAGGAGCTGGCTGGCTGGGGGGGCAAGGGCAGCTGGCAGGGAGGGGGTGCTGGATGGCGGGCACAGCCCATGGGATGTTATTCTTAGCCACCAGCAGCCCTGGGGTGTTGAGTTTCACCCACTTGTTTACTCCAGGGCTGAGGGGCAGCTCTTGGGGAAGCTGAGTGACATGGGGGGACCCTCAGCCAGACCCCCCATCAATGTGAGCCAAGGGAGAGGGGTGAGGGGTGAGAATCCCAAACCAAAAAGCCCTACATGGCCAGCAGCCCCTGGCCCCCAGCCCCAGCTGCCCAACCAGCTGTGTGAGGGGGGCTGGCTGGCTGGGTACCCCCTGCCCTGGGCTCATCTCCCCCTGCAGCCCCCTCCCCAGAGGTGTGCAGGAGTCCCTGGGAACTCACCGGTGCTGGGGGACGTGGATGCCACTGTCCAGGTGCCCTCCCTGCCGAGCCCAGGGTCCAGGAGAGCCGGGCACCCCCAGTGCCAGGGGCAGAGGCGCTGGGCTGGTGTTTATTGCCTGTGCTGGGGGCGGTGAGGGGAGGTGTCACCTCATCCCCAGCCCCCCTCTTTTTCTTTAATCAAGCCAGTGCTATTAATATCAGGTAATGAACGTAATCTGGAGGTTAAGCTATCCTCTTATGCTGCTGACCGGGCACAGACACTCCCCCTGCTCTGCTCCCTTCTCCTGCCGCCATCTTCCAGCCCTCAGCCCGGCCCCGTGGGACCCTTCAGTGCCCCTTGCAGGGGGACACTCCCTCCATGGCTCTGTGCCCCGAGAGTCACCCCGGGAGCCCCGCTGGCACAGCCCCTGCCTCACCCTGGTAGTGCCAGGGGCTGTGGGACAGGGGCTGAAGTGTGGGCAGGGACAGGGGGTGACACCCTCAGTCCAGGCTCAGCCCTGGGCTGGCAGCAGGGGGACATGAGCAGCCCCCCAGCCTTCTCCAGCGTCCGCATCTCCGGCTGCTGGGCCCTTGGGCCAGATGGAGGGTGAGTTTTGCTTTGGTTTTGGGTGGAATTTGCTGGGTTTCATCTGTTTGTTTGCTGGAGTGAACTCTTGGTGGCTCCTGTCCCAGTCCCTCAGCCCCAATTCCTGTCTGAGAAGATTGGCTTCCCATGGGACGTGGCTGCAGCCAGCTGGGCACCTCAGCAGGCTGTGGGGGCTGCTGGGGGGTCCATGGGCTGGGAGCACAGTCTGTGGGGTTGTTTACAGGGTGCAGAGCCCAGGACATGCTCTCCTGGCTGCTGCCAAGCTCAGGTTTGGGGCTGTGCCATCTTTCCTTGCTGCAGTGGGTGCTTTTGGGACCTGCTGCCTTTGCTGTGCCAGCCCAGGGTGCTCAGGGGTCTCTGGAGGCAGTGGGATGCAGAGAGGCTGAGCACAGGGTGCAGGGATGGTGATGGGAGCACAGTGGGAAGGAGAGGGGTGTCAGTAAATCTGTGCTTGGACTAAGCAGGAGCAAAATGCTTCCTTCATTTGTGCTGGCACAACAGCAGAGCTGGAGAGCCCTTCTCACGAGCAGGACCCCCCAGGCTTCCTCTGGGACACTCTGGCACAGCAGACCCCACATTAGAGATAGAAATGAGCTGAGATGCACACTCTGCTTCATCAGCCAAGGTCCTGGTTTATTCTTCCTCACAGCTCAGCCAACAGACTTCAGGTACAGCAGGCTCCCACTGTGGGCTTCCCTTGCAGGCTCAGGCTGAGCTCACAGCAGACCCCTCACAGCAGCAGTTCTCTCTCCAGTTTGATCAGACCTCCCCCAGCCAGCTCATCCTTATTGGTCACACCTGTGACCCATTAAGGGCAAGGCTGGTTTTGGTAATTAGCACAGCTGTGGCTTATCCAGATGAAGGTTGCCTGTAATTCCTTCTCCTACAGTGCTCTAGCAAGGATGCAGCACCTGCAGGGAAGGCAAAAGCATCCCCAAAAGCTGGGGACAGCCTGGAGAGAGCTGGTGGCAGCCAAGCCCTGCAGGAAGGCTTGGCAGGAGAGGGGTTGCCAAGCCCAGGTGATGTTTCCTTTCCTGTTTGTGTGGCTTTGGCAGCCCAGGGGTTTGCTCTGCTGGGGAGGGTCTGTGTGGGACCAGGACCCTCCTCTGGCAGAGCAATGGCATTGGCCCCAGCTCTAATCAGAGCCCCACTCTCTGTGGGCTTCACCTTGTGGGTACAGGGCATTGCAGGGGCTCCAGCACTGCTGCAGGGAATTTCTGTAAAGGAATAGGGAGGAATGGCCAGTGGGGATGGCTGAGATCAGCCAAACCTTTGGAGCAAGAAGAGCCCCTTCCTGGCAAAGGCAGCCATGGAAAACATCTACAAATCTTGAAGTGTAACATTAGGAGAAAAGGCATGACCTTTGGAGAACTCCAGGAGAGCCCTAAAGCCCCACAGCCATACTTCTCCCAAATAAATCATGGGAATTGTGGATTTGAGAGGTGTAGAATATCATGTGCCTGTTGGGGTTACAGATGTAGATGAGGTGTAGAGGTACAGGTTTAGGTGATACTGATGGAAATGTGTAGAATTTTGGTGAAAGTCCAGAATTATATGGATGAGATAAGGCAGAGCACCAACTCTTGGGGTGGGATTCAGGTGCTGCAGCCCCAGCTGTGCAGGGGGAGGATGGCTGCACTCCTCTCCCAGGGGCTTGTCCCTGCATCCTGCAGCAATATCCCTCTCTGGGTGTGCTGCAGGCACTGGGAGCAGAATGGAGAGATGGTGGGAAGGCAAGATGGGGCTGTGGCTGTAATTCTGGGCCCTGGTGGAGCTGTTGGAGTCCAAGCCTCTTCCTGCTTGCTGAGAGCTGGGTGATGTTGATGCTGGTGGGAGCAGAGCTCCAGCTCCAAAAAACAGAACTTCATCCAACTCAGAGTCACTTTGGGGATGGTGGCCAGGGTCAGGATGTGCAGGCTGGCACAGCAGAGCTGGGTGCTGTGTGACACCAGCCAAGGGGCAGAGCAGCCCCAGGGGCTCTCCTGTCTCATGGAGGCTGACGTGCAGTCCCACAGGAGCAGCAGCCGAGCTCAGGCTCTGGAATGAGCACAGTCCCAGGGGAGGGGCTGGGATGTGGATGAAAGGAGCCGCTTCCTGCTGTGGTAAACAACTGTGTTTGTGTCACCTCTGCTTTCATCCAGCTGAAGTGACGTTGTTTGTGCCCCAGCACCAGCCCTGCTGGCATCACCCGTGGGACAGGAGACCCAAACATCCCCCCTGGGTTTGCTTCTCCTCATAGAAGGGGCCATTTTTTCACAGGAAGACACCCCAGAAGGTTTCCTGATGGGTGTCATCTCTTGAGGCTGCTTTTAAAGAGTCATACTTGGGATGTTTTGGGCTTCTGGTTGAGCCTGAGCCTGGCAGTGCTTGGAGCTGGCTCTGTGTGCCAGGGATGGGGTGTTGGTGTCCTTGTGGGGAGCTCCATGAGTGCCCAGCTTAGGGTGGGCATCGGTGGGAGAGCTCCTGTCACAGGGGCAGGAGCTGCAGCCTCCCTTTTGCCAGCAGGAGTTCAGCAAAGCCAGGCAAATCCCTGTCTCCTTGCCTGCCCCACAGGGATGTGCCAGGGGTAGGGATGGTTTGCCCTGGGCATCCTGCCATGCCAGGGGGATCCTGCAGTGCCCAGGGGGTTTGTTTGCCATGCAGGGATGAGGGATGCCGTGTCACTTCACACACAGCTGGCCCTTCTGAAATTTTGAGCTTTATCTAAAATTGTTCTAAAAAGGGCTGGGGGAGGGAAGGGAATTAATCTTCATACCAAAACAGCTTAAAATTAACCCAAAATCTGTAAAGCCCTGCACTTTAAGCCCTTTCAAGAGCAAGCCATAACAGAGCAGCAGCAAAGCCCTGCTGGCTGTGCTGGGCTGGGCTGTAACAAACAGTGACGGCTTGGAGCCAGTGGTGCCCAGATCTATTGATTTCCCTTCCAGCCCAGTCATGGCTGGGGAGAGGAGCAGCAGGAGCCAGGAGAGCCCTTTGCACTTTCTCCCAGGGAGCAGACATCCCTCTGGGGCAGCAGAGCAGGAGCAGGGAGGAGCAGGCACTGGTATAAATAATCCTCCCTGTCCCTTGGCTGGCAGCTTATCTCCTGGCCAGAGGCCACTTATCACCTCCAGGCCACAGCTCTCCTCCTGCCAAGCTGGAAAGGGCTCTGGAGGGTGCCTTGTTCCTCTCCCTCTCCAGCAGGGAAGATAAGGGAGAGTGTTCAGCAGTTCAGGGCTTTGGGTGAGCTCAGAGCTCTCTCAGCTCCCAAGGCAAAGCTGATGGCTCTGCCCAGCTTGCAGGCTTGTCCCTGGGGGCTCCAGACGCTTGGGGGAACTAGTTCTAGGGTGTGAGTGGAGCCCTCAAAGTGGGGAGAGGAAAGGGATTGGGGATGGGAGGATGAGGATGGTTGTGCTGTAACCCATGTGTTTGACAGTGATCCCCAAGAAAGGTCCCTGGGCACACCAGGGTGGGTTGTTGCCCCCTGGAACACACCCCTCAATGCTTTGAGAGCTCACTGGGGGATTTATTTCATACAGACATTCCTCAGACAGCAGCACTTTAGGCATGGATCTTTGCATGGCACCTCTTCCAGGCTCAAATTGCTTCTGTGTGAGAATTCCTGGATGTTGTCTGAGGCTGTGGGTGCTGGTAGTGGGGCTGTGCCCTTCACCTGCACAACTCAGAATCCCCAAAGACCCCGCTCCCACACCCAGGCAGGTGTGTCCTTCCCCCTCAGGGTAATTTTCCCCTCTCTCCGCACGCAGCAGCAGCAGTGCAGAGTCCCTGGACAGGCTGTACCCCGCCGTGGGCTCCTCCAAGCCGCCCCGCAAGCGCACCACCAGCCAGTGCAAGTCGGAGCCGCCGCTGCTGCGCACCAGCAAGAGAACCATCTACACTGCAGGCCGGCCCCCCTGGTACAACGAGCACGGCACGCAGTCCAAGGAGGCCTTTGTCATAGGTGGGTCCCCTCTGCACCCTGCCCCTGCCCCGTGGTTCTCCTGGAGGTCTCGGTGGGAGTCCTGCCCCGCCACATCCTTGGGAATTGGAGAGGAGCAGGGGGAGTGCCTGTGGGTAGGCCTGCATTGACTGGCTGGGCTGAACCTCAGAGTGTGCATGGGTTGTAGGAGATCATGCTCTGCTTCTTGTTCCCTCAGCTCCTGTTGCCTGGGCTGTCACAGGTTCCTAGGGAGTCAGTTTGGACTGGATCCCATGCCAGCACTCCCCATGTTACATAACCACCTAACAATGGGTTTCCCAGCTTTTGCTGGGCACGTTGCTGGCAGTTCCAGTACATTCCATTTGACATTTTCCAGGATAATCTCTTGGAGTGCCTGTGACTTCCCTCTTTGGAGGTCCCTCCAGCTTAGTGCAACCATGCAGGCCCTGGGCTCCAGCCTGTGGTGGGAAGGGAAGGGCTGTGCCTGGGCTTGGTGGCTTCATCACCTTTTCCCTGGCAGGACCTGGGCTCCAGCCTGTGGTGGGAAGGGAAGGGCTGTGCCTGGGCTTGGTGGCTTCATCACCTTTTCCCTGGCAGGCCTGGGAGGAGGCAGCGCCTCTGGGAAGACCACAGTGGCCACCATGATCATTGAAGCTCTTGATGTGCCATGGGTGGTTCTGCTGTCCATGGACTCCTTCTACAAGGTGAGGCTGCACCCCTGTTGGCCTGGCCAGGCTCCTCAATTTGCTGTTGCCCAAGGAATCTGTGGTTGCCCCATTCCTGGAGATGTTTAAGACCATGTTGGACAGGGCTTGGAGCAACCTGTTCTAGTGGAAGGTGTCCCTGCCTATGGCAGGGGGTCAGAATGAGATCAGTTTTAAGGCTCCTTCCAACCCATACCAATCTGGGATTTTGTGGTAACCCCTGGTAAGGAAACACGTTGTAGATTTAGGCGCAGCCATGTGGTTTTCCCTTCCAGTGTCTCTTGTGGGGCAGGGAAGAGTGGCTGGGCACAGCAGAGGGGAGGGAGCTGCCCTGCCATGTGCCCCAAGCTGTGCTCTGTGGCAGGTGCTGACCAAGCAGCAGCAGGAGCAGGCAGCCAGCAACGACTTCAACTTTGACCACCCCGACGCCTTCGACTTCGACCTCATCATCGCCACCCTGAAGAAGCTGAAGCAAGGCAAGAGTGTCAAGATCCCCATCTACGACTTCACCACCCACAGCAGGAAGAAGGAATGGGTATGGGACACTGAGGGGGGTGGGACAGGGTGGGGATGGCCAGGGCAGGACAGAGGGGGAGCCAAGTGCACCCCTCCAGCCCCTGGCCTGTGCAGTCTGATTGGTGCTGTCACCCCCTGCTCTGTGCCTGGGTGTGTTTTTTGGGGGAGCTGTCACAGTCACAACCCAGAGAGATCTCCTGGGACAGGGCACCTCTGACCAGATGTTCTGTGCCTAACCACATCCATTTTGACTCCACAGAAAACCCTGTATGGCGCCAATGTGATCATCTTTGAAGGCATCATGGCATTTGCAGACAAGGAGCTCCTGAAGGTGAGGAAAGGGTTTGTGGCAGTTCCAGGGAGAGAGGGTGGAACCTTCTCTTCCAGGTTACACCAGATGCTGCAGCACTTCCCCAGGTTGGAGAAATAGGGTTTGACTGTCAGAGGAAGAGCCCCTGGCAGAGGTCAAGTGTTTCAGCAAATACCTCAGTCTCAGCTAGTGCACAAACACAACTAGAAACAGCCCACCTCCACTGCATGCTGCAGCTTGCACAGCCAGAGGCAAAGTCTGCTGAACTTCTGCTGCACAGAGCCTGATGTTCCTAGCATGGAATCATCCAGCACTTCAGGCTCTCTTGGGGATTATTTGGATATATCACAGGATCACAGAATGGTTTGTGTTGGAAGGGACCTTAATGCTCATCTTGTTCCACCATCTGCCATGGGCAGGGACACCTTCCACAAAACCAGGTTGCTCCCAGCCCTGTCCAACCTGGCCATGAACATTTCCAGGGATGGCGCAGCCACAGCTTCTCTGGGCACTCTGTGCCAGGGCCTCACCACCTTCACAGGGACAAATTTCCTCTCAATACCCATCTAACAATTCCTTCTGGCATTCTGAAGCCACTTCCCCTTGTTCTGTCACTTCAAGCCCTTGTCCAAAGTCCCTCTCCAGCTCTCTTGGAACTTCTTTGAATATTGGAAGGGGCTCTGAGGTCTCTCCAGAACCTTCTCTTCTCCAAGCTGTACAGCTCTCTCAGCCTGTCTCCATCCCTCAGAGCATCTTTGCAGCCCTGACAAATGCTGCAGCGGGCAGTGAGCCATACACAGGCTTAGCCAAGCTCTGTCTGAAAAGTTTCCTCGCCTGCCATTGGGTTGCACTTTCCTGGAGCAAGGATGACCTCCAGTGGACAGCCGGGTGAATCCCCCAGGAGACTCCACTCAGCATCCCCACTCCTGCCTCTTGCAGCTAAGGGCAGAGTCATGAGCTGCCCTGCTGTGCTGGGCTCCTTTCCAGCATTAATTCCCTGCTTGTGAGGGAGGCTTGCAATGAGATGATCTTTAAAGTCCTTTCCAGTTCAAACCATCCAAGGATTCTTTTGATTAGGAAGCCAGTGCTTGGTGTGTGTCACGGACAGTAACTCCTCATCTCCTCTTCACTCTTAAATAACATTCAGCCAAAGTGTTGGAGCTGGATAGCAGGAGGGACAGAGTTTGGAGCAGGACAGGACTCAGGGGACACGAGAATAAAGTGGCAGCAGGGGCCTCACAGCAGCACCAGCACCAGGGAAAAGCAGAGCAGGACCAGGCCCTGTTAAACAGCTGCTGGGCTGGGCTCAGCCCTGGTTGGGGTAACAGGGAAAGGTGGGTTGAGTCCCACACCTGACCAGGTGGGATTTGTCCCCTCCCCTCTCCTTTCAGCTCTTGGATCTGAAGATATTTGTGGACACGGACTCGGACATCCGCCTGGTGCGCCGCCTGCGCAGGGACATCAGTGAGCGGGGCCGCGACATCGAGGGCGTCATCAAGCAGTACAACAAGTTTGTCAAGCCTGCCTTCGACCAGTACATCCAGCCCACCATGAGGCTGGCAGACATCGTGGTGCCCCGAGGTACCTGCCCAGGGCACCTGTGACAGCACTGAGACCCCACAGCCCCCTGCCCTCAGCTCTGGGCTTTGGGGTTTGCTGACCCCTAACCCTAACCATGGGCAGAGCAGTGGAACCCTCATGGGGGTAAGGCTGGTGCCAAGCAGATGTATGGGGGGAGCAATGGTGTGGCAGTCCTGTGTTCCCCTTGGCATGCCTTTTGTAGCTTCATAGTCCCTGGAGCTCTGGGCTTTGTGGTTTTCTGAACCCTAACCCCAGGTGTAACCCTAACAGACATGGTTTAGTGGTGGGCTTGGCAGTGCTGGTTTAATGGTTGGACTCAATCTTAGAGGGCTTTTCCAACCTTTACAATCCCGATTCTGTGATTTTATTTTTTTTTTGCTTTTGGGTCACTCCAGGGAGTGGAAACACTGTGGCCATCGACCTGATTGTTCAGCACGTCCACAGCCAGCTGGAAGAGGTGAGAGCTGCCTGGTCTGTGGGTGGTGAGGGGGGTTCACAGCCTTGCTGTGCTCTGGGTGCCCAGGTGGGAATGGCCTGGCTGCTCCTGTGCTCCAGGTGTGGGAGTTCCTGTGAACTCCTCCCAGTCCGGTGAAGGAAAATGCCTTCTCCCTGTGCTCTGGTCAGTCCTGGCTCCTCTGCCAGCTGTGGTCCAGCTGCAGCTTCCTTCCCTCCCTGGGACAGCAAGTCATGAGGGGACAAACCAGACACCCTCCTGTGACCCAAAGGATGTGTCCCCTTGCCTGCAGCCCTCCCAGGGCCAGCATTGCCCCAAACCCTCCACTGCTCTTGGGCTTCTCCTCTTCCCTCCCATGCAGACACTGCTGCACAATCTTTCCAGTCAGGAGCCCACTTCTCCTCTTCTGTGCTGTGTGCAGCTCCTGGGTTTCAAAACTCAAAGTCTCGTCACATTGGAGCCCCAGTCCAGGCACATGCTCCATCACTTCCCCACTGCTGGCTTTAAGTCTTCTGTTGATCCTGGGCCAGTCCTGACCAGTGGTTTGGGACTCTGCAATGAACTGATGGCATTTTGTGTTGCTGTCCCCGAGCAGCACAGTCTCCTCCCACCCCATAGCTTTGGTGATGTTTCAGTCATGGAAATGCTCAGAGTGGGAAGTGCAGAGAGTGTGACCTGGGTATAGATGCACTGGAAAGTACAGGGCTTGATTCTTTCAAGTCTTTTTTGGAGCTCCCAGGTGGCAGGAGCTGCTCAGGCCTGGGATGGGAGCTGGCATGCCTTGGCATCCAGCTTCCCGTGCCTGCTCAGGAGGGACTGCTCTTGCAAAGGTGTCTTGGCAGTTTCCTCCTCCCTGGAGTACGTGGCTGCCTGAATTCCCAGCACCAAACTCTGGTTGGGAAGGTGGTTTCTAAACCCTCGGTCACAGAAGAAGGCTGGAAGCCCCAGCATCTGTGCTGGTGCCAGGCTGAGAAGGGCACCCAGCCCTGAGGCAGAGGCAGGAGAGGGGAATGGCTGTTTCCCCCAGCTCCTGGGTCCAGCCAGGGAACTCCAGAGCAAACCCAGCACCCCCAGGGTGCCACTGCGAGCCAGGCAAGGGGTTGGCTTGGGGAGGGCTGTCCTGACCTGGGGAGGGGAAGAAGGGCAAAAAGGCTGCATGTGAATTCAGGAAAATACTCCTATTTTTCCTTTTTTTTTTATCTTGAAACGACCCTGGTGTTGACAATGCTTAATACCGGTTGCGTTGTGTCTTTGTGTTGCTGCCGCAGCGTGAACTCAGTGTCAGGTAAGAGCCCTCACTGTGTCCTGTGTGTGCAGCCCAGGCATTTCCAATGCCAGGCACTGCTTGGCCTCACCCCCACCCACGGCAGGACTGGCAGCTTGCAGGGCCTTGTCACCCCCATGGTGACAAAAGGCCACCTTCCCTAGGCTGTGGGATGGCAGGGACAGGGCTCCTCCCCCGGGAGGTACTGCCAGCCTGAGTGCAGACCCCTGAGGCTGGGCCAGGGCCAGGTTTGTACCTGGGGGTCCCCAGTCTCTGCTTTGCATCCTGAGAATCTCTTTTGTTTCTCTTCATCCTCTAAAATGAATGATTTTCAGAGCCGCTCTCCACCCCTGATGATTAAAGATCATTAAACATCAATTATTAGATTAGTCAAAGCATCTTGAGAAAAGGATAGAGACTGACTTTTTAAATGGGCAGATAGTAATAGGATGAGGGGGAACAGTTTTAAACTAAAGGAGGAGAAATTTAGATTGGGTAATAGGAAGGAATTCTCCCATGTGAGGATGCTGAGGCCCTGGCACAGGGTGCCCACAGAAGCTGTGGCTGCCCCATCCCTGGAAGTGCCCAAGGCCAGGTTAGATGGGGCTGGGAGTACCTTGGGATAGTGGGAGGTGTCCCTGCCTTTGGCATGGGGTTGGGAACAAGATCGTCTTTGAGGTTTCTCCCAGCCCAAGCCAGTCTGATACTGAGGGTGGTGGGAGCCCTGGGCCCCTCACTGCGCACAGGGATCTGCCTGGAGGCACCCAAAGGAGCTTGGCACCTTCCCATGGCCAGAGGTACCAACTTTCCCACAGCTTCTGCAGGATGCAGAACCTTTTCTGGAGGACTGAGAAAATCCTGCTGCCTAAGTCCAGCAGGATTTCTAAATTCTCAATATCTGCAGTTGGATGCTATAACATATATGTTGAATTACTTAACCTCTTCAGCATGGGGCCCCAGATGGGACTTCAGCTCTCCTGCTTCCATTAAGAAGCCACCTAGGCTTTCAGGTATTCTTTCAGGGAGCAGAGGGAATGCATTACTGAAGATGGGTTTCCATTTAGATCTCCATCATTGCATGGAGACACTCAACTCAAGTAACCTTAAGATTTACATTTGGTATACAATGAGCTTTTAAAATAACTCAGATGAACATGGAAGAGGCTCTGCTTTACTTATTTCTGCCTCAGCCAGTGACTTCCTAGACTAGACAAGTGGATGTTTTATTTTATTTCCCTTTGCTTGTTTAACACCCTGGGGCCTGATATTTCCATACAGACACGTAAGCTTCCCTCTGTGTCTGGAGGTCCAGGTGGGAAAGTGCTCTTTAGTATGAAGAGAAATTTGTGGCTTTAATAATGGCAGGAATAACATCAGAGAGGAGACTAATATGTGTGCAAATAGGTATGTGTATATAGAGACAGATAGATACTTAAACACACATAAAATTTCCTTTCTCTTCCTTAATCAAAGGATTGCTCAGTACAAGTGATATTCTTCTGCACTTAAAAATTGGGTATTTAATATATCCATAAAGTATTAGAAGTTTTATGATGGCAAGTTTGAAAAGGTAGCTCTGACCTCCAGAAGCACCTCCGTAATCACCACACCCACAGGTGGTTTTATGTTCTCTTTAAAGCTTCCATTTATGCCTTTGACAGAAAATCTGGGAAAAAAAATCTTGCAAAAACCCAAATCTGTTGCTGCTGCTAGAGCCCCAGTGCTTTACTGCTGCTGTGGTTTCCCCCAGCCCTGCTGTCTCTGCAAGAGGAGTGGGGTGGATGGAGAGTCACATTGAGTGAGATGTGCCTGGCAAACATGGGCTTTTCATCACAGACAATTCCCCATCTTCTTGTCTGGAATGGCTCCATCTAAATGTCACGGTTGTTCTGAAGTCACTGCTGTTTGGCAGTGGTGGGGATACAGGGAGGGCTTTGTGCTGGTAGGATAAAACCTGAATGCTCAGATCTGGCCCCAGTCCCAGGTGTCTCTGTGGTCCTTGTGCTCCAGGGCTGCCTCTCCTGGCCGAGTGACTGGCTGGGACAGGCAGGGAGTGCCTTTCCCCACTCAGGTGGGTGAATTCTGTGGGGTTTAAAGCAAGTGGCGCCTTCCTTGGACATGCAAGGCTTCTTTTCATTCTGAAACTACTGGCTCCTGAGGAGCATGCTTGCCTTCCCAGTTAATCCCTCAGAGCACAGCTTGGACCTTAGCATTCTTAGGCTATTTCTTGTCCAGCTTCCCCCCTGTTTGACTGTGCTCACTCTGGAGTTGTGGTTCCATCCCAGCACTCCCAGGTGGGTGTTCCTCCAGGAGCCTGGCAGCAGGAGCTGGAGCAGCCAGCCCATGCTGAGGCTCAGTGCTGCCAGCCCAGCCTGCTCTCCATCCCTCCTGCCACGCTCTCAGCATCCAGCCCGGCTCCTGGAGCCGCCGCTCTTTGCAGCCCGTTCCCCTGGCCAATCAATATTCCCCACCCCCAAGGTCCCGATCAGCTTGGCGTGCCCTTTGCCAATTGTGTCTTTAAATATCAACCCGTGGCGCAGTTTAATAGCCCTTGTTTGAAATGTCAGCCCTGAAAGGCAGCCGTGTACGTGTTTGAAATGCCTTGACTGCATCATCTCCTTTGTAGCTGGATGTCTCTTGTCTGCTTCCTGCTCGATAGCATGTTCCACAAAGAGCCAAGGATGCTCCCTGAAGCCTTCCTGGGAGATGGTCACCCCTTTCTCCCTCTCCCTCTCTCTCTTTCTTCTTCTTTCTATTTTATTTTCTCTTTAAAGCCTTTGTTCTCAGGGGGAAAAAATAAGTTTCCAAAATAAGACGTTTTCTTGACGTGCTCATGGCTGCCCGTCTGGATGTTCCGTCACAGGCCGGTGTTGGCAGAGAGGGACAGGAGACATCACAGTCCCTCCTTCCCTCCAGGATGGGCAGGAGGTGACACAGGGGATGGCTGCTGGAAGGGCTGAGCTCTTCCTCAGCCTGCAGGCCCTCTCCAGTCATGGTGAGCCCAGGGGAAGTAAAGTTGTCCCTTTACCACATCACCTTTAGCAGGTGATGTTCTGTTCAGAGACAGATTTCCCTCCACATTTCTTGTGTTCTTGGCTTTCAGTGTTCTCCAAGGCTTGGAGATGATGATCATGCAGGAGGGGGCCCCCCCCCGGCAGCCCACAAGCATTTTGCCTGGGAGCAGGGCAGGTTGGATGAAGGATTTTTAGGTTGGGCAAAGGTTTTGGGCCTTGAGTGCCTCTGCTTGCTCTGAGACTGGATTGGAGCCCTCAGTGAGGGCTTGGCATGAGCTCTCCTTCACTCCTCATCCAACTGAAGTTGGATGGGGCTTGGAGCAACCTGCTCTAGTGGAAGGTGTCCCTGCCCATGGCAGGGAGGGTGGAATGAGCTGATCTTGGAGGTTCCTTCTCATCCAAATCATTCTATGGTTGTATGTCACTCCAAACTGCAGGAGCCACCATTGCAGAGTGGAACTACCTGGGACACAGGTGGGACAGTGTCCCTGCTGTGGCTCCAGGACAGTGAGAGCAGACAGTTCTTTTCCCTCATGGAGCCAGGAGTGGAGCCAGTGCCGTGGAGAGCGGTGGTGACATGCCTTGGTCACCAAGGGAGAAGTGCTGTGTCTGCACAGTTCAGGTCCAAGAGCCATTGATCAATTAGGGGATTTTTTCCCCCTCTGACTAATGACAGTGCTTTCTCCTCTGTTTCGTGTCGTGTTTGTCCCTCTCCTCTTAAACTCTGGTGTCTCCTGTCTTGTCTCCCCTGAACATCCCTCCCACCGGCTGACCAGAGGAAGCTGCGCTGGGATATGTGAGGAGACAAATGCTTTTGGCAGTGTTTGGTTGTGACTAACAGCAGGGATGGGCGAGGGCTGTGCAGGGTGAGCTGCCTCACTAACCCTGCCAGGGCATCCTGGGGCACACAGCTCATGGGGTCCTGCTTTGCTGGGGCTGTGGGTGGGCCAGGCAGAGGTGGGGGCACTTGAAAGAGAAGCTTTATCCCAAAAATGAGAGCTGTTTCCCCAGAAAGCACCATGGGGAGACCCTCACGACACTGAGTGGCTTCCGAGCAGGGTGGTATCCAGACCTCCGTGTCCCCACACTGCAGGGGTGTGGAAGGAAGGTGGGGAAAACTTGGTGACAGAGGCTGACAGCATTCCTTGGGGGTCTGTTGACAGCTGAGGATGCTGGGAGGAGTTCCCACTGCTCATGGAGGTTGGAAAACCCTTGGTATCTGTGGCAGGGAGCCGGAGTCAGGTCACACTGTGACAGGAGAGGGGCTGCCCATTCCACTGGCATGGTGGGATGCTGTGACATGGACCTGGCAGTGATGGAGGGGAAAAGTGCCAGTGGCAAGCTCAATCCTGTAATTACCAGCTCCTCTGGTTTAGGCAGCAGCAGTTTGTCACCTGGGCAGACCCAACCAGGGCCATGTGTGGGAGTGTGGCTCTGTTGGGGGCCTGTCTCTGCCCAATAAAGCAGATGAGCTGGCAGCCCCCATGCAAGCACCAGCATCTGCCCAAGGCCCTCACCACCACATGTATTGGAATCCTGGGGGCTGAGAGGGGTTTAGGCAGGGCTGTGCCCCCAGGATCTGTCCCCAGGCTCTGGCAGGAGAGGGAAGGGAGAGCTGTGGGGGCAGAGCTGTGGGTGCTGCCAGCAGGGAGCATCTCCAAGGGCTTCTAACCTGTGAGACAGCAACTAACAGAGTGAGCTTGCTTCACTGACAGCAGGGCTGGGCCTTGAGGGCTGCTTATCCCAACCAGCAATGGGGTCTGCACATAGCAGGCAAGCCCATGAGGGTACCACAACCCATCCATGCTCTCTGCATGGCTGCCAGCTGTCCTGGAGTGTTCCCTGCATGGGGCTCTTGGCTGCTACAGAGGAGTGGAGCTGGTAAAGCAAGAAGGAGCCCTTAAGCCCACAGGCCTTGGGAATGTCTCATTTGGTGTTGGTTGGCCAAGACCAGGAGATGGCTGTGTGGATGGAGGCCTCAGGCTCTGCCCTCCTCCATGCCTGTCCATCTTCTCTGTCTTCCTCTCTGCTTGCGTGCCTTTGTGTGCCATTAATCCAGGTTTCTGCTTGATTTGAAATCTTAATCATGCAGTGCTTTCATTTGCTCTCTTCTCTGCCTCCCTGACATCTCTGTTTTTTGCTGGATGCAGCCACTGGCACGTGTGTGATCTGACGTGTGGCTTTCCAACCCCAGCCCTCCTCCCAGACAAAGTTGCTTGTCCATCCTGCCCAGCCTTGTGGAAGCCAAATGTGACCTTCTTCTCATTACTGCCACTCTCACAGGGAGAAGTGACTAATGGGGCTCCATTGTGCACTTCCCTGTGAATGGTGTTCCCTTGATCCCAGAATAGCTCCCAGCCCTATTCGTTATGTGGAATGAGTCACACAGAGCCAGTCCTGGCCAGCCATAAAGTCTTGAAGCTGTTCCCAATTTGGAATGGCCCAAGTGGTCTCTAAAATAGTCACATTCCAGATATGTGCCAGCCTGGCTGCCTGTCCAGTTCCTCGTGGCATCTGGCACTTGTAGGTCAGAGACAGCCACAGCAGCCCCTCCTCACCCCATGAGTCCAAGATCCATCAATAGATAAGACTCTGGAATAGGAGAAGGTTTTGATTTTATTTTCTACTTTCTTCCCAAACAATGGAAAGCAAGATGGGCCAGCCACCTTCAAGAGAAGCTGTGGCTACCCCATCCCTGGAAGTGTTCAAGGCCAGGTTGGATGAGGCCTGGGTTAACCTGGTCTAGTGGAAGGCGTCCCTGCCCATGGCACAGGGCTGGAACAAGATGGTCTTTAAAGTCCTTTCCAACCCAAACCACTCTATGATCCTGGGTGAGCTGTCCAGCAGGAAGGGCAGGTCCTTGGGCTGCAAGGTCACCCTAACTCCAGTGCTCCTGGTTTGTGGGTGCAGGTCCCTTTGCAGGGCTGGCTGCTCACTCGGCTCAGCTGGATGGCCTCTGTGTGTGTTTGCAGTGTGAGATGACATCTGGGAGGATGGCTCTGGCCATGTGCTGTGCTCCACCCTTTGGGCAGCCTTCCCCAGACCTTCTGACCATGTGTTTGGTTTTCAGGGCTGCCCTGGCCTCTGCCCACCAGTGCCACCCCCTTCCTCAGACCCTCAGTGTGCTGAAGAGCACCCCTCAGGTGAGGGGCATGCACACCATCATCAGGTAAAGCCCCTGCTGTGGCTCCTGGGGTGGGATGGGGCTCAGCTGCTGATAGGATAGGCTGGCCTGTCTTTGGGCTTCCCAATCCCACTTTTGCCTGTCAGTATGGTTTGAAGACACAAAATAGGGCAGATGATGGTGGCCCTGCATCGAGGAGCTGTGCAGTTACTGCTCAGTGATCCTGCCAACAGTTTTTCTGCTTTTTACCTTGAAACAGCGCAGTTTCAGGCTTAGATAGTGCAAACAAGGACCAGGAAGGGGCAGGGACTGCCAGACCTCTGGCTGCATCTCCTGGGACATGTTTTGGTCCAGAGCTGACGTTGCCTTTCCCTCCCCTCTAGAAACAAGGAGACCAGCAGAGACGAGTTCATTTTCTACTCCAAAAGGTTGATGCGGTTGCTGATTGAGCACGCGCTCTCCCTGCTCCCGTTCCAGGTGGGTTCAAGGCTGTAGGAGCTGGGTTTCCTCTCTGATTCCTGACCCTCGACTGCTGGGGAGTCCTCCAACCTTCCCCATGGACCAGTCCTTTCAACCCTCAGATTAAAACACACCAGGACTCCCCAAGGCCATGGAGCAGTGTTGTGGCCCTGGGTGACAATTCTTTGTCCAGCCTTGGTGTCCAAGGCTCCAGCCCCTATGGCTTGCTGACTCCAGGGCTCCCATGAGAGCCACATCAGAGCCCCTGGTAACTCTTCTCACTTGTTTTTTGTAGAGTTGCACAGTCCAGACCCCTCAGGGACACGACTATGAAGGGAGGACATACAGTGGGAAGCAAGTAAGTGGAAGCCATTTGGACCTGCATTGTGGGGCTGCACTGGAAGCCGTGGCTGCCATCATGAGTATGACACCCTGTACCACCAGGAAAGGCAGGCTGGTGACCAAGGGCGCCCTCAGCAGTGTCACTGTGCTGCCCATGCCCTCTCACTGAGGGTGGCCTGGGAGAGGTGCAGCCCTCTTGGAAGGGATGTGCTTTTAGATTTCCTATTAGAGTCCCCCGCTGCTGAGACCCAGTGTGGGGTGGTGGCAGCTCCTACCCTGTGTAACCACCCCGTGCATGTGCTGCAGATCACCGGGGTGTCCATCCTGCGGGCAGGGGAGACCATGGAGCCGGCTCTGCGCGCGGTGTGCAAGGACGTCCGCATCGGCACCATCCTCATCCAGACCAACTGCAACACCGGCGAGCCAGAGGTGAAGCCCTGGGCTGCTCAGGACGTCTCCTGGTGTTAACCTGTGTGTGGGGTGGGCCTGTGGCTCAGGTGTTTCCCGACAGCCCTTCAGTGACCCAGCAGTTTGTCTTGGCAAGGTTGAGTGCTGTGAAAGCTGCTCAGGTGGGTTTTGCCAGCAGGCTTGTGCACACAGGGGCTGGTTTGTGCTGGCTCTGAGCTGACAGCCAGGGACAGATAGGCAGGAGGGATCCTTCACTCCTCAAAGAGAAGGGCTCAGGTTGTTCCATTTGCCTGCAGCCTCTAAGCTGCTCTCTCTCTCCTCCACCCAGCTCCACTACCTGCGGCTGCCGAAGGACATCAGCGAAGACCACGTCATCCTGATGGACTGCACGGTCTCCACGGGCGCTGCAGCCATGATGGCAGTGAGGGTGCTGCTGGTACGGACGGGTCAGGCAGGGCTGTGCTCTGGAGCAACCTGCAAAGCACCAGCCACAGCCAAGCTGAGGGGATGTGCCTGCAACCGGCTCCTCTGTGGGAAGGAGGGTGTCAGGGCACACAGCACAGGCTGGGGTAACTCACCCTGAGCTGTCCCTGTGCATTTCCTGTAGGATCATGATGTCCCAGAGGATAAGATCTTCCTGCTGTCCCTGCTCATGGCAGAGATGGGTGTCCACTCGGTGGCCTATGCGTTCCCCCGGGTGAAGATCATCACCACGGCTGTGGACAAGAAGGTGAATGACCTCTTTCGGATAATCCCCGGCATTGGTGAGTGTCCTGCTAGGAAGGACTTGTGCTGAGGGGATTTTTAGTGCTTCTGGTGGGGAGGGGACAGGGTTGTCACCAGCAGTTTAGGTCTGGCCTGACATTACCCCGAGCCCTACTGCACTCGTGGGTCCTGCTGCCAGCTGGGTGTCAGGATCACCATGCTGGGTCTGGGGGCTGCAGGGCAGCCATTGCTGTGTCAGCAGCAGGAGCCATTCCCCATGCCATGAGCCTCCTCCAGCCCCAGGCAGAGAAGTCAGACTGGGACTGCTGGAGCAGCCTTGTGCCCACCTCCTTCCCTAAACTGACACCTTCCACGAGTTCACCCAAAATAAGCTCACTGTGTTCTGTCCTCACCTCTACTGTGCCAGGAAACACCTTCCACCGGGTGGTAAGCCAGCCTACAGGCTGCTCCAGTTTTGCTGTCACATAAACCTGCTCTGGTTCCCCTTGCCTGCTGTGATGAAGACAGGCAGCAGGATGGGTCTCTAGGCTCCCACAGTGCTGCACTCTGACTCTCTGTCTCCCCACAGGGAATTTTGGAGATCGGTACTTCGGGACGGACGCTCCTCCTGACTGGAGTGACGATGAGGATGCTCTCAGCACTTAGCTGGATGTGGAGGTGCCTCTGGCACCAGGCAGCTTCAGCACCGCACCTTAACCCCTCTGTCCAGTGCAGATTTCTCCTTCCTCTCACCAAGCATAGATATTTTTTTCAAATCTTACATCGGAGATCTAGGGCATATTTTTTCAGAGAAACGTAAATCCTAGTTTGACTTTATGGGCAGTTGCGTGTCCCAGCATAGAGCGGAGTTAATTTATTTTAATTTAAATATTTGCCTATATAACTTATTGGAGATATTTTATAAAGAACAATAATAAATTTTTTCTCTGGTTTTCTTGAACTGAGCCATTATTTGTTATTTCCCATGGGTGCCTAGAAGGATTTGTGACCCTTCAAGACTACAGTCCTGGGAGGGGAGATGCCATGAGCAGTGGTGGGAGGTCAAGAATGCCACACCTTCAATCCAAATGAAGACTTGGTGCCAGAGTAGAGGCAGTTCCTCCTGCCTGAAGGGAAACCAAAACTATTATAGAGTGTCCAAAGGAGCTGCACAAGGATGATGAAGGATCTGGAGGGAAAGCCATATGAGGAGCAGCTGAGGTCACTTGGTTTGTTCAGAATGGAGGAGACTGAGGGGAGAAACTGTCAGGATCTGCAGCTTCCTTCTGAGGGAGGTGGAGGGGCAGTCACTGATCTCTGTGTATGACCAGGGACAGGGGCTGAGGGAACATCTGGAGCTGTGTTGTGATGTTTTAGGTTGGACATTAGGAAAAGGTTCTTCCCCCCAGAGGGTGGTTGGGCACTAAACAAGCTCCCCACGGCAGTGGTCACAGTCCCAAGGCTGCCAGAGCTCAAGGAGCATTTAGACAACAATCTAAGGCACATGATGGGATTGTTGGGGTGTCCTGTGCAGGGGCAGGACTTGGACTCAGTGATCCTTGTGGGTCTCTTCTAACTCAGGTGATTCCATGAGGTTCACTCAGATCATGAAGAAGCATCAAGTGCCTGTTGTGAGTTCAGCAGCCAAAGTGAAACAGAGCTCGCCCCAACCGCAGCTCTTACTCAATCAGATCTGCTCGAGCCATGGTGAGGGGCAGGTCCTGTGTCTGACCCAGGGCACAGCAAACAGGATGTGACCTGTCACAGAGCAGGGTGACCTCAGTGGACGGGGAACTGGCCCCACATGAGGGGGGCTCAGCCAGAGGAGGCTGTGACCTCCAGGGCCGAACATGGAGAGTTTTCCTTTCCTGCAGGATTCAAAGTTCCAACCCAACACCTTTGTGCAGGAGACAAACATCCCAAGAGGAGCAAAGCTACCTCTTGTCTGGGCATCCCTGGCCTGGAGCTGGCTCCTGAGGGGTCAGGCAAGGCAAGCAGGTGCTGCTGGCAGCGCGGGATTGGGAGGGGGATGCTCTGCCAAGCCCTCACCAAAATGGAGTCACCTGGTGATCACTCAGTGTGGGCTTGGGTGTGACGAGCCCGAAATAACCATCACAGCTCTGCAACACATTGTGCAAATTCTCAACCAGATTTAAAAGAAAACACACCCGAGTTCCTGCCTGCACTTGGTGAAAGAAGGAGCCCTCCACTGAAAGCCGCACTCAGAGCCAACACTGACACTTGATTAGTGTCTGCTAAAAATAGTTCCCTGTGTGGGTGGAAGGAGAGCTCATGAGCACAAACACGAGAGGACAGGCAGGCATGGGGGGGCTTCAGCTGGAGCAGCAGGTCAGCAGCAGTGGGTCACTGGGTCCATGGTATGGACAGGGACACCTTCACTAGACCAGGTTGCTCCCAGCCCCATCCAAGCTGGCCTTGAATGCTTCCAGGGATAGGATATCCACGTGTCACTTACTCTGGGGGGCAAAGCATCTCCTCTCCCCCAGCATTGTTGGTGTCTGCCTTCAGGTAACATGCGACAGGACAGGAGGAAACAATTGTGCCGGGGAGGTTTAGAATGCATGTTAAGGAAAATTTCTTCACTGAAAGGATGCCCAGACATTGGAACAGGCAGCCCAGAGCAGTGGTGGAGTTGCCATTTTTCCTTAGCAGATCCCTCTTTTGCCTCAGATCCATGCTTTCCCCAATAGAGCCACGTTTTTACTCAGATCTGCACAACCCAGTCTGTCTGAATTCGAGAAGGGTTCGGATAAGGCTCTTGGGCACATGGTGGGATTTGTGTCCTGTGCATGGCCAGGAGCTGGACTCAATGATCCTGATGGGTCCCTTCAACATATTCTATGGGTCAATTCAGCATATTCTATGTTTCTGTGATTATTTTGCTTCAGCAAACCAGCCCTATGCCTATTCCAGCAGCTCCCACTGGTCAACTGCTCCTGCCGGTGGCAAACATGGAGCCATCACCTTCCTTCCCATCCCATGGACTTCTCCTGCCACTGGAATACATGGAGCCATCCTCTCTCATCCCACACTGCACCTGCTTGAGGCAGCCATGGCCGATTCATCCTCAAAGGCGGTTTCCGGTGAGTTCTGCCCCCGGTGCCGCCATTGCCCTCACGCCACGCCGCCATCTTGGATCCCTCACACTCCCCGTCAGCCCGCCACCTTCCTCTCCCTCCCGCCGCCATCACCAGCGCTATCAGACCTAATTTAGATTCAGGGCTACAAGACAGAATTTGGTTTGTTTGTGACAAACTGTTGGTAGCTACCACATCGGAAACACTGCGTGGGCGGCAGGCGGCTCCCTCCCTCCCTCCCCTCTGCCTGTGCCTCACTGCCCCCCCAGCCACAGGCTCTGAGGCCACGCTGGCCACAGGCTGGGGTGGTGGAACACAGCAAAAACCACTCTGTTCTTGCCAAACTATCGGTCTAAGGCTTTCTGAGCAGCCCCAGCCATGAGGCTTTATCATGGCAGCATGGCGGATGCAGCAGGTTTGTGCACCAGCGCAAACCGCTCCACCAGGGTCGCGCCATGTTTCAAGCTGTAAAAAGGGCAAAAGTGGGGAGTTTTGAGCATGGCTGAGCCCAGCCCTGCACAGACTCTGACTAGAAGGGGTGCTGCTCCAGCCCCTACCTGCTGTCGGACAGCCCAGCCAGGAGTGTATGGCACATGGCGACACTCCCTAATGCCTCCTCCATAACATGGAGACACTGGAAAAAAGGACTGAAAAAGAAAAAAAACCCCTTTTTTCTCATTGCAAACCACAGTTCCAGGTGTCTCATTAAATCAGACAAAAAAAAAAAAAGTATTAGATTTATTGCTATCACGAGGTGCCCGTGGGCTCAGCTGCAGCATCCTGCTATCGCTGGGTTCCACCTCCCATGGCAGGAGCCCCTTTTCATCCACCTGTCATCATCACAATCCCAAACCCCCAGTGTGGGACCCCTGCTCTCAGCAGCACCTGCAGCCCCCCACCATCTTCAGGGTCCCAGTGCCCATGGCAGGACCACCAGGAGCAGCTGAGCTTCACCTCTTGCCTGGCATCCAGAGTGACCCAAACCCACACTGAGGTGACCCATGGCAGAGCCTCTTGAGCGCCATCCCCTCATCGCTAAAAATAGATCCGAGCGGTTTAAAAAAAAAAAAAGCCAACAGAAAGAAAAAGCCAACAGGAAAAAAAAAGCCAACAGAAAAAAGGAGAACAATGTCTGCTTGACCATCAAAGAGCAACCACAGTCATTTCGAGCAGGAACACCTGAGACGAGGACTTTCAGGTTGTGTTTTCTCTTTCTGCAGCAGATGGGCTCGCTTTTCTCTGAAATAGATGAAATCTCTCCTTGCCTGAGGTAATGGCATGCGGGGCTCCAGTGCTGGGGGCTGCCCCCCTTGTGGGCTTCTCGGGGCTGGAAAGGAGCCAGGGGAACAATGGGTCAGAAGACAAATTAATTTTCCTTTTGAGCTCGTTATCGGCTTGATTCTTATTTGTACAGAAACAGATCTTGTGGGCTGAAACCTGTGTGCTGGCCCCAGCACTCATCTGAGAACTTGGCAATTCATTGCAGGAGTGGGCTGTGCCGTGAAGGTCACCTCCCAGACCTGGTCTGGGTGGGTGAGCAGTGTGTCACAGCTCTCCAGACCTTCAAGAGCTGGCATGTCCAGCCCATGGCTCTGCAGGGCACAGTCTTGGCCAATTGTTAAAAAATGCTGAATTTCCGTGTATTATAAATGAGGAGATTTGTCAGGGCTGGCTTCAAACACCCTGCTCCGTTAGCAGAGGCGGTTTTCAGAAGTCAATATCGAAACAGTGGTAAAAAATGGGGCATTTTGAAGCTGTTGAACGAGCAGTGTTGGGCACAGTGATCAACCGATATATCCGACAGGTCACACATGAAAGTGTCTGCCTGGTGCCACTGGAAACTTTTTCAGCAGCACCTCAAATCAAACTCATCTAAGCCATCTGCTGCTTAGAGTGATCCTTGGCCAAACGCACTCACAGAGGCATCCAGAAACATCAAAGATATTTAAAAGGCTTTATTTGACCTCAGTGCCTTTGAACAAGGGCATGAGATGACAGGACCAAGTGAGAATGGCTCCAAACTGACAGAGGGGAGGGTTAGGTTGGACATTGGGAAGAAATTCTTCCTTGTCACAGTGGCAAGGCCCTGGCACAGGCTGCCCAGAGAAGCTGTGGCTGCCCCATAACTGGAAGTGTTCATGGCCAGGTTGGATGGGGCTGGGAGCAACCTGGGATAGTGGAAGGTGTCCCTGCCCATTGCAGTGAATTTTCAGTTTATGTTTGTTGAATTATTGACTCCCACAAGGAGCTGGAAGGGACTTTAAAGTTCATCTTGTTCCAGCCATGGGGTCTTCCCGCTCCAGAACAAGAGACGCTGTTCCAGATGGGCGTGGATACTTTGACAGGTTCCATATTTTCATGGCAGGCAGTTTTCCTCCTTTCCCTTTGCCCTCGTCTGTTTTACAGCCAAAATGGTTCTTCTGCACACGCTAAGGATAAATGAAAGATTGAAATTAATTGCTCTCATCCAGATCTTTCCTCTCTGGGTTATGCATCCCTGGAGCATCTGCTGGCTGAGACAGAGTGAAGGGGGATGGCGACAGCCCCACAACCTCTGGTCAGAGCAGGACAGAGCTTTGTCCTGTGGCTCCATTCAGTGAGGCAGCATTTGGGAAACACTTTTTTGGGGTGGTGGGTGGGAAGGAGGATCTTCTTGCTGAACTGGGGAGCAGGACTTCTCTATCCCCTTGGGGGCAGGGAGGGGGAACCCAGAGCAGCTGGACCGAGACTGCAGGACGGCCTTCTGTTCCCACACAGCCAGGACACCCCTTTTCACTTCTGCCTCCATCTAACAGCACTTTCTCATTTTTAAAAGATTTGAGAGAACCGCTGAAACACCCATACGTGCTGGGGTTCCATTTCTTGCCTCACTTCTCTCTGCCACCCTGCCTGTCCAGCGTGTAATGGAAATTTTACCGCAGGCGCTCGATGAGCAAACAGGAAGCCAGCAGAGAGCGCGGCAGCTCGCTGTGGCCCAGCTCAGCTCAGCCGGGGGACAAGAAAGGCTATAAAAGACAGCATGGGGGTGGCAGGGGGAGGAGAGCAGGCCAGAGGGGCCAGAGCTGCCAGCGGTGCCGGGGACCTGGTCCTGGGTTCACAGGTAAGGCAGGCACTGCCCTGCACCCTCTTTTTATTCCTTCTGCAAATGATGCCTGACTATTTTTGGAAGTATTTTCCACTCTTCTTGGGGCCACTTGAGAGGATTCTGCCATAATTTATTCTCTGTGTGAAACTTACTAAAACTTCACCTTGCTCGGAAAAAAATAATTCTAATTGGCTTTTACCTCTTCTTTTTCATCTTTGCAAGCCCATAGTACCAACCTTAAAATCCCCCAAAGCTGCTCTGATTTCCAGTGGGGGTACCAGAGAAGGTAAAGCTGGGCAGCGGTTCCACAATTCCCTTGCTCCTGTCAGAAAGTTTTTTCTTCCTTTTCTCTGAAGGAAATCCAGAGTGCCTCTCTTGAATAGTCTTGGCTCTGTGTGGGGTACTCAGAGCTACATCTGGCTCAGTCCCCACCACAGAAGTGGGAAGGTGTTTGGACCCAAAGTAAGAAATCCAGAAAGGAGCTGAAAACAGGTTACAGATTCCTTTCACTGTGATTTTTGGGACAGCTTCCCAGGCTCGCTCACTTCTTGCACAGAGCTTGTCAGTGGGAAAAGCTTTCCTTTCAGTTTCGTACTAAGTTCATTCATTTTGATTGATAAGCTTTTAACATTCATTTTTTCCTTCAACTCCCTGAAAGGAGGGTGTAGCCAGGTGGGGTGGTCTCTTCTCCCAGGTAACAAGTGACAAGATGAGAGGAAACAGCCTCAAACTGCACCTGGGAAGGGTTTATGCTGGATATTAGAGAAAACTTCTTCACCACAAGAATTGCCCAGCACTGGAGCAGGCTGCACAGGGCACTAGTGGGGTCACTATCCCTGAAGGGATTTAAAAGTGTGGATGTGGCACTTGGGGACATGATTTAGTGATGGCTCTGGCCATGCTGAGGGAATGGTTGGGCTTGGTGATCTCAGAGGGCTTTTCCAGTCCAAATAGTTCTGTGATTCCTCGATTCCCTGGGAGCACACAGGGCAATGTGAGGATGTTTGGGTGGGTCCCACAGACAACCCCACCATAAAACAGAGCAAGGGGCTGCTTCTTTGTTGCCTCCAAATTCTTCAGAGGCTGGGCAAGGACACGGTGTGAGGCACAAGGCACAAGGCAGGGGGTCCGGCAGCTGCCCCAGCGAGGGGCACCTCGAGGACTGTCTAACCTGAGAATGGTGAAACATCAGGGTCAATCTCAGGTTCGTCAGCCCATGAGATGCCTCCTCCAGAGCAGGACGGGCAGCACCGACCCCCACCAGCCCCACGGCTGCCACCTGCACCCAGCACAGTGAGAAACACAGCGGGGAGACACCAGAGCTCCATCTGCGCCCTGGCACGGCTGTTGGTGAGGCTGGGCAAGGACCAAAGCGGGTGTGAGCCCCCAGGCAGCCAAGGGAGGAAAGTGGCCGGCAAATCCCACCTGTCCCTCAGGAGAAGCTGCTGGAAGCTCGGCCGCACCTCAGGGCTGGAGCTGCCCCGGCCACGTGTGAGCTGCTGCTCATGTGACAGGAGGCTCCGAGCACCAAAAGCTCCTAATTAGGAGCCTCTCCGACTCCCTCCCGGATCGGTGCCTCCGTGTGCAGCGAGCGCAGCCCAGGGGTGACTTTGGCATCCCTGAAAGCATCATTAACACTTCGCTCCTCACATTCCTGACTGGAGGGGGAGAGAGTGACAGCCCTAAAAGTGACGGTAATGAATCCCCAGGCAGTGCACAGGGCCCATCAGTGCTGGATTTGTCAGTAATTTATGAAGGGAGCAGGGAAAACAAGGGTATTTTTAATTGTTCAAGTTGAGCTTCCTAAATAAAACACAAGTCCAAGACACACTTGTCAGAATCACTGTCTTTCCTACAATTAAATGATCAATCCTAAAGGTAAACGGTGTAAAACGTGACCAGCCACAGAGCAGGCCATGGGGGCAGGGAGCGAGTGGGGCTGCCCCTCTCTGAGCCTGCTTCTGGCCCTGCCCGTGGCCGTGCAGGAGCGGAAATCCCTGCCCAGAGCCAGGGGCTCACTCCTCTGAGACACGGCGGCCCCAAAGCCCACTGAGGGATGCTCTGGGCACAGCCCCTCCTGCTGCATCTCCCCCTACTGCAGCCCCTGGCCCCTGCAAGCGCTGTTCCTGCAGGGCAGTCCCAGGAGATGGGCTAGGAAGAGATTTCCAGAGACAGCCCAGCCCCATGTGCAGGGAAGGAGCCAACATTGCTGAGCTGGACCCACCAAGTCCTAGCACGGCTTCAAGAAGATTTAAAACCATGCTGGGAGCCCCCATGAGCAGCCAGACAGCACAGGGGAGGCAGCTCCATTCCCCATGCTGGGATCCAGTCTCTGCTGGAGCTGCTTTCATCTCCCCATGGGATTTGGGGGTCTCATTTGCCCTGAGCCCCCAGCAGGTGTGGGGATGCCCTGGGAGCTGCAGGCAGTGCTCCTGGCAGTGCAGCAGGGCCAGGCCCACAGCACTGGTATCGGGGCAGGGGACAGCACGGGGTCAGGCATGGGGTGCAGGGAGAAAAGCAGCCTCAGGTGAAGCACTGGAAATGAGAGAGGATCTCGATGATTCAGCGAAGAAAAGGACGTGAAAAGCTCACAAAGCCAGCAGGAGGCAGCTGCTCCCCCTTCCTGCCCACCCAGCATTTGCTGTGCTGCTGCTGGGAGTTATTCTGCAGCTGGGGTGGTGAGGGCCCCCCTGGCTTGCCACCCCCACAAACCTCTTGAGCCCTTTCCTGTGACCCTCAGAGTTCTGCAGAGCCCTTGTTTTCCACGTGGTTCTTGCCATGGAGGACGATGGGAGGGGTTCTAGCCATTAATCCAAATTCTACCCAATGTGGGCTGGTTTGCTTTTTCCCCTTCTCTTAAGTTTGTTTCTCAGGAGGGAATTTTAATTTTAGAGACATCAGTGCTTCTGCAAGGTGAAGGAAGCAATTGCTGAGCTCTGAGGGGCAGGCAATGGAGGCTCCAGCAAGGAAGCAGGGAAAGGGAAATGAATCCCTAGCCTGGCTCTTGTGGATCCCAGGATGCACGTCCAGGTGTGTGTCTGTGCCAGGATCAGGCCGGGAGAAGAACATGCCTTTATGTCAAATTGTGCTCCAGAAGCTCATTTCGCTTCTGCGGTGAAGTTTTCATCAGTGTGATCGCAGCAGAGGGATCACCGGGAGGAGCCGGGAGGCAGCCGGGGCTGCCTTCACCAAACAACTGCCGGAGGAGCCGTCGGGAAAACTTTCCCTGCGACGGGAAACGCTGCAGAGCTCAGGGCCGAGCCCGCACACGGGTGTGTGCCCGGTGTGCCCCTCTGCCATGGGCTCACCTGGCCCCGAGAGAATCGGGGGGCTCCATGGGGTGCCCAGGAACAGCATCCGGAGCAATGGGGGTGTGTGGGCTTGGCTGGCGGGTCCTGCCGCACCCCAGGCACCCTGTCACACACAGAGGGGTCTGTCGTGCACACTCATGAGCTCACACTCACACCCCTCCCACCCCCTCACCTCTCCAACACACCGAGAAACGCCCCTGAACACATTTGTGTCCGCTTGCACACACACCCCACACCCCACAGCCCCCAAAGCACTCCCCCTCCTCACCCCACGTACCCCCCGGACCCACATGCCCATGAACCCCCCCCTGCCAGACTCTCCCCCTCCCATGTCCCCCCAGCCTGTCCCCCCCGGCCGTGTCCCCCCGCTCTCCCCCCGTTCAGCACCGCGGACAGATCCCGGCCCCGCTCCCATCACGTGGCTCCCCGCCCCTATAAAGCGCGGGGCCGGAGCGGCGCGTCCTGCGGGAGGCGCGGAGCCGGCGGAGCGCCCGAGAGCGGTGAGACGCGCACGGGGACCGGGACGGCCACCGGCACAAAGAGGGGGATCCCGAGCCTGGGGGCGTCTGGTGCCGGGGAGAGGAGGGACCTGTCCCGGGATGGGGGGGTGTCCCCTCTCGAGGGGTCCCAGGTCCTGGAGGGTCCCGTCCCGGCTGCCGAGGGGGTCTCATGCTTGGGGGAGCCCCATCCCAGGGGAAAGGGCGTCGCGTCCTCGGGTGGGGGGTCCCGTCCCCAGAAGAGTCCTGTCCCAGGGACAGGGGGTGGGATTCCCATCGGCGGGGGTGGGGACGCCATCCCGGGGGATTTCATCCCTGGGGAAGGGGGTCCCAAACTCGAGGGTGAAGCCCCTCGAGTGACCCCTGACCGCAGCGGGGGGATGTGGGGGTCCGGGGTGGGGGGGGGCTGCTCTTGCAGGTTTCTGGCCCCGGAGTGGCTGCGATGCGGGTCAGGATGATCTCGGCTGCCTCCGTCCTCGTCCTGCTCTTCCTGCCCTCGGAGACCTGCTCCCCGCTGCAGTGGCCCCGGGCTCCGTCCCGCAGGCTGACCCTGGCCCCCCAACTCACCTGGGAGCCCTGGATGGGAGCCCCGAGAGCCCCGGTCCCCGGCACCGATGCCCTGCCCCAAAGACTGTGCCTGTTCCACGGGGCAGAGCTCGCCCCGGCCCCCCGAGCCCGGCGGGCGCTGCAAACCGGCAAGAGGCGAGACGGAAAACCCAACTCGCTGGATCTCACCTTCCACCTCCTGCGCGAGTTCCTGGAAATGTCCCGGGAGGAGAGACTGGCCCAGAAGGCGCTCAGCAATAAGCTCTTGCTGCAGAGTATAGGGAAATGAGGGAGGGTCGCTGGAGGTGGGGGAATGAAGGAGACCGACCCCGTAACGAGACACCACGGCGGAGCGGAGAACGGGGGGATGCTGTGGGCTGCAGCCGTGCCCCGGGAGTCCCCACCTTGCCTGGCAGTGTTGCTGTCACTGCGTCCCGCGTGTCACTGTTGTGCATTAAAGTCACAGTCGTACCTGCCCTGCTGCTGTGCTCTTATGCTTTCCTGCTGTCATAAACCTGTGGACGCGAACCAGGTCTACCCAAAAACACCAGAGCAATCCCAGATCCTTCCTTGGGTGAAAAAACCATTTCCATAAAGAGCTCTGAATGATGCAGGTAGTGCAACCCCAGCTGGAAGCCGTACCCTGAGACCCAGCCAGGGCTTCTCCACTATCCCTGGAGAATGGCTCCAAAAGCTGCTGCTCCCCAGATTCATAGCAAGTCTGCACCTTTTTGTGTCACAGCCGGGGATTTGGGACAAGGTTTAGTGGCACCTGAGCTTGGCGGTTCTTGGAGGAAGGTGAGCGTTTCTGTACGACACTGGCAGCAAGGGCATTGCAGCTCCCTCCCTCCCTCCCCAAGCTGTGCCCTCTCTGGGGCATGGAGCCCCCCCTCAGCTCAATCCCCCTCCTGCAAGCACAGCCCAGAGCTCGGAGCAGCCATTCCCATCCCAAACTGGGCACAGTCCTCTGCCAGGCTTAACGGGGCTGAGCTGGGTTTGGGAAGGCTCCCAGGCACTGACAGTCGTGGAGGAAGAAGGAAAATTGTCCCAGAGCCCTGCACTCTGCAGAGCAGGGAAGGGGTCAGTATCCTTCCCCCCGGGCCAGCTCGACCATCCCAGCCTTGGGTGATTGACTGAGGTGGGCACAGGGCTGGACAGGACCTCTGGCACCCTGGGGACATCACAGAGGGGACAGTGAGGGAGCAGAGACTTGTGGGGTTGGGACAGAAATCACAGTAAAGGTGATAAGACTGTGATAAGACAGGAGTGCAGGGAAGTGGGGAGGAGCATGAGCCCGAGTTAAACAGCTTGGTCTCAGCTTTGAACCCAACCTGGCCTGACCCTGCACCCCACTCCTGCTTCTCTGGAGGGGCTCCTCGGTCCCAGCATCTTTTGGTGTTGTCAGAGCAACGTGGGCCACGGGCAGAGACAACTCCCTCTAGATCAGGCTGCCCAAAGCCCGGTCCAACCTGACAACCTCAGGTTAAAACCCAATTTTATGCTCGCCTCCATCAAATGCACAACTCACCTTTCCAAAATGAACAACCCCAGGGTCAGAACAGCTGCTGGTGGCACCTGCAGCAGGGACACCCCCACAGTCACCACGGGCCTGGGGACAGGACAGATTTGTCCTGCCTTGGTCCCCACCTCAGCTTGGATCAGGCTCAGAGCACCTTCAGTACATCTTCCACTCATCTTTGTTCTCTCCATCGGCAACAGCAGGAGCAAACCCAGTGTCAATAACCTGAGTTTCTCCAGAAAAGGAGAAACAGATAGAGAGCCCCTGTTGCCTCCCTCAGCCCTGCATACAATTCCCACCCCAACAACTCCAACCTGCATTTGCACCCCAAATAATCTGCCAGGGTCCAGCATCACATGAAGATCTTTGGACTTTCAGGCTCAAAAGCAGCCCAGACCCCAC
Organism: Melospiza georgiana; assembly: GCF_028018845.1. Taxonomy (NCBI): domain Eukaryota; kingdom Metazoa; phylum Chordata; class Aves; order Passeriformes; family Passerellidae; genus Melospiza; species Melospiza georgiana. Next base: position 6,633,170 of record NC_080446.1, read on the forward strand.
GGTGGGTGCCGGAGGGGTACAGGGGAGAGGCTACAGCTCCTGCCCCAGATACCCTGCACCCAGTGCCCATCCCAGGGATGGGTGACCTCTCCCACCTCCCAAGCCAGCCCCACCCTGTCCCACAGCCCCTCCCTCTTGTGCAAATAAAGAAAGAAAAACTGGATGGGCATTTCTGCATTGAAAACATTTATTTTACAACAGTGGTTTCCGATAACTTAGCAATCTTTATTTTAGTTTATATTCGGACATACAAGACACAAATTACCATGCTAAAACAGAAAATAATTCCTTCTGCCGTCGCCGCGGGTATGTACAGGAGCTCAGTAGTATCGAGTGTTACAATCCACGAAGTTCAGACAGCCACGTCTACTTACAGACAACTCAAAGTATGGTCCTTTAGTAACATAACAAAATAGATATATGTCTATATTATAATTGCTTCTCAGATGCATTTATATTTCGATTGTGGTGGGTTTGGTTTGGGGTTTTTTTTAACTATTTTTTTCTTTTTTTAAAGATGGGCTCCCTCTATCCCCCACCCCTGCCCGAGTTGAAGTGCAGTGCAAATGCAGGCGAGTCTCTCCTGGCATCCTCAGCTCCTTCTGGCTCCATAAAGGAGCCAGGAAACCAAACCCCACAAGGAATTACACAGTTCAGGGCCTTGCTCACATGCAAAATGAACATAAACCGCCTGGGATGTCAGCAGTGACACCAACCGACCCATCCACACCCCGGCCCAGCAAGGCAGCAACGGTGGGATGAGAGGAAGGAAGGAATGACAGCCATCAGCTCAGCATCCAGCATGGAAACAGCACGCTTGGAATTGGCAAACTTGGAGTTCATCAGCTGTGATGGTCACAAACAGAACTTCAGAGGTGCCAGCAGTAAAAATCTCCCCAATATTCCCCCATTTCTGCCGTGAAGGAACCCCTGGTGTGCTGCGTGTCAGGAACAGCCCCTGGCAGGAACAGCCTGAGGAGGAGGAGGGCGGTGGTGACTCTACCCAGCATAGCTAGAGGGGACATGGTGGGACTCACACGTGCATCAGCCACAACCATTGTGCCTTCACATGGATCACTGCCAGCCTCAGGTGTAGGAATTTCAGTAACTCCAAGTCCTTATGGAACCCACCTGCAAGAGGAGGGACAGCACCTGGCTGTGCAAACCCCATGCTGCTCATGTGGGAACTCCCCAAGCTGGGTGTGGGGAGCAGGAGAAGCATCTTCTCCTGCTCCTAGGACCCATTTATTTATACAACAGGCTCCTTCACCATGTCCTCACCAGTCCCTCAACCCCACAGGTCGGGTTTGGGTTTTCCTGCAGCTGAGAGCAGAGAAGCACAAATTTGTGGCCACACAAAACTCACACCTTCTCCCTGTCTGGCTGAGTTCAGAGCACTACTTGGAGCCAAATCTCACGTTTTTTACCACCAAAGAAAAACCCAAGGTGCACACCTGTTGTATAAATATATACATATGTGCATATATACATACATACACACACGTGATGCTGCAGCCCACACCCTCAGCACGGGGTGGACCTTGCTCTGTGAGCTCACCCAGCCCCATTTTGGGGAGTCCAATGTGGTGACAACTAGGGGAAAACCCCAAATCCATGTGTTCTATCACAGCTTCAGTGATGAGCACATTAACCACATCTAAACACCCCACGTGCCAGCTGCACAAATTCCAGTCACTCCAGAGCTGCCTCTGTGCCCTCTGCCAGCTCTCCCTTCTCTCCTCCTAAGGAAAGCTGGAGCAGGCAGAGCTCTGTTCCATCCAGAGGAGCTGGGACAAGGGGCAGCTCATGGAATTCAAGTAGATTGTTCAATTTTTGGAATGGTTTGACAAGCAACCGCTCACAGACTGCAAGAGAACACCCACAGGGCTGGGAGAGGGAGCAGAGAAGACAACGGCACTCGGGAATGAACAGCCAGTTTATATAAGAGCTTCCTCTATACATATACATACATATATATATATATAACCACCAGAAATTCCCAGCATCTATCCTTTTAACACCAAAATGAACTGTGCATGTAACATTGGCATAATGAAAGTTCATCTTCCAGATTTCTGGCATTTGGCTTGTGCAAACATCAGACAGCCAGCTTCCCTCCCGCGGCTTCTCCTCGTAAAGGAAGTGTCTTCTTGGAAGAACACAGGAATTGCAGTCTTGCTGAGTCCCAGACAGTCCCAGAAAGCCTCCAAAGGCAGCTCGTGGAGGGGACCATGGATCTTGTGGGAGCTGAACACTGACAAATTTCCTGCCACCTGGTGAGCTACTGGCTACGATTCTTTCGAGAGATTTTAAGCAGCTGTTGGTGCAATGAGACACTACAAACTAGATGATCTCCACTAGAATACAGAGAAGCAGCACCAGATGCTGAAGCATGTGAAGTTTATATCGACCTGACACTATAAACTATAACTGGGGGTTCAGTGCTCCAAGATTAATGCATTTAAACACCATTCAGAATTACTGACACGAGGTGGGGACTGCAAACTGCCCAGACCACCCTGCCAGAGTGACCTGTTAAACATGATGCCAAGATACACGTGCACTGGGTACAAAAAAACCTGCAGCATAAATTTCCTATATTATCCAGAACTTGGCAAAAAGATCAAGGGGCACCAGAGGAAGGGCACAAAGTAGTTGAGAGAAGCAGGTGCCTCCCTCAAGGAGCGTGCGTGGTACAAATGCTCTGGAACAGCCCCTCAGAGTGCACAGGTGTCCCTGCCACACCACTAAACTGCCTCACAGATGGGACAGGAATAGTTTTTCTGCCAGGCTCCTGCCCTGGTTACACCTGTGTGAGGTGTTTACAGGCTGACAGGAAGGGTTTGGAGAGCTGCACTCCCCCGACCACAGCCCTGCCACAGACTGAGTGTTTCTGTGCCATGCCCAAGCCCTCCTCCTCTGCTCTGCCCCTCCAAACCTCCAAGAGGATGCCACTTTAAGAACACTAGGAGTGCTAATATCTAAAGCAGTTTTAAAAGACTACAAATCTAAAAAGAAGACTAAAAAAGGGAACATGGCTCTAAAACATCACTGCATGGGACCAGCAAAAACCGACACCCTATGGGATGCCACTGAGGTCTTACATAAATTTATATACAGATAAATATTTAAGAATTTCCTACAAATATCACTAACAAAATGAGACTGGCATTTGAGGGGTGCAATGCCCCTTCAGTACAGTGCGTTTGGGATGTTCCCATCCCTAGGGAGGATGGGCAGGACAGATCCAGCACCTCCTTTTCCAGCAGCTCCATGTGCCAGGAGGGACAGCTGGCACCTGAGCACTCTCAGCAGCAGCTTTCCCTCCTCACCTAAGCTAGGAATGGCTCTCCATGCAACACAGGGATAAATCAGTATCCTGAACACCAAACTCTCCAGCTGAGATTCACCCTTAGCTACAAGTGCTAAGGAAATCAGTGCTGGAGAGGTTGGAGGAGCTGGATGGAGGCGGCCGAACAACTGGAATGGAGGACTCAGGCAACTTGTACAAATGATACTACTTTAAAGAAACAAATAAATAAATAAAATCCAAGCTCAAGTTTTAATTCTGGCAAAACACTGGACTGAGATGGACAGTGGTCAGGTTTGATTTTGGAGGGAAACATTCTGCACTAAGCAGGTCAGGCTGCAGCACTGGGACGCTGCAACTCCACTTGCCCAAGCTCAGAATTCCTGTCTGAGCTTCTCTGCCAGATTTAAACCATTATTCCCAACTTTGTATTTACTAGGATTCTACTTGGCCACTATGAAGTGCAACTCGTGTTAGAGCCCAGGGTACTCTTGCACCTTCCCTCCAAGAGGGGAAAAGTGGGCATTAATGTACTTATGTGCCACGACACGGTTTTGGCTTCAAAGAAGGAATGTTTTAATCACTTCCTTACATAGTTCAAGAAGAACTTCACTAATACACAATGATCCCAAACCCAGAGATTAAGCACTAACATGGGCAAACTTGAAAGAGCTTCCAAAAACATGAGTATTCCTCTAGAATTATGTTTTTCCATCATTCCCTGTAAGTGAGATCTCAGAACGGTTTCCCTTGGAGCATCTAACATCACTCTGGCATGTAACAGAGTAATTTCCTGTTCACACACCACCCACAGACAGAACCAACAGGAAAGCATCTCTCTCCAAACTCATCCCTTGCTAAGCAAAGATCTAAAACTGCAAACTTATCCTGGATGTCATCTTTCCCCACAGATAACTGTTCTGCCTCTGGTCCTCACGTGCTGCCACACTTCAGTTCCCTTGTCAGGAGCCTGCAGAGTGACTGCAGGTGTGCCACACACCTCCCTGGAGCCACAACTTCCCACCAGCCTCTCTACTTCTCTGGAAACAGCCCAGAGAGGGTAAGAAATAAGAGCATTATTCCAAATGAACAGTGACAACCAGCCCCCAGCACTGGGGGCAGAGCTGCTCTGCAGCAGAGCAACACCCAGCAGCCATCTCCATATTATCCACTGAGATGAACACAGGGACAGGGAATGGAACAGCTCCCAGGGAAGAGCCCCTCCCTCATTCACTGACTTGCTCTGATGAGCCACACTCATTTACAAAGCCAAAAAACCTCAACACCTTTTTTTTTTTTTTTTTGACTATGAACACAATTTGCAGATACAGGCAATTTTAACCAGTGAATGTGGAGAGGACAAAGCCTGCACATGCCCCACCATATTCCAGAGTGCAATTTTACACCAAGAATAGGCTCCAGGCAAAGTCTACAGGGACAGACAAAATTATATTGGGTTTAAGCCTAAAAATGGCTTTTTGTTCAAGGGGTCAAAGAAAGACATTAACTAAATTAGGACCTCAAGCCAAATCATACACAAATGTCCTCAAGGCCATCCAAGTCAGGAAAAGATAAAAGTATCTTGCACTAAACCACCACATTTCAGGTCTGTAAGGACTATGGGCAAAGAAGAAATGAGTTAAGGAGTGTGCTGCTGAAATTGAGCCATTAATTAAAAGGAACAGATTTTTTGGGGAATTTTGGAGGCTGAATATGGTACTAAAATCATGCTGATCTGCAGCAAGCTCCCATGCAGGCAAATATGTGCTTGTACCAACAGCCACAGCAAAGTCTGGGTGTGCAAACACTCCTCACTGAGCACTGAGACCTTGGGGAGAACATGTTCTCCTACCCAGCACGTTTAACATGGTTTCATGGCAGATTTCACGTTGCTCATGCAAAGACAGCAGGAAAATATATTCAGAATAGTTCTCTGGGTCCCTGCCCTTTCCTGGCAGCCTTTGTGCAGACCAGTGGATCTTTACCCTGCTTCAAAGCCCCACCTGGAGCTGGTGAGGGAGCAGCAGACACGGGGGGAAGGTGCCAACAGCCCCTCCACAGAAAGAAGAAAAACACATCAGGGGGATGGGGGTACAAGGGACAGTTGAGGCATTGTGATACAAAACCATAATGATTAAAATTAACGAGGCCGTAATTACCCACTGAAAGTGCCAAGTGTGGGTTCTCTGGAGCTGTTCTAGATTTGACTCTGGATCACCTAAGGCAGGACTATTGACAACAATATACACCAGTAATTCAGCAGCTGCCTAAAATGCCTTTTTAACAGTTAAACCTCAGTAAACCAGTTTCTAGAACAGAATTCGGACTTGATTTGGTTTCAAAATAGTACAGGAAACCTTTCAGTGGTTTCCACATAGTTGTTCCAAAGAAAAGAGAAACAATGGTGTAAACAAATCTAAATGCAAGACAATGTGCAAATTATACAATATAAACACAAAGAATGGTGGTTTGTTCTTTAAAACCCATTTAAGTACTCCACAAAGATGTTCATTAAATTAAAGGGTTAGTGTATTATAAAAGCTTTTAAAAAAGATATGTAATACTCCATTTGCCTATTAATTATTAGAACAAATTTTTAAACACCAATTGTTTTTAAACATTTCTGCTGTTGCCTACTGTCTGCATTTTACCATTTGCTCAGTGAGAGCCAGTTAACCAGTTTCACTTTAAGATTCTCATGCATTCAGAAACAAAGCTGCACTATTTGGTCTTTAGCATTACAGGAAAACAACTGAACTCAAATCAAAACAGAATTGTGCTTGGAGTTAAAATCCCACTGCCACCACCACAGGAGCCCATTCCCAGTTGGTTTTGGTTCCATTGTCACTGGAGATCGCCTCATACACAACGAGCTGTTCAATTTACTGTTCAAAGATTGGCAACTCTCCCTTTTTATTTTTCAAGGTAGATTTATTTAAGCTGAAAACCAGCATTAGAGAGGACTCCAGCTCTGCAGGACTGGCATGTTTTTGGTTCTTGGCTTTGTAAACTTGCTTAGATAATAATGCAGGAATAGAAGGAGGAATGAAAGAATTGGTTTGTTGCACTCAAATGAAAATCCTCAACTTCTAAAGGTCTTCGACAGCTCAGCTGTACAGAAGAACAGTGGCTTCTGTGACACTTTTTAAATCTCATTTTTAGGCCAGTACTGCTGCTTAAAATGCAGAATGTCTCCACCGCACTGATATTGTGACAACTCAATACATTACACCACAGACATTTAACATAACTCCATACATGCTATAAAAAAAACAAAAACCAAAACAAAACAGGAGAAAAAAAAAAAAAAACCAAAAGAAAGGAAACAAATAAGACCGTAGCTAAACTGCTTTAAATACTGCATGCTACAGCACTTCACGTATCGTCGAGATACGACACTGAAAGGTGACAAAAGGCTGAAGGGATTACAAAATATTTTCGGCAGGTTGGAAAGCTGCCCTCTTACTGTGGCAGAATTATTCCCCCTCCCCATTCTCTACTTCTAATGTTCATGATTCTAGTGTTGAGTTGGCCATGTATTTTTTTTTTTTTATCCATTCTAATGACAGTGTTTCCTTAACTTAATTAAATCCATCAGTGTGGTAGCTGGGGTGAGAGTCAGCTGTGAGCTGGGTTGTCTCTGTGGCTGATGCTGGCTGTATCACAATAGGTGCGTCTGAGGCCTCTGAAAAGTGAAGACAAAAGGCTTAGCACACCAAGGAACAAACACAGCACTGCATGTTTTGGTAAGCACATCTCCCTACAAACCTCTGATAACACCATTTACACTCCTTTATTAATTCCCTGATTTTCAGTGTGCACACAACAGCATTCACCTCAACTCTGCCTGTGGAATGTTTATTACCATTTCCTTTTTCCTGTAAAAGCTGCTGATCCTCACCCACCATTCAGCAGTGCCCATTAAAAATGTCATCAGAGCATACACAAGGCTCTACAATATTTTAAATTATTGGTTCAATCCTGCAGAAATAGCTTCACAAACAGTATTAGAGCTACAAGGGTAGCAGTGCCACTTCCTCCACACCTGATACAATGAAAGCTGCCTTGACACCCCCAACCTTTGGGTACAAGAGCCCTGTGCTGCAATCCCATATGGCTGGTCCAAATGTTATGTGGATGTGGAAGGAACACAATGATGGTCACTGACTGCTCTGAAGCTGATCCCAGCTAGTTTCAGTGAAGACCCTCCAGGTGTTTGTAGCAACTTTATCTCTGGTATCAGCACCACCCATGTAACTCGTGGCACAAACATTCCCTGCTCATCATCCATACCCCAGGACCTGATTTCTCCTCAACCAGCTCACTGAGCACTCCAGCAGGGACTGATGTTCATCCTACAGAGCTCACAGCATTTTCACCTACCCCTTTCATCTGACTGCAACTGTGCCTCCAAGTCCTCTGGAGAGACGTAGAATTCCTGCTCTTCGCCTTCGGGAGGTTTCGGTTTACACTTCCCACAGCAACAATTACAGCAGCAGCACAGACAGCAGCAGCAGTAGCAGCCTGTGATGAGTCCACAGAACACAAACAAGGCCTGCAGAGGACAGAAAACACAGAAATAGTCATGACCTGTGTCTACTGTGCCATGACCACAGAGTTTGAGAGACTTGGATACAGAATCGGAGAGCAAAACCACAGCAGTCCAGAGACAGAACTTAGCAGCTACAGCTTTGTACTTTATCACGAGAAATAATTCAAATTATGTGCAAAAGTGGCTATGGTTGTCCACATTTTACACTGAGGTGAATACTGCCAGCCTGGTATGCTTCAGTAATTTCTACCATTTAAGTTAAGTGGACTATTTTGCTGCATCTGGAAGAAGGTACAGGTCTAATAAGCACATCTGTACTAAAATTCAGGGGTTTAGGACAGGCTGTAATTCACATAAATAACCCTGGAAATGACTGAGCTGTACCAGCTGATGCACAGGCCATGATGTACCTACAGCAGGGACTTGGAGCAGCCCAAGGCTGTGGGCATGGCTGAGGATTGATGCTCCCAGCATGTGAGCAAGGCAGCTCCATACAAGCCAGGCCTGCCAGGTGCTTATCACAGTTACAATGGGCTAAATTAAAGTCTTCCTATAGGTCACTGTGCAACTGTTTGAAAAAATAATTTTACAGATAGCAAAACAGCATGATGATATAATTACTGTCTTCCTTAGGGGATCAAGAGATGGAGGCAATGCTGGCAAAGGATAAAAACAATGGACCCATGCAATGAAATGCAAAGAGATTGTCTGTAAGCCAAAGTTCACAGTCAAGACTCATTCTGCAAAAATATTGACCAGATTTTATCAGAGAATACACCCCAAATTCTTTTCTCTTCTAAATCCACTAGAAGAGTCCAAGCTTCAATTAGTAACCCAGGTCTTGTTTATTAGACCTGTCTCACCAGAAGCTCCTAGTAAAATACTCCTTAACTCAAGATCACAACACAGTAAGAGAAGGTTAATTAACCCAGTGTCAGAAATTCAGCAATTTCCAAAGGTAAAACCAAGAACAGTTATCAACTGGAGCTCTCTAAGAGTTTCCAATACCAATCCAGAATAACTCTTGTGCCCTTTTATTTACCTTTGCCCACCAGCTGGACAGCACGAAGTATGTGTTCACATTTTCTTCACCAAACTGCTCTGCTACATAGAGCCCCAGAGACCCATACTTATCGTAAATGTTCCGCTTTGTGGCATCCGTCAATATTGCGTGGGCATTATTGATCTCTTTAAATTTTTCTGCTGCCTCTGGATTATCAGGGTTTTTATCAGGATGATATTTCAATGCCAGTTTCCTGCAGAAAGAAAAAAGAGAATAAAACCTGGGGTTTGGGTTCCTGTTTTTTTGATTTGTTTTTTTTTTTTTTTTTTTCCTAATTCTGCAGCCTGCCACTCAAGGGAGACTTTTAAGTTGCAACTGTTTTCCTTCATCTGTGATTCAACTTCCCTGATGATTCTTCCTCAGATGATAATAAAAGGCTACAGCAGTGTCTAGCTTAGTTCACAGGACTGACTTCAGACTGTTGGATTTGACCCTCAAAATTCAATGGAAAAAAATAAGAGACATTGAATAAAAATAGGTTTGGGGTTTTTTTATCCTCAGCTCTAGCAATTTCCATCAGTAAGTTTTGCTCCTGCCACAGGAAAGACACACCACAAGTCTAAGGTATAGCACCAAAGAGTAAATAAAAGCAAGTTGCTACAGCTGCTTGAAAAGTGTCTGAACTGCTGCTTCTGCAGTGTCTGAACACAAAAATAGAACACACGATCACTTGTGGTTAATTCACCAATTCCTGTGCAGGAACAAAGTACTTTTCAGTTCAAGCTTTGCTAGAATAGAAAACACTTCTGAGTTTCGAGACATCAGGAAATCACAATGTAGCTCCCCTAATCAGGCCAGATCTCTTACAAATAACAAAAAAATCAGATAAAGCATTGATAAATGTGCTAGTTCTCACATGGCCCAGGCTATTTACAGACACCAGTAGAAATAACTGGCTAAACACCTCCTTATGAAGGGAAAATACGTGCTCCCAAGTAGAAAAATGACACGGAGCCACATGCTGGCAGCTCTCCTGCACCACAAAAGGTACTTGTCCTCCTACAGAAAATGACCACAAAGTCACGTATCTGAGAAAGCCAGGAGGAGTCTGCAGACAATTATATGTCAGCTTTGCAGTGGGGAAATGTTTAGACAAACACAAAACAAAGATGTGTGCAAGCACTTGGATGTGTCTGCAAGTATCTCACAGCATTTAGAAACCAGCCTGAGTGTGCCCTTGGGACACTTCACAGTGCCTGATGCTGCTCCAGTAAATCATGTCCACAGCTGCCACTTGTGCCCCAGCCTCAGTGAGGGCTGAAATAATCACAGCAAGTTTTATAAACCTGGAAAGGGCTTAGTCAGGCTGCAACAATTAAATATTTTTATTTCCCATTTCTTACACGTACACAAACTCCACAGTACCAGGCCAGCAAAGGATGTTCAGACTGAACATGATGAAAGAGCAGCAGAGGAAACAAGATCAGCTGAAGGTTCAGGGAAGTGTGAAGCAGCTGCATTTCAATCCAGGATCTTGTGGGGTTGTTCCTCCAAAGGAAAAACTCACAGTATTTTCCCCAAGAAAGTAAAATTATTTCCCAGTTGCTTGAAGATAACCTATTCAAACTTCCACTTAAGGCTTTTAGGAAGATAAAGCTAATTTTTGAGAATTGTGGAACTGGCTTATTCCTAGACTTCACCATGTAGTTGCCATCATGTAACTTTGGAAGGGAAAAACCCTTGGTAAAAGTTAGAGACTAAAGGAAAACCATTTTGACAGTGAGTATCCTCATGGAAAGATGATGCTGACCCCTAGTGTAATCCAAACGCATTGCCACTGGGCACAGCAGCAATTGCCTTTAAGCAGATTTATGGGAAAGGAAGATGCTACAAGATTCTTTTTTGGTAGTTGTTATTTGGTAAGTATGAAGCCATTTCGTGTGTCCAACTCTTAAGGAAAGGGATACAGAAAAAATATTTTAAAACTAGTATCTCCACAAAAAATAAGAACTTTTGAACAGAATTCCAGGAAAAAATAATCATTCATGCTCTGTTTTCATCCTTATTTGTATATTTAATCTCCATCTCCCTGTGCCAGAAGTGGAAATGATGGACATCAGGGCAGTTCTGCACATCTGTGGTACCCCTAAGACAGATATAAAGCTACATAGTAGAAAGAGTTTAATTCTGATCACAGTTCTAAAATTCTGCTCAAACTTAGGCAAGGACCTTTCAGAATGACATTGTGCATTTTAGAATTTAACTTACTAGATAGAAGATGTAAAAATTTAAAGCCTAGGCATGTTTTCACACCCTGTTTTGCAAGAAGCAACCACGTTTTCACCTATTTTTCCCACATATCTTTCTTGCAAAAGGTCTAAATAAACCAACTGAGGCTCCTACATAAATAAACCATTTGCTGAACACTGAATTAAAGTGCTGCTGGGACAGGTGTAACACTCAAAGCTTTACCTGTAAGACTTTTTGATATCATCTGAAGTGGCATTTTTGTCCAGCCCCAGCACGTGGTACAAGGACTCCCCAGAGGTAGAGAGTGAGCGTTGCCTCTGGTCTGCCATCTTGAGCTAACCTGAGGAGAGAACCAGCCCCTGCAAAAGAAAATAAAGATTAAGAAATGCTTAAGCCAAGGAAAAACCAGGCCTCTTTAAGCAAACTCTCAAAAACAGAGTCTACACATCAAGATTCAGCTTTAATAAAACGTGCTTTGAAAAGGTTCTTTATACGCGTGGAAGGTAAAAAGTTTTAAAATTCAGTGAATTATCAGTGAAAACAACTGTGACATTGTTGGCACAACAGCAGCCACCCTGAATCCCTGCTGTATAGACTCAACTCTTCTTTCCAAAAACCCCAAATTAAGAGCTGATGTGCAGCTATAGCCATGTACTGCATAACACATCTCTCAAATCACTTCATCTCCTTTCTTAGTCTTAATATTAAGATAATTTATTTGTGATAATACCTATAAAAACCACATGACAACAGAGAAGTTGCTGTTGAGGTTGCCTTTTTGAACCACACTAGCATAGGAGTAACTGACTTTATTTGTATTTTCTATTTCAGAAATTACATTTAAAAAACAAAAACAAAAACCAACCTTTCCCACACCTCCCAAATCCCAGTCTCCCATCTTATCACCAGCACCAGGCCAAACAGAATCCTTAGATAAATCCAGTGTGACCAAAGCTGTGCATTCCACAAGGAAAGAGGGAATGTCTGCCCAGAGAGGAGATCCCTCTCTCACTATTTAAAGTTGTGGCTCCAACATTTAACATGCATTCTAGTTAAAATCACGTTACTTGAACATGGATTAACCTCCTGCTCCAGATCCAAATGTGACAGACCCCAGAGGTGTCCCCTGTGCCATGCCAGGAGCAGATCTGGTTCTGCCCTCTCCCACCCTGAGGAGATCAGCTTTGCTGTTCTTTAGCTGCAGAACTGCAGCCAGGATGAGAATCCAAGAAAAGACTATTGGCTATTTTTGGATTATGTCATTACAATTAGCCCACACCAGATTATGCAGCCTTTGAAAAAGATATTTAAAGCAGCAGACTTTTCTAATTTAACCCTATGTCTTATATAACAAATTAATAACCTCAGCTTTCACAAGGCTGGCTGAAAGCAACACCCTCAGCCCTCACCCCCCTGCACTGCCTGGGAGGAGCTGTGACCACACCTCTGCTCCTCCCAACACATGGGAATTGTCACACCCACACAAGGGGGACCAAGTGACAAGGATGTGGACAGACACATCACCACTGTCTTGTTCAGCTCAGAGCCTGCTGTTGATTCTCTGCCTTTACATCCATTTAACACTGCTCACCAGGCCCAGTTGTTTTAACTGGAATACACTGGCTCAACCAAACTCTCATCTAATCACCTTCAAGAAGCCTTTGGCAATTCTACCTAGTTTAATTTAAAGCTTCCTATAGAATGCTACAAATTATTACTATTAATAATTATTTGTCTAAACTCTAATTCTCTGGCTAAAAATTCAAACTACAGCCCAAATCTGGAAGGTGAATGTGTGGGTAGGGAGAGGAGGTATTTTCTTTTCAAGGACACTGTTCAGTACCAAAAGCTTTCTGTATGGGAAGAAAAGTACTGAGTGCTGCAAGACACAACACAAACAACTCACTTATTGAGGCATAATCTGATTCAGGGAAAGGAAAACCATATTTCAGGAAAGAAACCCTCTGGGCCAGCCTTTTCCACAGGCAGCTCCCAGCCCCCTCTGCCCCGGAGCTGAGGTCAAACACTGATGATCCTGACGTGTCTCTGCTAATCTACCTAATCACAGCAGCCTGCCCCTGCTGCTTCCCAGGCTCCCTGCTCAGCTCCTCCTGCTCTGTGCCCATCAGCACCCAGAACCTCCCTGCAGCTCCAGCACACAGTCCCTGCCAGCAGCTCCTGCCAAGGAGTGTCTGTCACCACTGCTCTTGGACAGGGACCTGAGAAGTCAGGAGGAGGAAAAAAAAGCACCTTGATTGGAATTTCACATGTTGATTTAGCCCTCGTGAAGAAGGCACTGCTTCAAACAGGAGCTTCCAGGGCATTATGGACATTTTTGCTACAAGCTGCAGCTCTATTTAAGCATAACAAGCTTCCTGTAACATCAATCCAGCGTGGCCTTGGTGACAGATGCTGCAGATCACAGCCATACACCACGTTCTGCTTAACCAAATCTGCACTGCTCAATTAGGGCCAATTTGTTTAATAAAAATGAATTCGGTTTGACCCAGGCAGTCAGTCTGCAGGCACAGGGATACAATTCCACACTGCTGCATCCTTAATTGCTTCCATCTGAACAGTGCTGGGGATCCACAGCTTGGTCTAATGGGATGTTAACATTTATTTCTCCAAACTGGTATGAAATGGACACATTGGCCTTGGCAGGAGAGTGGAGGACAAGGCAGGGATGGGAATTCATCTGGGAAGCTTTTTACTTAAGGGAACAGGGGAGTATTATCACTAGGAATTCAACCTTTGGCTTTTTTAATATAAAACAGACAGTAAAGGTGCAAGTTATTTAAGTTCCAATTTTCCTAAACTCAGGTATCATTTCTGCTGTTTTCACACGTGGCTCTAATTCACAATCCTGAAAGCTGCCCTGTATTTTTAAAAACTGTTGTGTTCAGCAGCAACAAACCATCTGCTCCCTTTTCTATCCAAGCAGGATGCCCTGAAGAGGTTTCTCTGGGAAGGCTCTGGAGAAAGGTAATCTCCTGGATTAACCAGCAGAGTGTTTAACCATCTGAGCACCACAATATCCTGCCCCAGTCAGCTCTACCACAACAGGCAGCTGCATTCAGCACCACCTCACTGAAAATACTCAGATTAAACCTGGCAGGTTATTTATGGAAGTCAGCCTTAATGTTCTAAATACCTCCATGGAAAATTTAACCTTAGAAACACTAATTTGCTTTTCAGCTTCCCAAAAGAAACCCATCAAGTTTCATGAAACTGGTGATACCTTAGTTTCTGCAAGGTCTGCTGACCCTTTTGGAAGTTGTATTTAACTCATTAAAATGGCAAAGAGTTATTACAGCCAAGGGAAAAAAATCAATAGTTCTCTGCCAGTTTAGGGAATTAAATACTCACAGAACATCCCAAGTAATGTCTGCACTGAACAGGGTGACAGCAGATCTGGTGGCCAGAAGCAGGGAAGGAGGAATTAAACTCCATCTGATGCACTGCAGGATGCTGCAAAGAATGTCAGTGGAAGCTGGCAGTGAGGAGGACACATTTTTGCAGGAAAACATGCTGGGCTGTGAGGCAGAATGGAGGGTGGAGGTACTGACCCTGCTCACACAGACAGGAGTGCCTGGGACAACACTGAACCACCTCTGCTGGATTTAGGGAGGGCTACCTTGTGATAAAGGGATGGAAGGCTCATTCCATGGACAACAGCCACAGTATGTGGGTGTCATCAGCCTCTGAGCTCTTCTCATTTCCCTCCAGGGCTGAAGCACTGAGTATTTATCCCAGAACAAACCTCTGGAAACTGTAACCTCAACTCTCCCTTTCCCCATCTCCCCCTGTGTAAGTGACACAGGCACTGCTGTCCCTTGAATTTCCTTGCTGGAGGAAAGGCTGCTGCAGGAAGGACTTGTGGCTGTTCAGCTGCACTGATCAAAATCAAAAGGGGCACAGGACACCAAACAAGGTTAGCTTTAAAGGTCTCCACCTGGAGCACAATCTCCAGAATTCTAATTTTCTCCATGCCTGTATACTTCTCAGTTTAAGTTCCTAAAAATTAAATAAAATAATGAAATCACTCCCTGAATGGAAGTGGCAACACCCAGACCTGTACACAGGTAAAAACTGCATTACAGTGAACTGTCTGCACACAGTGTGGGGAGCCTGGTTGGAAACAGCTGCTCCAGAAAGTGAAATCCCTCTGTGAAGGAGAAAATCCACCTCCTGCTGACACAGTGAATGATACCCACTGGACACAGGACAATGGGAGGTTATTAACCTTAATGGGTATTGTTTGCAAAAGAGTTTGGTTAAAACCAGCACATAACACCCTCTCAGTCTTCCAAAAAATCCCCAGTAACACAGAGAACAGAGGAATCCCCAAAAGGGAAGACAAGAACCAGAAGGAATGACAGACAGACTCAGGGAAGTGCTGGACAGGAGGAGTTGCTGCTGTCCCAGCTCAGCCCAACCCTGCACATGTCAGTAACACAAACTATCAGGAATGCTGTCAAGCCCTCTACAATTAAGTTTTAAGAGCATATTAAAAGATGATTAAAGAGTCCAGCTTGGAAATGATGTTTTTCCAGCTCTTATAAAAATAATGTCTAGTTGATATTTTATTATACGACTTTAGGAAGCACTTGAGTATTTTAGGAAAGATTTGGATTCCACAAAGCATTGCTTCTAAGTAGTAAAATATAATGTTGGTTAAAGCTAAAATTCTGGCTTTGCAAAGATTTCCTGTGCAGAAAATTAACTTATAATAGCACCTAACTTTAGGTGTTAATTTAAAACTGAATTATTCTATACCAACCAGCATTTATCAGTAAAAGCCTAAATAAAAACACCGAGCCTGAAAGCACTTCAGTAAATATTGATTTGTCACAGAAAGGAAAAAGCACCACTGGCCTCCACATCCTGTCCATCTGTCTCAGAGTCACTTAGAGTTGTCCTCACAATCTGGTATTTTTCAAGGGAGGAAAAAAAACTAAAAGGGCGATGAGAGAAGCATACACAAGACTGTGTTACCACAAAAATATGAGGTGTTTTAGCCTTGGCTTCCTGAGGTAGTAAGAGATTTTTGTAGGAAACTTTGTTTCTTCAGCAATATTTTGCCTTTAAATGAGATACAAGAAATAAAAAAAAATCCAGAACTCACCTGGTGTCTATTTTGAATATTCTAGGGTAAGTGATAGCAATCTTCACACACTTCTAAAACTGATTCTCCTAAAGACAAAACAAAAGCAAATTAGTTGTTCACCAATTCTGAAGTTGAGGATTCATTGATAAATTATCATCATATTACTGGCAGTAAAAACACACAAGTGTTTTATAAATATTTGTATCACAAGTACCAAATAAGTCCTCACAATGTAAATATTTGTCTTTAGAATGATAAACTGTCGAAATAAATGACAAATATTTAAAAACACAGAGTCAAGGCCTCTATGGTTTGAACCAGAGCTTCAGTCTCTTCTCCCTAACTTTCATCATGGGAAAGACACACACCTACCCAGTTGCATGGAAACTCTAATAACCATTATCTATTTAAGACTTTGGACTTTTTCAACTTAGGCCTTTGTGAATATATATACTGAGAGCATGAGAAGCATGTTTTTCAAGTCTTGCTAATCTGTTGTGCTGTTAGAGAGAGACTGCAAAGCAGCTTAGCCAACAGAGCAGACCCCAAGCTCCGGCACTGGAGCAGCAGGCACAGCCTGCTCTGGGGAGCAGCACCAGCTCCTCCTGCCAGGACACATTTCCATCAAGAAAACCATGCTGTCATCCAATTTGGATTCCCTCATCCTGATGCAGATGAAAACCAGTCTCATTTTGGTGTACAAGGAGGGAGAGAACCTGAGGTGACCCAGCAGCACACTCGATCTTTCAGCAGTCAAGCTCCAGCATGGAAATAACAGAGCAAAGGGGCAAGAACAGCCTAGGAAATGTTGCATGGTGCTATAGAAAAAATCAGGGAAACTCACTGCAACAGATTAAAATACCTTTCTGATTAAGCAGGTGCAGGACACATCTAACCCACATCACCAATCACAAAGTCACTTATGCATTAGATGACTGAACAATTTAAACCTCGTGAGCGAACTTCAGAGCAGCTTTTACCTGGCAAGTCATCACTTAATTGCCACACAAACCCTTTCAACAGCTTTCAGAGAACCAGCTCTGAATGCACTTGAGAAATAAACTCCTCATTGAATTAATAATTATGCCTTTCATGGGCTGGAAGGTTCCAGCATGGCAAACAGAGATGTTGGGAATAAACCCAGGGAGCTGCTGGCATTGCTGCCCACAGCAGTTGCTTGGTGCCATCTGTAAGAAGCTGCTTGATCCAGCAACACATCCCTAAGTGGGTATGAATGAACCAGGCAACAACTCAATAATCAGCTTATTGTTAATGGATCTGTTTAGTTCCTTTGATAGGAAGCAGCAAAGGACTTTTCCTGAATAATGAAAGGCAGGGAGTTAAACTTTCCCACTCAAAGCCTGTGCAATACTAGGGAGGGGGTAACTCCCCAAGGAAAAATATGCTATTTTGTGAAGCTATAGAAGCTTCCAGGTTCTCTGCCCACAGCTTTCTTTATTAAAAATAATCCACAAGAACATTATTTATGCATTTATAGAAAACTGCAGATTGTTAATGGTGTTGGCAACCAGAATTATGGCTCCCTACCCAGATGAAGACCACCTCTAATTGTGCCACTCATTCTGTTTCAGACAGCAAGCCCAGATCCAAGTATGTTGACAGTCAAACTATGTTCAATTTATGGAAATAATATGAGTAGAACATAAAAGGAAAGGGGAAAAAAAAACAAAGTCCAAATGTAATTTGGAAGCAAATGTACTTTGAAAAAATGAGCTATCCTGCTAAGGTCAGAACTGGGCACATAATGATGTAAATATCAGACCATGATGTGTGGATAGAAGGTTCAAATATAAGATCCTGGCCCAAGCCTCATCAAAACTCCATCAGCAGAAAAGTCAGTATTTTTTACAGCACTTATATATAATAACCAGCCATGTAGAGACTCAAAATACACAGTCAAGTGTTGTCTTAATCTGGATGCAAGCAGCAATATTTCCTTCAGTCTCACAGCTATGCCAATACCAAGTTTCATTAAGAGCAGGCAGCCTGATTTACAGCTGAAAATAACCAAACAAGACAAAAATAAATTCCCAAGGAAACTGCTTCTTGTAAAAATCAAAGTACATGAGAAACCCATGCCAGGTACTTCTCATCCTCCCTGCCAGCACTGAGCCAGTCCAGCACCTCCCAGGGGTTCACTCCCTCATTTTCTGTTGCAACTGGCAATTCCAATTTAGTGACTCAGGAATGTTTTGATCTCCCCATCCAATCTCATTATTCAGCAGGCCAGATCCACTGACCCAGAGCTCTACATAATACCCTGCTTGTAATTACTTGTAAATATCTCCCCTCCTTATTACATGATATTCACAATCCAAACAAAAGCAGAGAAGATGAAAGGACAGATGCTGGAAAAGGAATGGAAGCATTCAAATCTACATCAGTGCATGACATCCAGCTCAACGATACACATGAGAAAGGAGGAAGTCTGGGGACAGGAATATATAACTGTCAAAGAATCAGAAAATACAGAAATGAGTATGAAAATTAGAAGAAAAAAGATTAAAGAATGATGAAGATAAAAACAAGCAAAGCCTCAAAAATGCAAACTGAATTCAGCAACACATCAAAACTGTGGTAAATTTTGTAACACAGTGGAAGAAATTTGCTTGGGGAGGTTGCATGCTCTTGCAACCATTTTGCTCATAGCAAACCAGCTCTTCCAGCCTTATTTCTCCTGCAAATTAGAACTCAATTTATGTACTGTTTTATCTTCGCCATACACTGGAACCATAAATCTGCTCAGCACCCTTTTCTCCTCTGCCCAAGAGACAGATACTGCCTTCTCCTTGCAGAAATCAGATATGTTCTCAGCTCTACTGGACAAGAAGCATGTGTGTTTCTTGAGAACCCAAATCTCCTCTGAGTGATGCAGGATAACTCTTTTTACTGAATAATTCTACTGATAGAATTGTCCCCATCCTGCTCCATATGTTGTTACTAGAAAGGGGAAATTATCTTCAGCATACATGGCTTCATAATCCATCTCCACCATGTACAGGAGCTGTATCATGGTTAGCAAGTATTATAAGAAATAAGGCTGCAATTAAGGTAAATTAAATAACCAATATACAAAATAGAAACTCCAAAGTCTTTATTTTCACATCCCTTCTTGCTTACATGACTTGCAAAATGAATCATTACTGGAAGAACAATGTGAAACAGCTGAAGGGAAAGCACTCTGGCTAACAAGTGCAAGCAGAAGACCACTACTATTTTAAAGCACTTTTCTTGGCCCTTAGCTGTCTTCAAATAAAGATTTTTAACCTATTAATCAGAGCACTAACATTTTATATTCCATTAAAGCATCCAAGAGTGTGTTCTGGCATTGCTTATATTTTTTATATCACAGCACAAAAGCCTTTCAGCTGAATTTTGCTATTCAGTTTGTGACCTTTTGATAAAGATCATGTGAGAGATCTCATATCCATAAAAACATTCTGTTTTAACATATAAGCCCTGATGGAAAGCTGAGTATCCAAGGAATTGATGTAAATGCATACATCTCCTGGAAAAAAAAAGAACTTTACTGTGTCCAAATCCATCTGCCTTGGGAACACAGGACAGGTCTCCTATACTGAAAGACTGTGACACTAAAAACTTCATTAAATTCTCTTTGAGTTCTTTTAAAAAACAGAAAAACACAGCTTTTAAATAATTGAAATCTGGAGCAATACCATTTTTCTGCTAAATTCAAGTTTGAAATTACTAACATCCACCACTGCTGACTGCAGGAGAGGTTCCACTGAAACTTGTGACAAACTTAACTACAGCGACACAGAGTTGTTTCTCTAATGAGCTTAGCAGATTAAAATGTAACCATTTAAGTCTGATTGACCAACCTGTTATAAAGACTTGTGACCTTTTACCCTACACAAGAGTAAGATTCAAACCTACCAAAGAAAGCTTTCCATATTAGGGGAGAAAATATGAAGTAATGGATTTGCATTTTCTGTCCTCTCTCCTCAATTAAAATAATTGCTCTAAAAACCTGGGGGGGGATGGGGTCAGTGGATTCCCTACTTAGGATTTCATTGCTCCTATTTAATCTTTCAGTAATAATGAATTATTGTTTATGACATCACAGCAGTTTATGTGCAGAGTGCAACATCACAAACTGCACATGGCAATAACATCTCCACATCTGCTTACTCAGTTAGTTAAAAATCTCTGAAAAATCAGCAGCTGTGTTTGCTTTGTTCATTATTACTTTTAATTTTTCCTCCCTATAAATAGTTTTTGAATCACTGTGACTACTCACTGCAAGTTCACCAGAACCAATCAGCCAACCCACAACATTCCCTGTTGGGATGAGTGATGCTGATGCCACTTTTCTGAAGAAATATCTTCAACTTCTGCATAGACATAAAGCCCCACTTCTGCTAAGTGGGTTGTATAAACTACATCAATAAAACCCCTTCATATTGTTAATGACTATATCAATATAGCCTAACCTTTAAAATATAAAAGAACTCTTGGAACAGATGGGTCTACTCACATAAAAATGAGATTTACATTATTATGTCACAACTGTAGGTAAGACAACTAAAGGTTTTTAAATAGAAAGAAAAAAAGAAGTCTATTGTCTTGTGTAAGAAAAGGTTGAGAAAATCACATCAGTTGTCAAAACATGAATCCCTTGGCAGACTGTTACAAAAAGAGAATTTAAGGAGATAACGTTGATCCAAGCAGCTCCTTCTTACAGCACAGGAGGCTTTTGCCTGGTCAAAAAGAAGGAACAAAGTGAGGTTACAAAGAACAGCAAAAAAGCCAAATAAGCAGTTTGAGACACAAAAGGAACAGAAAGGAACACATCTTTCAAATTGCAACTTGGTTGCCGAAGGGCAAGAAAAAGATCTATCCAAAATTAACTTGGAAGGGCAGGGGAAGGTAAGAGATGGAGGGGAAAAAAGTTCATTCCTATTTTCTTTTCCTATCAATTGTGAGGCAGATGAAAAGGTGAATGAGGGTTTCCCCATACACACAATTTAAATAATGTGAAAGTATGGCCTTACCAACTGCAAAACATGTACCAAAATTATTTTACACCTAATTTGGTGTTAGAATTGCTTTGTCATCAAATAAACACTCTTGGCAGTTTCTATCATGAGCAGTTTTTGTTAAAGACTTTGAAATGAAGACTTTATTTTACTAAGTAAAAAAAGCAAACCAGAAGACCAGTTTATGGCAACAACTGAAGGCAATACTCATATCCTCATCCTGATCTAAAATGATGCACTCTGGTGCTTCCCTTTTGAGAAACTTCACCTATTTTCAGATTATTAATCTCTGCTCTTTAATGGCTCTCTCCCACCAAACACACAAATCTTCCACTTAAAAAGTTATGAATAAAAAGGCAAAATAAGC
This sequence comes from Melospiza georgiana, assembly GCF_028018845.1. Lineage (NCBI taxonomy): Eukaryota > Metazoa > Chordata > Aves > Passeriformes > Passerellidae > Melospiza > Melospiza georgiana. The sequence continues at coordinate 6,654,783 of NC_080446.1, forward strand.
AGAATTGAACAGAACTTATGAAGATTTTATATTTTCCAGAAACAATCACAACGAAAGCTCAGAAGCAGAAAAGCCAAAATGTCTTTATGTGATTACCAGAAACCCAATGGCACTGCCTCTGTCAGAGCCTTTCTACTGCACAGGATATTAGGTTTTATTCTAAAAATTAAGCTTATTTATTTAATAATACAGGCAGAAAATAAACTTTCCCTCTCCCCCATTTACTTTTACCTCTTGTATCCAATCAGGTCCTCCAGCCTAAGGTGAAGCATAATTTATTCAAGCAGCACATGTATCCACTCAGTTAAGGTCCAAAGGCTTTAGTTCCAGAGATTATTTCCTCTGCAAAGTTAAAAAATTAAGCATATCTAAAGATCCTCACTTCTCCTAATTGCTCAACTGGATTTCCCCAGTTTTTGTGGAGGGTGGGGAAGAGACTATTTGTTTATTTCACTTCCTCACAGAAACTGAGCAATTGGTGTTGTAACAGATATTTTAGGCTTGAAAAAACAACCAAAAAACCCAAATAAAAACAAAACCAATAAAGCATCAGCAGGAGCAAGGGGTGCTCTGATTAGAAATGGGGCACAGGCTGTAGGGAAAACCCCTCTGACCACTGGGAGGGGTGAGCAAAACCCAAACAAACCAATAGCCCCAGAAACCATCTCCAGGAAATAGATATATATAGATATATATAGATATATAGATAATATAGATATACATAGATATATATAGATAAATATGTCATGGAAGACGTTCTTCACTTCATGCCACAGATTTCTCCCCTCTGGGTTGTGTCAGGTGTTACAGAAAATGGTCTAAAAGCCACAATGAGTTTCATATCTGCCCCATTCAAACCCCCAGCACATGGATATTCAGAAGCATGAAGGGGCTTAAAACCACAGAATTCCACAATAAAATCTGAACTGACCAGCACAACTTGTATTTCCCAAAACTTCTACTTGTTGTTTTGGCAGGAAAATTCAACCAAGTTCCTTTTGAAGGCTTGGTGATGCCAGAGGTGATGCCTTCACTGCAAATATTTCAGTTTCTTCTCAGTGAATTAAACCAGAGCATATGTCAAGGGGCAAACATACAAATAGTAAATCAGAGAAGCACCTTGGGATACAGAACACATTTATTCCCTACTGATCCCAAATTCATCCTTATGAATACAATGCTAATTGCTAATTGTATTGTCACAATATTCTTATAATAACCCCAGAATGATGCCCAGTACACCCCCTGCATGTGGGAGTCAGCTCTTTCAGCTGCAAATACCCAAACAAATCACAGGGCTGGACTAAAACCAGCTTTAATTTAAACTGGCATTCTCTCACAGAAGACAAACTCTTTGGTATTTTCTAACCATACAGTGTGGTTTCACCAACAAAAAGATTTATTTTATACTACTCCCCCACAAACCATAATGATATTTATTTCCCTGTTCTCTCACTCTGCATACATTTAATCTGCAGACTGCCTGATGAAGGATGTCCTCAGTTCCACCACTCAGTCTAGCAACAGTATTTCATGGCTGCTTAAAAAGGAAAAGAAAAAAAGAAAAGCCAATCCATAATTTAGAAATAATAGGGTAGCAAAGAATGTATCTGTCCTACTGATTTTCCCACTAACTCACTGGTGATTTAATAAGCAAAGACACAGCTTGAATTGCAGACCACAGACTTAGGTTGAAATCCTGACACGTCAGGAAAAACCATGTTCAGACTTTATTTGCAATTGAGTTTTCTAACACTGTAATTGGGCAAGAATTAAAATACATGTAGATTGTATACACTAGGTTTTCAGACAGAAGTCATATTTCAGAGGGCTTAGAACCAAAAGGCCACTTTTGGTTATACTGGGGCTTAATTTAACCGCATTATCAAAGGCCATTCCCAAGGCCTTTCAGTTTCAGCACAAAGTATGGAATGACCACATTTAGTCTTTTTTCCATGTAAATAACTGGTAATAAATTCAGAAACCCCTATGCATAGCTTTTGACTGATGTTTTTATTCCAGCCTCTGATTTTCACGAACACTGGAGCGTGACAGATGAATCTTCACTCTGCCTGTACCCCTGATGTGATGCCATCAGTACAATGTTAAACCAGGGTCATTCCTACATGTATTCCCCAAACCAAGGGTATGTCCTCCTGGAGATCCTTAACAGGAACAAAATTAGTTGTAAAATAGCACCTTTCCTCACTTAGGGTCATTTAAAAATAATATTTCATACATCTGCACATTTAAACAGCCTCAAAACAGCAAGAAGAGTGAAAGTCATCACAGATCCTTTTTAACAGCAAGAAGGACTCCCTGGCCTTTATATGGAAAACATCAAAAAACCAAGTCACAGGAAGAAATGTGGTTTTTAGATATGCTGCAGGAAACCAGGGTAAGGAGCTGTGCATTACAGGAGAAGCACAGGAGCTGCAGGGTTTTCATCATCCAGGATGTTGCACACAACATATATTCCATGCCAGGCCCCAGAACAAAGTCATGTTGGCTGCTGGCCCTGTCACCCAAAGCACTCAGGGAAACAGTAAGGTAGGCTTGAGAAATTACCCTGTGCACCTTTCCAAACACCTTCTGATTAATTCTGACTGCCTGGCTTTCCCAAATCAATTGTGAAAAGCCAATGCTCTTCCAATGCCAATTTAAAAGTGCAACAAGAATGAAGTGAGCTAGTATGGAAATCAGGAACTTTGTAGGAAAAGAAGAAGTGAGACTTCATTGAGGAAAATAAATATTTTCACTAGTTACTGTCCAGACAAAAATACTTCTATGGAACATGCATTTATTTTGCTATGTGATAAAAATGGTGTACTCCAAGCAAGAATGTTATTTCCCAGCATTAAAATGAGTGCCTTCAGAAGGACTGACTGACCAGTGATGTGTCAAACCAAACACCAAAATGATAAAATAAGTTTTCTAAAGAAAAGACATGCTTCAGACCCTATTTCTCCTTCACTACTCACACCAGAAAAACTCCAAGACACACCTCAGAACTGTACAAATGGAGAGAGCAGGGTCCCTGTGCAACAGAACTTGTTAGGAAACACATGGAAAATATTCCTCAAGTTCTCAAACAACAGCTGAGAATGGACCAGGAACTTAAATCTATTCACTGCTCTGAACAGTAACTGAATCTGGCTTTTAAATTCAATTTAAAACAGGAACATTTCTGGTTATAGCCTCCCAGAAACAGGTCACCTCAGATTTCACTGGATTTCATGGTCCCTCCCCTCCTCCTCAACGACAGCAGGTGAGGAGATGCCAGGGAGTGCTGGGGGCAGTGGAGGATGCAGGACCTCCAACCAAGGTCTCACCAACCACTCCAAACCTCTTCCCCAGCTCACCACACCCACCAAGGGCCCCTGCCCAAAATGCCACACAGATCAGGTCAGGTGAGGTGTGTCAGATGGGTCCAGTGTGTCACCTCAAAGCTGTCACCAGTCTGACCTGGGACTGCAAAGGGATAACTCCAGTCCCTGCGGATGCGGACTAGAGCAGACCTTTAAAAAACCAAACCAAGCACTGCTTCAATTCCCTGTCCAGATGATTTCACAGGGATCCCACATGGCCTTTGTGAAAGCACATGAGCACTTATTAATTTTATTCCCCTTCCACCTGCTTTTATCACAATGTCACATGTCTCCCAAAGGCAGACTGCAGCCCAGGCTCTGAACAGGATCTTACAAATCCCATTTTGTCATCTCATTCCCTTCCTGTACTTCTAACTATCAGAAGCAAGAGCACCAGCTTTCATAATGACCTTTGAACTACAGAGAAGAAAAATTCAGACATTACTTAAAATATTTTAAACAATAGATTAATTGCTTACCCTCAGGAAACTCTGGAAGCAAATGAAATTACAAATATCTCATTTGGTGGGGCCTAGCCTTGGTGGAAGGAATTTCCTGCACCTGGCACATTCAAGATTATGACAGATATTACTACTAAAAACTGCCCACAACATCTGGAGTTTGGATCCCAAATTCCCCTCCTATCCACAAGCAGCTTTAAACATAATCATGTAAATGTCCATTCAGGGACATTCCAGTAAATGTCCCTAAATCCTCAAGACATGAGAAGCAGATACATAAAGAAAATTCTCTGACAACTGACCCAGGCAAAGGCCTACATAAATAAAACTGCACAGCAACAGAAAAACCTGCTAAGATATAAAATAAGTAATGGCAGATGGAATGGAAAAGAATATTTTCATTTGAAGTACAGCCAAAAAATTAAAGACATAAAAGGGGAAATGCAAAGAGAAGACCTCTGTGAGTTTCTGCTTTTTGGCACTGCATCATAGGTCACTGTGATGACATCAGAGAACTCTGGGCTTCTCCTGTGCCCCTGCAAAATGTGAGCAATCTGTACATTCACTTTTTCTACAGATTGTTCCTTAAAAGTCACAAAGATTCAGAAGTCCTGACACTGAACACAACTTTAGTAAGACCCAGATGAAAACCAAGGAAGTGAAGTTCCCTGCATCCAAAGCAGAAGCAGGATGGTGTAAGTGCTCAGATATATAAATAAATAAATGTTCTCAAAGGGAAGAGGAAGCCCCAAAAGCAGGAGGGGAAAATGTGGGGTGCTGGTGGATCCCTGGTTTGTGCTTTTCTCTCACTGGTATTAGATACTGCCTGTCATTGCAACCACTGAACTGTTTACTTGCATCATCCACTGGTCAGAAGCCACCAACACAGAAATACCAGTTAATGAATGCAGACTTATGTCACAAAACAGAAAAAAAGGTTCCTTAGTGATGCTTGGGTAACAGGTAAGCAAATACCACCAGGTTTTTTGTTTCTTCAACCATTTGCCCAACAAATTTTAGATTATGGCATTGAAGTATATTAAAAAAAAAAAAAATAAAGAGCCCCAGTCTTTCATTGAGAAACTCTATTCTCATTTACAAAACCCTTGAGCAGATTATGAAAGAGGAGATGGCAGCTGCAAATTAAACTCAGGCCTAGAGGACTCGTTCTGTTTGCACCCCTGTGCACCACAAACCTTCCATTTTCTCCTTTCAATACTTGCACAAGAAGATGAGAAACTTGCACCCAGAGGAAAAAAGCACTTGGATTTTACTGAATTTGGCCCTACAACACACTGGCTCTGAAAACATTTCACCATTAATGAAAGAGGCAGAAAAAGGCTTTAAAAAGGCACATTTCAGTGCAATGCAGATACAAAGTAAGAGGAATTAGAAGCAGTTGCCAGGAAATAAGAAATTTTAACATATGTTAAAACAATCTTATTATTTAAGCAATCTTGATGCGCCTTCTGGAACACAAGTCTTTCTATCAGTTTGCATGGCCTGAAGTAGGAAGCAAAGTGCCTCTGAAGGTAAAACATGCACTTTCCAACCACTGTGCTTTGTATGTTTTTATTGATTAAGACAATATTTCAACTGAGCCTCTAAGGAAATCCTAAGATATCACAACATTCAAACTCCTTTCTTTCAAGACTGAAAGCAGCCACTGGTTAACCAACCATCATCACCACAGAGCTCCAGTACTGTTTAATTCAAACTACTTCAATCATCAGAGCACCTGGAAAACAACTTCTTCAGGTGAAAAGGAACAGTGCAATCCTTCACACTGGTCCTGGGCATTGGTGATGCTGTGATGTTCCTCATCCCTCCCTCTGGATTCTGCCATGACCCAGCTGTCCCAAGGCCCAGGTGGGCACACCTGAGACAGGGGACAGGCTCACTGCAGGATTCTGTGCCATCTGCTGAGAAGGTGGGGGCACCTCACAGAACCCCAGGCCACACACTCCTGCTCCTGGAAAACATCCTTCTCCTCAGGCCAGTGGAGAGCAACAGAAGACCCTCATCCTCCCAGGCAGAGGCAAAGCCAAACAAAGAGGACTTGCACAGCTTGAAAGCAAACTGTGAGGGAAATCAGTTAATGTAGTAAAACTACCTGAAATGAATCCCTGTTTGTGGTTTGACAGGAGAGCAGTGAAGGTGCCAGCAGATGCCAGTTTGCATGCTCTGGGGAGGTACTGGAGTGCTCAGTCTGGGCATAAGCTCTGCAGAAAAGTTCTGGCAACCCATTTCCAGACATAGTGAAAAATATTTTGATCTGGTTATTAACATTAACAATACTTATAAAAATATTGCAAACTGGCAAACTGATAAAAGAGAGAAATATGGCAAATATCAGAGGCAGTTACAGCACTGTTGTTCTAAGTCAAGTTGTTCAGTGGATAGACAGGATTTGCTGAAGGCCCTTCCAGCCTTCAGTTGTACCTGCTTTCCCAGGGAGGATATTCTGACAATTGAGTTCATAAATTCAAAAAATAGTCAGAACAGCAGCTTTTATATTTAACCTAAACCATGATTTCTTAAGTAATCCACTTAGGTTCCCATTTCATACTCCCCATCACACCGTTCAACAGACAAAAATCCTTCTTGAAGCTCACCATGAGAGCAACTACACTGAATAACAGCATCAGTGCTGACAACCACCACCTGCCAAACACAGAACCTGGGAGGCCAAGGGATCTCAACATCAACTCTTGGGCTGTTGGAATCCCAGAATCCCAGACTGCCTTGGTTTGGAAGGGACCTTGCAGATGATTTAGTTCCACTCCCCTGCCATGGGTCAGGACACCTTCCACAAGGCCAGGCTGCTCCAATCCAGTCTGGCTTTGAACACTCCAGGGATGGAGCAGCCACAGCTTCTCTGGGCAACCTGTGCCAGGGCCTCACCATCCTCACAGGGAAGAATTCTTCCCAATATCCAATCCAACCCTGTCCCCTGTCAGTGAAGCCATTCCCCCTTGTCCTGTCACTCCAGGGGCAGGAGTCACTTCAGTACTGGAGCCTTCTCTTCCCCAGGCTGTACAACCCCAACTCTCTCCACAGCAGAGCTGCTCCAGCCCTGGGAGCATCTTCATGCCCTCCTCTGGACTCATCCAGCATGAAAGTTCTTAAGCCACACTCTGGTACTGCTCCATGTTTCCAAAGTATGAGAATCCAACCTCCCTTGCTGCCTCCACGTGCTGTGAGAAGCTTGTCCATACCCCAGGTGCATTCCAAGCCCTGCTCCCATCACCTGCAGCTCAGCAAGCCTCTGGCAGGCTCCAGCCATCCTGGGCAACTTCCCTGCTGCAGCCAGGGCAGTGATGGTGCCACCTCAGCCACAAACCAAAGCAGCTGCCCACAACCCACTGCAAACTGGGACAGGGTCCCTGGGCACTGGAAAACACTGAAACAGTGTTTATATATCCTGGGAATAATCAACACCAACTATGGTCTACACCAGGAGCCAAAACACACTACCAAACATTACTTTTTTCAGGCACTCACTAATAAAAGATGGTTAAATATAGCACAAAGCCACTCTGGGAAGGAGGGGAATCTTCCACTTGAGCCTCCAGCCTGCAATTTATCAATGCAATATATCCAAAAATTAGGAGGAACATGACCATGTTGCAGCATCTCTCCTTTCATTTAAACACTGTGGACAATCCCTAAGACAAAATAAATGAGGGAGGGAGAGAAGTACTTATTTATGCTCACAAAAAGCTGTTTGGCTGAAAATCCCATCTCCAAAGCCTGAGTTCTCCACAAAGCAGATTCTGCACTGCCAGCAACATGACGAATTTCTCCAAAGCCCTTAGAGCATGGCGAGAAAACCACAGGAAGCTGCTCAATAAAAATAAACTTCTTTTCATCTCACACTCTATATATTAATGTCAATTTCTCTTCCACTCCAGCTTCTGTTTCCCTTCTTGTCTCCCTCCCAGCACACAGCATACTTGATTTATTAGAACTAATTCATTAAAGCAAATTAATTTGGCATCTATTTCTCAGGATCCCTTAGTCAGATTAGGATTCTATCATATTCTACCAAAAGCAAACAAAAATGCAAACACTGATCCTAAGCAACCTGAAACCAACAGATGCCTGAGAAGCTGAAAACACCTCTAATGAAATTGCAGTCAAAAGAATAAATTCCACTTCAAGGAGGCTGCTACAATTCAAGAATTTAAATAGGTCCAATCCTGACGCATTTCCAAAGGAAATCCTTGCAGCTCTGCATACTTTGGAGAGCTTAATTTACCCAGAGAAATGGGTGAACCACCACTGCTCAGCCACTGGGTGACTGCGGCCTGCAAGTTTTTGCTTCAAAAGCAGCAGACAAACACAGTATTTAAGCACACACACAGCGTTTCCCTTTCCTGGTGATAAGCTGGCACGAGGCAAACATCAGCAAGGAGAATTGGATTATTTCACACCGGTCTGAGATGATGCAGAAGATTTATGGCCTTTTTTTTTTTAAGCCTTACAGCAGCACAGACAGCTCAACAGCAACGTCTCACAGCGCACAAAAATTAACACCCCAATGAAAACAAACCTAGAAAAGATAAAAGTCTTTGGATTTCCCTCTTATGTCAGACAGAATGGCCTTCACCTTGCTCCCCAAGGAGCACGGGCTCCATCAGTGCCCACACTCCACTAATAACCTCAAGGCTTTGTGTCACCGGTGTGGAGCAGGCAGGTATTGATACAGCACAAAAGCAGCAGCGAGGCGCTATCAGGGAATCCGCTGTCTCGTTCGGTCCATTCCGTATCTCCAGAATTACCTGACCGGAATTCTTAATTTGAGAGCCAGAAGACACTGCACGAATAAACAGAAATATGCTGCCTATGCAAGTTTCACGTTATAAAGGCTGGATTTGCTTCCCGCCGCCGGTACGTCATTCATTAAGCACCTCATCAGTCGAGCGGCTGCTAATTATTTCGATAAAAATTAAGCAGGATAACGTAAGGAAAGGGAAAGGAAAATCACCCCGGCTTCTGGAGCAAGCCGGAGTGATTCACGGCTCCCACACACAGAGATGACTTTCATTTGGAATTCACCTTCCCAGGCCTTTTGTTCGGGGCTCTTTTCCCCTGCTCCGCGGAGCGGGGGGGCGCGGGCCCCGCACCGGCACCGGGGACCGGGGCGGGGGCTCCCGGGGCAGGGGGGCTCCCGGGGCGGGGATGCTCGGCGGGCGATGCCCTCGGGCAGGGAGATGCCGGCAGGCAGGGAGATCCCGGCGGGCACATCCCCACCTTCCCCCGGTCCTCCCGCCTCGCCTCGCCGCACCCCCCCCCCCCCGCCACCGCCACCAGCTCCATCTTGGCCTCCGCCCGCGGCCCGGCCCCGCCGCGCTCACCTGCGGCCCGCGGGCGGGCGGGCGGGGGCCGCACAGCCCCGGGCGGGCGGGGGCGGCCCCGCGGGGCGGGGGCGGCTCCTCGGGGGCCTCGCGCGGGGCCCGGTCGCGGCGGCGCGCGCGCTCCGTCCTCAGCGCCGGTGCCGCCGCCGCCGCCAGACACCGACCGGGACCCGGCCACGGGAGGGGGCGGCGCCGGCGCACTGCGCATGCGCGTCCCCGACACGCAGCGCCCCCGCCGTGCGCGCGCGCGGGCACGCGGCCGCAGCCCCGGGAGCACGCGCGGGGATCCCGATGGGAACGGAGGGGGCGGGGACGGGAGGGCGAAAAGCGGGAGGAGAGCGCGGCAAAAACAGAACTTCCCTGACCGGGAATCGAACCCGGGCCGCGGCGGTGAGAGCGCCGAATCCTAACCACTAGACCACCAGGGAGCGATGGTCGTGTGAGGTTCTCGTGTCTTTCATGCACTACCTCCTTGGCCAGGCAGGGACAGTGACACGATGGGACCGGTGACTGTGGCACAGGGAGCGGGATCTGCAGTGGGGCTGGCGGCTGCGGCACAGGGATCAGCGAGGCCGGGGCCTGCGGCACAGGGATCAGCGAGGCCAGGGCTGCAGCTCCCCATAGGAGCTGGTGACAGTGGCACAGGGAGCGCTGGGTCGGGGGCTGTGACGCGGGGATCGGCGGGACTGGGGACAGAGGCACGGGGCTGTAGGACAGTGAAGGAGCCGGAGGTACGGAATGCAGCAGCGCACAGAACACGGCCAGGCCATCACTCGTGGTCTGCAGGCTGAGGGTTCAGGGCGCTGTCACTCAGCCCGTGCTCGCACAGCGACCCGCAGAGTGCCTGGGCAGCACCTTCCGAGCATCCCATCCCATCCTGCCACCCACCCAGCCCCACAGCGCCCCTGGGCTCCTCAGGAGCTCACTGGAGAGCCTGTTCCCTTTAACGAAAACGACTCCTTACAATCAGGACAAATGAAGTATTTAAGCTCATGAGCCTGTTTTTCCCAGTCGGTCAAGTTTCCTGGCTGTTTCCTGGGAAACACGGCTATTTCCCGGTGTTAGGTAAAAACACAATTTCCACCCATCCAGTGCGTCCTGGAGCAGGTGTGGCTGGGGTGGTGGCTTCAGGAACACTGGTTCCGTCATCATTATCCCTCCCATCACTCCTGCTGCTGTGTGGCTTCTCCGTGAGGCTCTAATGGCCTTTCCCGTCTGCTGCCTCTGACTCACGTTTTAAAGAAATGAATGATGATGGACCCTATTTGCCAACAGAGTCATCACCATGAGTCACACACCCACACCATCTCCTTGCTTCAGCTCCATGCCCAGCCCAGCTCCTGCAGCTTTCCCTGTCCAAAACACCAGCCACTTGTGGGGCTCCCCAGCACTGACCTTGGATCTTGCACAGAGTCTGCACCCAAGAGGAGATGCTGAGCCCACCCAGCACCCACGGAGGTGCAGCAAGTGGGCCCAGGCTGGCAGCTTGGCTCTGGACACTGCCCGCTCAGCCAGGATGAGCACAGGCTGCTGGAGCGGTTGTGCAACCCCTCTCAGACCACAAATCTCAAATTCCTTAAGAAACACTTGCAGTGGTTTTGGCTGAGGGTTCAGACATGGTGCCAGCAGGGAAAAGTGGCTCCTTCCTGCTTTTTGCAGTTACTTACTTTTTGATTCTGCTGTTTATCTGCTTTGTGGGATGGAGCCATCTGCCCTCACCTCAGCCTGGGTGCTCCCAGCAGTATCTCTCCTCCAGGATCAGGTCTCACACCAACCTGTCAGTCCTTAGCCCCACTTGGAGAGATGTAGTTTTATCTAATGAAGTCATATAGGAACAACATCCCCAACCTTCAAAACAAACACCCAAACCCCACAAATCCCAAACCAAACCCTCATCACCAAGGAGACGTCCCAAGCCTAGCTGGGCATCCTTCCTGTGCAAACAGCACACTGAGGAGCTCAGCTGGCCTCTCCACAACCTATTTGCCTGCTCTGCACTTCCCTTTTAAACTTGGAGACAGCAGCTCCAGCCACCCATCCACAAGTCCCCCATGCTGTGCTGTTTGAGTGCCAGAGCTTCCATGGAGGTGACTGATTCCCTGAGGTACCACAGTGTCAGGCCATGTCAGCACCCCAGCTGCAGCTTTTCCATATTAGAAATTTCTCCAGCCTCAACTCCCCCTGCCAAGGTTACTGCTGGGATTGCAGCTCCATGCTCCCAGCTCAGGAAAAGGGCATGAGGAAGTCTGGAATTCACCTCCAGCACCGGCCATGGAGTTTGCAGCACTCCAGCCCAGAGGAAACAGCTTGGGAACAGTGTCCAGTATCTTGGAAAGGAAACATCAGATTGTAAATATTATTTAGCACATTCCTTCATGAGAGAGCACCCAAAGAGCCAGCAGATAAGCCAGAGGGATATGATGGAATATTTCACTTGCTTCTTGCCTCAGGCTGCTGCAGCATTTACCTCATGAGTTCATAACAACCACTCAAGAGAGGATTTCAGTGCTGTTAGAAAAAGACAAAGACATTCACCCCATTTTCTCCCAAAGGAATTCTTTATTGACACATTTCCTCAGTCTTTATCTTAAAGAGAAACAGTTCCATACCCAAACTCCTGCAGTCCCCATTTCACTGGCTCTGTTCCTCACAGTTCCAGTCAAGTGAGGAGTGCCTGTGAACGACACTCTACACTCCACCTATGGCCTAGTACATCTGCCCACTAACATCTCATCCCACATCCCCAGGTCTGCAGAGGGAGGGGAGCAGGGGTGGGGGAAATGGAGATTTATCAAATCAGTGTCAAAACTTGCTTCTTAAAGGGTCAGAGGCAGTTCAGTCCCTCCAGGGTGATTAACCACTAAAACTACCCAGATATGTACATAAGTTTAAAGACCTGAGTAAGTCCCACTTCGCCTCTAAGGCACAGAATTGCTCACTCTAGGTATTTCTATGTGGAGGCACCTTGCCTAGAATAAGATCAGGCCTCTAGGAGAAAACTTGGAATTTGTCAGCTCCTGAGCAATGAAGTTGGACATCAAAAGAGCAAAACATCCAGCCCCTGGTGGGACTGGGTGAGCTCCATGACTCTCTGCCAGTTTTGTAAACTAAAATTAGAGCTGGGGCTTTCAACTGAGAAACCCATCCAGTCACAGCCAGATGTACCAGCTGGAGGAGCCCTCAGAGAGCAGAGCAGAGTCCCTCCAATGGTATCCATATTCCAGCCTTCAGAAATTCCTCCTCCAAGAATGAAGGGATAAGCTGAGAAGGGAGAAGCAAGTTTCATACACTCGGGAAACAGAGTGCACCACTGAATTTAACACAAGAACTGGCTTTATAAACATGCTGCTATGACTGCATGATGCAAAACTCCAGTGCTCAACAACCAGCTTTAGAACCCTTGCAGTCTCCTCTACAGAAAACAAATCATAAACAAGTAAAGCATAAGTGATGTAAGGCTTGCAGTTCAGCTTCAGAGTCCAAGGGAGCTTTGCCCTAATATGCGAAAGCTTTTTTTTTTTGTTTGTTTTTATGCTTTATTTCTTTAAAGTTCATTGCATTTAAAAATAAAGATTCTTAGTTTTGTTAAAGCTAGAGCATTAGTGTAACAACGAGGCAGCTGCTAAGTGAAGTTTACCTTTTAGGAGCCCAGAAAAAACCCCAACTGTTTACCCCATCTACCCAACAGCTCCAATGAGAGCCAGAGAAAACAGTAACAGGAGAAGCCTGGGAGCTCCCAGAGTAGCCCACACAGAGAACAGAGCCAGAAGCTGAAGCTAAGGTGCCCAAGCACTTGGCTTCTCCAGTTACTGCCCTCCTCATGCTGCTCAGGGCCGTGTATCTGCTCCAAGCCATGTCAGACAAAGGAAAACTGTTTTCATCCACAGCAGTGGCATTTCTGAGCTACTTTAAGGAAACTCCAGCTTACACGCTCTCCCAAAAGGACAGCAGTGATACATTTAATCTACAAACTTTAGTGTAAAATATTATTTGTGTACAAAACTTTGCATTCTCTTTATTTGACTTGGATCCAGCAGCAGTGTCTATGAATGAAAGATGGATCTCTCCAGACTGGCTCTCAGCCCCTTCTTGGATTGGCATGTTGTTGCTGTGGTGAAGGTTTGGGAGGGAGGGGGCTCTTCCAGTTGTGCACAGCTGTGCAAAGCCACATCCAGGCCTAGAAGGGAGCGTTGTCTTGTGGAGGCTTGTCCCCAGCTCCAGAGGGGGAGTGCAGGCCGTCAGCGCTGTTTTCCCTGCTGCCCACCACGCGGGACTGGAAGGAGAGAAGAGAGTGAGGACACCAAGAAAGCAGCACTGGGAATACCAAGTCAATTCCCCCTTGTCGAGGTCACCTACTGTAGCCAAGACTTCACATATCTGAGAGGCCATTTGCCCGAATACTAGTCTACAAGAAAAACATTGCAGAAATTAAAGTTTCTGCACAAGGCTTCACTCTCTGTGTTTACAAGACAAAGCAGACTGTTACCTTTATGGTCCCAACTCTATCTTCAAAGGACTTGAAGGTTGCAGAATTCCTTGAAGAAAGAAGAGGGGAGAAAACAAACAACAAATCAAGACAAGTTAGCTCTTAACCATATCAAATGGCTTGGTGTGACTGGGCTCTGTGGCCATTCCCCTGCAGTGACACCATCACCCAGAGCACTTCCAGCTCCTCACAGCCCTTGGCACAAATCTCTCAGGCACATTAGGCATGAACACCACATCCAAACTCTGAAGGAAAACATTTATACCACATGCAGTCCACTCAATTGCTCAAGCTAAAATGTTGAGGGAAACAAGTCCTAGTTTACTGGGGAATCAAGGCCCATTTAAGTAGAGAAGAAAACAGCTCTTAGCTTTAAAAAATTTCCAACTAAAACATTTTGATTTAAACAGTGGAAAGGGAAAGCTGAGGAAGCTTAAAACAAAGGCTTCATTTTCCTGTATCACATCCCATGGAGAGGAAGGGGAAGGGCCATGCACCTGCACCTATCAGCAGTTTTATTTCTACAGGGGTGATCATTTGCATCAGGAAATGCTCACAAAAATCACAGCTTAATAAATTAATCAGAGCATTTCATATTTCTAGCAAAGAAAACCAGGTCAGCTGTTTGACAGCCCAACAAGCTGCTTGGCTGGCGAAGGATTCCAGGGAGTGCTCTGTGCTGAGCATCCAGACCAGGCAATTACTCATCGAGCTGCTCCCCCGGGCCAGGCTGCGGGAGCGCTGGGAGATGACTCGCCTCATCTCGGTTATTTTTGTTCCAAGGCATTGCTTTAGATTTGCAGCCATAGAACAACCTCTGCTGATCTGGAAAGAGGATGAACAGAGAGAGTTCTGTGGGCTTGTCCAGCCCTGGCAATTATTTCTCTGGCAAGGAGATCACCAGCTAAGGGAAGGCTAAGGAGAGGGTTCCTGTTAGGATTCACCTCAGTGTCAGCAATGGCTGTGCCATACATTGTGGCAGAACTGTAATCCTGCCCTTCAGTGACCTCTGAAAGCTGCAAGCTTCAACCACACTTTGCTACAGGTGCAACACTTCACTTAGTCCAAGAAAAGACAGGTGCTAATGACCTTAAGAGATATTAAAAAACCCTTTAAATAATCAAACTGCAGGCCGTGCTTAATCCATGCTCAGAGAGGGGCCTGCTCGAGGAAGGAGCTGGTTGTCCCAGTCAGAACAAACCCCCCAGCAGTGATGGAGGCAGCTGTTCCCCCCAGCCCCACTCAGGAGACACAGGCAGGTGCTACATTACCTCATGGCTGGCATACTTATCGAGTGGCGGATGGAGTAGCCGCTGCACGGAAGCGTTTGGGACAAGGAGGAAAAAGTTAACAACAATGTGACACCGTGCAAAAGCAGCCTAACCCCACACTCACTGTCCACACACAGGTTGCTGTGGGCAGCCCAAGTGGTAGGAGCCAGCCCTGTCTCCCCTTATTTAACAGCTGCAGCCCTGAGTTCAGTTCCCCAGACACAGCATAGCCAGTATTTAACTGCAACTGTGATACAAAAGTCAATGCCAGGGCATTGGTTTGTGGCAGATTTCTCAATCTGTGTCAAAAGTTTAGGCAAGGCTTAAATAACCAGCTTCCCCTTTAAGGTCTGCAAGGGCCTGGCACAGAAACAAATGCTCTTTTAGAGCCTTGAAGAGTATCTTACCTAAGGGAATGTGAGATGGAGTGAGCCCTGGGAGAGGCCACGGGCAGCAGAGAGAAAAAGGAAGGAATGGTCAGAAACTTGCACAGAGATAAACACCAAATGCAGGGACACGGTCACAGAATCATGGGACAGCAAAGTCAACTACCCAGGAGGAAGCCTCTCAAAATAAATCACAAGAGTAAACAAAAAAAAAGCTTTTCATTAACTCCAGAAAAGCTAAAGTGTTTCTCAAAGAGCAATAACAGCACCTACATCAACTTAGAAACCAGCTGGGGAGGGGAAGGAGTAGATGTGCAACAGAAAACCAAAACATTTTTGCAACATCTATTGCTTTCACATGTTCTTTTAAGCATTTTTTCCTAAACTGAAGGTTTTACCAAGCCCCAGCTATATTGGTAGAGATACCTCCTTCCCCATTTCCCCCTGTGATCCCTCATACAAAGACAGCATTGCTCAGACTTCTGGTGAGGACTTGAGTAAGGGCAACCTGCAATGGATACCTGCACTTCATCTTGCCAAGCATGCAAATCTCAAAGTTACAGTTCAGAGAACAAATGCACTGCAGGTTATTAAAGAGAAGATTAAAGGTATCATGTTTACCCTGTAACTTGCTTGCCCATTTTCAGGATGGGACTTTGCAGCGCAGCAGCATCTCAGCAGTCTGAAACAACAGACTGAGGTTTCCTACTTCTATTAGGAAGATTACCAGGATGCTCTAAAGGAGCTTCTCCTGCCAGAGCAGTGTTTTATTCCACTTAAATATAATTCTTCTGCAGTAGGAAGCAGTCATGGCAAGCTGGATGTGAAGTACTTGGCAATGAGTATAAGGGCTTTTCCTGACAGCCAGAGTGAAGATGTTGGGCTCTGTGGTTCCATTTCCCCATATATCCAAGTCAGCTGTTTTTGGCAGGGTAGATGCCTTGAAATGCTGCCTTTGCATGTGAAATATATTAACTTTCTACTTACTTTTGCTTAAAGGAGAACAACACAGACAACACATCCATGCACCATGCTGCTCCATACAGAATACCACAAGCACTGGTTCCTTGTTCAGGATCTTGGCCTGGACCTAGCAGAAACCCTTCTCCTTCCATAAGGACTGAAAGTTTACATAAATTCCAGAATCTGCAGGCCCTTTGGGTTCAGGCTAACACTTCACAATGAATTTGCTCGTAGCATTATGTACAGCAGCAAACTTCACCAGACACCACAAAGTGCACAGGTGGACACAAACCCACAAAGCAACAAAAAGGAAACACTTCCAATTTTGCAGTTTACTGGCATCAGTAAAATGCAGGAACAGAATGTCTAAAAGCCAATTTACTTTTTAACTGTAGGTGGAGATAACAGAGACATCTGAACAGGCCAAGATTTGAAAAAATCCCACCCACTAAATACATTTCCTCCCCTCAGAGCAATCCAGTCAAGCATTAATGCAGCAAGCACAGTTACAACATTAACTTCCCAAGGTTACAATCCACACACCAAAATTATTTTGACCTGAATACAGCATGTCTAAAGATTTAACATATTACTTGTATTTAAAAACAATTTGGCCCAAGCATTTTAATGGAATTAGGCCCACACCCTGGAAGCTCTGTCCCATCCATCAGGCCCTCCTTGCATTTATCAGCCAGTGAAGGCTGACTAAACAAGGAAATCCCCTCTGTTATCTCAACACTTCCAGTGCTGGAAAATAAACTCGCTTTAGAAGTGAATTTGTAGTGTAAGAAGGAAAAAACCAGAGTACAGTAATGGAGGTCAGTGTGGGCTACAAGGCCTGTAAGAGAGATTCTCTGGGAACAGAGATCATCCCACTGGTTCAGAGCAGTGATCACAGCAATACAACAGACTTCACTCCTTGTCAGCTCTGATCACATCCCAGAACACCAGAGTTCACCTGGCAAGGGTGAAAAGTGGGACAGCTCCTGCAAAACCTTATGCTCAGAGTTAAAGCTTCTTCAGTATCAGAAAAAGGAACGCTTGGATGCAGCAGAGGAGATAGAAGTCTGTTTATATGTGCAGAGAAAAACTAAAAGTCTTAAAGAAAAAAATCATTACTGTGTTCCCCTCAGGGCCACATATACAAATCCTGCTGAAATAACTTTGGCAGGGATTCCCAAATGATAAAAACAGAAGCTGCCTGTATTTCATAACACCTCACCCAAGGTATTAGCTATAAAAAGGAATGCAGATGTTGAAGATGAGAAAAACCATTGCTGCCAAGGCCTGGCATGTCCCTGAGCCAGCTGTGACAGTGACTGTGCCAGGCCAGCTCTGCCTTCAGGAAAGCACCCCAGCATCCCCTCCCTCCATCACCTGCTCCTGGGATGGCACAATCACTTCAGCAGCTGCATGACCTGCATTCTCCCAGCTCAAAAACAACAGGCAGGACCAAGCCTGTCCAAACAGCTTCTGCCTGAGGCAACCCCAGTTCAGGAGTTCCCCCTGTGGTCCCAAAAAAAGCACAGTTCCCATTCCTTTGCTGCAATAGCCCAGTCAGACTGCAGAAACCAGGCCCCAAGTTCATTTATCAGTTTGGCATAATGTGTTCCCACCACATCTTGTGCCAGTATCTGTAATCTGCTGTCATTACATGAAAGTCTCTTTTTCCATCAGACTAGGGAGTTTCCAGGAAAGAAAAGTTACAACTTGAATGCTGGAAAGGGTACGAAGCCAGCTAGTCCTCTGCCAAATTCAGAGATGTGAGCTTCTGAAAACACCAAAAAACACCCTCCAGGAACACAGTAACTAACTCACTGAGGACAGAACCAGAATAAATCAGGACTATGTGATCAGAGGCCAACAAGTTCTTACCACTCAGATACTCCCGGCCACAGTGGAATAGGAAATTCCCTACAAAGAATGACAGCTACCCATTCAATCCAAGGTCTGAGACAGCAGGTTAAATACAAACTCTAAAAATCCTTCCTTAGTAACCTAGACAGGCTCTCAGTAACCTAAAATTAGCTCTCAAATCGAAGAAAAACATGGTCAAGGGATTCTGCATGAAAAATGTGGATGTTACCATCAGTGGGGAAGAAATCTTTGGCTTAACGTTTTGTAGAAATCTTTAGTTTAAATCTTTATCTTTAGCTTTAAGTTTACCTGAGGAGCAGGTAAATCACCAATTCTAACCTTGGGCTTTGTACAGCTCAGAATCTCACAGAGCAAGAACCTCAGCCAGGAGAACTTGTCTCTCTTGGCAGTTTGGAGATATTGAAATTTGCAATTATTTCAGTGGTCATCTACTTAAGGAATGGAGATAATCCCAACCACAGGAAAAAAAAATAACGTTGTCATAATCTTCTGAATCAACTGAAATTTTCCAACCAACATTAAATAACTGTGCCTGGAAGACATGCTGCCTTTCTCCATGGAATGTCAACACCCAGGGCTTGAAACCACATGGAATGCAGCAAACAGACTTTTTCCTTTTTGTTTTTAATCATAACAGAGCACAGGAGGGATGACCCCTCTCTAATCCAAAGCAGTTACACTGAGAAAACACATCTCCATAATCTAAAAGGGAAATTTTAGTTCTAATTTCTTACATATGATATAAAAGCTGCAGTGAATCCACATGATGGTAAAAGGGGAAAAGCTGCTAAAAATGTTTGGTCAGATCTCCTAAACCAAACCAAACTTAAATGCCTTAGAACAGGCTTATCCCCTCAGTAAGTCTTCAATAAGAGTTCAATCTGTCCTAAGCTACAATGCACAGGGCCACACAGAAGGTGGCAGTCCATCAACAGCAACCTGCTGCCAACTAAGCAGAAAAATGGAAGAAAGCCTAGTTATTGTCTGAATTCCCATTCCTGTTTGAAACCAAGATCAAAGCCCTGGAGTGCAAAGCAGAAATCTTACCTCATGTCACCAAGCTTCCTGCTGATAACAGAACCTACATTGGAAAGGGCTGCTGAAGTCTTCTGTCCTGCCTGGGAAAGGGTTTCCTGGGTCTTCTTATAACTACATGGAAAAAAGAACCATAAATTGAACTAACAAGTTGGATCCAAAAGTGTCCCCCCCATTTTGTGAAAGGACCCCATATTAAAGGAAAGAAGCTGGGTTAGTGAGCTGCACTGACTTCACTGAAAGAGCCACTTCCAGATTTGCATTCAAATTTGCATTTACATTCAAATACTTGAAGTTTTACAAAAGCAGCAAGTGTAGTATTAACCTTTCCATTAACCCTTCCTTACCTTATAATTTTGACCATAAATTCTTAAATCTAACAAATATTTGCTAAAAACCAAAGCAAATCCAATTTCCACATGGAAGCTCTAACACCTCAGCACTGCAGCCTAATTGCTCTGCAACCATCTTTTCATGTTCTGGATAAAATAAATCTAGGAACCTATTCCAAACTTTCCTTTCAGCCTTGAGGAAGCCATAGCACTTGATGTGGAGTTATGTTTTGGAGGAAAGAGGCAAGAAGCAAGACCATTATCATCATATAGAAAAGAAATGCAGGAATCAGCATTAGCTCTACAGCAGCAGTTTAGAAATAAATTAGTAGAGAAGTTTCCTATCAGTTACCATTAACCACAATAGGGAAAAAGTTTGACAGCTTTTATTTTTCAGCTGATTATTTGAGTTTATACCTGAGCTGGAGACACTTGAGAACCTTTGTTTCCTCCAGATGAGACTAATCTCAGGAACAAAGATTCTTTGTGTCACTTTCATTAATTCATTCTCTCTAAACTATTCTACAGTTGATGATTAACATCTAGATTTATGTCATTCTTCAGACTACAAAGAAAAGACTCAGGCTGGAAAACAACATTTTAAACTTTTCTTATTACAAATATTTCAGCTTGAGATTATTTTTTTGCCTGGTGAGGACATTTAGGAGAACAGCTTTATAAACAGCCTAATGTTCTCTCATGCCTGAGCTGCCCTGGCTACAAACACCATGGTGACAGATGACTTACTCACATCTCCTTCTCTCCAGCAGAAATGCATGGACAGCACCACAGCACCAGAACTGGATTTGAGCAATTCCAATTACAACATGTTGGGTTTTGTTTTTTTTTTTAAATACCACAGCCAAGTATTTCTGAATCACGAATACACACGAGAATTAGGCAGAACAGGGCAAAACTGCATCAGCTTTTCCTTCTTCCTGCTTCTCAGAGAAAATTCCTTTAACTCCTCTAATTCCTGTAATTCCCTTTTTCAGACCAATTCTTCTGGAAGTCAAGAGCTCCAGAAGAACCTGAGCATGCCCCAACAGCAAGACCTCAACACTGCCTCTGCACAGCACAATTTTCTGTACCTCAGCACAATTTAGGATTGATCAGTACCAAGGCTGCTTGATCTCATACAAGGATGGTCTTCCTATGGCAACCAGTGTGTTTAAGGAGGATCTCAAGCCCTGCCTACAGCAGCCAGGCTCCTCCCTGGCTGAGCCCTGTCATGGGGTTTGATTTACAGCTGCCTAACAAGTATTGAAGACCTCGTGCTCACCAAAGTATGCAGTGCTGACTCTAGTTCTGCTTGGCACTCAGAGCTCAGCACTGAGGAATGGTTTACAGCCTTAAAAGACACCATCATGGCATTCACACTGCAAAATTCCAGGTATTATGCCCAGCTTCAGCAGGCCAGAGATTTTCCAATCATGTTTTCCACGCCTGACAGCAGAATTTTTAATACAACCAAAGAACAAGCGCCTGGGTGCTGCTGCTCCTGCCTGAGTGCGCTCCTTCCTCCAGCACAACTGCCTGTGCTAGCACAGCAATCTAGATCAAGGCAACAATCTGGATGAAATATAAACTTGGAAGCACAAAAAAGCAGCAGCTGGATCAGGTGGCCAGCCTAGTCCTGCACCCACAGCTCCCACACACACGTACACACCTCAGTGCTGCCAGGCAGAGCCAGGGAAGCACAGGGAGATGAGCAGCTCTGTAACCCAGAACTGCCACCACACACATGCACAGCTGCAGCTGTGACAGCAAGGGATCAGCTTATACAAGGCTTTAATGCAACTTAACTACACCCAGCCCTGACCTAGAAGTTGCAACCCTTCTCCTGCAAGTGCCACAGGCTGGTTTTCCATGGGTGTAAATTCATAAGCACTCTCTTCTCTTAGCCCCAGCACAAAGCACAAAGGAATAATCCAAATCTGGGAGTAATAAATATAAGCTCTGGCTAATACCCCACTTTACTCACAGGCAATTGGCTGCAGCAGAAGCTGCAGAGATGATCTCTGCCCTGTGCTGTTCATCCTGTGGTATTCAAACATTTCACTGCACCCCTCCCCTATAAACCCTGACAGGAAGGAGTGAAATCTGCACCCTCAAATCCTCCTTTATCCATTAACACCAGCTTCCTCTCACTTGCTTTCATCCAGCAATCACCATTTGAGCTGTCTGGCTAAAGATACAAACTGTGTAAGTCACCTCTCATTCTGCTTAAGTGAAACTGGCTCTAGGAACAGACTGGGGTGGGTTTTTCCCTGTTTATGTACTGCTTGCAGAGGGAAAGTCTGTGGCCAGGAATGGCAAACACCAGGAAATTCCACAGCATGCAAAAGCACCATAAGGTCAGGAGTCAGGTCAATTCCCAGCTCACTCAAGAGCCTTGTTAGTTACAGAGCAGAGCAACATTGAAACAGGAAAGAAAAATTATTTGCATAAAAAACTCCAAAACATGAATGAAACCTCACCCTTGGACTTCTTGAACTTGACTTTTTGCACTCACTAAACTTTGAAGAAGTAGAAACTCTGATTGATTTCTGAAATGTTGCTGTTTCAATCCCCCTCATGTCCCTGTTTCAGTCTCTGCCTTGCCAGCACCAACTGTCACTGTGTCCAGTGCCAAAGCAAGCAGGAAAGCAAAAGTGCCACAGCTCTTCAGGCCCCAAGTGCTCCACAAAAGCACATTTCCTCCACATTTCTGTGCTTATGAAGTACAAGGAAACAGATCTAACCAGAAGCTTTCTGCTCTTGCAGGCACACCCAGGGAGGGACTCTGAACTCTGCTGGAGTCAGCCACTGACAGCGAGCACAAAAACCAAGGTCACTCTGCTTGGCAAGTGAAATGTTGACAGTTTACAGCTTCTTAATCTAGAAAACACAGTTGAAAGTCAACCTGTATACTTCAAAGTTCTTTCTGCTACTCCTACACTTTATCTCTGCTCCTCTTTCACCCGTGTTAGGAAGAAAACCGTGCATTCACACATGCTGCTGATAACCAGCCAGCTCCAAGGACTGCACTTTATACCCACTCCAGGGAACAGGAAAAGCTGGCTCACATCTAAGACCTACCTCCCCAGTTAAATCAGCTCAGAAAATAATGACAAAACCTACCTGCACCTACTCCAGCACTGCAAGGCATCGCCCTACATGCTGTGGGAAATGTACAGTGAGAAGGACAAAGGCCAACTTCCATAATATCCCTCCATAATTTAGTCCAGATGAGAATTTAATTTCAGGCATTTAGTAAGAGCACATCTAAGAGAGATTTGCATTCAACAACTGGAGTAGAACAGCTGTGAGGTTTAAGCTGGTTGAGTCTATTTGTGGCCCCAACATGACAGGAAGCTGCCCTGGACACTACAGCTCTATTCTCATCAGGTACCACAGCAGAAAGCAAAGCTCCTGCTCCCTGCAGAGCATGTTGGGGTAACAGGAAAGGCAGTCTGGCTATTCCACAGCTTCTCAGCTGAAGGTGTAACATGTGGCACACAGGTTTCAGCTAGCCAGGGGTTCCAGCCAGTTCCTGAGACCAGGCAGGCATTTATAGAGTATCCCTTGGATACTGACCTGAGGAAAAGCTCCCTCTCCCAGCAGAGGCATTTATTGGGTTAAAAAAGTTAAAAGCTAAGAAAGATAAATGTCCAGGTAGATCTGGTGAAAGCAGAGGACTGGGAGCAGAGGCACAGCACAGTTAGTGGCAGCAGACTGGCAGAGGAAAGCATTTGTTAAGGCTGAAGGTTAAGACACTCACGCTTCTGATTGAGTTAATTTTTCATTCCAGTCCTCCAGTGTGCTGCTGGCTGAAAGATATCTACAAACACAACTGAGGTTAGAGACAGCTCCAAGATTCACTACAGATGCTTCTTCTGATACTTTCCACATTATTAGCGACTCTTTTCACTTACAGTATCAGAGGCTTTATTGCTCTGACAACATCTTCACTCTCTTTGGTACAGCCAAAGGGAAATGAACTGTTTGAGAGGCAGGGAGACACCTAAGCCCCAGTTTCTTTTGTTTAAGCACGTTCAAACGCTGAGCACAAAGAAACAAAGCCTGCAGTTTAAAAGGTGTCAGGAAATGAAAAGCTTTGCATCTTCTTCTCCCTTCCTACACGTTCTCTTGCTGGTCTGTATTAAAAGCACAGAGCAGTGAACTGATCTTAAAGCCAAAAAAATCAAATTGCCACACCCAAAGTTGTATTTTACCAATACAGCAGGAACCAGACAAACAATTAAACTTTTGTTTTTCCAATCTTTAAAAACCATGTTTCTCTATACAAAAACAGTACCTTAAGGGCTGTGACAACTAACTCTGGAGGTACAGAACACACACACTACAGGAGGTGGCTGCTCCCACCTCAGACAGAACACAGAGTGCTCAAAGGAGGGGACTTATCACCCAGAATTCACTTGCCCCAATTAGATCAGTGCCACCTTGCCTATTGATGTGATGCTCCCAATTCATGTTTTCCTCTTAGCTAAATCATCTCCTTCAACAGAAGACAAACAGAGAGAAACTTCAGCACAGAAAGCACTCAAGGGCTCCTTAAGTTCAGCTATGCAGCAGGAATCAATGATTCATGTCTAATATCAGTGGAGCTCTAATATAATTAAAGAATTTATTCCAGAAGCAAAAGTAGCCAGATGCTCTTTGTCTGCATTTGTCACCTGCTTGAATACACAGCCAAGATTAAAATTCATGGATTTCTAGTGCTGACACTGGCAAAGGGTCACACACCAATGCAGCAGATTCAGAAGCTCATGAACACATTGGCAGTTGCACAGCCCCAAATTCCAGCTATGGAGAAGCCCCTCCAGCCTCTTCTCTCCCAGGTGGCCATACAGAAAGGCAGCAGTCAAACTGATTGCTACCACATTCATCATGAGAAGAAAAACAGTTTCACAGTAAAGGTAGAGGTTCACTAATAAGACACTGGAAACAACAGACTAACCTATTAATTACCAGCAGAAGGGAAATTGTGGTTACATTTTTGTCCCCTTCTGTCCCCTCCTTTTTTTTTTTTTTTAATTCAAAATGTGGTCTGGTAACTGATTGGAATTTTTCTCTTGCAATTGCAAGACCGTGACAGAGATGATGGCAGTAACATTTACTCATCTCCTCTGCAACTGAGGGATGTTTCTAGCTGGAAGCCAGGCATGCTGGACGTAACAATCCTGCTTCACCCTGCCTCCAGCTCCCAAGCAAGCCCTGATGCCTGGGAGAACAAGGAGCAGCACAAATGAGGGAAGGCAGCAAGGAACAAGGAGGTGATGCTGAGGAGCCCGAGGCACTCACAAGTCAGACTGTGTCACTTTGTCATTCCACTCTCCAAGTTTCTCAGATGTTTTCACATAACTAGAAACAGAAAGTGTTAATGAATATAACTTTAATATTCATTTTTTACAAGACAATGACACAGATTCCAGTGACAAAGGAAAAACAGAAATAGGGCAGGGACAGAGGAGGGAAGATGAGGAAAAAGGGAGAAGAATAAACAGCAAGATGAACAGCTCAACAATCTGCTCTGCAGTACCATTAACTCCAAACACCCATTAAGTTACAGGAGACTTTTTAGCCTGATTGATGTCCATGGGCACCCAGAGTCCCTGACACCCAGTGCAGGGACAAACTCACCTCAGGGACCCTCCTTTTGGCACTGTCAAGCACAGCAGGGACCATACCCTTAATGCCTGCTCAGGAACAGTCTCACTTCGCATATTTAGGACAAGATGACTCTGGTGAAGCACACCAATATCACAGATTTTTTTCCTAGGAAGTGCAGGCTTTTAATTCAGGCTATAGGACCCAGGGAAAGCTTCTGAACCGGCACAAGCTGTGAAACTGCTTGCACTTCTCTTTGAGCCTGAGTTCAGAACAAGGCAGCAGCTGCCTGTGCCTCAAAGAATGGGCAGAAATGGGCAAACTGAACCAGTAAATGTGATCCAGATTTTTAACACCAAGTGTGATCCAGGTTTTTAACACCATGGCAAAGAGCAGCCAGCAACAATTTATCCCGATCACGGATATGGAAATCCAGCTTATGCAGGCACCAAAAGGAATTTTTAAGGTGTCTTTTACTCCATAAACCCACCAGAAGAGAAACCTCCAGGCACTGAGCAGAGCTCTGGAATACCCAGCTGGGAAGTGTCCCACAGAGCCCTGGTTAAACCCAGGTGTGTCACAAGCAACACTCACGCGTTGGAGACTTGCACATCGTGCCAGCTTTTGGACAGGTTCTGCTTCAGCCCATCCAAGGGAGTCAGACCCAGCTTCCTCTTCAGCTCCCCACAGTGCCTCTCTTTGGCAGCCAGAACTTGTCTGAGAGTACCAATTTCTTCTTCAACCTTAAAGAAAGGCAGAGGTTTGTCTCAAATCACAGTCTAGTTAAAAATTGTAAATTAAAACAGATTTTTACCTCCCTCAAAACTAGCAACATTTCATTAACATTCATTTTACAAATTGGGAAGAACATCAGATGAATTATTCAACTCAACATGAACTGGATGGGAGGCCACTCAGACTTCACCTCCATACAAGTCACTGTGACTTAGTGACACTGAGATAAACAGAACTCACTCCTTGTATTGTAATTTCAACTGTAAACACCATTCAGCCGCCAAACCTTATTAACTAAGATTTTATCTTATGTTTCTTTTCCTCTGATGTCTTTAAAGCAGAGAGTTTTTTCTCAGAGATCTTTTTTACAACAATTTCAAAACACTCTGGAGCTGTTTCCATGCAGAGTGGGTTCATTTCTACCTTAGCTGCAGCTCAGCAAGCCCTGCATGAGCACCCAGAGCAGCTCCCCTGCCACAACCTGCAGGTCAAAGAATCACCACAGTGTTCTCACATGAAGGAAAGGACCACGGAGAAACAGCTGCAATGATCTTCAGCCACCTTTCAGACAGAAATTATAACCAAAGGTGCTCAAACTTTAGGATGCTACATTGTAAATCCTCGGCTCTTTGAAAGCATACAGGCACCAAAAACAATTGCCTGTAAAGGGTAATAAATATTTAAGAGCAAAAGGTAGGAAGAAAAGCCCATTAAGTGCTCCAATGTTTCAGTTTCCTAAGGAAAAATGGCGTTATTTCACTTAGCATTTGTCTGTAGTGTTTTCTGGCTTCACATGGAACTAAAATCCTACACTGAGCTCCTGGCATCAAAAGCAACTTGTTTCCTTAGAGCTCTAAATTAGGCTGTTCTGGGAAAGAGCAAACAACACACCGCAGCGTTTGAAGTATCAGCCAGCTTTGTGCATTTCAACAATTACCTCCGAGACCCAAAGGTAACACTGCAAAATTAAAAACCAAAAAAAAAAAAAAAAAAACAAAACTAACCCTAACAACAAAACACCCGGTCCTGCCCCTGTGGCTCCTGTTTGTTCCTTCCCAGCAGAACAGAAGCGAGGCACAGGCTGCCCAGGCGAGCCCCCCGTACCTTGGCGAGCTCGGCTCTCAGCTCCTCCTCCTCGGCCAGAGTCAATCCCTCGGGCGCAGCGCCCCGGGCCGCGTTATCCACGGGAACATCTGTCATGGCATCGGCCAGCAGACCTTTGTTGGGAGAGTTAAGGTTGATATCTGTCGCAGACAAGGAGCAGAGGGCACGGAATAAGCAAGCGGCGGGCGAGGCGCGTTATGCAAAGCAGGGCTGGGGGCGGCGGAGCTGCGGCAAGGGGACGGGAACGGGAACAGAAACCTCGGCCGGAGTTTCCTCCGCGAGCATCCATCGGAACCGGGGACAGCAGCGCCGGGCATTCCGCGGCCTCACAGCCCCTGGGCCCGGCTCCGTGCGTGGGGACGGGGCGCGGCGAGGGAAGCGGAGCCAAGGAGAGACCCCCGGGGCCGCTCCCCACCCGTGGGGCCGCTCCCCATCCCCGGGGCCGCTCCCCATCCCCGGGGCCGCTCCCCCATCACGGCAGCGGCAGCTCCCGCCCCGCCATCCCCGGGCTCCCCCCGTGCCCGGCACTCCCCGCCCCATTGCCGGAGCAGCCCCCGGGCCGTACCCTGGTTCGCGCTCTCCATGGCGGCGCCCCGGGCCCGTCCAGCCGCCGCCGCCGCCGCCGCCCCCGGTGACGCGCTCAGCGCGCGCCGCCCGCCCCGTTCCGGGGAGGGTCGCGGGCACAGCGCGTCAGCGCCGCGTCGCCACGGTGACGGTGACACGCGTGTCACTGCCCCCCGCACCGGACACCGGCGTGACGTCATGCAGGGGGCAGCGCGGCCGGGCGGGGCCGGGCGGTGCCGTGAGCGCGGCCGGAGGGCAGGGGGCAGCACCGGCACGGGGCACCGGGACAGCGGGCACGGCCCGGCGGCACACCGGGCAGCACGGGGACAGCGGGCATGGCCCGGCACACCGGGCAGCACTGGGACAGCGGGCATGGCCCGGCACACTGGGCAGCACTGGGACAGCGGGCACGGCCCAGCACACCGGGCAGCACGGGGACAGCGGGCATGGCCCGGCACACCGGGCAGCACTGGGACAGCGGGCACGGCCCAGCACACCGGGCGGCACTGGGACAGCGGGCACGGCCCAGCACACCGGGCGGCACCGGCACGGGGCACCGGGACAGCGGGCATGGCCTGACACATCGGCCAGCACCGGGACACCGGGCACGGCCTGACATACCGGCACGGGGCACCGGGACAGCCCGACACACCGGGCGGCACCGGCACGGGACTCCAGGGAATTCCCTGCCCTGTCCTGTACGATCCCCGAGCTCCGTTCCCCGCCCCAGCCTCGCACCGGGCTCGTTAATTAGCGCTGATCACTCAGCACGGTGACGAGCTGCCTGTCCCCGCACCTTCGGGGTTTGGGGCTCCCGCTGGGTCCGGCCGTGGCTGCGGTGCCTTCCCGGCACCCCCGGCCCGCCCCGGGTGCCCGGTCACAGAGACCCCCCGCCCGGTGTGCAGCTGCAGGGATCCGGCTCCAAATGTGCCTCAAAAAGCGGATCGCCGCGGTGCCACCTGCAGTGACATCGGAGGGGAAGCAGCGGCAGGACGGGGAGGTCGGGCCCGTGCCTGCTGCGGGCAGAGCCCGGCTCTGGTGACAATCTGTTGTTCCCTTTGCGGGGGCTGGGCGTGGATGGCAGCACAGCCTGCCCTCCCACCTGGCTCTGAGACCTGCGGCAGGGCACAGGGAAGCCCTGGGCTGCTCCGCTCCCAACTATTCTGCAATCCCTTCCTTGAAAATCCCACTGGGTTGGCTCCTCGTTTCGTTTTCAGAGCCCTTTCCCCCTGTCTCTTCGGGTTCCCCAGGATGAGGCGTGAAAAGGGAAGTGAATATAGATGGGGAAATGGAATTTGTCAGAGCCCTTTCCATCAGCACCTTGGCCGCCCGAGCAGAGGGTTAGCACCCACAAGAGCTCCTGGAAATGCCCTTCCTGGAGCACAGCACATGACACCCATCCGCCTGCTTGGCCTTGCAAGGACAGGGAGCCCTTGAACAGCTTAACTTTTTATTGGGGGATTTTTTTGAGGGGTTATTGTGAATTTTGGAGCCTTGGTGCACACCTCATTTCAAAGCTGAGCTCAGTGGAAACCCAGGGAGTGGCCGAATGCTGAGCCCATGAGAAAAAATCTGGATTTTTCCAAGCTCACCGGAGCCTGAGTTCCTGAAAATCTGGCCCTGAGGTGGCAGCAGCAGGAGGGGCCGGGGGGGCTGCGGCTCCAGGGACTGCTGTGGCCTCTGCCAGCTCTGCCAGGCACAAAGCCCTGCCAAGTCCAGCCTCCCTGAGCAGCCAGGGATCGGGCTGTGCCTCACGGGATTGCCCTCCAAAAATCCCCTGCTCCAGCAGCTGATTTCCCTCCACCTTCAGGCGCTGGCTTTTAATTAAATGCATTGTGGTGCCAACTTAATCATCCTCCAATCCCAAGACCTTGAAAGGTGTTGGGAAGTGCAGAGCAATCCTAAATTTGGGGAGAGGAGAAAAATAAAATCCCTTTTGTATTTTCAGATCTGCTGGGGCTCTGCCAGGGCTGGGCAGTTATCTGGGGGACAAAATGTGCAGGCGTTTGTTCACCCTGGCAGCCACAGCTCTGCACCCTCCACCTCTCCCCGGTTCCCTTTTTGCTGCCACCGGGATTTTTGCTCGGTTGGGGCTTTTTTTTTTTGGCCGTTTGCTGGCGAATGCAGAAATGTCAGGCATGGGGCGAGTTCCCTTGGCTGACGCCCTTCCAGCCGTGTGGAGGCGGAGGGGAAGGAGGGAGCCATTTGACCCTCTCGTTTTGGGGGCGAGCAGCATCTCCCTGTGTCCGTGTCTCTGGAAAGCGCATGTCCCCGGGCACCACGCTGTTCTCCAGCCCTGAGCCACAAACCACCGTTCCCCACCAAAGCAAGGAATTGCGTGAACGGCCCCGCACACGAGGAGCAGCACCCGTGGGCGCTCCCGGGATGGGGATGCTCCGGTGGGTGAGCCCCGACATTGCTCAGCTCCAGCTCCCGGTGTCCGCGCCGGGCTCGGGCAGGCGCTGCTGCTCCGTGGCTTCGCTGGGAGCCGCCGCGTTCTGGGCTCCGTGCCCCCTTTTAAAGCAAGCCCTGACCTAGATTCCCTCCCTGCCCGTGCACAGCCGCCGGGCTCGGCTCTCCCGCCGCTCCTCCCCGCGGCTGGAAGGGGCCCAGCGGAGCCGGCTCCGGCTCCTTGTGCCAGTGCACCCGCCCCGGCGGAGCAGAGAGCCTGTGCCGGCTGATACAGCCGCTATCGCCCGGCCCGGAGCCATCCCCAGGCGCCAGGTGCTGATGGAGCATCCCCCGAGCAGGAGGGCGGCCGGGGGGGCTGTCTCTGCTCGGCAGAGATATCAGCGTCCAGAGGCGGCGGTGATGGCCCATGGCCAGCCTTTGGCTCCTCTTGTCCTCCCCCCGCAGCAGTGCCCCCGTTCCCAGTGGGCCCCAGGCGTGTCCCACCCCTCGGGCTGACACTGGGGACAGCATCAGCCAGGGAGTGCAACGGGGAGGGAGCACAGCTGGATGGCCTCCTGCAGAGTGTGGGTGCAACAGGACCCTGTCTGTCCATCCCTGTGTCCATCTGCCCCTCCATTTGTCCATCCATTTGTCCATCCATCATCCATCCATCCCTTTATCCTTCCTTCCTTCCTTCCTTCCTTCCTTCCTTCCTTCCTTCCTTCCTTCCTTCCTTCCTTCCTTCCTTCCTTCCTTCCTTCCTTCCTTCCTTCCTTCCTTCCTTCCTTCCTTCCTTCCTTCCTTCCTTCCTTCCTTCCTTCCTTCCTTCCTTCCTTCCTTCCTTCCTTCCTTCCTTCCTTCCTTCCTTCCTTCCTCCATCCCTCCCTCCATCCCTCCCTCCATCCATCCCTCCATCCATCCATCCATCCATCCATCCATCCATCCATCCATCCATCCATCCATCCATCCATCCATCCATCCATCCATCCTTATCTCCCCATCAGCATCAGTCCCCACTCATGGTTATATCCCTGACCTTCCCTTGGGTCACCCACACACGCAGCCACACAGATGAAGATTTACCATTCACCTTGACACTGATGGCAAAACACACATTTAAGAGCAAAATCCAGCATTTAAAAATGGGGTGTGCACCAGCACCCTGCCCCTGGTTCACAAAGGCAGGATGGGGAGCTGGACACATTGGAGGCTCCCCTGCAATCACCCTGGGAACTGCCCAAGCCCCCCAAAACCTTTAATGCTTCAGGTGAGACAGATCCTCTTTCCTCATGCCACAGGTGGGAGGGGGGTGTGGGGCAGTGTTGGGGTTCCTCTTTCCCCACCCACCCCTGGCCCCTGCGTGCTGCAGGGCATCGCCCGCCCGGTGCTGCCTTCCGCTTTTCTCCAGACCCAAAATAGCCCCGGACACGGCAGGGGGATGCTGGGAGTGACACTTCCTCTTTCTGAGACACCACCGTGGCTCCTGGGGAAGGTGCAGGGACTCTCAAGTGGGGATGAGCCGAGGGGACGTGGGTGCAGCTGCTGGGGCTGACATCAGGCATGGATCCGGAGCATCCTCTGGGTGCTCAGCTCCCTGCCTGGACCACCTCCACAACCCCCCTCATTTCCACCTCCCTGCCGGTGTCAGGGGTTGGTCAGAGCACCTGGATCATGTGGCTGCATCCCATGGGGCAGTCTGGGGTGGGCTGGGGTCCCACCATCCCCAGGGGTTCACCACGCCCACCTCTCCACCCCAAGCAGAAAGCTGCACCCACGGGCTGCCCCAGGGGTTCCCATTCACGTCCTGCTCTTTCCCAGAAAATGTCAGTGACTCCCTGGCTGGTGGCTGGGATTTCCCACTGTCAGCAGGAGTGCCCCTGTTCCCACCACAAACGCCCTCAGGAGCCATGGGGACAATCTCAGCTGGAGAACTCAGACCCTTCTCCTCTGAAGCTACTTTTGATGATCACACCCCTCTGCTGGAAATGGGTCCCTTAATTTCTGCTTTGTTATCCTGGCTCATTTTGCTGCTCTCAGCTC
Source organism: Melospiza georgiana (assembly GCF_028018845.1). Lineage (NCBI taxonomy): Eukaryota > Metazoa > Chordata > Aves > Passeriformes > Passerellidae > Melospiza > Melospiza georgiana. Next base: position 6,686,770 of record NC_080446.1, read on the forward strand.
CCAAACAGCTCCTGGGGGCACCAGGGCACTCCATGTCAGCCACCAGTGCTGCCCTGGCTGTGGGGTTTCTCTCTGGGCCCCACCCCGTCATCTCTTGTTTTCACCCTCGTCACTGGGAATCCCCCCAGCAGAATCTGGGGTGAAGTTGCTCATCTCTGCAGTCACAGCAGAGTCCAGGGAGCCGCCAGAGCCGTGGGGCAGGAGGGGCTGTCCCTTTCCAGCCCCACAGCAGCACCCTGCTGCCCACAAACCCGTCCCTGTGCCCAAGAACATCTCAGGGACATGCAGGGGACATGGAGGGACATCTAGGGTTTCCCATACACACCTGGGAGCATGTACTCCTCTCGGTGCCTTAGGATTTTAGCTTTTATATTTTTCATATATTTGTAATCCTTCAATTCTTTAGTGTATAACTCTAAACTCCATAGGAAGTCTTGGCTCCTGCTTTCCCATTTTGGTCAGACAAAACAATTCCTCTCCAGGCCTGGGAATCAAGGACACCTCACTGTCTCAGGCCCCAACAAATGTAAACAAAAGTGAGTTTGGGAGGGGCAAACTTGAGGTAAATTACTTCATTACCTAAAGGTGTAATTGGAAGATTAACCTCCAATATGCAAAAGGACCAAACTTATAAAAGAGTGAAAACCTATGATCTGTCATCCATTTTTGGTGTAGCCCCTGGGGAGCTTTGTCTGCCCAAAATGAAGGTCCTTCAATAAATATAACCACTCTTTATTCCTTGATTTTGTCTGGCCTCTGTTTTTAGGTAGCCCAAAACCGCATCCCTGTGGCTGAGACCACCTCAGGGGGATGCAGGGGACATGGATGGGATGAAGCCTCTGGTCTCGGGGCTTCCCACGCAGTCCCAGAAGGATGAGCACACCCGGGAATGTGCACTCCTGTGGGGACACACCCACACACGTGGGGACAAGGGACATGTGCAGCTGAAGGACCCGGTGGGTGATGGAGCCGCGTCCCAAAACCGGGACCTTGAACCGCGCAGCTGGGCTGGGGTACAAGGGAAACTTCCCGGGGACAAAAGCCACGCTGCTGTCACTGCAGCTGTGACCGCTCTGGGCGTCAGCTGCCATTCCTGGGAGCTGGGGCAAGGATCCGTCCCTGCAGCTCCGGAAACGGGCTGGGCAAAAACCTTCCTCCTCCTCCTCCTCCTCCTCCCTGCTTCTGCCTGATTTCCCCTGCCCTGCCCAGGGTTGCTCTGGGACCTGTTTCCCACCCCTCTAACCCTGCCCTGGGATCCATCCAGCACCATCTGCCGCTTGGAAGAGCCCTGTTCCCTAAGCTGCTCTAATCCCTGAATCCTATCTGCGCCCCGCAGTCGGTGTGAGCTGCCGGCAGCATCTCCCCGGCTTCCGCAGCCCACGCTCCCGCAGCCCCCGGCCCCGCTCCCTGCGGCTCTCCCGGCTTTTCCCTGCCCGTGATGGGCTGCTCGGGCTCTCAGCAGTCCCTGCGCCGCGGGAAAATGGGAAATGCTGAGAGAGGCGAGAGAAGGAAAGCAATAAGTGATGCTCGACGCTGCTGCTTCCTTCGCCCTGGGAGCGAGGCGAGCTCTGAGCCAGGAGCGCGGGGGGCAGCCCCGGCATCGGGAGGCGGGAGAGGGGAGAGATCCCTCGGGATCGGGAGCTGGCAGGAGAAGAAAAGGAGCGAGGGGCCGCGGAGAGGTGGGAGGAGGGTGGGGGGCGGTGGGCCCGAGGGTGAAGGAGCTGAACGCCGGAGCGGACAGAGCCGGCGGCTCAGGAAGCCGGGGCCGCAGGAGCGGGGGGCTGGGGAGGTCTCCCTCGCTCTCCCCGCCGAGGAAGCGCAGGGAAGAGCTTCCCGAAGGATGCGGGGCACGGAGGGAGAGGAAGCGCCGGAGACAGCTGCACAACATCTGGCAGCGGCGCGGCCCCCCGGGACCCCGAGCAGCCGAGCCCGGGGGGGCCGGGCCAGCGCGGCGCTTCCTGCCCCCCCTCCGCTGCCAGATGTGCACCCCGCTCCCCCCGGGCCGCACCCCCCGCCTTCCTCCCGCCGGGACGTGCCCAACACCTGCTTCCAGCCCAGCCCCAGCTCGCCGGCGCTCCCAGGACCCCGCCACGCCCAGGGGACACGCGGCCCCGTCACCTTTGGCATCCCCATCCTCCGATGGCCTTCCCGGCTCCCGGGGGCGGGCGGGGGACGATCAGTGGTGGCCGCAAATGGGGCGCTTCCCCTCCGCGGCACTGCGGTGCCCTTGCCCGGATCAAGCCCGGGCGTTCAGCAGCCCCGGCAGAGCAGGACAGGGGGTGCAGGACCACCCCATCCCCATCCCCATCCCCATCCCCATTCCCATCCCCATCCCCATCCCGGCCGGCGCTTCCCAGCCCATCCCTCCTGCCCCGAATCCCTCTGGATGCAGCTGCCCAGGGCAGGGAGCTGCCCACTGCGCGGCCCCGGCAAATAGCTGGGTAAGGTTGAACGGCAAGACAGGATTAGCCGCGGGCAGGGAAAATAGCCTCTCCCTTCAAAAATAGCTTCCTGGGATTAAAAATAGCCAGAGGTCCCGGAGCCGTGGCTGCGGGGGGACACAGGCACCAGCTGGGCCGGGCCACCCGCTCCCGCGCCGGGGGACAATTAGGGGCATTATGGAGAGCTTAGGGCTGCTCGGAGCCATCTGGTCACAGGCAGAGCCCCTCGGCACCGTCCCTGCAGCTGGGTCAGGCCCCTCCAGGTGATCCCGTGAGCCCTGTGGCGGGGATGGTCCCCAAATCCTGCTTATTGCCCTTTCCAGGCAAGCCATGCGGTGCAGCTGACATGCTGGAGGGGAGGGGTGGTGTCCAGAGGAACCTGGACAGGCTGAGAAGGAGCTGCCCAGAGGAGTCTATGGAGGGGCTCCAAAAGCTGGAGCACCTCTGCTCTGGAGAGAGGTCGAGAGAGCTGCAGGTACTCAGCTTGAAAAAGAGAAGGCTCTGGGGAGACCTTAGAGCCGCTTCCAGTGCTAAAGGGGCTCCAAGAGAGCTGGGGCCTTTGGACAAGTGCCTGGGACAGGACAAGGGGCAATGGCTTCAACCTGACAGGGGGCAGGGATAGATGAGATATTGGGAAGAAATTCTTCCCTGTGAGGGTGGTGAGGCATTGACCCTGGCTGCCCAGCGATGTGGCTGCCCCATACTAGTGAGTGTCCAAGATCAGGTTGGATGGGGCTTAGAGCAATCTGGGACAGTGGAAGTTGTCCCTGCCTGTGGCAAGGGGTTGCAACAAGATGAGCTTTAATGTCCTTTTTAATCCAGCCTATTGTGTGAAGTCCCCAGGGATGTTTTAGGCTGTCCCAGGGAAGAGAGCAGGGGTTTCCCTGTGGCTTAAATGGGGCTGGGGCAGGTGAAGTCCAGCTTAGAGTTCTGTGGGTGTCCCATGACATGGGGATTGCCCCACACCCCTGGCTCTGGAAACCCCCAGCCTGGGGTGATGCTGGGGCATGACCAGGCACCCCAAATCCCAGCCAGCCCCGGGGCTTTTCCCCTGTGTCACAGGAAAGTGTCATCAAAGGTGGCCAGCAGTTCCTGGGCTGGGAATGCGGAGCTCAGATTTTCCCTGAA